>NC_140180.1:54128569-54842890 GCF_963971535.1 Notolepis coatsorum | reverse complement strand
TCTCTTTAGCTGTGGATTCACTGCAAACTCAAAAACATCATACAATAGTAATACCGAGGGGTGTACAGGTATATTCCAAGATACGAGTTTTGATATTCATTGGGTCACATCTTTCCAGAATGCCTTAACTGGTGAGCAGTCCCAATACATGTGCATAAATGTCCCTTCGTCCCCATTTGTACATTGGGTGCATTTGGAATCTTGTTTAAGCCCCATTCGGCACAGTCTTATAGGAGTCAAGTATGTCCTGTGAATATAGTTAAGATTGATTTGTTGATGATCCGGGTTCCTTGATGTAAGTCGGACATTTGCCCAGGCTCCTTGCCAATCAAAGTCATTTTCCAGGTCTGGTATATCCCTCCTCCAGACAGAGTCTAGTTGGAGGGTTTCATACGAGGACGTTAGTAATTGATGATAAAATTCTGAAACAAAACCTCTCGATGTCTCTCTTGCGTAGAAGAATTTGTGGTATCTGTGGTGTTCAATTGGTCTGTCTAATGGAACACCGTGAGACAAACATAGCTCTAACTGTTTGTGAAAAAGCCATGTGGACTTGGTGAGATACATTTTTTTGCGTATTTCTTTATCACTACAAAAACCCTGTTTGTTAAAAACATCCCCTAATGAGTGTATGCCTTGCTCTTCCCATATAGGGAATCTTATAGGTCGTTTTCCAATTAAGAGTGCATTGTTATTAAATAAGGGAGTATGATTGTGCCATTTTTGTGGGTTAGGATTTTTTTTTTGTGATTCACGCCATATCCGGATCGCATGAGTAATTATGGGGCCAAATTTCCGTTCACAGTGCTTGATTGGTAGTTTAGTGTATGCTATGTCCTTCAGTCTATGTGGGGCTACTATGTTTTCTTCTAATTTTCTCCAGGATGCTAATGCTTGGGAGTCAAACCATGTTGTCAATGGACTTAATGTGTACGCCTTAAAATATAGGAAAAAATCTGGAAATGCCATGCCACCATCTGCTTTATTTCTCTGTGCGGTGGATCTTTTTATACGTGGTGGTTTGTTATTCCAAATAAATTTGTATGTGGAGGAGTGTAATCTTTTCCAGTAACCCTCTGGAGGGGGTAACGGTATCATTGAACTGAAGAAGTTGATTTTAGGTAGTACATCCATCTTAACTATTGATATCCATGCTTGTACTGTGTTTTTAAGTTTTGCCCATCTATCAAGGTCGTCTTTGATTTTGTTTTGGATTTTTGTGTAGTTGTGCTTCACCGTTTGTCTTATGGTGGGGAATATTTCCACTCCCAAGCATCTGAAATGTTTTACCATCGATATCTGTCCTGGGAGGGTTGTATCTTTTTTTGCAGGGGTGTTAAGTGGAAGGAAAGCCGACTTCGGCCAATTTATCTTAAATCCCGATAAATCACCAAAGTCCTCAATCAACTTGAGCAGATGAGGCAATGTGGTGTTGGGGTTTTGCATGAACAATATTACATCGTCCGCATATAAACACATTTTTTGTTGTGTGCCCTTGATTACGATTGGTTCTATGGATTGGGATTGTCTTATATATTGTGCTAAAGGCTCTAATGATAGATTGAACAGTCCGGGACTAAGAGGACAACCCTGTCTGGCAGAGCGTGATACCGGAAAGATTTTGGAGATGATTGTGCCTGTTGTAATCATGGCCGATGGGTCTTTGTATAATACTTTAATCATATCGATGAATCCTTTTCCTAACCCCATCCTTTCTAGCACTGCCCATAGATACGACCATTCCAGCCTGTCAAAGGCTTTCATAGCATCCAGGGACAGCATCGCCTTAGGTATGGTGTCCTCCTTGTCGGCATCAAGTACGTGCAGTATTCGTCTTATGTTTTCAGTGATCAGGCGGCCTCCTATGAAGCCAGTTTGGTCCGGGTGAACTAAAGACGTCATATGCTTTTGTAATCTGATGGCTAATACCTTAGAGTACAGTTTGATATCTGTTCCGAGGAGGCTTAAAGGTCTAAGACTACCGCACTCGTTGGGGTCTTTGTCTTTTTTAAGGAGGACTGTTATGAGTGCAATATTGTCATTCTTATGGAAGTTCCCCTCCTTGACTGAGTATAAGATCATATTTAGTAATAAGGGGCCAATTATGTCCCAACAAGAAAGGTACATTTCTGATGGGAAACCGTCTCTTCCAGGAGCCTTACCATTTTTCATTGCGGTTATGGCCTTCTTGAGTTCCTCTAGTGTGATCGGTGTTTCTAACTGTTTAGCGTCATCCTCTGAAAGTTTAGGGAGAATAATTTGATTAAGAAATGTGTCCATTTTGTTTTGATCGAAGGTCGTTTCTGATTTATATAAGTCGGAGTAGAATACTTTGAATGTATCGTTTATTTTTACATGATCTGTTACAAGTAATTGTTGTGCTCTAATGGTAGTTATATCTGCAAATGTTGCATTAATTCTTAATCGCATGGCTAATAGGTGGCTGGGTTTGGAACCATGGGAGTACTGCTGTTGTCTTGTGCTGCGTATTTGTATTTCCGATTGTTGTCTGTATATGGCATTGATCTCTATTTTTAGTACGTTAACTTGATTTTCTAGTCGAGTTGAGTTGTTGTATTTTAGAGAATTAAATAACGTTGAGTAAAGCGTTTCCAGCTCAGCCAGTTTTGTGCATTGATTCTTGCGCATTTTGGAGGAAAAGTTATCCGTGAAATCTTTGATCATTCCCTTTACCGATATCCATATTATTCTGGGGTCTTGCACCGAGTTTGCATTCTCCCGTTGGAATACTATAAGAGCTTCTTTGAGTTGTGTAATGAATTCCTTGTTATTAAGCAGCAACGAGTTAAATCGCCATCTTGGGGCTCGGGAGGATAGTATACCAAATGTACCTTTAAGGAGTAAATAACAGTGATCTGATTGCGTTGGGTATCATTTCCACTTCATAATTATCAAATAGTCTCTGTGATGCAAAGACATAATCTATTCTGGATAGTGTATTATGTCTCGCAGATCGACAAGAGTACTTTCGGTCGTGGGATTAGGTAACCGCCATAAGTCATTTACACCTGTAATCTTCGACCAATCCTTTAATGCCTTCGATGAATTCTTTTGTTCGCTGGAAAAGGCGAGGTAAGATTTGTCCATCCTTGGGTTCCAGATGGCATTAAAATCCGCTCCTATTATAAATGAGTAATCGGGAATGTCTAACATTGCATTGGTTAGTGTAGTGAAGAAATCAGTATTTTATCTTGTCAGACGTGCTTCCGTTTAGTGATGAGTCATCGAATGGCTCAAGTGTGTTGGTGCAGGGGATCGAGATGGGTTTTGTGTCAGTGCCCCTCCATCAGATACATTTAAGCTGTAGTTTAGCACAGGGTGTGTTCAAGGTGGGCATACGCCTGTCATTACCAGTGAGAGGTGTCACTTTCCTGTTGGGAAATTACATCGCTGGTGGCAAAGTTATGCCCATTTTGGAGGTTTGGAGCGCCCTGAGGTTTTGCGTCCAGATGTGTTGGCGCAAAACATCCCTGAGGTGTTTACAGTTTGTGCAGTCACATGTGCTCAAGAACATAAGTTGGGTGAAGTGGTTGACCTGTCAGAGACTGTGCTAGCTACTAAGTGGTCTGGCGCGCCTATTTCCCCACTTATGTTTACTCAACCTGCTGTTGAGACAAGTGACAGTATAATGCTTCAGCGGGATATGCTCACCTCTGAGACAACTCAAGTACCCATGACTCATGGTAATCTGATTGTTGCTCAGAAGGAATATGCTAGTTTAGCCACGTGTTTTGCTACTGCTCTTGCTCCAGAGACAGCTAAGAACAAGGAAGTGGCCTATTTTGTTGAGGATGATGTGCTGATGCAGAGGTGGAGATCACGGATGGATTTTGATAATGAGTGGAGTTATGTTGCACAGATTGTTGTGCCTACACAGTATCGCCAGTCTGTTTTGTCCTTAGCTCATGATCATCCTTGGTCAGGACATCTAGTCATCACCAAGTCCTAGACAGGGTTTTAAAGCACTTTTTTTGGCCCGGGTTAAAGAGGGATGTAACCAGATTCTGTAATACTTGTCATGTGTGTCAAGTCACAGGGAAGCCTAATCAGGTTATTAAACCTGCCCCGCTTGACCCAATCCCAGCTATGGGGGAGCCGTTTGATCATGTGCTAGTGGATTGTGTTGGTCCCATGCCAAAAACGAAGTCTGGTAACGAGTTCATTTAACAATTATGTGTGTGGCAACACGGTACCCTGAGGCTATTCCTCTTAGAAAGATAACGTCTCAGTCTGTAGTGATAGCTCTGATCACGTTTTTTTATACGTTTGGGCTGCCAAAAGTGGTACAAACCGACCAAGGTACTAACTTTCTTTCAGGAATATTTGAACAGGTGTTATCGTCATTGTCTATATCTCACAGAATCTCAAGTGCGTATCACCCTGAGTCGCAAAGTGCCCTGGAGAGGTGGCATCAGACCTTCAAGTCAGTGTTGCGCAAATATTGTATGGAGAGCAGTAAAGACTGGGATGAAGGTGTTCCCCTTGCTCTGTTTGCTGTGCGAGAAACTGTTCAGGAGTAATTAGGTTTTAGCCCAGCAGAGCTGGTGTTTGGGCATTCAGTGAGAGGCCCTTTAAGGGTATTAAAGGATCAACTTATGGGGGAGGCTCTGCACACCATACCTCCAAAAAGAGGGGTTTTGGCCTATGTGTGTAGGTTTAAGGAGCGGCTGCATGAGGTGTGTAGTATCGCTAGGGAGAGTCTCTCTGCTGCTCAGGGTTCAATGAAACGGCAGTTGGACAGAAAAGCGCTTCCGCGTTCTTTCCAGTCTGATGACTTGGTTTTTAGTTTTGTTACCCATCCCTGGCTCTTCTTTGAGTGCTCGATTTTTTTGGCCCTTATGCTATTGAGAAGAAGTTAAGTGATACTGACTATGTTGTCAGGACCCCTGATAGGCGAAAGAAATCCTGTGTGTGTCACATTAATATGTTGAAGCGTTATCTTCCCAGGGACAACCTGCAGCTGGAGAAACAAAGTACGGCCCCAGGGGCCGCTGTGGGAGCTGCAGTGCCAGTGACTGTGATTTATATTCCTACTACTCTGCCAGTGGGAGATGAAGGATGGTTTGAGTGGTTGTAAGGTCCAGCAAGAAACTCCTTGCTTGTGCAACTCGGAGTTGTTGTTGGACCTTCCCTCCCTGATGCCACACTTGGGTAAGGAGCAGGAAGCTGACATGGTGGCGCTCATTCACAGTTTTCCTATTTTGTTTGGAGATGTCCCAACCCGCACTATCGTTCTGCAACACGACATTGATGTCGGTAATGCAAGGCCAGGTAAACAGCATCCCTATAGGGTAAATGTGGTAAAAAGGGAAATAATGAAGCAGGAGGTGGCATATTTATTGGAGCATAATTTGGCACGTCCCAGTTTGAGCTCCCAATGCCTGTTGGTTCCGAAACCAGACACCACTCATCGGTTTTGCACTGATTATCGAAAAGTGAATGCAGTAACCATTCCTGATTATTTTCCTATGCCACGCGTCGATGATTGTGTGGATACCATTGGGTCAGCCCGGTATGTGACAAAATTGGATATTTTAAAAGGTTATTGGCAGGTGCCACTCTCGCCAAGGGCCTCTGAAATATCTGCGTTTGCTACATCCGATACTTTCCTGCAATATTCTGTGATGGCGTTCGGGATGCGAAACGCACCAGCAACATTTAAAAGGCTGGTCAACATTGTGTTGGGAGATGTGCCCAACTGTATGGCATACCTGGACGATATGGTGGTGCATTCATTGAGTTGGTCTGCTCACGTGAGCTCACTCAGAACGGTGTTCCAGCAGTTGGCAGACGCTTCTCTGACACTGAACTTAGCGAAATGTGAGTTCGGTAAGGCAACAGTGACCTACCTGGGAAAACAGGTGGGCAGTGGTAAAGTGAGTCCTCTTGAGGCCAAGATAGAGGCCATAACCTTGTTCCCAGTACCAACCACACAGCGAGAACTATGTCGCTTTCTCTGCGTTCTGTAAGAATTTCTCCTTAGTTGCAGCCCCTCTGACTGACCTGATCAGTCCCTTGGTGTCTTTTGTGTGGATAGACAGATGTCAGGCGGCTTTTGAAAGCTGTAAGGCCCTTTTGTGTAGCGCTCCAGTCCTTAGTGCTCCTGATTTTAGTAGACCTTTCTCTGTTGAGGTTGATGCAAGTTGTGTTGGGGCTTGTGCGGTTCTAACGCAGGTGGATTCGGAGGGTTTGGTCCATCCTGTGGGCTACTTTTCGAAGAAGTTTAGTGGCAGCCAAACACGCTACTCTACAATAGAGCAGGAGACGTTGGCATTGCTGCTTGCGCTCCAATTTTTTGAAGTTTATGTGGGGTCAAGTGTGGAGCCTGTGGTTGTCCACACAGACCACAACCCACTTGTTTTTTTGCATCGCATGTATAACCACAATGAGCGGTTGATGCGGTGGTCTCTGCTTATGCAGGGGTATAAGGGCGGGGTTGGGGGGGACACACTGTACAACTGTACAAGCAAAACTGTACATTGGGATATTGACAACCATACTAGGTAATTTACATTGAAGGGGGTTGGGGGGGGGGGGACTCTGTACGAACAAGCAAAACTGTACATTGGAATATTGACAAAACCATACTAGGTAAATTACTGTACATTGGAGGGGGTTGGGTTAGGACATTTACAGGGGCCAGTTTCGAATTGCAGTCTCCCGTAGGTGTTCCTTGAGAGTGGTTTTGAAAGTGGGTAGTGATTCACATTCCTTTACAGCTTTGGGTAGGGCGTTCCACATTGATGTGGCATAATTGTGAAACGTGTTTAGTCCCTTGTTTGAGCCGAATCTGGGTTTAACATGATTTGTCGAGCTCCCTCTGGTGTTGTGATCGTGGTATTCACTGACCTTTGGGAAGTATTTTGACATGTACATGGGTACCTTGGTCGTGTAGTGTATCTTGTAGACCAGGCCCATTGCAAGTTGCTGTACTCTGTCGTCTACTCTAAGCCATCCTAGGTTGTCAAAGTGGGCAGGGGTGATGTGGGTTCTAGGAGTAAGGTCAAGCAGTAGTCTGACCAGTTTGTTTTGAGATGTTTGTAATTTTGTTTTTAGCGCCTTTGAGGTGCTTTGGTACCATGAGGTGCAAGCATAGTCGTAGTACCCTTGAATGAGTGCTCCTGCCAGAGTCTTCAGGGTATTCCTGTTTACCAGAGAGGAGATCCGGTACAAGAATCGAGTTTGTTGATTGAATTTTTTTATTACATTGGATGCCATTTTGTCACAGGAGAGATTAGCCTCTAGGATGGAACCCAGGTAGGTAATTTCATATTTCCTTGTGACAATATTGTCACCCACTGTAACTGAGAAGCCGTCGGTCTTGCTGAGTTTGTTATTTGAACCGAAGAGAATGGACTCTGTTTTGCCCATGTGTAATGATAGTTTGTTATCAGCGAGCCATATGCAGATTCTGCCTAGTTCCGAGCCAGGCCACGTGAGCAGATCGGCGCGGGCGAGAAATCCGCTCCTCGCTCTTTAAAGCTTGGTCCGCTCCGCTAATCGCTCATGTTGACCCCGCCCCCAAGTCGCTCTCCGCTCGCTCACCGCTCACCTTGAATCGAGCGCTCCCCGCTCCCCGCGCCATATCGCTCGGCAGATTTTTATTTTTTTTGGAGCATGGTGTAAATTAGCTCAAACTACAACAGTCTACACCCCCTGAGCCCCTTAACAATTGTTTGTATTGAGCCGCATTGTAATTGTACCCATTTTGCAATGTTAAATAACGTTGTTTATCCATTCACTAGCTCTATTAAGCGATGATAGCTAGCCTAACCACAATGCTATGGTCGCTGCCATTAACGTTAGCATGTAAGCTAACGACAACAACAATGGCGTCAAAACTTTTTCTAACAGGATGTGAGTGACAAAGCCTGAACAGGATATCACAGGTTCACCCTTCTCATTGGTTGAAAATGGCCTTCATGTTTGTACATCGCCATCTGTTGCTTTGGCATTGTACTACATGTATATTACATCAGTGTTAAACCACTGTGAGCGGCCTGGAGTGGATTGGAGCGGAGGAGAACTCTCGCTCCGGAGGTCGCGCCGACCCATTTTAAAACCCACTCCTCGCTCACGTCAAAACCGCCCGCGCCGCTCACGCGCCGCGCCGCTCATGTGCACTGTTCCGAGCTGATGGTTTTTTCAACCTGTAACTTGTTCTTGTCAGAGACCAGCAGGGCTGAGTCGTCCACAAACAGGAACAAGTTGCAGTCACAAGATGACGACATTTGCATAAATTAGGAACAGTAGCGGTCCTAGTATGCTTCCTTGTGGAACACCACAGCTCACTGTGAGGGGGGGGGGGGTAGGGTACCGTTTACCTCCACCATCTGTTCCCTCCCCTCAAGGTAGGATTGCATCCAGCTCACTGATAGACTATCAAAACCAATTGCTTTTAGCTTGTCAATCAGAATGGAGTGATTGACAGTGTCAAAGGCCTTTTGTAGGTCCAGCATGACCATGCCGCAGTATTTGCCCGCGTCCACCTCTTGTTTGATGTGGTCGTTCAAATAGAGAAGGCATGTGAGGCATTGATAGTATTAAACTGGAGAGGGTATTTGAGAATACATTTCTGGGTGTGATAATAGACCACAAACTCAACTGGAAACCTCATATCAAATATGTCAGGACTAAATTGGCACGGAGTGTTGGTGTTCTATGCAAGAAAAAAGACATTCTTAACCGAAAAACACTGTATACACTGTACTGTACACTCTTCCTACCATATATGAGCTAGTGTGCGGAGGTGTGGGGTAATACCTACAAAAGCACTCTACAGCCAATATGCACCATGCAAAAAAAAGCAATAAGAATAATCAACAATGTAGGATATTATGAACACACCAATAACTTATTTATAAAGCTACAAGCATTGAAATTTATGGACCTAGTGGATTACAAAACTGCCCTCATTGTATACAAAGCCAGATATAAACTAATCCCAGGCAACATTCAAAAATGGTTCAGAGACAGGGAAGGAGAATATAACTTAAGAGGGAGAGGGAATCTTAAACAACCAATGGTAAACACCACGCTGAAAAGCATGTGCATATCGGTGTGTGGAGTGAAGTTGTGGAATAATTTAACCGAATACATCAAACAGAGTAAACATGTGGCACAATTTAAAAAGCAGCTAAAAAAATACACATTTGAAAAATACAGATATGAGTATTGAGGATAAACAAAGTTATGTTATATTGTGTATGTAGTGCTGTACTATATTCACTGCTGTCAAGTGAATCAAGTTTTTTTCTTTTCTTGTAATCTTTTAATATAAGTAAAAGTATATTCTATATTGTAATACACTAAATTATGTTATATCTAGTAAAATTAATGGAAGAACAAATATAAATGTAAGGGGGTAGGGATCAATAAGCTTAGCTTCCCTCTACTCCTTTTTTGGACATGTCTGCTAACCAAACACATTGCTCTTGACCTTTTGTTTATAATTCCTTCTTTTTTTCTTTTTTTTAATGTTTACTTTTAATGTTGTTGCTATGATTGTTTGGTTTGACGGAACAAGATATTGTGAATTGTTTGGAGAAATATGGAGAATAACATGTCCAAAAATAAACTTTTTCATTCATTTATTCATATGTCAGTGGAGTGGGATGTTCTGAAGCCAGATTGGAATTCGTAGATTAGATTTCTTTCCGCTAGGTACTTTTCGACCTGTTCGTAGACTATTTTTTCCATGACTTTCGAGATGGAGGTGAGAATAGAAACAGGGCGGTAGTTGCCTGGGTCTAATTTGCTGCCCTTTTTGTGCAGAGGGGTCACCCTCGCAATTTTGAAGTCCTTGGGGACGTGTCCCTGTTTTATGGAGAGGTTTATTATGTGTGTGATGACTCGGGTGATGGCGGCTGCTGAGTCTCTGAGGAATTTGGAGGGGATGCTGTCATGGCCAGTGGCCTTGTTAGGTTGGAGGGCGCTCAGTTTTTTGAGTACCTCATCTGTTGTTACCATTTCCAGCTTGAAGTCGTCCTTGCGGTGACCTGATGTTAAAGTCACCAGCCTTAGAGTGAGCACCGCCACCTGCACTTTTGTGGCATCCGTGCCTGTAAAGGGGAGGGTGGGATTTCATATCCTTTTATATTTCATTTGGTGCCACTGGGAGTCCTCCTTGATCTCTGTGTTGCTGTGTTTTATAAATAAATACTATTATTTTGCAAATTATCTCCTTGGTTTTGTGTCACTGCACCCTCACCTACCCTGTCTGTGGCCTTGTGTTGCGTCCCATTACTGGGGTGCGTAACATCCGCCTTGTTTCGAACTGGTTAAGAACTGTTAAGAACTTCATTGTTAGATGCTTCTATAGAAAGTAGGTTAAAAAAAGAAAGACGTTTTCTTTGCCCTATAGGAGGCACATCTTTTTAACCTACTTTCTATATAAGCAGCTGGGAGGTGCGCTGTTTTAAGTGAGCGTGGGTTATTGAATTGATTGATTGATTGATTGCAAATTTTATTAATGTCCGCCTTGTTTCAAACTGGTTAGGCTTAGGCCCTCTTTCGAAGTCGGCCTCTTTCGAAGTTGGTTATGCTTAGAGTTTATCTTTAAAGCAGGGTGATAGACCACCAGCCCTGATTCCAAACTCTAAGCATAACCAACTTCGAATTTGGTTTAATTAAGCTGGTTCTTGATTTGTTTTGTGGATTATACTATTCAACAACAAATGGGGTTAATGGTCATTGTTCTTGTTATAATCTTGTAATATGATAATATTATGAGAATAGTATGATCAATGTTATGTTTCCAGGTACACTTTTTCAGGTGTGTTGGGTTTATAAGTTGGTAAGTGGTTCTGACATCGACTTGAAGTCAACCAGGTGTAGACCCTGTTAGGTTATCAAACCACCCAAGTCCTTAGATTGATATATATATGAGCCAGCTGACAGATTCAAAGACAAAGCTGTATTTCAAACGGAGTCTTTATTGTCGATCACACAGAGAAGAAGAACAGTCCGACCAGCCCATAAGAGTTGTTTGTAGGTCGGAAATTATAGAATAGATTTACCAACAAAAAAAGGTGTTTAACATGCTCATACCTTATTAAAAGCGAAAGTATAGATGCAGCACGGATAACTTGTGCTTCCATTCAAACAGACGGCAACACACGTGACGTCAATACCTGGCCAGGGTACTCCTGGGTCCTAGTGCCCCCTGATGTTACACTATATGTCATGCACATGTATTTTATATGTTAATAAAATTGCATTTATCTTTAGTCCTAATTCTGTCACTGTTTGATGTCACAAAGAAGGGTGTATCCGAAAGCTGCCTACAACATTTGTAACATGTGATGAAAAAGTAAACAAATAATTAACTGTATTAGACACTTGTTAATGATGAATAGGCTTCACTTTAGATTGGCCCCCACGATAGCATCTGCAAATGATTTATAAATGTTTTATGAATGTCTTAACAAATCATTTGTTGAACATGAAAAATAAATGGAGATACACTATAGTCGTTTTTTCATATCCATTTTTCAAAGCATCTACAAATGTGTTACTACACATTAAACAACATTATTTAATGATGAACAAATCAAGTACAAACAATGTTGATAATGAGTTATAAATTATGTATAACTAATCTGTAAATGTTATACAAATATAGTTTAATTTAATAATAATTTATGAATGTATATGAATGGTTTGTTCATGATTAGTTCATTATCCACTAATGCGTTATAAATACTTTGTAAATGGTATACAAATATAGTTATAAATGATTTAATAATCATTTATGAATGTATATAAATGGTTTGTTCATGATTAGTTCATTATCTACAAATACCTTATAAATGTATTATAACAGGGTGTTATTATAAAGTGCTACCGACACTTTTAACCTATTGCTAAACTAACGTATTGATGATAATATACATTATGTATATGTAATATACATACATCAGAGGGAGGAAATTCTATGTTAAACTAGGAGATCACATGTCTGATATATACGACAACAACTATGGAGTTGCACAAGGGAGTTGCTTAGGTCCTTTACTCTTCTCCCTTTACATGTTACCGCTGGGTGATATCATCAGAGAACATAATGTAGATTTCCATAGCTATGCGGATGATACACAACTGTACATATCTGCTGAACCAAATGATACAGCGATTAGTTCCATTACAGACTGCTTACTGGCAATAAATAAATGGATGAGTAAGAACTTCCTGAAACTAAACGAGAACAAAACTGAAATTCTAATTATCGGCTCCAAAACTAAAAAAGAAACATTAATAAAGAACCTGGGGGGACTAACCCCTTGGATCAAATCTGAGGTCACTAGTCTTGGGGTTGTCATAGATTCAGAACTGAACTTCAATTCTCATATTAGCAAAGTGACGAAAACATCGTTCTTCCATCTCAGAAATATAGCAAAAGTACGACCATTTATTAATCAGAACGATGCTGAGAAGCTAATTCATGCATTCATATCTAGCCGGTTAGACTACTGTAATGCACTTTTCACAGGTCTCCCTAAGAAAACCACAGAGAGGCTTCAGCTAATCCAAAACTCTGCAGCCCGACTGCTAACTAGAACCAAAAGGAGAGAGCACATTAGTCCAGTCTTAGCCGCTTTACACTGGCTTCCTGTAACATTTAGAATTGACTTTAAGGTCCTTCTCCTTACATACAAAGCTCTAAATGGACAGGGACCTAGCTACATCGCCAACA
Organism: Notolepis coatsorum; assembly: GCF_963971535.1. Taxonomy (NCBI): domain Eukaryota; kingdom Metazoa; phylum Chordata; class Actinopteri; order Aulopiformes; family Paralepididae; genus Notolepis; species Notolepis coatsorum. The sequence continues at coordinate 54,830,175 of NC_140180.1, read as the reverse complement.
CTCTAATAAATTACACACCAGCAAGAACACTGCGATCATCAGCTGCTGGACTACTAGAGCAGTCAAAAGAGGATCGGTAATGCAGCCTTTATCAACTATGCCCCAAAACTGTGGAACAAACTACCCCAAAACATCAGGGAAGCCAACTCGCTAGACATCTTTAAAAGACAGCTTAAAACCTATCTCTTTGCTCAGGCATTTCACTGATAGATATCTGCTACCAACTAGTGGCAAGAGAAAACATCAGGGATATCCTGACACAACTTGTATTTATTCTTACCCTGCCTACTCTTTTACACTGCCTATCAAATTCATGTGTCGGTTATTGCACTTTTTACTTCTTACTGATGACTATTTTTAAACTGAATCATTTTAAACTATTCTTATTCATGCCTGTATTTTTTATGTCCGTCGGTTATTGCACTTTTTAATTACTGAATAGAGAGCCTATTAGGATGCTAGATCCTAATGTGAAACACTATGCTTATGGCAGATCAATCAGCATGGATTGTCTGTAAACTTTAATACATGGCAGTTTGCTTATGGCAGATCAATCAGCATGGATTGTCTGTAAACTTTAATACATGGCAGTTTGGTTTGTTAGAACAGACTGTAATCTTCACTTGCTTATGGCAGATCAATCAGCAGGGATTGTCTGTAAACTTTTCACTTGCTTATGGCAGATCAATCAGCATGGATTGTCTGTAAACTTTCACTTGCTTATGGCAGATCAATCAGCATGGATTGTCTGTAAACTTTATGCATTGTTGTCACTTGCCATATCTTGCTATGCTCGCTCATGCCTGTATTTTTTATGTCCGTTCTATTCTATAATTTTTATTTTATTTAATTTTATTTAATTTTTATTTTACTATTTTTAAACTGAATCATTTTAAACTATTTTTACTATTTGTGTTACTGAAAACTGTAAGCGGAGAGCCTATTGGGATGCTAGATCCTAATGTGAAACACTGTGATTCTACCTGTTTTTATGCTCGCTTATGCCTGTATTTTTTACTGTTGTGAAGCACTTTAAACTGCAACCTCTGTATGAAAAGTGCTATACAAATAAAGTTATTATTATTATTCTACATGCTGTTGTGACATGTTCATGATGTTAATACTTGAATACGTTTGAAATTAAAATCTCAACTTTTATACAACACTGTGAAAAATATTGATTTATGACCAGATGTCAATGGGTCCGCCGATGGACCGCACAGGGGGAACAGGTTAACATCCAAGGGCCCACATGTGACGCGCCACTTTGCCAACCTCTAGCGGCTCGGGTGTGCATTTCTTTTAATACAATATATAGATAAATATAGGGCAGCTACGTGGTGCAGTGGGCAAGGCGCTCACCACGAATACTGGAGGCTGGGCTCAAACAGATCATCTCCCTGTTCGAGCCCAGCACTCCACATTGCTTTCAGTTTAGCTGGTCGTCCGCACTAATACACATTGGCAGTATTAGGGGGAGGGAAACTGATGGGTGGGGATCGGGCGTTGTGGTCAGCGACTCCTACAGGTCGGTTGGTGCGCCTGCGCAGTAGAATCAGGAAGCGACGGGGGAGGGGCCCCTCCAAAGCCCAGACCCCCGACACTGAAAGATCGAGCCGCACAGGTGGAAAGATGCGACTGCTGTTACCTCGAGTATCGGAGGGGACTCGTACTATGTATGACTTAGTCCACATTGCAGCCGGCTTGTGGGAGGCATGAAACAGCGTTCAAAGACAGGGGAGGGTTGAATTGGACAATAAGAAAAATTGGGATGGGAGAAAATAGAAAATGGGAGAAAAAGTGGATCAAAAAAAAAATATATATAGATAAATATAGATATATAGATATCCCTATTTGTTGCCTGTCAATAGCCTGCGGTTCTCAAGTTACATGCCGATATGTGAGGCGTGCGCCAAAGTACACATTACCACCCCCGACCTCCGGGGGCTCTAGCTCCGTCAATCATTTGGCGATCTTGAAAGATTGTTGACAGGGTTGTAGCCAATGAGTGTGGCTTTCCAATGATACCCCATGATATGATAATTGGGGATCTAATACGGTCTCTATTGATCGATTTATGATAAAGAAAAGCAGGGTCCCCCAATTGGGGCACCTTACAGCTTAACAGGTTCTAAATACATTTCGCAATTATGCCACATCAATATGGAACGCCCTACCCACAGCCGTAAACAAATGTGAATCCCTACCCACCTTCAAAACCGCTCTCAAAGAGCACCTACGGGACGCTGCAATTCTAAACTGGCCCCAGTAAATCCAAATCCCCCCTCCCAATGTATGTATATATTATCTGTTAGGATATCTGTTTAACAGTACCGTATATTTGCATATCTTGTATGTCACAAATGTAACAGTACTGTATATTGTATGTCATGTATTGTCATAAATGTCATGATAAATATCTGTATATCTGTATGGCCCCCGTAAATGTACAAACTCCCCCTCCCGCCCACCCCTAATGTACAGTTTCCTCCCCCTCGTATGTATATATTTTCTGTTAGGATAACAGTACTGTATATTTGCATATCTTGTATGTCACAAATGTAACAGTACTGTATACCTGTATGTCATGTATGTCAGAAATGTCAAGATATATATCTGTATGTTGCGTATGTCATTAATGTCATTATGAATTGACCCTGATGTAAACAAGACGAAAGTCTTTCTCTGGTCTGCATCCCCTTAACAATTGTGTGTATTGACCCATTCTGTATTGTACCCATTCTGCAATCTGTTAATCCATTTTTAGCATGGTGTTATTCACTGTCAAAGATGTAAAGAAAAATCATAATTTATATTATCCTTTGTTTCATCACAATTTACTCAAGCCTAGTAACAGACACAATATTTCTGACACTAGAAATACAGTCCCTGATATCCATAGACGTCCCTAGATACCAAGAACATGCAAATTGACCTAGTATAAGAGGAGCAATCTTCCATTTACTTAGGTATGTATTTTTAGGCGGATTTTCAGAAAATAGGGCTAGGGTTTAACAGGTTAACCCATATTTGATTGATAATCCACAGCCGCAGTTCATCCATTTTGAGACTGCACATTGGCAAGGAAGATGCTGGGTAGCGATACAGTATGTGGGACTTAACCTTAGTTTAGCTCAGAGTCCTCCCTGTGTACCTCTCTTCTGTTGACGGTGAGCTGTGTCGGTTTTCCCTCTTGTCAAAACAATCCCGTTGGGGAGCTGAAGATCGCCGATAACGTTGTCAGATTGTAATCCAACGTCCAAAAGATATTGTCGGGGTTACGATATGAAAGTAAGGTTGTTCTGGGTGAGCAAATTTAAAACAAGTAGGTATATTACTGGTAATTTGCAAAAACCGGGGAGAAGCAGAGCCTTGCGTTGTGCACACACCGCCATCTTGGTCAAAGAGAGAGTCTTGTGTGCATGTACTTCTTAGTGCCCAGCGTGTGCTTTCATGCTTTTACATGTGCAGTTATCCAGCATTAAGCACCTTCGGGTGGTCCATCATTTGTTCTTTATCACCATGATCATCCAGTGCCTTAAAATAAGACAAAAAAGATTACATAATGAAATACATTGTGTTTAAAAATTGCAGTATCACACAGTGCATCAAAAATCAGTGGCATTTCTGCGGTCGAGAAAATTATCTTCTAGGGAAAGCCCTCCAGGCAGCTAAGCAGGCACACTATGCAACAGTTACCTGTTGTAAACATGCAGTGGATTTTCAGCGTGTGCCTAATATCTAAAGTCTTTTCTTAAGTAGATGTTGGTGCAGAAGCGATAACAAGATTGAGTTGCTTTCATGTTCTACAACAAAGTTTTGGGATTATCCACCGACTGGGAACATTATGGTAATCTGTGTTGTTTCATCGGAAAGGAAGGGCTGAGTGGCTGGTTCAACTGGTTGCAACATGGAATGTTAATAATGTTTTTTTTTGTTTTGTTTGTTTAAACCCCTTGGTTTTAACTGGCCGAGGGAGGTAAGAAAGCGCAGATCTGGCACAGATGACTCACTCACTAATAATGAACTGAGTATTGTTGTTGTCGGCGTCAGTTTGAATTTACTGAAAGGACATGGTTACTTTTTTAAATTTGTATGCACAGGGGGGAGACTCAAAGGCATAACATAATCTGGAACCTCCACTCCCAATTCCCCCAAAAAGTAAATGGCAAAAAGAACATCATAATGAAAATGGAAGCATAGGCTTCGGAGTGGACCTAGGCCAACATAACAAACAAACAAACCTTTTAAACTGAACTAAATTGAGAAATAAAACAATGATGAAAAGAAAATACAGGAATCTACACCTGACTTAACCTATAACAACACAGGAGAAAACATCCAAAAACAAAGGGCAGCCCACTCTTAGGGCTTCCAAATCAGCAATATGAAGTTTAACAAAACAAACTGAAATGAGACAAAGGTTGAGTTGGGAAGTGCGAGTGGCGGTTGCTGTCAAAGACTGCAGGCCAAATTGTGTCTTTATATGGTCGTAGATGAGATGATCAGCCAATCAGCGGCAGCCATCAGGCACAGCAATTGCTCAGCCAGTTATCCTATGACAAAAGGTGCACCCACACACAGGCCAGGACTGGCCATCTGGCATACCGGGCCGACGCATATTTGGGCCGTTATGATTTGATAAAAAAAAAAATATATATATATATATATATATATATATATATATATATATATATATATATATATATATATATATATATATATATATATATTTATAAAAAATATATATTTTTATCTTTTAACTTTTTTATTTTTTTACATTTGGTCAACGACCGGCCCACTACTAGGCTGGGACAGCGGCCCATTGGTACTGACTGACACTGGGCTGGCCCAATCACATATCTTACTAAGCACCCCCCCGCCAGTCGTGCAGGTACATGACTGAGAGGGGGGCTGGTACATGATGGAACGCTCTTCAACAAACCCTAAAGTTAGAGGTCCTCCCATCTGCTTCTGCTTTTAAACATCTGGTGTTAAATCTCTGTTTGTCAAATTGCAATTGTTTTTAGTTTCTTCTATTCTTTTTTTATATTTTCATTGTGTTGCTCATGTGTGTGTAAACTCGTCATCATTGTAAATGACGGAAACCTCAATGTCCTTCGAGTTAAAATAAAGGTTACAAACAAACAAACATGACTGAGATGGGGCTGTGGTACATGACTGAGATGGGGCTGTGGTACATGACTGAGAGGGGGCTGTGGTACATGACTGAGATGGGGCTGTGGTACATGACTGAGAGGGGGCTGGTACATGACTGAGAGGGGGTTGTGGTAGATGACTGAGAGGGGGCTGTGGTACATGACTGAGATGGGGCTGTGGTACATGACTGAGAGGGGGCTGTGGTACATGACTGAGAGGGGGCTGTGGTACATGACTGAGATGGGGCTGTGGTACATGACTGAGATGGGGCTGGTACATGACTGAGAGGGGGCTGTGGTAGATGACTGAGAGGGGGCTGTGGTACATGACTGAGAGGGGGCTGTGGTACATGACTGAGAGGGGGCTGTGGTACATGACTGAGAGGGGGCTGTGTTACATGACTGAGAGGGGGCTGTGGTACATGACTGAGAGGGGGCTGTGGTACATGACTGAGAGGGGGCTGGTACATGACTGAGAGGGGGGCTAGTACATGCCTGAGAGGGGGCTGTGGTACATGACTGAGAGGGGGCTGTGGTACATGACTGAGATGGGGCTGTGGTACATGACTGAGAGGGGGCTGTGTTACATGACTGAGAGGGGGCTGTGGTACATGAATGAGAGGGGGCTGGTATACAGGACTGAGAGGGGGCTGGTATATGACTGAGAGGGGGCTGGTACATGACTGAGAGGGGACTGGTATACAGGACTGAGAGGGGGCTGGTATACCTGACTGAGAGGAGGCTGGTACATGACTGAGAGGGGGGCTAGTACATGACTGAGAGGGGGCTGTGGTACATGACTGAGAGGGGGCTGTGGTACATGACTGAGATGGGGCTGTGGTACATGACTGAGAGGGGGCTGTGTTACATGACTGAGAGGGGGCTGTGGTACATGACTGAGAGGGGGCTGGTATACAGGACAGAGAGGGGGCTGGTATATGACTGAGAGTGTTATGGTTTGTAACCGACCCCAATCGCACAACACAAGACAGGTATGAGAGTAAGCCAAAACAGGGCATTTATTCAATACAAACAAAAAGCGGCACTGTCCCTTTAAGGGAGAACACAAAAACACTGGAACAAAGAAATAGGGAAAAATTTGGCACTGTGCCTTTAAGAGGCGAGCAGGCTAAGGGGAAAGGCTAAGGGACAGGGCCAGGGCAAAGGTCAGGGCAGGAACAGGGGCAATGGAGAGGGGGAACAGGGACAGAGGCCCGGGGAGGCAGGCTGGGGACAGGGACAGAGAAACAGGGTTAAGGCCTTGGACAGGGCGAGGGCCAGAGCTGCTTACAGGGATGGCAGGGTTACGACGGCGGAGGCCTGGCAAGGAGATCCTCCTTGGAAGCGATGCGCGCCGGCTTGGGCGTCTGGAGTAGGAGCGCGCCGGCTTGGGCATCTGGAGTTGGAGCGCGCCGGCTTGAAGAGACGCATCCTCCCGTGGTATAGGAAGCGATGCGCGCCGGCTTGGGCATCTGGAGTAGGAGCGCGCCGGCTTGGAGAGACGCATCCTCCCGTGGTATAGGAAGCGATGCGCGCCGGCTTGAGGTCTGGAGTGGGAGGGCGCCGGCTTGGGCATCTGGAGTAGGAGCGCGCCGGCTTGAAGAGACGCATCCTCCCGTGGTATAGGAAGCGATGCGCGCCGGCTTGGGCGTCTGGAGTAGGAGTGCGCCGGCTTGGAGAGACGCATCCTCCCGTGGTATAGGAAGCGATGCGCGCCGGCTTGAGGTCTCGAGTGGGAGCGCGCCGGCTTGGGCGTCTGGAGTAGGAGCGCGCCGGCTTGAAGAGACGCATCCTCCCGTGGTATAGGAAGCGATGCGCGCCGGCTTGAGGTCTGGAGTGGGACACTGGAAAACCTCCCGTAGAGGATTAGAGAGCGTAGACGGTGTCCCACTCCAGGCAAACGGCGACAGGTGGTGATGGCTGGCACCTCGTCTCACGCCGGAGACGCGGCAGGTGATGGTAACGTCCAGGACTCCATGAACACTGAACACAGAAAAGGATAAAGAGTCCAGAACAAAGAACCAGCATACAGAACGACCCGACGAGGACTGGAGGGGAGGTCCAGGTATTTAAAGCCCTCTGGGGCGCTAATCATAACTTATCACAGCTGTGAAAGGTAGTCCAAGGGTGGGGGCTGGTGAAGAGCAGAGGAGAGTAAAACATTGCGAGGGTGGGGGCTGGTGAGGTGAGGAGAACAGGGAATTAAAGGTCCAGGGAAACAGGCGAACCTCACAGTACCCCCCCCTCCACGGGAGCCACCGGGCGACCCAAAAAATCAGACAGTGGGGCAGGGGAAACGACAGGGCAACAGACAAAAAAAATTGGGCCATGCTAGCAGGGGAAGCTACACCAAAAGTGGGGCTAGCAGAGGGACAGGGTAGCTGCCAGGGCACTGCTAGCTACAGGGCCTATGCTAGCTGTACTGCTACATTAACATAGAGGCTGCGCTAGCTGCCGGAGCTAGGCTAGCAGACAGGGCTGGACCAGCATGAGAGAACAAGCTAGCTGGAAGGACAGTCCTAGCTGTGGGGAAACTGACCTTGCTAGCTGAAGGGGCAGTCCTAGCAGTGGGGAAACTGACCTTGCTAGCTGAAGGGGCAGTCCTAGCAGTGGGGAAACTGACCTTGCTAGCTGAAGGGGCAGTCCTAGCAGTGGGGAAACTGACCTTGCTAGCTGAAGGGGCAGTCCTAGCAGTGGGGAAACTGACCTTGCTAGCTGAAGGGGCAGTCCTAGCAGTGGGGAAACTGACCTTGCTAGCTGAAGGGGCAGTCCTAGCAGTGGGGAAAACTGACCTTGCTAGCTGAAGGGGCAGTCCTAGCAGTGGGGAAAACTGACCTTGCTAGCTGAAGGGGCAGTCCTAGCAGTGGGGAAACTGACATTGCTAGCTGAAGGGGCAGTCCTAGCAGTGGGGAAACTGACCTTGCTAGCTGAAGGGGCAGTCATAGCAGTGGGGAAACTGACCTTGCTAGCTGAAGGGGCAGTCATAGCAGTGGGGAAACTGACCTTGCTAGCTGAAGGGGCAGTCCTAGCAGTGGGGAAAACTGACCTTGCTAGGTGAAGGGGCAGTCCTAGCAGTGGGGAAACTGACCTTGCTAGCTGAAGGGGGAGTCCTAGCAGTGGGGAAACTGGGTAGCTAACCGGGGAGCTAACGAGGCTAACAGGGAAGCTAACAAGGCTAACAGGGGAGCTAACAGGGGAGACTAACAAGGCTAACAGGGAAGCTAACAAGGCTAACAGGGAAGCTAACAGGGGAGTCAACAGGGGAACTAACAGGGGAAACTAAACAGGGAAGCTAACAGGGGAACAAAAAAGGGCAAACTCACATACACTGTCTGTGCTGGCTGGGGTCGTCGACAGGTCGGGTCGTACTGTTATGGTTTGTAACCGACCCCAATCGCACAACACAAGACAGGTATGAGAGTAAGCCAAAACAGGGCATTTATTCAATACAAACAAAAAGCGGCACTGTCCCTTTAAGGGAGAACACAAAAACACTGGAACAAAGAAATAGGGAAAAATGTGGCACTGTGCCTTTAAGAGGCGAGCAGGCTAAGGGGAAAGGCTAAGGGACAGGGCCAGGGCAAAGGTCAGGGCAGGAACAGGGGCAATGGAGAGGGGGAACAGGGACAACACAAGACAGGTATGAGAGTAAGCCAAAACAGGGCATTTATTCAATACAAACAAAAAGCGGCACTGTCCCTTTAAGGGAGAACACAAAAACACTGGAACAAAGAAATAGGGAAAAATGTGGCACTGTGCCTTTAAGAGGCGAGCAGGCTAAGGGGAAAGGCTAAGGGACAGGGCCAGGGCAAAGGTCAGGGCAGGAACAGGGGCAATGGAGAGGAGGAACAGGGACAGAGGCCCGGGGAGGCGGGCTGGGGACAGGGACAGAGAAACAGGGTTAAGGCCTTGGACAGGGCGAGGGCCAGAGCTGCTTACAGGGATGGCAGGGTTCCGACGGCGGAGGCCTGGCAAGGAGATCCTCCTTGGAAGCGATGCGCGCCGGCTTGGGCGTCTGGAGTAGGAGCGCGCCGGCTTGGGCGTCTGGAGTTGGAGCACGCCGGCTTGAAGAGACGCATCCTCCCGTGGTATAGGAAGCGATGCGCGCCGGCTTGGGCGTCTGGAGTAGGAGCGCGCCGGCTTGGAGAGACGTATCCTCCCGTGGTATAGGAAGCGATGCGTGCCGGCTTGAGGTCTGGAGTGGGAGCGCGCCGGCTTGGGCGTCTGGAGTAGGAGCGCGCCGGCTTGAAGAGACGCATCCTCCCGTGGTATAGGAAGCGATGCGCGCCGGCTTGGGCGTCTGGAGTAGGAGCGCGCCGGCTTGGAGAGACGCATCCTCCCGTGGTATAGGAAGCGATGCGCGCCGGCTTGAGGTCTCGAGTGGGAGCGCGCCGGCTTGGGCGTCTGGAGTAGGAGCGCGCCGGCTTGAAGAGACGCATCCTCCCGTGGTATAGGAAGCGATGCGCGCCGGCTTGAGGTCTGGAGTGGGACACTGGAAAACCTCCCGTAGAGGATTAGAGAGCGTAGACGGTGTCCCACTCCAGGCAAACGGCGACAGGTGGTGATGGCTGGCACCTCGTCTCACGCCGGAGACGCGGCAGGTGATGGTAACGTCCAGGACTCCATGAACACTGAACACAGAAAAGGATAAAGAGTCCAGAACAAAGAACCAGCATACAGAACGACCCGACGAGGACTGGAGGGGAGGTCCAGGTATTTAAAGCCCTCTGGGGCGCTAATCATAACTTATCACAGCTGTGAAAGGTAGTCCAAGGGTGGGGGCTGGTGAAGAGCAGAGGAGAGTAAAACATCGCAAGGGTGGGGGCTGGTGAGGTGAGGAGAACAGGGAATTAAAGGTCCAGGGAAACAGGCGAACCTCACAGAGAGGGGGCTGGTACATGACTGAGAGGGGACTGGTATACAGGACTGAGAGGGGGCTGGTATACCTGACTGAGAGGAGGCTGGTACATGACTGAGAGGGGGCTGTGGTACATGACTGAGATGGGGCTGTGGTACATGACTGAGAGGGGGCTGTGTTACATGACTGAGAGGGGGCTGTGGTACATGACTGAGATGGGGCTGTGGTACATGAGTGAGAGGGGGCTGTGTTACATGACTGACTGGGGGCTGTGGTACATGACTGAGAGGGGGCTGTGGTACATGACTGAGAGGGGGCTGTGGTACATGACTGAGAGGGGGGCTAATACATGACTGAGAGGGGGCTGGTATACATGACTGAGATGGGTCTGGTACATGACTGAGATGGGGCTGGTATACAGGACTGAGAGGGGGCTGGTATATGACTGAGAGGGGGCTGGTACATGACTGAGAGGGGACTGGTATACAGGACTGAGAGGGGGCTGGTATACATGACTGAGAGGAGGCTGGTACATGACTGAGAGGGGGCTGGCTGGTACATGACTGAGAGGGGGCTGGTACATGACTGAGAGGGGGCTGGCTGGTACATGACTGAGAGGGGGCTGGCTGGTACATGACTGAGAGGGGGCTGGTACCATGTTGTGTGCATCATTGTAGGTCAAACCATTAAAAAGTTAATTTCCACAGCAGCCATTTTGGATTTTGGTCTCTCACAAATTTCTCCCGCCTTTTAAAAAAATACACCCCGGCTAAATTTGTTTATTAACCCTCCTAGATGACAAATCCATTGAGAAACGAAGTGTCACAGATGACCCAACTACTAGGTCCATATCGTATCATCATAATATTATTTAAAAAATCATTAGGATAAGGGTTCCCTTGATAAAGATGCATGAAAAGGCTGTATAATATACAACACCTGTAGCTCAACTGCAAAAACAGCTTTTTTTATTTGATTAGATTTGTATTTGGTAATTAAAAACACATCATAAAAACAAATGATCTTGACCAATTTGAGGATATCACCTAAAAGCATTAATTAAAACACTTATTTCCAAGGTGGTCCTCGATGGAAGACATACAAACACAGCACATACAGATGCAGCGCTCAAAAATCAAACCAATTCTGCTGCTTGTCTGCTGCTTGTCTGCTGCTTGTTGCTGCTTGTGTGCCACTTAAGTCTAGTTCTCAGGTGTTAATTTTCCGGGGCTGGTGGCTGGGTGAACAAAGGGAGCACTTAACTTAAGTGCTTCCCCAGGGAGGGGGTCGGGGGCTACTGCCCTCAGACCCCCAAAATAATTTGTATATGGGCAGTCTGACTTGGGGTACTGACCATATATTAGTGTTGCAATGCATGATAAGTAAACAGTGAAAAAATCTAAGAAATCCGATGGGGCTGGGACATTTGGGACGAATAAAAATGTAAGATGAAAATCTGCCCAGCCTGTGGGAGGAAGTGGAGGTGTGAAATCTGGTCCGGTCAAGAACAATAGGAGTCACACAATCAGTTTGGAGTGCAGTGGTGGAGGAGTGGTAGAGGAGCAGTAGAGGTTTGAGTTTTGAGCGCTGTATCTGTATATCCTACTCAACTGCAAATTTTGGCTCAACTGCAAAAATGTATGCCTGCTTATGTATTAGCCTATGGGAAAAACACATTCACAACATGCAGCAAAGTTTATTTTCAGCCAAGTATGGTAATAAGGTAACTATTAGTGTAACTGAGGGGTACAATTCCCTGACTGTATTACTAGATATGATACTTACTACCACTACCTTTGTACTTAATATTCGGCCACCCAGTACTCGGCATAAATATATTATGATGAACACTGTCACGTAGATGAAACGGATCCAACACAAATGTACGAATTAGAAATAGGTCTTTATTTCTACACAGCGATGGTGTGTAGAGCAAGCACTTAATCAAATCAATCACATTTATGAATGGGAATTAGTATGCACTTTTATGGCAAGAGTATTCGTCGGTATATCAATAGAGAATGTCCAATCTCTAAAGGCGCAGGTGGTACATATACGACCTGGAATAGTTAAGGAATAATAGCAATGATACTTTAATGATTATAGAACTGGATACACTAGGGGGGAATTCCGGTCGCTTGTAAGACAACTGGAGAAGGGGGGGGGGGGTAGAGTCTGGCTGTATCCGTCTGGCCGAGGGTATCCTGGGAGAACCCACGGTTGTGCGGCTCGGTGCCTCAGCGATCCTCGATCCACAGATGAAAGCAGTTGGACTCTCTGTGGGCCGGCTTCCTTCGGTCCACGATGGAGAGACGTGAAGCGACCTCGTCGTGTAGAGCGTCTCCTCACCTGTCGTCCTCTCCGGGGGGGGGGTTTCCAACACACGGCAGTGTTGGTCTTTATCCATAGAATAATCACTGTATACAAAGCATAATCCGTGCCTGGGAAGGCGGGCTGTCGTCGGTAGAATAATCCGGTATGCAGGTCCACTCGCTCGTCGGCTCTGGGGCTCCTCGGGTGCAGCCTCACATGGGGTCGGCCACCCTGGATAAGCAGCCAGTTTTCTGCCCGAAACGATGGGGTACTGACTACGATAGTATTCTCACCGCACGAAGCACTACATATGAATAGACTATTATTAGCTTAATAGACTACGTCCAACTTGACGATATAGTGCCAAATATGACTATTCAAATATTAATATACACGATGTCTCAATACCGATGGTAGGCCGAACTTGGCCTTACTCCCACACGTGGCGTCGCGGGGAGGCTTTACGTCTGTCACTCTATTGGAGGGTAAGAAACTGGACTAAAAAGGAAGTCCTACTTTAGTAGCGCAGTATATATACGCACTATGAACAAATAGTACCGTTAGTGGTGCGGTAGCCAGATTCCTACGCGGAACTAGGACTTGTTCGTACATGTTGAGCGGTACGTTTGAACTGGGTCTGGGGGGTATGGCAGCCTGGCACCAAGGTCTCGACCAATAGTAGAATGGAGACTATTATGGGATGTTCAGTAGGCTAGAATGGATATTCAATGCATATTGTACAAGGAATATACAAGGGATATCAGGGAATATTAGAGAATATACAAATACAATTAAATATATATATATATATATATTCGGTTTAATCTGGCCCTTCACAACAATTAGGATATATATATATATATATATATGGTATGGATTACTTACTCTTATAACATATTACTATCTGTGGTAGCTCTTGTCTCCACCTACACAAATTGTTTTTGTGTTGTCCATTGATCATGCACCTTCACATGGTAGGCACATTAACTGTAGGTCAACTCCCCAAACAAACAACTTAACAAGCACACATTGATTTAATTGCCATATAAATCACATACAGAGATCTAACTATTACTCCTCTCTGAACATGAATATAAAACAAGAAGGTGATCTATTAACTGTGTAAACCTTATGCAATATTCATCATTGATATTTGAATACTTGAAATCTGTATGAACTGAGTAGTTAGTATTAAATGAAATAAGATGGAACAGCTCCATGCATTCATTGAATAAACAACTATTTGCTCATTACCAGTATGGTATTTTTTAAATTGTACAGCTTTTTGCACATCTTTGTCGGGGAATTCCAACAATTCTCGACCTGAATGTAACAGTTAATTGTAATCATCTCTCTCCGTATGTCTAGTCAAGTCAGGTTGTGGAGGAGAGAGACAGGGATGAACAGGCTATAGACTACTTTGCCCATCCTGAGCCTGCTATGATGCAGATGTTTTTACATCTCCACCCAAAACAAGATTCAGCCAAGAGTGAGTGAGTACACTGGTCCACTTGCACTGGTACACTTGTCCATGGCACTTACTACCCGAATTTGTAGTGGTTTGGGGGAATAGTACAGTAGGTACGCATATTTAAGGGGACCGCAAGGATGGTGTACTGGTGGGTGGTGTCCGACCGATTATGGTGGGCCGGTCTGGGCCAAAAATGCCAGGGCCACACACATACACTCAAGACACACCCAGGAAGGAAAGCGAATTGATGAGTACCAGAACAGAATAATAAATATACAATACATACACAATATACAATATCAAACCCTTACGACCCAGGGTCGTAACATAGATCGAGGCAAATCATAATGATCTGATGTCATGAGATCACGTCTCTAGGCATCCAGACAAACCATGTCCAGAAAACATTTCCTGTGCTTGTATTGTATTGATCTGAAACCATCTTTTGATCTCCAACCCTTTCCATGGCTCATTCAGCTCATAGTGGCTAGATTGCATCCAGGACATGTAGAATTCAAAACACAAATATGATGTGTGGTCTTGCTCAACAGATTGCAATCCAAGCAAAATCGGACCTCAGTTAATTATATTTTAAGGTTGATTTTTTCCCCCTTAAATATTCTGTGTAGGAAAACATATCTTCACTGGGCGGGAATGATTATGCGATTGGTTGCGTCCGTCTGTCTCTCGTAAACTACAGGGTCCATTTGGATGCAACGTTGCTCATAGGCTGACATGGACCTGGGATCTAGAATATTTCCAATTGGCCAACAACAAGTATTTTATTTAAATTAATTTCCATCATTGTCCATTGAAATAAAATACATATTCAGTATGAAGTTACACCTTCACTGGTAATCAGCTCTCTGGCACCTGTTTACAACATGTCATAGTGAACACGTGTAATGAAACACAAATAAGTACAAGTCGTATTTGTTGAGCTTTTTAAAACTGGACCCTTGCAGGCCAAAGTAATTTAGAAGAATCAACAGACTGGCAATAGTTCATGGATTGCAGTAGGTTAGTCCAAGACCCTGGGAACAATGTTATGAAGCAGGGAGAAAGAGACTGGTGGCTTCATGTCTGTTTCGGACAAATTAACATAAAGATATGCACATACTAGTAGTGTTGATGATCGATGACGAGGCCTATTGACAATGATGCTGAGGGCTAGGCTATGCCTATGAGACAGGGCAGTGAATGAGGAAATGCAATCCCCACAAAACATGTAGGCAACTAGAAAATAAATAGGTGGCTGCCGCCTGGTGATTTGTGCTCTATAGTGCACCTTTCCAGTTGTCATTGTTATTACAGTATGTACCAGAAATCGAATTATTTATCAAGTTGAAGGTTAGACCCATTTTAAAACAATTGCCATGTGCCTTTAGAAACAATAATCAAGTAATATTGTCCCTCTGTTATTATCTTTCTCTACCATTACCATCTCCCCAGTGAAGATTGAATGGAGAGGTTCATGGATCACTTCACTCCTGCTGATTGGATTGAAAGAAAATGTGACATTGCTATGGTAATGCGAATTAGCGTGGAAGCCCCAGCCTCACATCAGCAGATGAATAATGTCTGGTGAATTTGTTACATTGATAAAGTGCTCGAGTTCGAGATAACATTATCTGGTTGAGATCTATGGCGTCTCCGTGAATCAATTGTGTGTCATTAAAAATCACTGTGCTTGGTACTCCAGGATTCCTCCTGATATTGCATTTTAAAAGTCAATTACGCAATCAATAAGTGGACGATTTCTTAAACAGGATATTAAGAGAGATAAGATCCTACTCTGTCAATATAATTATTGGCAGTTTTAGCCCCCAACACACACACGCACAAACACACCCACACACCCTTCCCAATACAATGTTGAATACACTTGTCACTATGAGGCAAAGTTCTAACTAGCTTTTGGGGTTCTAAAAAAAACAGCCAGGGCACTGTTCATTACCAGTCCAATATCTGCTGAAGTCAGGCTTCTTCTTGAGCATCAAGATCCTAAGTTTAATTAGTTGCATGGAGTGGAGGTTAGGAATGAACTTGTGCTTAAGAGTGTGAGTGCCACCGTGCCATGCTCCTTGATCCCCTTGGCCTTCGGTCATGACCTGTGGGACTCCCTCTCTGAGACATGAGGAGGAGAGAGACTGCAGTGATTGCCCTCAGGAGGATTGCCGGTAGTCTGACCGGCGGGACCGCACATCTCGTTAAAGCCTGTGGTGGCTCACGGAGAAAATGAATGGGCCCCCCCCCCCCGACACTTGAGTGGGAATTTCTGGGATAGGACCCCGGCTATCTAACAAGACAATCGCAAAAGCCAATTAGGATTGAGGAAGTGCTCTGGGAATACAGAGATTCCAGGGCTTGGGGGAAGTGATTGTAGCCTTGGTCCTGTTCTATAACCTGGAGGAGATTTTCAACGGTGTCTGCAGGAGCCCAAACTTTAACTCTGGATCAATCTGACCGGTGGACCGAATCAGATTTCCCTTGGTCCAGTGTACATGGACTGAATGCAACATTACTTAATTTAGTGCTTTGACAACTTTCCAGTGCTTGTCGGTGGTGTCTGTTTAGTTAATAAAATGTAGTGTACTTTGATGCCCATATCTATAATGCATTAAAACATACTTATAATGTGTTATAATTAGTGGTGGGACTCGATAATTCTTTTTTATCAAATTAATTCGAGACTTTATAGTTATTTAATCTAAATTAATCACATTTTAATCGCATATCAATATTTGATGCGAAAAGCAACATTTTTCAATTCAAATGAATTTTGGTATACAAGTGAATCAATGAATATACATTATACATACGTTTAAGCAGCACAATCCTGTTTTAGCTACTACACAGACCAACAGATCAATGCAATTTTTAACAAAGTGCAGCAATTATATATTTTTTGAACCTTTATTTAAAATCGTAAGCATCTGAGGTTTCCCTCATTTACAGAAACAACGATTGTACAGTACACAATAAAAACAATATTCACAGAAATTTAAGAGTAAAAAATAAATATAAAACGTTTCAAAATAATTTAAAAAGATCAACTAAAACAGTTACAGGTAGTCACACAATGGTCTGAAATCATACGTTTAAACATTCCAAGGGAAGGGAGAACCTCCAATTTCAGCGAGAGTTGAAGGACATTCCATGAGTTAGAGGCATCAAAGGAAAAGGCTGACTTCCCTAGCTCAGAACAAATTTGAGGAACCCTAAGAACCATCCAGTCATTCGATCGAGTTGAATAGGTTCCAATATTCCAATCTAACAGTGAGGAGATATAAACAGATGGAGAATTGATTAGACAGGAAGTTCAGAGCGGAAACCATGTAGTTCAGGTGATACGCCAGGTTCCCCCTAGGTGACGGTTTCCACCCTTTCACACCAGAGGAGTCTTGGAGTTAAACTGAGCAACACGTGTCTTCATTCCTCTTGATCATATCCTATGCTTTCAGGTCAGTACACTGTGAAAAGTACTGAAAACACTATCGTTTAGCAAGTATAACGTTAGGTGATATGAGTAACAAGAATTGTGAAATGAGTTGAATGCTTAACAACGTCAGTAAGAATATAAAATTTGTTATGTGCACGCACATTGTGATATGCATTGGTCGCGAGGGAAGATGGCGTTTTCCACGTTATCAAATACTAGCAGCGCATACCTGACGCTGGGGTATAAAAGATGTTATATTATTAAGGTACATTGTGACTTGTTTATTCAATGCTGAAACCTGAGCGCTTGATTATAATGTGAAGTAAGGTCATTTGACTATAATGTGAAATAAGGTGACCTAACGAAAATATGGAAAAAGGGTAATCACTTTCCCTGAAAATGTGTCTGAAGGCTGCAGTATGCATACGTCACCAGGACGCACATGTCACTATACACCACCAGTCAGAGCTGAATGCTAAGGAGACACCATTTTGTGAAGTTTTAATAAAAGCAAATCATTCAAGGAAAGGAATATTTCCCATGAAGTTCTGTATCGTTAAGGCTTCGCTCAGCACCTAGTTGCATATATCTCGCTTCAGCATATATACACTGAATAAGAAATTCCACCATGTACCTTTACATGCCAGCATTCATCTGGCCACACCCCCATCCGCTTACCTTCATAAGCAGGGGTGGGGCCACACACTCATCTCCTTCTCAAATTTCAGCCACAAGGAAGTGCCTGCTATATGCCCACTTGACGTGGAGGAAAAATATTTAGTCTGAGGAAAGGAAAACAGAAGAATAAGGAGATACGTTGACATCATATCTTTATTTACTCTCTCACTATTTTCGAGAAAAAACTGCGATATTGTCTTCGTTACTGGAGTGTCTGGTCATTCCGACCTTCAACGGCTTTTTCGTATTAGGAGCTCACGCCGCTGACATGCTTCCCAGCTACAGTCCTCCTTGCTGCGGCTGGATGGGGTTGCCCTCCGGCAACACAGCTGGACTGTAGGAAGCACCGACTGTTGTGAGAAGCGGTGGTTTCCAGGTTGGGTACGTACTGTTTTGCTTGCGAGCTCTGGTTGTTGTTGATGCTGTGGGGGTTAGCTAACAATTTACGAAACGCAGACTCCAGGCTAGGGTTCTCTGCTCGGCTTAAACGGCGGTCAGAGGATCTTGGTCTGACGCCCATGATGGTTAATCTAGTGGGCCGTGACTAGGTCCTGGTGATCCCAGGATTCTCGAGCGGATGCTTCTCTGTCCCGTGCAGGCCCCATCTTTCATATACAAATGAAAGTATACCCTAACGAGGAAATGTGGGCATAGGATCTTCTTTATCGGGAGTTCCATGCTCAAAGCCGGCTGCAGCCCGAAATGGGAACTGTGCTGGCTATGCTGCATGTCTGGATCACCGTTGAAAACTGTGTTCTGACGTTCTTTTTCTTTTCCCTCTTTGGGGAGGGACTTGGACAGCAGCCTGTCTGAAGTGTGGCTTGTTATGTCGTTGTATACAGTTCAGGTGATAGCTGCTTAGCTTGCGTGCTAGTTGTAGACTACTGTGTTAAGGCCCTCCCATAGTCGAGCAGACTGAACACAGAGCAGACTCCGCGGAGGTCCACGCGGACTCTTTGAGCTTTTGATCTCAGCGGACGTCCGTGCGTCAGAAAATAGGAGCTTCGCACTTTGCACTCTGCTGTGGGTCTGCTTTGACTCCCTTTGAGTTCGCGCGGACCTCCGCGGAGTTGCTCTGTGTACAGTCTGCTCGACTATGAGAGGGCCTTTAGCCAGTCAGCTGTTAGCTGCGCAGCTGTTAGCTGCGGCGTTAGCTCGCTGTGTTTACCAGGCTAGTAAACGTTAGCTTGTTGCTATCAGCCGAACGGCTGTTAGCTTAATGCTACACTGTTGAACGTTTTCTGTGACTATAACATGCCTTAAACACTCTGACTACGACGTCATCTTTGACAGAGGATGTTAGTCGAACCTACCGGGAGCCCTGCCAGCGAGGACTGCGTCAACATGGAAAACCGTAGCGGCTGGGTGGCGCAGCGACGCTGCCCACGTCGTCAACACAGGGATGCTGTGTTCAAACTTCGGTGCCCCGTTAGCCAGATTGCAGTTCGCTTGGCTTGCGCTCAGGGTAGGAAGGTCCCGACCGGACCTTAAACACTTCTTCTTTCCTTCCCTTCTAAATGTTTTGTAATAACAATGTTTTCCAAAACGGGTGTTGCTGCAATACATTGAGGATACGACGCATGTTGTGTGTGAATTGTCTTGTCACTGGTATAGCTTCTCTCCATATAAATCAGGTTGTTGTTTTACATGTGTAAAAATGATCTGGTTAGTTGTGTTGAGAACATGTGTGTTCATGTACCGTGAACTCACAACTAAGGGGGTTAATTAACCTATAAAGCTATGCTTAGTGACATATGAGTGAAGAATGAATTCTTTTCTCAGCCTGTAATGACAATGAACAGTGTGTTCACATATTAACAGGGTTACCTGTTCAACTTGGCCGTATCAAGGGTAAGGTAGGAGGGGTGATTCCCCCGGTTTCCCTGGGGCTTCGCCACCCTCCTCTCAGACATGTTGTTTACAATATATTGTGTCACTGTGTTTGTGGGGATACGATGTAACCCTTAGCTTAATTGCTGGGGTTGTGCTAACCACTTGAGAAACTATATTTTCCTAAAGAAAAGATTGTTTGGTCGTTTATCGTGTGTGCTTAGCAAGGCCTGTGGCCGATACATAATCGAGGATTCTGTATTCTCTCGTTATGAAAAACGGCGTTCCTCTGTAGCAAGAGTGTACTTTGCCATTTTTTGTTGTGATAAAGGGTTGTGTGTGTCTTGTGATCTACAACTGGGTTAGGTTTGGCCACAGAAGCACATGTGTAAGTCTGGTACCGGGGCTCTTAAAGGGGCCCTCTCTATTCTGTGTTTTTTCCTTAGTAAAAATCAGATAGCAGGTTAGCACATGAGCTGTGTGAAGCTGTCAGACACTTCATGTAGCTGACTATGACTGTGTCATGCTCTTTTTTGTCATTACATCGTATCATGGGTGTGGGGTCGTAAAGGGGTGAACTGGTAATCCTTTCCTCCCCTTTTCTGATTGGTCAGGGGTTAAAACCTCCTGCTGTCCGTCAAGGTTCCTGTCACGTTGCTGTTCGGCACTATTACGTAACCATTGACTACAGGAAGGCTCGTTAACTTGTCAATGTTACACAATAAGGAGACGGCAGCCAAAGTATCTAAATAAAGAATATTTTAATTAATAGTTACCATGGTTTTTCGTAACTGAAATGAACATCAAATAATAGACAGACAAACACAGGACTATACAGACAGGATCAGCACCAGACGGAAGGGATGACAGACTACTTATACACAAGGGAATGACGAGACAACACACACCTGGGGTAATGGTAATTGGGTACACCTGGGGGGAAAACAATAGGGACTACACACCATGACAAAGGACTACATCTAGACATGACAACTCACATTAGGAGCGCCTGATCAGGGCACAAACATACCCCCACATAACACCCCCCCCCTCAAATGTATGGCCATAACCCCAAAGTAAAATGGGGAAATGGACATAAACAAGAAAAACCGTACCTAAATAACTAAAGGGGAAAAAAAATATATAGCGGTTGATAAGTGGGGAACCCTGATGTAAACAAGACGAAAAGTCGCCCTCCGGTCCGCATCCCCCCAACAACTGTGCATATTGAGCTGCCCCGCATTGCACCCTGCAATCCATCAATAAAGTCCCCGATCAACCAGGTACGGAGAATGGACAGCCTCAGCCTTACTCCTCATCACTCCCGACTCCTGGAACACAGAGCAAAATCAACAAAAGCAAAAACAAAACAACAACAGCCACACCTCTCACACAACCCCCCCCCCCAGAAACACAGCCCCAAACCCACACCCCACCACTGACTACAGTCGTGACAACGCGTCGGCCAACACATTGTCCTTGCCCTTGACATGCACCACCTCCACATCAAATACTTGCAGAAAGAGGCTCCAGCGCATCAGCCGCTGGTTCGAATTCTGCATCCTGCCTATAAAGACCAATGGGTTGTGGTCCGTGTAAATTTTAATAGGTGATTGAGAGGAGCCAACATACACCTCAAAATGGGAGAGGGCCAGAATCAAAGCCAATGCCTCCTTCTCGATGGTCGAGTAACGCCTCTGGTGTATATTAAACTTCCGGGAGAAGTACGACACCGGGTGCTCAATACCTCCGTCATCGTCCTGCAAGAGCACTGCGCCAGCGCCCAACTCGCTAGCATCCACCGCCAATTTAAAAGGCCTCGTGAACACAGGCGCCGCAAGGACAGGGGCACTGACCAGAATGGACTTCAACTGTTGAAACGCGAAGGAACACCTAGGCGTCCACTGAAACGGGATCTTCGGGCTCAACAGATCTGTAAGGGGAGAGGCTACCGCCGAAAAGTTCCTACAAAACCCCCTATAATACCCCGTCATCCCCAGAAAGCACCGGAGATCCCGACGTGTAGCTGGCTCTGGGAAACCAAGTATAGCCTCCACCTTAGAATGGACAGGGCGGACCTCCCCCCGCCCCACTACCTTGCCAAGATAGGTGACGGTCGCCCTGCCAAACTCGCACTTGGCCAGATTCAGTGTCAAGTTTGCCCCAACAAGCCATCCAAACACCTCCCGCAAACTAGCTATGTGTCCCTCCCAATCGTCAGAGTAAATGACGAGATCGTCGAGGTAGGCCGCACAACAAGCCACTCCCGACAGCACCTGGTTGACCAACCTCTGGAAGGTTGCAGGCGCGTTGCGCATCCCAAACGGCATCACCGTGTATTGCAGGAAACTGTCAGGTGTCACGAATGCAGAAATCAGTTTAGCCCGGTTCGTAAGTGGCACCTGCCAGTACCCTTTTAGCAAATCCATCTTAGTTACAAAAGACGCGCCCCCCACCCTGTCAATACAGTCCTCCATCCTGGGCAACGGGAAACTATCTGGTCTAGTCACATTATTTACCCGACGAAAATCAGTGCAAAATCTATCCGTTTTATCAGATTTATCCACCAACAAGCACGGCGAACTCCACGGGCTGAAGCTGGGCTCCGCGATGCCATTAGCGAGCATATATTCCACCTCTTTTTGCAACCGTGCGCGTTTGTGTGGATTCACGCGATACGCGTGCTGTTTAATGGGCACTGCCTCCCCCACATCAATGTCATGATACAAGACACTCGTGCGTGAAGGGATATCCGAGAAAAGTTCGCTGTGAGTCCCAACCAGGCCCATGATATCCGCTTGCTGTAGCTCTGACAAATGGCCCAGCCGACAGCCAAGAGTGACCACAGACTCCGTGTTTGTAAGACGGCCCTCCACTACCGCTTTAGACGGGATAATTACGTCATCCTCCAGCCCACCAACGCCGCCTGCAAGAAAGAGACTGTCATTACTCATATCGACACTAGATGGGGCCAACACACAAGCCGACACCGGCGTAGCGACTGTCGCGTATTCTTGGAATAACGTGAGACCACAACTGTGAACTGATCTGGTCATTTATTTACCATCGCAATCACGTCAGTTAACCCTCTCGTTACCTTGAACTCCCCTCCTATACATAGTCCCCAGCCCCATTCCTATTGGCCGGGCACTCACCTTACTTCCTGTTCGTCATACCAATAGACCCGGCCCACATAGATGGTCTAAACTATGATAACACCACATCTCCCCTTTCTTGAGAACAAAAGGGTAGACTGCCTTTGTCTCCTCAAACCTTAGAGGATTATTCTGCCTCTTGTGTAGAAAGGTCTGTCCCTGTTTAACCCTGTTAACCAAACATTATTATTCATAGTGCCTTATACTAGACTATACCATTTACATTCTACATACCATATTTACATAACATTTAATTTGTCTTATACATTTGTGCTATTTTTTATTTTATTTTTTTTAACAATTTCAGATCCCCTTTCCCCCCCCCCCAGTTCACAGGTCAAGCCTATTAGGTTTCACTACAGTTCTCCCAGACCGGGTTTTGAGAGTGAGAGTCCCTTTAGGTGCGGCTTGGGATACCACACCCGGTGACATGGGAGCCTGCTCAGGAGTTGGCTCAGCCTGCTCAAGAGTTGGCTCTGGCGTTTGGTGCTGTAGTGGGGTACCTCTGTCCTGCTCAGATGTCTGAAGAGGTATCAGGTGCAGGCGGTTGCGTCTCACCACCCCCCGAGGTAGATCCACCAAGTATGACCTTGGAGTGGAGTGTTTCTGGAGCACTGTCCCAGACTCTTCAGCGTCAGTGACCCATACTTGTTCTCCTGGTGACAAGTCACTGAGAGCTTTGGCACGGTGACGTTTGTTGTAAGTTTCAGCATCCGCCACGCCTCTCTTCTCCTCCTTCCGAGCAAACGCACTGCAGTCCGGCAGCGCAGGAACCAGCTGGGAGGGAATGGTCGACACAGTGGTGCGGAGACGTCGGCCCATGAGAAGATGAGCCGGGCTGTAACCACTCTGGAGAGGTGTGGCTCTGTAGGCGAGTAGAGCCAGATAAGGATCTCCAGCCTTTTTCAGCAGATTTTTTACTGTCTGGACTGCGCGTTCCGCTTCGCCATTACTTTGGGGAAACCTCGGGCTGCTGGTGACATGCCTGAATCCATATGTAGCTGCAAAGGACGCGAAGGCCTGTCCAGAAAACTGTGGCCCATTATCTGACATCAGGACCTCTGGAATGCCATGGCGGGCGAAGATTGAGCTGAGGTGAACGATGATGTCGGTGGACCTGGTGTGAGATAATAGTGCAATCTCAACATACCTGGAGAAGTAGTCGACAACGAGCAGGTATGTCTTGCTTCCCAAGACAAACAGATCTGCCCCCAACTTCTGCCATGGTCTTTCAGGGCGTTCAGACACCATGAGTGGCTCTCTGTGGTTATGGCGCTCTTGTATACATGTCCTGCAGTTGAGTACCATGTTATTTATTTGCTGCCCGAGTCCTGGCCACCACACGGACTGATGCGCGCGCGCTTTACATTTCACCATGCCTTGGTGTCCCTCATGTATTTTGGCCAGCACATCATTTTGCATTGTTGCTGGTATTACAAGCCGTGCTCCTTTCAACAGTAATCCATCTTCCACTGTGAGTGTATCTCGCTCTGGCCAGTAGTTTTTCAACAGCGGTTCCTCTTTTACATGCGCTGGCCATCCTTCTGTGCACAGTGTTATAATACATGAGCAAACACTGTCAGCTTTCAGCTGTTCTTTCAGGTTTTCCATGTATGAGGCACTGACAGGTAGACTCTCGAGAACAAAGTCCACGTATATGTTGGTGCTCTCCATCAGCTCTTTATCTCCTGCAGACATACGTGACTCCACAGGTGCACGCGACAGCATGTCTGCTGTCCAAAGTGACTTTCCTGGTACATGCACAATGGAGTATGAGTAGCGCATGAGCCTCATTCTGAAGCGCTGGATTCTTGGCGGCAGCAGATCCAGTGCTTGGGCTCCAAGTAGACTGAGTAGGGGTTTGTGGTCAGTCTCCAGGCAGAAATGTTTCCCTATGAGGTAATCCCGGAACCTTTCACAGGCCCATGTGAGGGCTAGCGCCTCCTTCTCTACCTGCGCGTAACGCTGCTCAGTTGGATTGAGCGAGCGTGATGCATACGCCACAGGCTTCCATCCCTCCTCCTCTCTCTGGAGAAGAACGCCTCCCAATCCATATGATGATGCATCAGCTGACACTTTAGTGTCTCTGTTCGGGTCATACATAGCCAGCACAGGAGCAGAACACAGTGCCTTCTTCAGCGCTTCAAACGCCATAGCCTGGTCCACGTCCCAGACCCAACAATTTCTCTTTGAGAGGAGGTCCCGAAGCGGCTTATCAGTCGCGGCCAGCTGAGGGATTAACTTTCCCAGCTGATTGACCATGCAGAGAAAACTCCTCAATTCAGTAACGTTCGTAGGCTCCGCCAACTCTGTGATGGCCTCTGTCTTCCTCGGGTCAGGGCGGATGCCCTCCGATGTGATGATGTGACCCAGGAAAAGCATTTCACTCTTGGAGAACTCACATTTGTCTACATTCAGGGTGAGGCCAGCTTTTTCCACTCTTTGTAGCACAGCATGGAGTCGAGCATCATGCTCTTCCTGGTCCCGCCCCCACACTAATAGATCATCAATGTGGCAGACCACCCCTTCTAGCCCCTCTATGACCTCCGCCATCATGCACTGGAAGTGTTCAGGTGCTGAGGCGATTCCAAATGGAAGACGGTTAAAGTGGAATCGGCCAAAGGGTGTAATGAACGTGGTGTACTTGGCTGATTCCTTCGTGAGTGGAATCTGCCAGAACCCCATGTTGGCATCCAATTTGCTGAATATCTTCGCTCCCGCAAGTGTCCCGAGATTCTGCTCTACTGACGGTAAAATGTACTTTTCACTGCACACATACTCATTCAAGCCTGTCAAGTCCACACATAAACGCACCTTCTCTGTCTCTTTCTTGGGTACGACCACCATGCCGGCGCACCAGGCGGTCGGCTCCTTCACGCGGCTGATAACACCCAGCCTTTCCATGTGTTGGAGCTCTTCCTTGACCTTCCCCACCAACGGCAGTGGAATTCTCCTGGGGGTTTTCAAGGAAATCGGCACAGCATTGGGTGTAAGCTTACTGTGATATGATCTACGTACCATACCCAGCCCACTGCATAGCTTTGGGTAGCTCGTCTTGAGGGTCCCCTTGTCCACACTGTTGACACGGATGAGCAGGCCCAGGGCTACTATGGCTGGCAACCCGAGCAATGGCGTACTCAGATTTTTTACCACATAGACTTTCTCCGTGGTATGTTTGGCTCCCTTTCTCAGCTGCAGTCTGGCGAAACCCGACACATCCAACGGAACCCGTCCTGGACCCAATAAGGGTCTCTCTGCTTTCTGGAGAAGAGGCTGCTGTGCATGGGAAAATATACTGTTAAACATTGTCTGTGACACAGCCGTAACATCCGCTCCGGTGTCCAATTTGAAAACGATGCTTTTCCCCATTATGCCTATCTCAGCAGTCCATGCCTCTTGCTCAGATGTCACAGAGCCAAGAAAATATCCCCTTTCCTCTTCTTCCTCAATACCATGCACAGCCTTACCAGCACGGCACACACGCTGGTAGTGACCCATTTTCCCACAGGAATGGCACCTGACCTCATTTGCAGGGCACTCGTGTTTAGGATGGGGTCCGCCCCCACATTTGTAACACTGTGAGCTGTTTTGATTTTTACTCTGGCTGCTGTGTGCTCCATAACTCTTATTTTTGGTGAAACTAGGCTTGTCATACTGCTGCCTGCCTTTAAACACTCTGTCCATAGAGCTAACACTATCCATGAGTCTTACACAACCGGCATCGCTCCTCAGTGTGTGTTGCTGTTTTTTAATCTCTTCTGATTGTCTAGCCATGTTAATGGCTTTTTCCAGGTCTAGATTTTTCTCCATCTGCATGCGTTCTGAGAGATGTGTGTTAGCCAGTCCCACTACGATCCTGTCCCTAATTAGCTCATCATGCAACGTCCCATAATTGCAGTGCTCTGCTAATCCATACAGTGAAGTAATAAATGCATCCACAGTCTCGTTTGCTTCCTGCTTGTGCATGTTAAAACGTGCACGTTCATACACAATGTTCTTTTTCACAACAAAGAAAGACTGAAAGCCATCTCGCACTTTACCGTATTCCAGCTGGTCTGTAGCACTGAGATTCAAGCCTCTCAAAACATCATCCGCTTCATCTCCCATACAGTAAATCAACGTGTTTACCTGATTTGCAGTTAAATTGCTTGCCTGACGGAACCTCTCGAATCTCCTGATCCATTTAGTCCACTCGAGCGGCTCGGAGAAATCAAAGGGCTCAGGCGGTTGGATGTTGAAAGTAGCCGCAGGTACGTTAGCCATGATGCTACCTCCGCTTCTACCTGGCTGCTCTTTCTCCTCCTTGTCACTCATGAAGCCTCTTTATTCCACCTCCGAGGTAGACCGTTTGATCTGTTTCACAGCACTTCTGACACCATGTCGCGTATTCTTGGAATAACGTGAGACCACAACTGTGAACTGATCTGGTCATTTATTTACCATCGCAATCACGTCAGTTAACCCTCTCGTTACCTTGAACTCCCCTCCTATACATAGTCCCCAGCCCCATTCCTATTGGCCGGGCACTCACCTTACTTCCTGTTCGTCATACCAATAGACCCGGCCCACATAGATGGTCTAAACTATGATAACACCACAGCGGCCACCACAGTACTGGCCACAGGCCCCCTTGTATGAAACGGCTTAATCATATTAATATGACACAGGCGGGTCTTCCGCCCACGATCCGGCGTCTCAATAAGGTAATTCAGCTCCCCTACCTTTTCCCTAACCCGATACGGTCCACTAAACCGAGCCTGTAGGCTGGACCCTGTCACCGGAAGTAACACCAAGACCCTCTCGCCTGGCACAAACGACCTATCCCGAGCCTTCCTATCGTACCACCCCTTCATCAGTTTTTGTGTGTCAATCAGATTTATTCTCGCCAGATCACATGCCCTTTTCAGCTTTTCCCTAAAGCCACAGACATAGTCCAATAGGTTTTTCCACTCACTCTCCCCCAACCACTTCTCCCTCAACAACCTGAGCGACCCCCTCACAGAGTGTGCAAACACCAACTCCGCAGGGCTGAAGCCCAAAGATTCCTGTACCACTTCCCTTGCGGCAAACAACATCAAATGAACCCCCTCATCCCAATCATCCTCTGTATCACGACAGAACGCCCGAAGCATAGTCTTCAACGTGGAGTGGAATCTTTCTAACGACCCCTGTGACTCCGGGTGGTATGGACTAGAGAAGCTATGTGATATATCCAGCTGTTTCAAAACCTGCGAAAAGATACGAGACAAGAAATTCGTTCCTTGATCGGATTGGACCACGCGAGGTAAACCGAACACAGAAAAAAACCTCACCAAAGCCTGTGACACCGTCTTGGCCGTTATCCGTTTCAACGGAATCGCTTCAGGGAAACGTGTGTTGGCACACATAATGGTCAAAAGAAAACTATTACCTGCCTTCGTTCTAGGGAGCGGTCCCACACAGTCAATAATAACCCTCTCAAAGGGTTCCCCCACTGCCGGGATAGGATAGAGCGGCGCCCGTGGAATGACGTCGTTGGGTTTCCCCACTACTTGACACGTAGAACACCCCCTGCAGTGCTGCACCACATCCCGTTTTAACACTGGCCAAAAAAAATTGCGCAGCACCCTATCGAACGTCTTGTTGACCCCCAAATGCCCTGCGAGCCTATGATCGTGAGCTAAACAAAGGATATCATGACGGTACTTGCACGGAACCACAACCTGCGTCACCACATTCCAATCATTCCCCAATGACGCATCCGGATCAGGGGACCATTTACGCAGCAACACCCCGTCTCCCAGGACATAACAGCTTTTAAGACCCTTACTCTCTCTTTCCCCACAGCGGACGCAAAAAGCCCCTACAGGCTTGAATCTCTACCTTGCTCTGCGATAAGTTCCTCACGAGCGAAAGAGAACTCAGCCTCGCTACTGGCAACTTCAGCCGAGGAAGCAGTGTTCAGGAACGAACCGGCTGAAACAGAAGAAACAGCGTCATCCGACTCAAGTTGGTCAACTGTAGGGGCAAGCTGCGACAATAACAACGAGCCAGGCTGCCCCTGGAGTGCCCCCTCCCTCCCAGGCTCGTCGCCGTCAGCCGCTACTACTGTATCGAACAAAGTCCACCTCGCCCTCTTCCTCGGCCCGAGCTCTAACAACCATGGCTTGCGTCACCGCACATGAAGAGAACACCCGCGGATACGCCTCTGCCAGGATGTCTACCGCTCCAGACTGTGCTGGCACACAAGTCACGTCTGCCTTCACGAGGACCTTACCCCCTGCCAAATCGTTCCCAAGGATTAGTGACACCCCCGCAACCGGGAAGCAACTTTCTACCCCAATGACGACCGGGCCCGACACCAATTCAGATGTCAGGTGGACAATGTGAAGCGGGACCTTCATCACATGCATCCCAAAAGACCTAACTGTTATCCCCGCATCCACCTCTGTACTACTGTCGAAAGGCAACACATCCCCCCGAATAAATGACTGAGATGCAGCCGTGTCCCTTAATATGGTCACAGGAACCCTCACCCCATCGCTAGATAAGGATACAAACCCCCCGCTGATAAACGGTAGGTAAGCTTTAATATCCTCACCCCTTTTGTCATACTCAACCGCTGTGCGTGTGGGTGCCATCACCAACGAAATCTGCTTACTGGGACGAGTAAGGGCAAAACAATTTTCTTTTATATGACCACGTTTTCCACAGTTAAAGCACTCGCGTGTCTCAGACCTCACGCACCGCTCAATCGCCTCGCCCCCACTGCTACCACCCGTGCCCACCGTCTTGTCGCCGAAACCCCACCTCGGCTTACTCTCCACATTGCGTACAGGGTAACTTGGCGTAAAGAGTGTCTTGTGCGTCAGCACAAACTCGTCCGCCAGGCTCGCAGCCACCGAACACTCAGTCACCCTATGCTCGTTCATGTACATAGCAACATTATCGGGCAGACAATACGACTTGAATTCCTCAAGGAATTCCTCTCGCATCTTAACCAGGGTGTCCACCTTCTCCGACGCGCACCAACGGTCAAACAACAGCTCTTTCTCGTACGCAAACTCCACATAAGTCTGCGAGCTGCCCTTCCTCAGAGCCCTGAACCGCTGCCTGTACGCCTCAGGCACCAGCTCATACGCCCTGAGAATTGCAGCTTTGACCGCCCCGTAGTCTTGGGTATTCGGGCACAGGGACGCATACACATGCTGGGCTTTTCCCGTAAGGACACTCTGGAGCAGCAAGGTCCAGTGTTCGGCCGGCCATCTCAGTGTCGTGGCCACAGTTTCAAACATGGAAAAATATTTATCCACATCTTTTTCCAGAAACTGTGGCACGAGACGGAGATATCTGGCCACATCGAACCTATCCTCAACGTGTGGGCGCACCTCTGCCCCAAGCCTCCTGAGTTCAAGCGTGCGCGCGTGGGTGCGCTCCGCCTCGGCTTGGTCACGGTCAACCCGCTCCAACTCGCGCGCGAACCTGAGCTCTTCAAACCTAAGCTCCAACTCCAACTTGCGCAGCCCCAGAGAGCCATCAGAGACTTGGTCTAACTCCTCACCGGTGTCGTCATGCACCACCTCTTGGGTGGTCAGAGCCTCTACCAATGTGCCCCGCTGCTGTGCTTTTCTACCCGGGGCCAGCTTAACCCCATAATGGTCCGCTATTCCCGCCAGCTCATCCTTCGTGCACACGCCTAACAACCCCACTGAGAAAACGAGGGATACCTACAAACACAACCACCATATATCAAAACAAACGAAAACAATCAACCCCTAACTAACCACAACAAACAAAAGAAAAACGGCTTCACCCTAGCGTCTGTATAGTCCCGGTCCCTACCTACTTCGGCCACCGCTCCACTACCAACCCTGGTACTGTATGTACGATATCTAAACAAGCGCTGGCACGACCGCCTAATGCCTCCACACCTAGAGGTATTCGCAAATCAACCACTGTCATGTGTCAAAAAAAAAAAAAAAACCCATCCCCAAACATTCTCAACCCTCACTATAGTACCCCTATATAAGTAACTACTATACACACGCCGGCCTAGGAGGAGCCTGACAGGGTCCTTCTAATACCCCGACCGCATGTGGTGTGTCCCCAGGCGATGGAAGGTACCATATATAAAATGGTCCAACTGCCCTAGCTGGTTGAGAACGCTCCCTATTGGAGAAGTATTTGCCAAGGGGGTCTAAAACATGGGTCACACACACGACAATGCCAACCATACCTCACAGTGTGGATCCAGCCCAGCGGCCATCACCAAATGCTTGCTCCTAGTCGTTTGGCCGAGCCCCCATATTACGTAACCATTGACTACAGGAAGGCTCGTTAACTTGTCAATGTTACACAATAAGGAGACGGCAGCCAAAGTATCTAAATAAAGAATATTTTAATTAATAGTTACCATGGTTTTTCGTAACTGAAATGAACATCAAATAATAGACAGACAAACACAGGACTATACAGACAGAATCAGCACCAGACGGAAGGGATGACAGACTACTTATACACAAGGGAATGACGAGACAACACACACCTGGGGTAATGGTAATTGGGTACACCTGGGGGGAAAACAATAGGGACTACACACCATGACAAAGGATTACATCTAGACATGACAACTCACATTAGGAGCGCCTGATCAGGGCACAAACATACCCCCACATAACAGGCACGTTACAGGGTAAGAGGGAGGGGGGGGAGGGAGTTTCCTGGTCCCACGCCCTGGAAGATTGGGCGTGTGCACCGCGGAAATTCCCCAGCCATAGAGTACGTCACTGTGCGCGTCTCTGTTGGTAAGACTTCCGTGAGTTGTTCAGGTCCATGTTATGTATCTGTTTTCAGGGAGTTGTCAGAGCTCCTCCTCACGAAGCTCCTCCTCGGGCCTTCTGTGAGTTAGGACTCTCCTTCCCTGTGAGGGAGCCTCCTCCTCAGATTGTCAAGGTGTGTAGAACTTCAAACAGGAGTTCTGCTCTATTGTGTGTATATTCGATTAAATTCGATTATTGAGTGTGTATTGGTTCAGTGCCTCCTCCTCGGAGAGCCCTAACCCACATATTACATAGCTCAATGTTGCAATATATTCTTTTCAATCTATACAGCTCACGTGGGAAGTCTCTCTGGGGATTTCCGTCTCCTCCCTATGGCGAGGATGGTGGGATGTAAAAATGTAAAAAAAAATTACCCTCAGCTGCGTCACGTGGGATTCATGTCAGTCTGTGTTCTTTCTTTTTTGAATAAAAAGAGGAAGGTACATGAAGCACGACGGCTCCGTATCATTCTCCCAGGCGACTTGGAGGAACAATGTTTGGTGTCTTGCTAGACTATCCATTGATGTGTTTGGGTCTTGACGCATACATAGTGCTGGCTCGGTGTGTTTCTGTTAAAGAATCACACAGGGGCTAAGTGCGCCTTGGTTGCTTGTTAAAACAGCGTTTTTATAGGGCAACTGGGATGGAGTTTTGTCTCTTCCGAGCGCCAGTTTACTAGGTTGTCTCGATGAATTCTCGTTCATATCTGGGGGATGTTAACGGAATAGATCTGAACATAGGTAGAGGGGTCTCACGCCCTTGGGGTGGGCCACTGAGCACGGTCCAAATGGGACCGTCTGGGTGGCGCCCTCTTTTCATGTTTTAGATCGACACGCATACCTACCCCCTCTCCTGGAGTGGGCATGTCAGCGTGGTTAGGACACGGGACTGGTCTGGTCACGCTGGTCCAGGTCAGTTAACCCGTTGTCCGCCGGGGATGCAGATCTGCTGTTCTGGTACCCTGAGGGACTTGTGCTTTTTTCGGGGGGAAAAATGCCGGGTCGGTCCGGGTGTCACAGGGTTAGGCGTTATGGAGACCCTTTGTTGGGTACATGTTGTACTCTGCACTATCGTAATGGCTTACGGCCATACCAACCTGTACACGCCCGATCTCGTCCCATCTCGGAAGCTAAGCAGGTTCGGTCCTGGTTAGTACTTGGTTCGGAGGCCGCCTGGGAATACCAAGTGCGGTGTGCTTAGGGCTGGTTCTCCATTCTTTTCGCTCCTCTCTAACGCATGGCGAAGAGGGGGCTGTTGGGGTGGTCTTGGACCTCCTCTGGTAACCCTGTGCTTCCCGTGCCGCCGGGCCCGGTCCGAAGTAAAGTTTTGTTGATACCGTAGGCCTGGAATAACCCTTTCTTCTTGAGGGGTTATAGGAACAACCACTGTCTGTCCCACGAGGGTGGTTGATTCCCTGGTGTGTTGGAGCAGAGTCAACTCCCGGGTTACCCGGTTGAGTGTGCCCCTGCACGTTCATGACGTCTGCCAATCATGTCAGCCTTCTCTGCCTCGACCCTTCTGGGTGTTTTTTTTTAATGGAGGCTTTGTCATGGTGATCAACAACGCCAGCATACGCGCCTTCCGCCGGGGGGGCTGTTTTCAGCTGACTCCTTTGGCGCCTGTCTCGTCCGCAGTGCTCCAGGCTCAAGTTACAGCCTGCTGCCTGGTTTCCCCGGTGCGCTGCCTGCTTCCGTTGGTTAACCTTTTGAGTGCTTATGGCCATGCTGACTGCCTGTTCTGCAGGGTCAGTGTGCCAGGCGGTGTGCTATTGGGGGGAAAGGGCCTGCTCTTGGAGGGGCCCTATCCGAATACGCTGGCGATGTGGGGGGCGGTGTCACTAAGTGACCACCTGGTGGGGTCTTGATGCCTGGCGTCATTGACCTCTCCACGCCCCCTTTTTCCAGGGGATCCAGTCCCTTCAGTGGGACTGGGTCTTCCTTCGCGCTCCGCTGCTACGGCCTTGCCACGGGGTTGGGGTTGCTCTTGACCCCGTGTTTTTGAGGGCAGTAACGAGGTTGTTCCTTCCGTTCGTTCCCTGGTGGCATGCGGGTTGTGCGTGTGTGTAGTCGTGGGGTCAAGCCACGGTCTGCTCACCCTGTGCGTTGAGTTGCTTGAGTTCCTCTTCGCCTGGTTGGATCCGTCGCCCTCCCGTAAGCCTCCACTAGGGAGGGTGTACTCCATTAGGGAGGGTCAGGGCGGCTCGGTCCTCCCCGGTCTGATGGTTGTGGGGGGCCTCAGCGGGGTGTATTTGTCGGACTAAGGCTCCCGCTCAGCTCCTGTTATGCAACTAGGTGCTGAGCGAAGCCTTAACGATACAGAACGTAAGGTTATGTATATAACCCAGTTCTGTTAGTTATGGTGCGCTCAGCACCTAGGACGCCGCTGCGGCCCTTGATTTTTCATTGTGGTGAAATTTGTTGGGAAGGAGATGAGTGTGTGGCCCCACCCCTGCTTATGAAGGTAAGCGGATGGGGGTGTGGCCAGATGAATGCTGGCATGTAATGGTACATGGTGGAATTTTTTATTCAGTGTATATATACGCTGAAGCGAGATATATGCAACTAGGTGCTGAGCGCACCATAACTAACAGAACTGCGTTATATACATAACCTTACGTTTAAGAGCAGTCTTAAACTACCCCAACAGTGTTGGGAAAGTTCACTTTCTACATGAACTAGTTCAGTTCACAGTTCACACATTTTAAAATTAACTAGTTCAGTTCATAGTTCATAATTCAAAATTTTTAACTAAAGTTCATGGTTTCAAAAATGAACTAATTTATAGTTTATAGTTATTTTTTCAATACCTTACTGCAAGCTATTATTTGTCAAATTGATTGCCACAATCCATATAGAACCACAGAATACTGGCCTTTCCATAACGATTTGCTCCCGTCCATTCAGTCCACACTAGTAGCATCTGCAGCTTTCATCTCTACAGTATATTTTCAAAAACATGAGGAAAACGTGCTGCTTGGTCTTTATTAAGTATAATAATATAAATATACTTAAAGTACCAAAAGTGAAAGTAGTCATTGTGCAAACATATAACATATATAAACTAGGGCTGTCAGTTTATCGCGTTAATTAGATTAATTAATTACACAGCAAATTATCGCGTTATGAAAATTAACTCAAACATTACAAAAAATACATTTATTTTGTATCTCATTCATTCCGTAAGAACGTAGAATACATATTTACAGACTTTTTTTTATATGGCCCATTTGCATGTTCTTGGTATCTGATTCTAGGGACATCTATGGATCTCAGGGAATGTATTCCCAGTGTCAGAAATGTGTCTGTTACTAGGCTTGAGTAAATTGTAATGAACCAAATGAGAATATCAATTGGATGTTGAGGCTCACTGAAGACAGTCTGTGATTAGGTTATGTAAGATGGCAGCTGTCTTCTAATATGGCCTTCTTTGACATGCTGACATGGTCTTATTAAATGACTAGCTCTAGTGTCTGACCTGTCAGGTATTCTAGCTCTAGTGTCTGATCTGTCAGGTCCTCTAGCTCTAATGTCTGTCAGGTATTCGTCTCTCTCAAATTGACCAGACCTGAAAAATCTAAGCAAATTAATAGATGGAAGATGATTAAACAGAAGGTTTTGTAGATACAGTACTGAATTCTGCCATCCAGACACATGCAATTTGAAATATGATTATAGAATATAGAATAGCAGGCATAAAATGGTTATGCGATTAAAATGTGATTAATTAGATGAATTAATTACAAATCCTGTAATTAATTAGATACATTTTTTAATCGCCTGACAGCACTAATTGTAATTGTTCTAATTGTTTTGAATTATTTCTGTAAAGAGTACATTTATATTTGATACCTTTAAATAGACCTTTGATTTAAATAGACATCTGATACTTACCATATCCACGACGGTTCCGGTACCGGTCCCAAAATGACATCACGTCATAAATCAATCTCTCTAGACTATATGACATAATGTTGTTGAAATGTAGTAAAGTTAAGAGTTAAGAGTAAAGACCATAATCCTGTCAAAAACAGCAGTCATAGTGTATATTTTCAACAATACGTTTTTTTACCAATAGGGTAAGTGTTATTAGTGAGATTTTAGTTTATGGAATGTGTTTATAATTTAGCGATTATCTGCCATTTTGAATTAGCGCCACATTGCCGAATGTAATCATATGAGGAGAGGGCATCCAAAGCTCTCAATGAGCATTGGAATAAATAAATAAAAACTACCTTTTCCAGCCGATTCCAGCTTCCTGCAAGCCAATGACTTCTGTATGAATCTTTTTTATTTCTCGGGATTCTCTATCACAAAACTGAATGTTATTGGCATAGATTGAAGCACATTTAGTGTGTCTACCTTCTGTGAACATTTAGCAACAATCCCTGTTGCAATCCGATCCAAAATGGCGGAGCCATATCCATTATAATAATGGAACTGTACATACAGTAGATTTCATTCACGGTTCTTCCTGCACGCCTGGTGATACTAAATCCAAATTGAACTCGGGCATTTGAAATATAAGATTTGGCACAATCCATAAATGTGCGAATTGGCAATAATAAGGTAATTTATAAGCCTGCTATTCTACATTCTATAATAATATTTCAAATTACATTGGTCCGGATGGGAGAATCCAGTACTGTATCTACAAAACCTTCTGTTTAATCATCTTCCCTTTATTAATTTCCTTAGATTTTTTGTACACATAATCTCAAGAAGGTATACTGAACGAGATTAGTGCTAGTTTTTCATGTCTGGTCATTTTTTGCATGACGTTATTCACTGTCAAAGATGCAAAGAAAAATCATAATTCATATTCTCCTTTGTTTCATCACAATTTAAGCAAGTCTAGTAATAGACAGAATATTTCTGACACTGGGAATACATTCACTGAGGCCCATAGATGTCCCTAGATACCAAGAATATGCAAATGGCCTTGTAGAAGTGGAGCAATATTCCATTTACTTAGGTATGTATTTAGGCGGATTTTCAGAAAATAGGGCACCGGGCTTAAGAGGTTAACAGATTAATACCTACCTGGTTTGATAACTCATGTATCTTGATATTATTTGTATTCAACGTTTTAACAAATATACAAACAAAACAGATCCCAACTCCCCATTACAAGACATCAGACATGCACAACAACAACAAAATTTAAATTAAAAAAGATTAAAGATTGACAGGTACATACATAGCAGACCCAAAGTCTGAAGTCTTTTTACAAGGCTTTGTCTAAGAAACAGCTTCACAGTTGCCCCTCAGTCCACTTAAAATAAATAATAAAATCTGAAGGCTATCAGGCTTCAGTTGATGCCTTTAGAGCAGGGAGCCAAGGGGGAGAAACACCACAGAACAAACCCAGCAAAAACAAACAAAAATAAGTGCTGTATAAGTGTAACGGATGGTATCGTGAAGCGCAGTCAAGAAGGGCTGGGGTGAGTAGCGGTGCCAGGATGGTATCGTGAAGCACAGTCACGAAGGGCTGGGGTGAGTATGGGTTCAACTCACTCTCACATCCTCAAAAGACGCATAGACACGGTACAAAGAAGTGAATTCACCTCTTGGTCTGTGTTGCTGGTGGCGGTGTGGGAGACCGGGGTTTACCTCCCACTCTGGGCATCGATGTTTGAGGTGACATTGTCACAACCGTTACAATGGTGCTGTGACCCGGATGCCTTGGGTGGAGTAGGTGAGTTTAAGGAGGGTGAGTGTAACGGATGGTATCGTGAAGCGCAGTCAAGAAGGGCTGGGGTGAGTAGCGGTGCCAGGATGGTATCGTGAAGCACAGTCAGGAAGGGCTGGGGTGAGTACCGGGGCTATGGGTTAAACTCACTCTTACATCCTCAAAAGACGCATAGACATGGTACAAAGAAGTGAATTCACCTCTTGGTATAGAGGTCTGTGTTGCTGCCCGCGGTGTGGGAGACCGGGGTTCAACTCCCACTCGGGGCATCGAAGTTTGAGGTGACGTTGTCACAAGCGTTACATAAGTTCACATTGTCCTAGACATCTACAGTATGTATTATATATTATAATTAGGGATGTCCGATATTATCGGCCTACCGATATTGGCATACAAATGTGATATCAA
This sequence comes from Notolepis coatsorum, assembly GCF_963971535.1. Lineage (NCBI taxonomy): Eukaryota > Metazoa > Chordata > Actinopteri > Aulopiformes > Paralepididae > Notolepis > Notolepis coatsorum. Next base: position 54,792,375 of record NC_140180.1, on the reverse strand, counting down.
AAAGTATCGGTTTTCAATTTTTTTAATTGTTTTATTTAAAAAAAAGGAAATTTAACCTTTATTTACCCAGGCAAGCAAGTAAGAACAAATTATTATTTTATTTATTGTCAAAGTATGCATAATGTTGTGTTAATTACACGACAAGAGATATGTAATGTTAATTACCTGAAATTATTCAGTTTTATGGGGGGGGGGGCCCTGCACATATATTGGTATCGGTTGATATCGGTTGATATCGGTATCGGAAATTAAGAGTTGGACAATATCGGTATGTCGGTATCGGTAAAAAAGCCTATATCGAGCATCCCTAATTATAATGCTTGTTGCCAGGACAATAATTTAGCCCTTCAAACTAAGAAAGCAAGTCTGCCTTTGAGGTTTTCAAGTCTAATTATCTAAATGTACGAGTTGAGTGTTGGTCATTCATAGCATAAAACAGCATAGGAGTTTTTTGAGTGATACCTCACATTAACACTTCAAATGATCAACTCCACAACTACAATAATTAGCGTTACATAAACAGGCTTACATGTTTCCTCGTTACAAGGGCCCAGCAACCAGATCACCCACTCGTCTACAGGTATATCAGTTTTATAGATATAAGAAAGGGTTGCCAAATATCTTAACATTTACTGAGCCGCCCTGTGTTCTCATAACGCATTATCTCCATATGTAGCATATTGATGAGTTCTGTCAAGCAGGTTTGGAAAACAGTACTCTTTCTATCTTAAAGGAAATATAAAACATGTATCTTAAAACCCAGTTATATTTCGTATGGCTTATCGCGTCCCGCTCAAGCCTATTGAGATACCCCTTATCTCCTTGTACCTACTGTACACCACCACGAACACAACTTATACACCCACACCTGACCGGGTCCCGCCTCTATGGAGGCGTAGCCTATAAGACCATGGTCCTGGTCACCAAACACCCTTCCTCTATTTTCGTTCCATCATATTGGATGCAATGCACCTTATGTAACTAGTAGTATGAAAAAGATTGGAGGAATTGCGTAATGTTGAAAGCTTACCGGAGGTTGCGTGCCCCTGGCATCTTCGAGGCATGTTTCAGCGACACGACGGGCCTATGTTGATGTTCCTCATCTGTCGGCAGCCAGATCAAGGTGCAGCGTACAAGGTTGGCTATCGAGCCGGGTTGTACAATGGTGAGCCCTGTGTCATTAAGCACGAGTATTAGTGTTAGTAATGCTGGGTTGTTGTTACACAACCATGTTGTGTGTCGGCGCCAGGGGGGGATGGTTTGGTGAACGTTCACTGCGGTGAACGGGTTCCAAACGGTCCTGCAAGCGTGCTGTTAAACAACTAATGCTAGCTACATGCTAATACTAATGCTACATGCTGAACTCTACTGCTACGCTGTTCTAATGTCTCCGCCGTGAGATGTTGTCACTTCTCCCTCCTCTTGCCCGGTTCATCAATGAAGGTCAGTCGGTAGCTGATGTGGGGGTTTTGCTGAGTCCTATTACCTTTTTACGGGTAAATGGGTTGACAACAGGGTAGGCCGTGGCTAGGTAGCCTAGCCAGGTACGTTACCTTTGTGTTCCGGTGGGGTCTGTTGAACGGTGTCCCCATCTGGGAGCCGATGCGTGAGCTCGGCGGTGTAGCAGTAGAGCTATACTACTGCAGGATGGGACTTAACGGTGGGTTATGGCTCAGCTGGCTAGTTCCTATCCACATTGGCGTCGGGTAGTGGGGCTATGGGTCCAGCTGACATTGTAAACATGTTGCGTGTTGTGCGCAGGCGGTTGTTGATCTGGGTTCCACATCGCCTCACGCTAGGCTGTAGTAGTGTAGGGGCTACTGTTTTGTTCTGTCACTCTGCTATGAGAAGGTCTGTCTATGCTACAGCTGACGGTCAATCGGTGTTTATTGGGGGAGTATGCGGGGGGGGCTTTGTTTACCTTTTTTGGTAAATGGGCTAAGCTAGGGCTGGTGTGCTGTTGTGAATATTTTGAATGAAGGCGGGACTAGTTCGCTCTGGTCCGCCTCCCCTTAACGTTGTGTATATGGGTTTGCTCATTCTACAGTATTTTGTGGTTTAGTTCTTTTATTCATTTAACCCTTTCATGGTGCACACCACAGTGGAGGTTGCTGTTTGCAACCACCAATGGTGCTCCGTGTTAACATCAGTCCTTTGCTTTTGACATATTGAAACAGTGCCCCGCCCGGCCGACGCCATGGGTGGGTCGGCCTGGCGAGTGGCTGGTGGGCTGCTAAAGCCTGTACCGCCACGATATGGAATTGGCAGCGATTAGAACTGTGTTCGAATTGCTGTTTTTTCTATTAAAAAAATTTTGTCTGGTGGCGGGGCCTTGAGGGCCAGCCGACGTCGACACATCGTGCGAGGTTGCTGACGTTATTAGCTTTGACCCAGCCACAAGCTATAACCGCTCAGGGTTCCCCTCTCGGCAGGGGATTTTGGTCTTCTACTGGAGCGCGGGCGGTATTGTCCTAGGCCCCACACCGCCTCACACCGCGCAGCCAGAAGAAAAGAGAGCAGGGCCTCATCAGCGGCGATGACGAGGCCCTCGACAGGCGGCCATGTTTTCCCCCGCCGGAGGTATCCTGGGCGTTGAATCGACAAGTGTCCACAAGGCCGACAGCCTTGGCGGCCGAGGGATCGGCCATGTTGGATGGGTTCGGCTTGAACAACAAGCCGTCACCGTCCTGCCGCGAGCAGCCCGCTCTCCGATCACTCCCTTCCCCAACACCACCGGAAAAAGTGGGCTCTGATTGTTTCCTTTGGCTGCGGGCCGCGTGCCTTCATTGAAGCGCGGGCGGCCCCACTTTTCGCTTCTCATGGGGACAGGGGCTGACACCCAGTTGATGGCTGAGCCTGGGTCTGTCCGTGAGAATGTTGTGCTGTCAAGCGGCTCCCACACCATAAGCTGTGTTGGTTGAGCCTGGTGTTACGTCTGTCAACTATAAGTGTTGTCAGCAGGGGGGCTCGAAACCTTTTGAGGCACACAGTGCGGGCTTCCCCGGCCTCGCCTTCGCCAGGCTAGGTATCATGTTGGTGCCTCCCACTCCTGAAAGATTGGCAGTGGTCTCGCAGGCACGCGTGATTTGGGTGGTAGTAATATCACTGCAGGGCTACGGTGTGTATGAACCCATGGGGTCCTTACACCTTGCATGTCCGGCTGCAGAACAACTCCTCAGCATGTTCTGGAGGGGTGTTCAGTGGGGGGGCTTTTTTCACCTAGAAAGTTCCGCGTATTAAACCGGCCCTTTCTGTCGGGGTCCCCCCTTGGGTGCGATTGCCTCATGGGTGGTGTCAGGGTCAGATGTCCCGACACGGAACGCTCTGCTCGCACGGTTCCAGGGTTGGCTACGCACAGCGGGTGGGACCAGGCCAACTATCTACAGTTCCTGGCGGACCTGCGCCACATGGCGGCGGGTGCGTTGGGAGTGTCATCACATATGACTACGGTAGTACCATATGTCGAGGTGGATGGAGAGAACGCTGAGGCGGGGACTTGTGTTTACACAACCCCACCCGTTTTCGGGTTTGGTACAGACCCTATTGTCAGGGTCTCCAGCAGTGACAGCTCTGGTCAACGGGATCCAATCTCTGTGGACGAAGCAAGCCATCGTCGTGGCGTTCTCCTCCCGGTGTTCTCTGGTGCCTGAGAAATCGGGAGGGGGGGTGTCAGACCCAGGCTGGACCTGTCCCATGGGAAGGTTCAGCATTTTTTGGATCGTCTCCTACCTGTTGAACACTGTCAGGTGGGGGTCTGGTTCTCCTCCATAGACCTGTAGGATGCGTATGCGCATCTCCGATCTTCCATCCTAGGGCTTACCTACGCTTCCTTTGCAGGGTTAGCGTATGAGTACCAGAGGCTGCTGTTCGGTTTTCTCTGGCTCCCCGCATCTTCACCAAATGCGTGGAGGCCGCACGGGGGCCTCTGCATTGTCAGGGGTTACGGAGTGTATTCTGCCCTGACGACGTTCGGGTCCTTCGCGGTCAAGGTGGATCGTCAGGTCTCGTACCAGGCAGGTCCCTACCAGCCTGGGGTTGCTGTAGACTGGAAGTAGAGTACTCCTCTTCCCAGTCAACGGTTGGAGGGCTATGGGCATCCCTCTCAGAGCGCGTTGTCAACACGCTCGGGAGGTTCCGTCCTAGGACGGTTACGGCGCTGTCTCACGTCACGTTTTTCACCGACGCCTCCCTCGCTGGTGACGCGTCGGGCCAACGCAGTAGGGGGCAGCTGCCCGGTCTGCGCTACGTTCAATGTGTTGGTGTTGAAAGCGGTCCTTCTGGTCCTCAAACAGTGTTGATCAGGACGGACGATACGACGTCAGTGTCGTGTGTCGACAGACAGGGAGGAGTACGCTCCCCCCGTCTGCACCAGGCGGCGGGCGGCTGGCTATGGGCGTCCTCCATCTGCGCGGCCTGAGGGCTCCCCACATCCCCGGCAGGGAGAATGTGGGTACAGGTGTACTGTCGCGGCGCAGTCCTCATCCTTACGGGTGGGGATTACGTCCGGACATAGCCAGGCAGGTCTGGGACCGATGCCGTGCCGCCTGGGATTCTTCCCCATACATCTGTTAGGTCAGTTGCTGGGACGGGTACGTTGAGGGGCGCAGGTTCTTGATCCTGATGGTGTTACCATCCGGGATGCGCATGCTCCCTCCACTGTCGCGCTTACGTGGGCGCCGTTGGAACAGCTGTCTTTCAAGACCGCGTTCTTGCTGGCCCTGGTTCTCGGTACGTCCAGAGTGCCTGTCTTTCGTTCGATTGCGGTGCCACTCTGCGGCCTAATCCTGCCTTCGTGCCTGTAAATATCCGGAGTTCTTCCGCTCCAGGGATATTGTGGTTCAGGCGTTTCATCCGCCTCCTCACCTGTCATGTCCGGTCCGTGCTTTGGGAATGACCTCAGCCGTACTCAGGACCTCGGGGTCACCGTTCAGCTTTTTGTCTGTCACGGTGGTTCTCATGCCGGTAAGGCACTATCGAACAACGCCTGTCCCATTGGTTGTGCGAGGGCATTGCCCTCTGCTACACGTTGGCTGGGCAGGATCCCCCTGGGGGCGTCAGGGCGCACTCCACTCGTGGGGTGGCTGCCTCTGCCGCTCTCCTGGGTGGGGCTTCGGTGGAGGATCATGGTCCTCCCCGGGCCCCTTTGTAAGGTTTTACCTCATGGACATGACCGGGGGTTCTGTCTCCCAGGCGGTTCTGGGGTCTGTGGCCTTTCCTGCTTCCCGTCCTTTGGTAGGGTAGCAGGAGTGTGTGGGTATGGGCCACAGTGTATTAGGTCACACGTGGTTCCGCCTGTGCTGTGTGTTCAAGGGGTTCTAGTTCCCTCTTGTTTGCACTCAGGTGGAGTTGACTGCGCCCCCCCTTCGTTAGGAAGGATGGCTCCCCGCACCCCTTGATGTGGGCTTACGGGTCATCAGGGGGTACATCTGTCGGGTCTCGCGTCCGCTCTAACCCATATCTCAATAGGCTTGAGCGGGACGCGATAAGCCATACGAAATATAACGATAGGTTATGTATATAACCTAGTTATATGAGTATTGGCTGAGCGTCCCGCTCTAAGCGGCCCTGAGTTCCCTTTTGAGGGATCTTTTACTGGAACGGGATTTTGGCGAGGAAGGGTGTTTGGTGACCAGGACCATGGTCTTATAGGCTACGCCTCCATAGAGGCGGGACCCGGTCAGGTGTGGGTGTATAAGTTGTGTTCGTGGTGGTGTACAGTAGGTACAAGGAGATAAGGGGTATCTCAATAGGCTTGAGCGGGACGCTCAGCCAATACTCATATAACTAGGTTATATACATAACCTATCGATATAACCTACAATCTAAAGAAATGGTTAGTTGAATCTCTAAACTAGAGGGACAACCAAAACAAGTTACTGGTTACTTTGAAAATATGTATTTAGCTAATATGGATGCCTGATAAAAAGTGGGAGGAAAAATATTGTCCTTAAAGGCATTAAGTAGTTATGGGGAGATTCGGATAGAGAAGTAAACCCGTTGAGGCCTGGGGAGCATTTCATACTTTTTATTGCCTGTGCTGAGTCTTCAAGCGAAGACTTATAACTCTCTTCTATTATTGCAACTTGTAATTTATTTTTAAAGTCACTAATTAAGTCACACCTTTGGACTCCGAGGTATAGAGGTATACCTCATTGATTAATCAGTGGAAAGGAGATCAAAACCGGACTGGATGGAAATGATCTTATTATGAAGGTCTGGAGAGAGCATTATTGAGTGTAGATGATCAATTTCCAATATTTCATCTGAAATATCTGACAGACATTGAGTATGTGAGCAGTGAGCAGATTTTGTATAAGAAATAATTTGCCCGCAAATATAAGAGCTTCCCATAATGTTTCCATGGATCCATTCATTAATAGACACACATTGTTCTGGGCTGAAATAAATTCAACAACACTGTCCCACTGAGCTATTCAGCTTAAACTTCCTAAATTTAGCTCCTTTGAACACAAAAACATCGAACATGTCACATTATTTAACCTATATATCTATATGAGTAGTAAACCGGAAGGTAAGATATTTTGTAATCTGAAGTCCATAGTTTCCTGCAGGGCACCAGCATTGATTGATGAGGCTTGACAAGTATATTGCACAATACACGGTTGTATGACCGTTGTATGTAGGTTTGGTGCAAAGCCTAAAAAGTTTCACTTCCTGTTTACTTCATTTGGTTTGATCTGGGGGTTATATGGTCTGGCTTATTAAATATATAATTAATACACAATACACATTGATACAATAAGTAGGATATCACTAGGTTTGAAATCACTAGTCACTAGGTTGAGTATACTTTTACTGTATTTTGTGAGGCAAAACCTAAATCTAAACCATGCAGGTTCCTAAACCCAGAGTCAATACTTTTTCACAAGTTGAGAGCATCTATTGTGTATTTTTTCCTGTATGTGTGTTTCAAGGACTGTGTGGTGGCCATGTTGTGCCCCAAGCTGACTGAGAACATTGACATTGGGTCTCATTCCTCAATATTTTCCAAAGAGTTCTCTTTGAAGACTTATCTTGGAACCGCCTGAGACAGAATCAATGACAAGTTCACTCTGAGCGCTTTTAGACCGCCCGGGCTCCGTTTCAAGCTCCAGCTCCGTTCTGAACCCTCTGAACCTTGGTGCTATCTGGCGAACCACCCCGCGTTTACACTCATTTAAGCAGAACCAACATTCCACCGTCTCCGTCATCAACAGGGCCATTACTCAGGCGGAGGTAAAAAGAATGCATGGAGAGCGAGCCTCAACGTGCGAGCGCACACACAAAAGCACACACGCACTGTATACGTTTGAAATTAATCGTTCCAGCAAAGTAGGCTTCTATTATTCTAATTACTGTTTTAATGGGTATCACAGTAGTAAGTCCTACTGTAGAACATGACATATTAGTATGACATCTGATTTATTAGGGTCAAACACAATTGGCACAAGTGCAAATGATGGATTAGTCACTTAGTTTTAATATCAGACTGATTAGCTCAACTCGTTAGTCTGCTGGCTGTGGATCCTATTGTCACAGGTTCAAATCACTCTTGGTTCCAATTTTTTTTTTTATGTTTAATAAATGTATCCACTCTGGTTGGATGGTGTGTATCATGTATATGTATGTATTGTGCTGTATAATGACAATACATTTGAATCAAATCTCATTTTGAAATCGCTACCTGTTGAGTGGATCAGCATGGTGCAATGCAATCAGCTCCGAAGCTGTCTGCCACTGCCGTGTCCATAGGCAGCGTATCGTTTCAAACTTGAACTATGTGACATGGCTTGAATCAACTGCTCCAGTGGAGTTGCTCAGTGGCCAATGGTGTCAACTGTGGTTGTACTGGGCAGCTCCCAGGTGTGAATGGAACTGTGTGAATGTGAAGCAGGGCGTTCCTGAAAAAGTGCATCTGTGCTCAGCGAACCTACCCTGGGTAAATAAAGGAAAAAATTATATTATCGCGCGATACTAGTATAGCGTTAACGCAGCACGTTAACGCCGTTAACGGCCCAGCTCTAATATATATATATATACATAGATTATCTTTCAAATGCCCGAGTTCAATTTGGATTTAGTATCACCGGTGTGCATAAGAACAGATAATGATCTACTGTAATTTACTGTACTTTTTTATTTTCATCACAGTGCAACCATTTTGAAACTAATTTCAGATCTGATTGTTGCTACATGCTAACAATAGGGAGGAGAAACTAACTGTGTTTCAATATTTGTCAAAAACTTTACCTTTTGTGGCTTATTATCCCGAATAATAACAGTTGGATTGTTATAATAGTTGGATTGTATATAATTCATTCAGAACGCTGAACTTTGAACCCCCACAGAATCTGCCAGGAAGTGTAGTTCGGAAAAATTCCAACGCTGATCCACAGCTATGCATGCCCTCGATAGAATGGCTGCAAAAAAACTACAATTCCCATGGTTAAAAATGTCCAAAATGGTCGCTGTCTTGCAATAGACTTCAGCAAATCGAAAAGTTAAAACTATCTAATGTCACTTTTAACCTATTGCTAAACTAACATATTGATGATAAGCATTCTACATGCTTTTGTGACATGTTGGTGATGTTAATACTTGAATACGTTTGATTTAAAAATCGCAATTTTTGTTTGCAACACTCTGAAAAATATTGATTTATGAACATATGCCATTTTGGGGTCGGTACCAACCCTGTCGGGTGGAACAGGTGTTAACAAACTACCATTGTCCATTGAATTCAATATTCAGGATAAAGGTACACATTTTGAACACACAAGAGCGATACTACACAGGTTTGCTGCTCTGACACTCCGGTAATCAGCTCTCTGGCACCAGTTTAAAACATGGAAATGCCAGAATGAACCTTGTTACCTTTGCCAAGGTGAAGCCTGAGCTCAGGCATAGTGTAATGCAATACAGTAACAGGCATTACTTAATCAGGATACAAAAGAAAAGGTATTCTGCAGCTACAGATGAGAAAAGAAAAACATAATAACTTTTTTTTAATCTGGGTAATTTTTCAGGATTATTATAAAAAAATATTTACTTTCTATATAATATTTTATTATATTAACACTCTCCCTCTCCTTTCCTCTAGGTAGGTAGCTAGGTATGTATAGGTAGGTATAGGTAGGTAGGTAGGTAGGTAGGTAGGTAGGTAGGTAGGTAGGTAGGTAGACAGACAGACAGACAGACAGACAGACAGACAGACAGACAGACAGACAGACAGACAGACAGACAGACAGACAGACAGACAGACAGACAGACAGACAGACAGACAGAGAGAGAGAGAGAGAGACAGACAGACAGACAGACAGACAGACAGACAGACAGACAGACAGACAGACAGACAGACAGACAGACAGACAGACAGATAGACAGACAGACAGACAGACAGACAGACAGAGAGAGAGAGAGAGAGACAGACAGACAGACAGACAGACAGACAGACAGACAGACAGACAGACAGACAGACAGACAGACAGACAGACAGACAGACAGACAGACAGACAGACAGACAGACAGACAGACAGACAGACAGACAGACAGACAGACAGACAGACAGACAGACAGACAGACAGACAGACAGACAGACAGACAGACAGACAGACAGACAGACAGACAGACAGACAGACAGACAGACAGATAGATAGATAGATAGATAGATAGATAGATAGATAGATAGATAGATAGATAGATAGATAGATAGATAGATAGATAGATAGATAGATAGATAGATAGATAGATAGATAGATAGATAGATAGATAGATAGATAGATAGATAGATAGATAGATAGATAGATAGATAGATAGATAGATAGATAGATAGATAGATAGATAATATATTGTATCACATACATGAAATGTTGGATGGTTCCTCTTCCTGTTATATAGCAGGAACTATATTATTCAGTCCCCGAACTCCATTGATATAATTTGCCATAACCTACTGTAGATGATCTGGTATTATATCAAGCCATTGGCCAGACATCTTGGTGTTACTCTGATTCTGGCTTGAAGTTTGATTTACATACAAACATCATTAAATGCAGTTTTTATTCCTTTAAAATTATCTCCAAGATTAGGAATTTTCTGACATCCTCTGATCTTGAGAAGGTCATCCAAGCGTTTGTATAATCTCATCTTGATTACTGTAATTCCCTGTATACAGGTATTAGTCAGGCTTCTCTCTTTCATATCTGCAGAATGCTGCAGCTAAGCTGTTGAAGATCCAAAAAGATGGACCATATTGCTCCTATTCTGAAAATGTTGCACTGCCTCTCCGTTACTTATATAATTGGTTTAAATAATCCTGTTGTTTGTTTATAAAGATAATATACATGGTCTCAATATCTAACACGTCTGCCCTTCCACCCCTTCTGTAGGTCCCTTAGGTCCTCAGAATAGGGGCCTTTAGCTGTGCCACAGTCTAGGCTAAAAGGTGACTATGCCGTTGTTGCTGGAGCCCCTAGATGGTGGAAATGTTTTCCCCTCAGCCTCAGATCAGCTGAGTCAATTAATATTTAAAAAGGAAAATCAGCTCAATATCTAAGTAAGCTTTTGTGCCTTATCTGCATGTATCTGCTCATCTGTCATGTATTGCCTGCCTGGAGCCACATATCTCTCTTTATATATATATATATATATATATATATATATATATATATATATATATATATATATATATATATATAATTTTATTAATTAATTAATTAATTATTAATTAATTGTTAGACTAGAAGTCTTTATTTGTCATGCAGTTTTAACACACACACGCGAGATGGGCGACCCACAGGAACACACACACACATGCACTGAGTCGCCGATGAAATGTCTCTCTGCACTTTTCCCATCCCGTTGTCCTTCCCCCCATGGGCAGCCGGGAGCAGATAGGGCGTCAATGTGAGCCGCGCCCCGGGGACCAATCCAAGTGCTCCTGTCCGTCTTCGTACACAGCGTTAGCGATCTGTTGTGCATGTTTTTCCATTGGGTTTATCTTATCGGGGGGGAAACCCTTGCGAGCACAGGGAGAACATGCAAACTCCACACAGAAAGGCCTGGGAGATACCCCACCTGAGTACCTGGCATCATGTAAACCTGGTCCCCAAGCGGGAATCGAACCCTGGACCTTCTTGCTGTGAGGCGACAGTGTTAACCACTACACCACTGTGCACCGTGTGTATATATATATATATATATATATATATATATATATATATATATATATATATATATATATATATATATATATATATATATATATATATATATATATATATACACACATGCTCACACTTACATGCATGCTGTACATACACGTGCACGTGTGCACACACATAATTTATGTATTGTATCATTTTATTTTATTTTCAGTTCATACTTATTTAATTTCATTGTATACCCCAAGAACATTGTAACTCAGATACAAATCTGAAAAATATGCCTTACAATCTCCTTTACAATGTACAATCATTATGTTACTCTTCTTGGCATTGTATTGGATGTCACATTATATACCGTACTGGGAACATATCTTAAGTAGCTGTTGTAAGCCAGCACTATACGGAGAGAACACAACCAAGTCCTCTGCATACATACGATGATTAAAAACAGTATTTCCTGTTTTTTTTTATCCACTTTTTCTCCTTTTTCTATTTTTCTCCCATCCCAATTTCGTATCGCCAATTCTCCCCTCCCCTATCTTGAACGTTGCTAGACTATGTCTCCCACTGGTCGGCTGTAGTGAGGATAGAAGCCTTGCATCATGTGTCCCTTCCGGTACACGAGGAGGCAGCCTGTCGCATCTTTTCACCAGACAGCGCGGACTCTCAGTGGCGAGGAGTAACGCGTGGAAGGCTCACGCTGCCCTGATACTTCCTGTCTCTGCTGTACAGGCGTCACCCAACCGACCTGTAGACGTCACTGTCCACAACGTCCAATCCCCACCCATCGACTTTCCACCTGCTACCTCTGGCAACGCTGACTCGGGGAGTCGAGACCGGAGTCTCTTGCATTGGTGACGAAAAAACAGTATTTCGAACAATAAATATTGTTCTCCACTATTATTAGCTGGCCATTAGTGCTATTTGTTCAGAGTCTGACCGTGTGCAGTAAAAAACTGTATCCGAGTCTGTTGGTGGCCGATGGCGGGTATATCCCTGAATGGCCCGAATTCTCAATCCACCTTTTGTGACGATGCCTCGAGTTACATGCCGATATGTGAGGCGTGCACCAAAGTCTTTAGCACCACTCCCGACTCCCGACGTTCTAGCTCCATCAATCATTTGGCGACCTCGAAAATTATTGGACAGGGTTGTAACCCATGAGTGTGGCTTTCCAATGATACCCCATGTGGTGATGAGGGAATCAGGGATCTAGGTGAAAAGCAAGAGCTAAAACAGGAAGTAAAAAAATTGCCGAATGCATTGGAGTCTATGAGAAAATGGAAACCTGCAGACATTTTTATTTTTTTCCCACATTTGACAAAAATCGCTCTATATCACTCATTTCTGAACGGATGTTTATGAACTTTGGACATGTACTACACAAGACTTCAGGCTATGGACCCAGGGTGTTCTTCATGTGTGTATGTGTGTGTATGCAATACAATTGTTTTTCTAAGAACAACAACTCTGGAGATCTCTGGAACCCTCACCCATACTGGTCACCTACAGACATTTGTGAGGATTTTCACAGCTCAATAATGTGACTGTGTGTTATCGGCCGTTCTCACCCAAAGCAGCCAAGTCTAGCAGCGCGGCTGCTTTCAATTCAGTTCCGATGTAGAGGAGCGTATGCAGCCATGAGCTACAACACCGCATACACTCCTCTACATTGGAAATTAATTGAATGCAGCCATGCTGCTAGACTTGGCTGCTTCGGGTGAGAATGGTCCAAAGTGCCACATACATTGTACTGTAGGTTTTAAAATTATATTGGGGAGTTACCTTGCAAGGCAGCGAGATTCACAAGATAAAATGAGAATCCATCTCGTCTGGCTTCAAGATATGCGCTTGTGGCCAAACCACAGTGGTTCAGACCAGTCAGCGTCTTAGGAGGAACTACTGGCACCTACGGGCTTGTTTTAGGTGCTTTGATTCAAATGTTTTTTACGTATTCTTATTCCTTACAAATACGGTAAAGATCATCTACCGACATGCTAACTACATAGCTAGATGTGTCCTTGTCGTTGTAAACTGCGACTCCTACTGGTCGGTCGGGCGCCTGTTCAGCAGGGAGGGGATCTGGGGGAAATAGCGTGAACCTCTGCATGCGTTACATTCCCGCCAGTGGCGGCTCGCCACTAGGGGCGCTCGGGCGCCGCCCCCCCTGGTTAACCCTGGTTAAAAGAGAGATGAACAAGAAATCTTTTTTGTTTTGTTTTTTGTTTTATAGCCCTATAAATAATATAAACATGTTTAAAATGAATAATATTTACTCATTTTAAGTATGTTTGTGTTTCCAATGCACAACATAACATTAATAATATCAAATATAAATAATCGTTTTCCTGAACAGGAAGTGACTCACGTTCCGTTACCGTAGCCTCATTTCTCCTAGCCTTATTTCTCTCGTCTCGGGCTAGACGCAATAGCGCTCCGTGCACTGTTTCATCGCTGTATCCGTCGCAGCCAATCAGTGCGTAACGCGCTGTGCGTTGAAAAATGATGTATTATGATGGAAGCCGGGCGCGATTTGAAGCGGTCTAAGCCAGCAGCCTTAACAGCGTCTATAATTTCCGTAGCCGCATTTTGCGGAGACGCTCTCTGATTGGCCGACGTCAGTTTTTTTTTCGTAGCCGCATTTCGTGGAGACGCTCTCTGATTGGCCGACGTCAGTTTCTGTTGTAGCTGTTGTGTAACTTGTGTTGTTGTGATGCAGCTATTTGTCTTAGAGCGTGACGGCAAGTTCTTTCGACGGTTAAGCTTAGGCACTCTTTCAAAGTTGGTTAAGGTTAGAGTTTGTCTTAGAGCATGGCGATAGAACGCCAGGTAGTTTTCAGTCTGTTCGACGCGGAAATGGGCAAAGAAATCATCACAGTACTTGTGTTGTGTGGTGCTAACACTTGGCTAACAAGAAGCTATAATATGGCGGATGCAGTCTGGACAGTGGTCTGGATATACATCAACAGTCTGGGACTGTGGGACACTGGATTATACACTTTATCAAGCCCTCCTGCCCTGGACGTTTAAACTAAACAGTGAGTCTCTCTCTCTCGCTCTCTCTCTCTCGCTCTCTCAACACAGCAATGCTGTGTTCCTGTGTCTCCGAGAAATGCGGCTACGGAAAGTATTGACGGTGCTTGCTGAGATGATAATATCGCTTCAAAGCGCGCTGCTGTGTTGTGAACTATAACATTAATTTAGCTGCTGCTGATGCATAATGTATGAATGAATGAATGGTGAGTTGTTTAAAATGACAACATATACATGTGTTAATTATTTTATTGGATTGATCCGAGAGACAGAGAGAGAGATTGCTCCAGAGCATTTATTAACGTTACATTTTCAACTCGACCTAACGTGAACCCCCTGCGACCACCCAACAGTAGATAGTACGGGCCGCCACTGTTCCCGCAGTGAAACTCCTCGCTGTCAGGTGAAAAGTGGTATTGGAGGAGGCATGTGGTAGTTCTACACCCTCCCCAGGCTGACAGTGGGGCAATGCACGCAACAACCAGGAAGGGAATTGGCTAAATTCTACTAAATTGGGATGGGTGGAAAATACAGTAAGCCAATTTATTTAATAGTTTATGTACCGAAATATGGATCTGAATAACCTGCACCCTTAGCATGCAAATGCCTAGTAGCTGTGCATGTGCAAAGTGCTTTCACCCCCCCAAGGAAAAAAAAGAAAAAATAACAACCTTGTCCTACTCCAGCTGCATGTTTTAGGAGGAGCTGTTGATCATTAACACTTCACCCATTGTCTCTGGTCTCTGGCAGCATTCCCTGCTCTGTCATTGGCACACTCTCCCATCTTGTGTTTTAACAAACAAGCCTCACACAGCTCCATTCTCAGCCTCCTACAATTTAACGACACAACACCCTCATGAGTGCATGCTGGCAGCATGCCTA
The DNA here is from genome assembly GCF_963971535.1 of Notolepis coatsorum. Taxonomy (NCBI): domain Eukaryota; kingdom Metazoa; phylum Chordata; class Actinopteri; order Aulopiformes; family Paralepididae; genus Notolepis; species Notolepis coatsorum. The sequence goes on along the minus strand of NC_140180.1, from coordinate 54,777,295 downwards.
GCCGCTCCAGGACTGTGGCACTCTACAGCAGAGAAAACTGGAAGTGAACCCAATCTTGTTTTAAACGTGTGAGTGTGTGTTTATTTAGTAATTTACCCAGCAGTCATTAGTACTATGAGTCTATCATTTTCCCCTCTCTGTGATCCACTCCAATTAATTATATCAAACTTGCACTTTGGGTTATAATTAGGGATGGTTGATTTGGTTTCAATTTCTGATATTTAAAACAAATGTAATGTCACAAACTAGTGAAAAAGCTGGATAACTACTGTGTTAGAAAAAATATGTTAAACGTTAGCTACTCCCACATGCACTAGCCTGGAAGCCAGCATGCTCAAACAATACTGTAGGCCCACACTCACCCACCATGTACCCTTCACAGTGTAGAGAGGCACAGGCACATCACAAATTATATAGTATCGAGTCACAACCAAGCTAATCTCTATAAACAGATATCTACATGAATGCAGAGCCTGTGGGATGGCACTCAAAATGTAGGTGGTGATTTCTACAGGAACATGCTTTGGCTGCATGCAGGTAAAAGCTCTGTGTGGGGAACGAAAAAGGTGGAACGTATTGGCCGAAATGTGGTCTGGATCTAAAACGCCTACAGTAATGATGTCTGTGTGTTGTGTGTTGTGCGGAGAACACGTGCGACTTGTGTAATGAAAGAAACAAATTGCTTTCAAAGTCGGTTTACACAATTGCCTTTGCTAATCGACTGTAGACAATTACCGGCACACGGAAGAGGAAGTCTTGGCCCGGATATTAAAATAAAAACGATAGCCGATGGGTTCCAAGATTGCACACAGCTCCACAGTCCACATGTGAACATCTACGGCCGAATACCGGGTCAAAGAAAAAAAAACTCTTCCAACGTGGGGTGGTGATAGAAGACAGATTCATATTAAAAAGTGTTTTTAATGCATATTAACAGTATTTAACCCTTTGGTTGCCGTTCACGAGAATTCTTGTTTCTGTGGCCCAGCGGTTGAGTCCCGGAAACGAAGATTCTCGTTTCTGTTGTTTTTCCTTTTTTTCGATTTTAATATCCTATTCAATGTCACAGAGCTGTATTTTGCCTGGAAAAGGCATATTGGGACTCTGAATGTGCAGTACCGGCTAGATCCTGGTAGTGGCGCTGTCTCGAGAATGCAGTAACCCCTGTTGCAGACCCGGTGTCACACTGAACACTCCGGGCAGACTTTTCTGTTAGCCTGAAGCGAGGGCTTCACCCGATCGCATGGAATACTGTTTGGGACAGCGGATTCATTATGCCTTAGAGGGTTATGGCGTGGGCCGAATGGACATATGATCTACCAGATAGCGATCAAATAATTTGAAAATTATTTTTGGAATCCAACCGGCCAAAGGTAATAGGAAATTGACGTAAATTTCAGCTTGATCGTGCAAGGATTTCATAGCCATACCCCAGATTAGCGTATGTTGTGGTAATAACGAATGCCGTTATTGGCAATCAATTCATCATAAACGACCCCCCTGCCCCCCCCTTTCACGCATTCATGGTGGAACATAATTTGTAACTGTATCGTGTGTAGGGACGAAACGCCAATGGATTTAATGTTATTAGCGCCGCACCTTATAAATAGCCTCACAGGAATTATCCCAGACCATTCCGATATAACACTCATATTCACCACGGTATAAAATGGGAACGTATCAATGGAATTTTTTTTCTTTTTTGCATCTTGAACGGAAGGGTCTTACTGTCAATTGACAATGATAGTGGATCCATAGCTATAATATAAAATATAGGTTTAGCTCTACAAACAACGTGACGCACAGTGAAAGTTTGCAATGGAAAGCTGGCCTGACAACAGCGGGCCCCGTCTAATGGCTGGCACTAGGGATGTCCGATATTATCGGCCTACCGATATTATCGGCCGATATCGGCATTAAAATGTGATATCGGAAAATATCGGTATCGGTTTTCAAAAAAAGATTTAATTTTTTTAATTTTTTTTACTACATTACTATAACCTTTATTTACCCAGGCAAGCAAGTAAGAACAAATTCTGATTTTATTTATTGTAAAAAGTATGCATAATGTTGTGTTAATTCCACAATAAGAGATATGTAATGTTAATTACCTGAAATTATTATAAAAAATGCCAATATCGAGCATCCCTAGCTGGCGCTTAATGTGTTTTAATAAAGCAGACTCAAAAACTACACACTACCACAATTGATGCACAAAACAAAAACTAGACTTGAGAATTAGGGATGTGTGCATGACTGACCAAAATCATTTTAGAATAGTCTACTGTTCTTAAGACCGAATATTCAACCTCCCTCGAAATTTTATTTTTATTTTATTATATTAAAAATATATTGTTAAAAATATATTTCTGTTTCAGTTTAAATTCAGTAAACATTTTCAGTTTCAGTTAAATTCAGTTATTCTTTTTCATAGAATGGATCATTAAAATGTGGAGGACGGGAGGGAAATCGGATCTGACTGTGCGAAGAGGGTTTAGCACCTCAAATGCACACGGTGAGCAGACCATGGGACTTACCTTCGTTCAGAAGTACCCGCGACCACATGCCACCAGTGAACGGACGGGAAGCAAAACACCCACGTCACAGCCCCGAACATCACAGGGTCAAAGGTCAAGAACCCAACCCCGTGGCAAGGCTGCAGCAGCGGAGCGCGGAGGAGGTCCCAGCCCTAGGACAACCTGAGGGCTAGGACCCCCTGAAAAAAGGGGCCTGGTGAGGCCAGCAAGGCCGCAGCATCGGGACCCCACCAGACGGTCACTGGTGACATCACCCCCCACATCGCCAGCATATCGGACAGGGCCCAAATCAAGAGCAGGCTCTTCCCCCCTTGGCACGCCGCTCTGAAGCACTCTTCAAGAGGCTACCCCCCCACAACACTGCGGGCCCAGTCGGCGTGCCGGGGAGACAACCCCCAAGGAGGTTGATCCCTCAATCCAGGCAACAGGCCCCAAGAGCAGAACTCGACCTGTGCCTGGAGCACTGCGGACTAGACAGGCGCCTAAAGGGTCTACTGCGAGAACAGTATCCCGGCGGAAGGGGTGTTCGGTATGCTGTGCACCATGTCATAACCTCCACAAACACGACCCCCCAATCCAGCGGGTCAAGGTTCAAAGAAGAGGAAGACACAATTGGCAGACGTCATGAAAGATGCGGGGGCATACTCTTGGGCAGACGGGGTCAAGCCCAGTCTCAACCCGAGAGTCGACTCTGCTACCAACACACCGGAGAGAACCAACCACTCCCCTATGTTTAGTTTAACAAGAGGCGGTTGTTCCTTTAACCCACCAAGAAAACTCAGAAACATAAATGCGTATATACACAGGCTATACAAGCAGTACAAGTGTTTCAGTTTTCAAAGGGTTAACCCAGGCCAACAGGTCGACGAGAACGAGTTTGGACCTGGGCCTGGCGGACCGGGACCTACACAGGGATGCCTAGAGGGGTTGACAGCAACCTCCTCGACAGCCCCCTCCCATCCCCGCTCTGCAGGGGGAGGGAGGGGTGAAACAAATGGAGAAGGACCAGGCCCCCTAACACAGCGCAAGGTACAACACAGTATGGACCAAGCACGTCACTGTTAAGGGCAACTCGTAGTGGCATACACATGACACACACATCCACGACATCAATCCCCGCGGCCGGGCCGACCCGGCATTTTCCCCCCGGAAAAGCACAAAGTCCTTCGGGGTACCAGAACAGCAGATCTGGGCCCCGGCGGACAACGGGTTAACTGACCTGGTCCGGTGCGACCAGAACCAGTCCCGTGTCCTAGTCACGCCACCATCCCCAGTCCTAAGAGTGGGGTAGGTACGCGTGTCGATCCAAAACATCACAGAGGGTGCCACCAAGACGGTCAGTACGCAAATGCACTTCTCCTGGTGGCCCACCTCATGGGCGTGAGACCCCTTAGCCAATGTATTGATTTACTCCGTCATCTCCCCCCGGAGATGTACATGAGCCGTCGAGTCTAACCTAGTGCACTGGCGCTCGGTAGAGATAAAATCTCCTTCCCAGCCGCCCGCATAAAAAATGCTGTTTCTATGAATTGGGCAACCAAGGCGCGCCAGCCCATAACGTGGTTCCACATTGAAAGCACCCAGGGCCAGCGCTATATGCACGTCGAGAACCCGAAACACATCAATGGTGAATTCTAATAAGAAACAAAGACAACGTTCCCTCCATGCTGTCTGGGACGAGCAGCAGGAAGCCGGTCAATAAGACACAGATACGGGTCTCATATGACGCGTCTGAGCGTAAACCCTGTCAATTCTGCTCTTTACACAATAGGGGAAGACAGAAAATCCCCCAGAGAGACCTCTACGTGAGTAACAATTGAAAAAGATATATGTAATTAATATATTTTAATAGAGAGCAGAGCAGAAAACAAACAGTTTTCAAATGCATCGCATCATCCAACTTTGACAATGACAGCGGTCCGCAGCACAGAGCCTGAAAAGCTCACGGATGTCTCATGGCCAATAGAAAACTTGCCTAGTGACGTATTCCATGGCCGGGGAAATCCCATGACCCACCCATCCTAATATGGAGTGGGACCAGTGAACCCCCCCCCCCCCCTTCCCCCTCCCTGTGACATGCTGACCCCACAGCCCGACAGGGAGACTGACGGACAGGAGGCCCAACCCCCTGACCAATCAGTAAAGGGGGGAGGGGTTTATCAGTTCACCCCATATGACCCCTCATCCCTGATACGATGCAACAACAAAGCAGCGCCATGACACCAGTTGTTAGCGCGCTACATGAAAGTGCATATACCTGTTAGGGTAATAGCTTTACATTCTGCACGCCAGCCACAGACGATAAACTTGTTTGTGTAAAAAACAGGTTTTTATACAAGGCTTAGGCTCATGTGCGAAAACTTGCCACCTGCATTTTTATACCTTTACCCTAAAGTAAAGATAAAACAACAGATTCAAAGAGAGGGTCCAAAAGACCTTGGTACAATAGCTATATATGTAACCACTTCTGCAGGCTAACACTCAACCCAGCTGTGGACTCAATGCCACGTTTACTTAAACGTAGAACATGAACACACACAACCCCCTTCATACAATAAAAAAGGCATAAGTTCACTCTTACTACTGCAAGAAGAACGCCGTCTTTTATGTCGAGAGAAGACATAAGTGTTACGGTGGGTGGCGAGGGAAGGTGTGTAGAACCCAAATGCTGAACAGTTATGAACCAGAGAGAGGAGGCAGAGTCGACAGCGAAAAGTATAATCGAAGACTTTACTTGAGCAGAAGTAAACAAAGGAACACGTTACAGGGTACAACAAAAGCGAACTGTAAAACATGGAAACAAAACCTCAGCTGTGCTGGAAAACGGCGCTAGGAAGCTGGAACGGACTCAAAGAGAAACAAGAGATAAAGGGCTATTCCGCGAACGGCAGGAATAGCAGGGATACGACAGGATACAGGGAAAACAGATCACAGCACGGAAAGATACTGGAACAGGAAGCAAACAATGGCGCAACACTGGTAGACAGGGGGTGGCATGAATATATAGAGAACTAATTAGACTGACAAAAAACAGCTGGGGCTGACAGGCTAGGACACAGAACACTAACACAAAGAATACATGAGGAGTAGACTGGAGCAATATTACAGGGACAGAAATAATACAATGAATACAAGGACACTAGACTAATAGGCAGACATCTGAACATACTGGGGAGCACACAGGAATGACAGGACCGATAACAAATACAAGGGGAACACATTAATACACACATACAATAATCTCCAGAGTAGGCACTCCTGCAGTACCGCAAACAGAGCGCCAGAGGGTGGCAGAGGATTGTCTGTCTCCAGTTCAGATTATGACAATAAGTCCTCGACCAAGTGCTAGCTACAGGCCTTGCTAAGCTCATACATAATAGCGACCAAAAATAAATTTCAGAGAAAACTGCCCCACTCCCTAAGCAAGAACACAACCCCAACAGTCGTTGAGGGTTTACATCGTATCCCCAAATATATAGTGAATAAACACATGTTTTGTAACAAAAAACAGTCCCTCCCCAGGAGGGACCCTTTATTTAATAACAAAATCATATTTTGGGGGGGGGCAAACAGGGGAGTCACTAGCGTTGCCTGCCGCGTGCAGAACGCCGTTTGCCCCCACAGGAAGCCGGCCCGGAGGGACGGTGCTGAAGAGCCTCCTGGTCACGTCGATCCCTACCGTTCCCTCCGGGCGCAGGGCGACTGGCTGCAGCGGCAGCAGCACTTCCTCCACTCCTGGCCTTCTTCGCGGAAGGCCCAGCAGCGGTGGTGGTGACAGTGGCAACGGCCGCAGGCCTCTGCCGGCGTTGCCTCCTCCTCACGTCACCGGTGGCATCGGGTCGGGGAAAATGGGGTTGGAGCCAGGCTTGGGGGCGTGGAGGTACCGTTGATGGTCATCTAGTACCGCCCCGCCCACCATCAGCCCCGACATGTAGCGCGCCAGCTGCGCAATGTTGGAGGTTGCAGCCAGGCTCTGTGTCGAGGCGATGTACACCTGGTCAATCCATAAAGCCAACTGCCTAGCCGACTTCCCCTGGGGAACTGGCTTTCTTAATGGCTCCCACACCATCTCGGGGCAAAGGATGGATGCCATCGGGCTATCAAGTCGAGGCACCCTGTCCCTTAGCCCCTGGACCAAACCCACCACCCGCGTGACTGGCACGTAGGCGGGGGTAAGGCCAACGATGCGGGATATTACCTGTCCCCGCGCCACGTAAGTCTCCATTGCTGGGAAGAATTGGCAGACAACGCCCATCTCTCTCACAGGACGACGTTGCCAGAGATGACCTATCATGTCATCGGGAACAGGTGCCGGCAGTGTTTTAACCTAGTCCCAGAGTACGAGGGTCCTCAGGGAGACGTAGCACTCCCTGCCATTCCCTGAAGGGGAGTGACACGTCTCCGCTGGGCCTTCGAACAAGAGAGCCCCCGCCCCCTCCATGTAATCCTCAGTCTCCATCGGATATGGAGAAGAGGCGAGAGAACTCTCGCTCGTCTCCAGCACAACACTACCACCAGGCCGTTCACCCCCGCTGCTCGCCGTCTTACGACGAGAGCGAGCCGAGGCAAAGAGTCTGCGACGCAAATCCCCGTCGGCCGACTGCCCTCTGGCGGGGGAACCAGGGCCGGAACTTGGCCACCTCACAGGAGATGGGAGCTCAACGGCCCCTCGGCGAAGCACACTCTCCTCCGGGCGCCGCCCAGGCGCACCTGCCTGCCACGACCGTGGAACCAGAGACGCCCCACGACACACGGTGGACGCAGCGATAGTGAAGCGCTGGTGGAGGGTAGCGTTGTAGTCGTCTAGACTCTCCAACGGTGAAGACATTATCTCTTTGTTTTTTCGAAAAATAGCAAGAGAGAAAAAACAAAGATACAATGTCAACGTAGCTCCTCTCCAACAAACTACTTTGGCACTAAACTTAAAGTGGTGTATACAGACACTTTCGGTGGTGAAAGTAGGGAAGGAGCTGATTGTGTGGCCACGACCCCGCTTATATAGGAGCGGATGTGGGTGTGGCCAGGCGGAGGTAAATAGGTGTGTGCATGTGGAGAAAGTTATTCATTATTAGAGTGGATAAAGGGATAGTTCCAATAGAGCAGAGCGTAAAGCTATACAATCTATAACAGGAACAGAGGGACTAAAATACACAGGGAGCAGATGAGAATACAGGACAGACCAACAAAGAACTACAGGGAACTACAACTAAAGAACAAGACAAGGAACCAAATAGTACAGGGGCATACGATAACTGTATTGTAATAGGAAACCTTGTCTTGTATACATTCTTTGCCATTTCTTTTTTTTTTGTTCATTATATCCTGACGGTCATGGATATAATAAACTATCTGCACAAGGATATCTATATGCAGATTATTTATATTCATGGTTAAGAAGCACCAGACTAAGACTTGTTGTCCCTTTCAGTTGCATTCCTTACTGTTTATTTCTATTTTTTAATTAAAACAATATAACAGGCAGGCAGAAAAGTGGCCATTTCTTACTTGAACTTGAGGACTGTATACTTTCTTTTTTACAAAGCTTAGCTTTATACTTTATACATATAGCACATGCATGAGCCTCTTTTGAAAGGGCTGTGTTCTGAGTCCCCTCCTCTACTCGCTGTACACACACGACTGTGTGGCACAGTGGAACAACAACACAATCATCAAATTTGCTGACGACACAGTAGTGGTGGGCCTGATCTCTGCAAACGATGAGAGGGCCTACCTGGAAGAGGTAAAGAATCTGTTGCGGTGGTGTCAGGAGAACTGCCTCTCCCTGAACGTCAGCAAAACAAAAGAGATGATTGTGGACTTGTGGAGGTCGGGGGTCAGGGACTACAGCCCCCTCAGCATCGACGGGGCACCGGTTGAGAGAGTGAACAGTTTTAAGTACCTCGGAGTCCACATATCCGAGGACTTGACACACACATTGACAGTGTTATCAAGAAGGCACGGCAACGCCTCTACTTCCTTAGAATAGAATAGACTTTTAATTGTCATTGCACAGTATACAACGAAATTTCAGGGGAGCTCCCACAGACCGTAGTACATAATACATACATGAACACATAACACATAACACTGTACATAACAGAATATTTTAAATAATAAAGTGCATAATGGGTGGTAATCAGAGATTATCAAGTGCAGTGGTAAGTGCATGGTGCACGTGAGGGGACAGTCAATGAGTGTTTAACAGTCTAACTGCTTGGGGGAAAAAGCTGTTCTTAAATCGTGTACTCTTAGCATGTATGGACCGGTATCTCCTCCCTGAGGGAAGGAGCTGAAAGAGGTGATGTGCTGGGTGCGACTGGTCCTTGATGATACATTTGGAGCGGTGGAGGCAGCAGGAGGTGAAGACGGAGGTGATGTTTGGTAGAGGAGTCCCGACGATCCTGCCTGCCGCCTTCACCACCCTCTGTAGAGCCTCTTGCTCTGCCTTTGTGCAGCTGGAGAACCACACAGACACACCGTAGGTCAGCACACTCTCAACCGCACAATGGTAAAAGTTGACAAGGAGATTTCGTGGCAGGCCAGCCTGCTTCAGCTTCCTTAGGTAGTATAGGCGTTGCTGAGCTTTTCCGATCACTGAGGCGGTGTTGGTGCTCCAAGACAGGGTCTCACTCACACTGAGACCCAGGAACTTGAACTCAGTGACCCTCTCCACTACTTCGTTGTTGATGAGCAGAGGGGAGTGGTCAGGCCTTGATCTTCTAAAATCCACTATAATATCTCTTGTTTTCTTTATATTGAGCGTCAGGTTGTTATTATCACACCAGACTATAAGGTCCTCCACCTCCCTCCTGTAGGCAGACTCATTAGACACCTAAGGAAGTTCCAAGTGAGTCAGAAGATCCTTAAGAACTTCTACTCATGCACAATAGAGAGCATCCTGACTGGCAATATCACCTCCTGGTTTGGGAATAGCACCGCACAAGACCGTAGCAGACTACAGAGAGTGGCCCGTTCAGCCGAACGCACAATTGGAGGTGAGCTTCCCACTCTCCAAGACATTTACAAAAAGCGCTGCATGGGTAAGGCTAAGAGAATAATCAAAGACTCCAGCCACCCAAACAACTGCCTCTTTGAACTGCTGCAGTCAGGCAAGCGATACCGGAGTCTCATGGCAAGCACAGAGAGACTCAGAAGAAGCTTCTATCCCCAGGCCATCAAGATGCTAAATGACAATAACACTATGTAACAAACCATCAAATACACTCACAGCACACACATCCACACGCACACACTCACCTTAAACAAGCAACTCACTGCAGCACCCACTTTACCCACTTTAGACACTTAACACACTTTATATTTATTGGCAAAGAATTTGCACTACAACTCATACCTCATCACACCTTACTGTAAATTGTACCTAAATTGTACCTCATCCCATTTCTGCATTGTACTGTATATTGGATTGTAACTCAGTTACTTTTCTATTCTGCATTGTATATTGTATATATGTAAATTGAACACTTTTGTCTACGTACTTGACTTCTATTTTATACTTATCTATTTGTATCTAGCACAATCTCTGGAGCAAAGCAGAAATAAGCATGTTATATAAAAGTACTCTGTATGTTTGTATGACAACTAATAAAGAAACTTGAACTTGAACTTGAAAGATAACATTCTGAAGTTACTAATGCAAAAAAGGATAATCACTTTTAGTGCTAATGAAATAGAGTAACAGAGGTTTGAACTTGAGTTGAACTTGACCTTGTGTACTCACATTCTTCTTTAGTGGTTGCAAGATGCCTGATTCCATTATTCCAGCATAGAGGTATTAGCTGTAAAACACTGCGGTTCCATAGCCTGAAAATCTCTTCAGAAATTAGTCTTTGACTGACACCAAAAAAGAGTTCCAAAATCCATTTCTGCCATCCACCTCCATGCATTGTGAAGTCTGAGTCACTTTCACCTAGTTCATATATTTGCACCCCCCCCCCCCCCCCCCCCGCCATGTGGGGTATCATTGTAAGCGGACACTCGTTAGCTACAACACTGACCAATACTTTTCACCATCAGCGGTGATTGATAAGTTCTCAAGTGTATACTGTCCGGCGTGGTCATTTGACGCGCGGCCTGTAAAAAGACGTTCGCCTGACATATTGTCATGTAACTCGAGAACCGAGGCACAGAATTGGTTGAGTTAGGTGGCGTTCAAACAGAGGCAAATAGATGTTTAGAACGGTAATGGTTATATGTTCGGCAAAAAAAACAGCCCCGAGCCGGTAGACACCTCGCAAAGTGCTGTGACGTGCACACAGGGACGTATATGTCCCGGTGTGCGTTAACTCATTCACTGCCAACGACAATTATACTCGTTATTGGCCACCAATCGTTGAACGCCAACAACGAGTATTATTGTTATTTGATCGTTATTTCTTTTATTCGATATTTCTATTCATTACAGGCCCACTGACTCGGGGTTAACATTGAGAATCGCATTGAGAATGCCTAGGTGCAATACCGGCCGCATCACGCTAGGCGGCGGTATCGAGCACCCTTTCTAACATTGTATCCTGGGCTGTGGGATGGCCAAAGATTTCGGGTTACATTTTTCCTTGTCGGGCAAGAGGAACGGTTCTGCCGGTTACATTGAAGCCCGTCAAATATGCCTGATCCATATGTTATGGTGGATTATGCTGTCGAGCAAATGGACATTGGATGTACCAGAAGGTGATCATGAAATTGGAATATTGTTTTTGGAATACTCCCGGTTGCAGGTAAGGACGATGTGACGTAAATTTTTGCTTGATCCTGCAAGGCTTTTGTACCGATCGGGCTGATACGCGTTTTTAGTGTTGAATACGAATGCCGTTACCGACAATCAAATAATCAGAAACGGGCAACGTCAGGCAATAAACGGCAACGTCTACAATGGAATCGACGTATACTGCAATAACTAAGCATTTCATGAATTACCCTAGACCGCTCTAAAACGATACTTATATTCACCATGGTATAACACGGGAAAAATTATTTTATATAACTTTTTTGCATCTTGACCGGAAGAAACTCAATGTCAAATGACTATAGTATTGTATCCATGGCTATATAATATAGAATATTTATACAACGGCATGCAAATTTCTCGATTCTGATTGGCTGAAACAGTCCATTTACACGTCTTTATTGGCAACAATCCACGGTCCTGGGCTCAGGACCCGCCCACAACCGAATCACATAATCACTCCGCCGGCTCACTCCGGGAGAATGTTGATAGCGCCAGAATGTTGATAGCGCCATAACGACTAAATATGAAGCGATTCTGTCAAGGGGAATGTGTTAGTCCTTTAAACAATGTTGGATGATGTAATTGATGGGTCTTGAGTCAATCTAGAACAAAAGAAAAATCGCGGATTGATTGATTGATTAATTGATTGATTTAAATTTCTACTTCCTTCCCACTGACTGCAGCGTTCACTCTCACACTGTCCGACGCTGGCGTACCCACAAACACACACACACACACACACACACACACACACACACACACACACACACACACACACACACACACACACACGCACACGCACACGCACACACACACACACACACACACTCCTGTCTGCAACAGCGGGGGAGTCAGACTGAGAGAGAAGCAGCGCTGTTTTAAGTGAGCCTGGTCTATTGAATTGATTGATTGGTTGATTGCTAATTTTATTACTGTACCCCTGGTTTCCAACTGGTTAAGTTTAGGCTAAAAGAAATAAATAAAGAAATAGGGCGAAGAAAACGTTTTTTTTTCCTATAGGGCAAAGAAAACCTTTTAATTTGTTTTACCTACTTTATATAGAAGCATCTAAGAATGAAGTTCTATGGAAAGTAGGTCTGCATTCCCTTAACAATTGTGTGTATTGAGCCGTACTGTATTGTACCCATTCTGCATCTGGTAATAAAATTTTCAATCAATCATTCCAATAATACACAGTTGGATGTGTTAGTTGGTTGGATGCACTTCAAGCTGCTTCCACATGAGGCAACTTCTCTCAATCATTCCAATAATACACAGTTGGATGTGTTAGTTTGGTTGGATGCACTTCAAGCTGCTTCCACATGGAGGCAACTTGTCTTTTTTGTAGTTGTGGGAACTACTTTTTCTGGCGGATGGTTTTTTCAATAAATCTTCGATTAATGTGTGTTTATTGTATAGAAATAAGGTTGGATGAATCTGGCAGTTGTATAAAAGCTTTACACCACTTGCAGTCGTGATTTGTGAACAATAAACCATGCCTAGGGGGGTCTAACGACCCTCGGCTGCGCCTCGGGCCTAACGACCACCCCTAGCCATGGTTTATTGTTCACAAACCACTCCTGCGCGTGATGTAATGCTTAAATATTTAGCTCTACAAACAAGGTGACTAACTCACGTTTACAGCGTGGCAATACTACCACAGGATAAGGCTAATCCCCGGCGGTCAATGAGTTAAGAGGTTAAACATCGCACAATGAAGTATGACTATATTATATAAATATAGTATTTGAACATGATTTAAAGGCCATTACTAAATTAGTCAATCAATCATAGAGGTATGCCTACAGTGAAGTACAGTATATTTGCATGGCAATTTCCTACGCATGTTGTAAAGTGTCTGTGGTGTTTGTTTATTTATAAATCCTACCTTCTGCATAGAAAGTGGCATATGCATCATTCAGGTCCCGTTGTGTGCGTATGCAAGGGTTATAAATGAGGCCCCGGGTGACATTGCTTCCTATGTACAGGACGCATTATTTTCTAAACCTAGCCGCATTTCTGGCAGACGCTCTCTGATTGGCACTGACTGACGCTCTCTGATTGGCCACTGACACGTTTGCCCAATCGCGTGACGAGCTGTGTCTGTCCATTTCCACGTCAAACAGCCTGCAAACTACCTGGCGTTCTATCGCCATGCTCTAAGACAAACTCTAACCTTAACCAACTTCGAAAGAGTGCCTAAGCTTAACCGTCGAAAGAACTTGCCGTCACGCTCTAAGACAAACTCTAACCTTAACCAACTTCGAAAGAGTGCCTAAGCTTAACCAGTGTAGAAACAGGCGTCGGCCAATCAGAGAGCGTCTTGCCAGAAATGCGGCTAGGTTTAGAAATAACGCGTACAGGACAGAAGTCAAGACATTTTGATGTAAAATCTCTACTCGGATGAGAGAGAAAAAAGACAGAGTTGTAAGCAATATAAAATATAAAAAGACTGCGATGTTGTGAATTATAATAGTAAAACTACAGTTTTCACTCTGCAATTTCTTTAGCTAGCGACAATTTGTGTTTCCGTGGCTTTGGTAGGGACATGTCTCTTTGGTAGTGACATGTCTCTAGCGTCCCTATATAAAACTATGCCTATGTTCTGAAAATATATTGTTGCAGTCTGGGTAGTGTAGAGGTAAAAACACTCACCTCTACCACCACAGAGACCTTCCGGCTTGGTCAGCCATCCCTACGAACACAATTGGCAGCGTTCACAGGAAAGCCAGTGAAGGTATTAGTCCAGGTTGAGACAATAAGACAATTTCATTGTATACATTGTATTCATTTTATAGGGTGAATGTGTAAAACATAAAGTGAACACATGAGACAGTGCGTCCTCTACGTTTAGACTTATACGTCTTCGATTTAGAGCAGAGTAAATGATTTCTGTCTAAACAAGCATTTTTCATCACTGCCCCAGATTTTTTTTCTAGCTCTCCTGAAAAGTCATATCTCAAGACCTTTCACTACACTAGGCTTGCACATGCCTCAATTTAGTACTTGAGTTGAGTTCTAACTGCCTGTGTATTAAACATGTGAAGTTACGTTATTGATGAATTGAAAATGGGGGACCCTGATGTAAACAAGACGAACGTCTTTCTCTGGTCTGCATCCCCTTAACAATTGTGTTTATTGAGCTGTACTGTATTGTACCCATTCTGCAATCTGTTAATAAAGTGTTCAATCAATCAATCAATCAAAGCCTACTGTAAAATGTGTGAAGTAAAAAAATAATATATATATTTTTTTAGCCCATCAAACGAGTTGCTGGCCTTTGCTGGTAAAAGTCAGAATAATCAACGGGCTGGCAATTATCAAAGGGCAGGCTGGTCATGGATTATAAAAGGATACAATATACTTCCCAAGAAAGACCCTGGGAATAACATTATGAAGCACAAATAAGCAGATGGTTCCATGGCTGTTTTGTCGGCTGTTATGGACAAATTAACTAAATGGTATGCAGGATTTGTAAGATAAGATAAGATAAGATATTCCTTTATTGATCCCCTTGGGGAAATTCAGGCATCATAGCAGCATGGGGGGGAGGGGGGGTACAGGTAGTAAGAACAACACAGGCAGTGTAAACAATTTGGTCAATTTGGTCAATATAATTTACTATCTGACTAGCTGAAGAAAATATTCACATTATTCACAGTGTCACATAAGGTGCAGTATGCATAAGGTAGTGTTATAATTTACTATCTACTGAGTACACATTATTCACAGTATCACAGTATCCACTGAAATATACATTATTCACAGTATCACAGTATCACAGTATCCACATAAGGTGCAGTATGCCTAAGGTAGTGTAGGTTGTCCTCCTTGGGTTCCTATAAGTCCCAGGTCAATGTCTGGTAGCAGTCGCTGTCACTGCCCCCTGTTGTGGAGCCTGATGGCCGCTGGTATGAAGGACTGTCCGAGGCGGTTAGTTGAGTGTCGGGGGGGGAATGAGTCTGTGGCTGAACGAGCTTCTCATCTTGACTAGCTCGTCGTAGAGGGGGTGGTAGGGGTTCTCCATGATGGCAGCCAGCTTCCTTATCATCCCCCTCTCTGCCATCACCTCAAGTCTAGGTAGCTCGACTCCCACCACAGAGCTAGCCTTCCTCACCAGTTTGTTGAGCTTGTTGGTGTCCCTTGAGTTGATGTAGCCTCCCCAGCATGCCACAGCATAGAAGAGGATGCTGGCCACTACAGACTGGTAAAAAGACTGCAGCAGTCTGTTGCACACATTGAAGGACCTGAGTCTCCTCAGGAAGAACAGCCTGCTCTGTCCCTTCCTGTAGAGGGCCTCTGTGTTATCCGACCAGTCCAGTTTATTGTTCAGGTGTACCCCAAGGAACTTATATGAGATGGAGATGGGAATCGGGGGGGGCCTCTTCTTGCCCCTCCGGAAGTCCACCACCAGCTCCTTGGTCTTACTGGTGTTGAGTTGGAGGTGGTTGCTGTCGCTCCACCCCACGAAGCTCTCCACCAGGGCTCTGTACTCCTCCTCATCATTGTCGGTGATGTAGCTTACGATGGAGGAGTCGTCTGAGAACTTCTGCAGGTGGCACCCGCTTGAGTTGCGGCAGAAGTCTGAGGTGTAGCGGGTGAAGATGAAGGGTGACAGCACAGTTCCTTGGGGGGCGCCGGTGTTGCTCACCAGTACGTCAGACTGACTGTCCTTTAGTCTGACGTACTGCTGCCTCTCAGTGAGGTAGTCCTTGATCCAGGCCACCAAGCCGTGCTCCATCTGCATCGCGGAGAGCTTCTCCGCTAGCAGTGACGGCTAGATGGTGTTGAAGGCGCTGGAGAAATCAAAGAACATAATCCTCACTGAGCTGCGCGGCTTCTCCAGGTGCATTGTATTGCCATTAGGAGTATTGATGTTCAATAAGGTCATCAATTAATTCATTCATCATTCAGTCAGTTTTACAAGTGTTGCTATTAATGATGAGTAAATTATAGTCATCATGCAGGTGTGCTGTATTTTTGTAGTTAGCTATCATTATGCATTAGGAGGCATTGTTGCTACATTGTACAGATGTTGTCTGGTAACATTAGATATTTTGTATTTTCGTGTTGAGAGAGAGATCATTCGAATTTAGTCCCACAGCAGACCACTTGGAACCACATTAAGTAAAAGAGAGATACAAACACGGCTATCTGGTTATTGACAGCCGGCTATCAAAATAACCATTATGCAAATCTGTAAAATTAACCTGTGCTTTATTCTAAAATAATAGAAAACAGTCTAGGTTATGCATTGTAACAGACTACAAAATGAGCCCTCTTACCCCATGCATAAAAAACACTAACTCCTAGCATAATGTTCTCAAGCCTATAGGACAGAGAAGTATTACGTAAAAGTTAGAATGCCTGAGAAATAAGTACAGGGGTTACAAAGTGTAACATGCACAAAAAAGAACAGGGATTTCAGTGTGTAAATGCGCATAAGAATGCCATTGTGGGAAAAGTAAGAGATTGAGAGACCTTACAGCTAGACAGAGCTAAATATGAGTGAAAGGCTCCATGAGCCATCTGCTCACATCACCTCAACAATCAGAACCTGCAGATTCTTCCTGAGCAGAAGGATCCACCGCTTCCTAACAAAAGAAGCCACCCTACTCCTGCTGCCATCAATATAATGTCTCGACTCGAGTACTGCAATGCACTGCTAGCTGGTTTACCGGCTACCGCCACCAAGCCACTTGAACTCATACAAAACGCAGCAGCCCACCTGATCTCCAACCTACCAAAGTCAGCTCACAATACCCCACTTCTCAGAGAGCTGCACTGGCTTCCCATTGCCGCACAAATCCACTTCAAGGTCCTTGACCTAGCATACCATGCAGTGAGGGGAACGGCTCCCTCCTACCTTCAGTCAATGGTCTCTAAATCACACCCTCAAGACCCCTATGTTCTGCATCTTCTGGCCGCCTCAGACCCACACCTATCCGAGCTCCTGGGAGGGTCATCAAAATTAAGCAGGCTATTAGTCCTCGTTCCACCACCATCACAGTCAGGACAGCTGAAACCCGGCCAATTGTCTGCCGTTGACTAAAAACACACCTCTTCAAACAATATCTGAAATAATTTTAAAAAAGAACTCTCTTACTTACTGTTTTTTTTTTTTTACTATTATGTACCCTACTACTATGCTACTATTCTTATACTACAACCTATCAACCCTTGTAATATGTAGATAGGCTACTACTATGCACTCAGAGTGTAACACTCAAGCTCAATACTATTTTGACAAACAATGCCACTGACCCTTCTGACAGATGTATCCCTCCTGGTGACTTGTTGTTCACAATCTGTAAGTCACTTTGGATAAAAGCGTCAGCTAAATGACTAAATTGTAAATTGTAATTGAGTATACCCTGATCCCGACTGACGAAGTCTGTCTTGCCTGGGTGTAGCAGAAATCGATGTCTTCGCACAGCCACTATGACAGGCATATCTTTGACATAGCTCTGCCTCTGGCTGCTTCACCTCTGGAGCGTAACAGTAAGAAGCATTTTGTATAAAAGTATTCTGTACTTCTGTATGACAACTATTAAAGATTAAAGATTAAAGATTAACCATGACTACGAGCAACATCATAGTCATGGTCTGAAGTCTGCAGTACGCACGGATGGGACATAACAGATGCATGCTCCTTTGCCTGTCGTCAGATTGGGGAGGAGGGTAAAACTACTTGAGCACAATATTTCTTGAGCCCTTGATCTTCTTAGGGACAAAGGCAGGATTTGGCCTTAGGATAGCACTGCTACCATCCCAGTGTGGA
Organism: Notolepis coatsorum; assembly: GCF_963971535.1. Taxonomy (NCBI): domain Eukaryota; kingdom Metazoa; phylum Chordata; class Actinopteri; order Aulopiformes; family Paralepididae; genus Notolepis; species Notolepis coatsorum. Next base: position 54,759,228 of record NC_140180.1, on the reverse strand, counting down.
GTCACAACACGCTAGACTCCAGTTATCACCCCCTATCTTTAATAAATACAGATGTTAAAATGATAAGCAAGGCCCTGGCATTAAGAGAAGATAGAATCAGAAATGTCATCGCTTGTACACCCAGATCAGACCGGTTTCATCAAATAATGACATTCCTCAGAAAACATTCAAAGATTATTCAATATAATGCATCTATACAAAACTGATACAGCGATCAAACATCCTGCTGCCATAACACTAACTATGTGTAACCATGAGGCTTAGGGTATATAACAGACAGACAAAGCAATTATATTTAATATAATTATCTTTATTGAATATTGTAATTAGTGCTGTCAGGCGATTAAAAAAATTAATCTAATTAATTACAGGATTTGTAATTAATTAATCTAATTAATCGCATTTTAATCGCATAACCATTTTATGCCTGATATTCTATAATCATATTTCAAATTGCATGTGTCCAGATGGCAGAATTCAGTACTGTATCTACAAAACCTTCTGTTTAATCATCTTCCATCTATTAATTTGCTTAGATTTTTCAGGTCTGGTCAATTTGAGCATGGTGTTATTCACAGTCAAAGATAAAAAAAAATGTATTGATATTCTCATTTGGTTCATTACAATTGACTCAAAATAAAATGTTTGTTCAATCAATCACCGCGCAGATTGATTGATTGAATGAAAATGTTATTAACAGATTGCAGAATGGGTACAATACAGTACGGCCCAATACACACAATTGTTAAGGGAATGCAGACCAGAGAAATACTTTCGTCTTATTTACATCAGGGTCCCCCATTTTCAATTCATAATGAATTGTAAGTAAGGGTGCAACTTGCACCGTGCAATCCATTCTTTGTGGATCTAGCCCACAGTATTTCTGACACTGGGAATACATTCCCTGAGATTCATAGATGTCCCTAGAATCAGATACCAAGAACATGCAAATGGACCATATTAAAAAAAAAAAGTCTGTAAATGTGTATTCTACATTCTTATGGAATGAATGAGATACAAACAAATTATTATAAAAAAAAAATTTATAAAAAGAAATAATAATTTGTTTGTAATTAATTTTGAGTTAATTTTCATAACGCGATAATTTGCTGTGTAATTAATTAATCTAATTAACGCAATAAACTGACAGCCCTAATTGTAATATAAGAATAAGTTGACTTTAATACAAATATAGTTATCACATTGGTATAAATAAGTTGCCTTTACTACGAATATAGTTGTCACAAAATATCTAATAAAAAGAGAGACAGACTGAATCCACACTAATGCTCACCCTAACCTAAGATAGGCCAAAGCAGTGACCACCTGTTGACCACCACCTGTTATGACACGGAAATGGAAGAATGAATATCCAAGCATAATATTCATAATATAACATACTCAAAATACTGCTTGTTGCACACTATAAGGCGAACACTTATAATCACCATTTAGCTTCACCACATTTATCATAAAACACTCACACAACGATACAATGGAATGCATGGCAATAGACACAAACGAGAGAGAGCTTAGACTTACACTTTGAATGACTGAATGAAACACCCAGCGTACAGGGACGCGGGAAGGGGGGGTGCTGCTCTCAATTATTGCAAAAAAAAATAAAAATATATATATATATATATATAATTTTTTTTTTTTTTTTTTTATGGCAGTATTTATATATTTGTATATACTGTAACTGTATAACTGTAACACTGTATATTATAAGTTTATCCTGCTCAAAGCACGTCACCATTTTAATAGTGTGTGTATTGAGCCGTACTGTATTGTAGCCATTCTCCAATCTGTTAAATAAAGTTTTCATTCATTCATTACACTACTGTATGTACACAATCATACGTGTAAAACCGAGTAGATTTTCGAGTGATGACAGACTGTCACAGACTGATTGAATGACAGGTGAAACAACTAATTGTATTCACCTCCCGTCTCCCGCCCTTCCCACGCGCCACGAACCACTGAGCTACTGTGATACAGTGCTTGCGCAGTCAGTCGATTTGAGCTAGTAGTCAGACTTTGCTAGCACAGAATGTCTCACTCGCAGAAAAGAAAAATATCAGATTTATTTTCGAAACGTCCCGCCGGTCCCAGTGACAGTCCCACTAAATCTGATAAACGTCAGAGAGAGACAGAGACGACAGGTTCAGCCTCAGCATCAGGTATTGAAGAGTTAACTGAGTCTGTTCCCCTATACCCCCCCTCGGGCGCCAGGGGCTTCCACTGAGGGGTGATGCAAATAGGGATGGGGTGTTATGGCAGCTCATGATGGAAAGAGTGCGCACCGAGTCTGATCCCGAGTTGAAGAATTGGCTCCAAAAGAGAGACAACTGGATGTCCAACAACATCCAAAACGAAATCTTACAGCTGCTTGCCCATGATATTCAGCGACAAATTAGAGGCAAAGCATCCAAAAGCCCAATCTTTGGCTTGAGCGCTGATGGAACCACTGATGTCACTCACTGGAAAAGAACAATTCTCGTGTAATATACAGTTAGCCGATGACAATTTGGAAACTCAGAACTTCTTTTGGGGTTTTTACAATGCCCGGCCCAGACACAACAGCCGAGACGCTGTTTTTGTGTATAAAATACTTTTACGCCTCGACCTGCCCATGGAGAGGCTGATAGGATACTGTTTTGACGGGGCCAGCAACATGTCTGGGGGGTACAGGCTAGACCAGGGGTTCCCAAATTTTTCAGGCCGCGACCCAAAAGAAAACGGTGTCAGAGAGCCGCGACCCCCACTATTATAGGAGGTAAAAAAATTATTTTAAATGGAAATGTATGGTTGAAACATGCAAACGTTCAAACGCACACACACTAATAAGCATTGGAGGCTTTTAACCAGGGCCGGACTGGGGAAATCATTCAGGCCAGGAAATATAGCCCCAGTCAGGCCACTTTTTAAGCAGGGGGTCCCCCACCAGGATTTTTTTTGTTACAAAGACTTAATTTCCTGCATTCTGGTGCAGGCATTTTTTTTATTTGTACCCTTTAAATGCCAATGTTTGTGATGGCATCACAACTTATTGTTAAAAAACAGGCTAGCATATGTATGATTAGCAACAACACAGATTTTTATGGATTTTCAGTTTTTTGTAATTGATAAATACAATATTTTATTCAACTTCAGCCCTGATCATAACACCACATATTCATTTTATAATTCTAACCCTTTAAATGCCAGTGTGTGTGATGGCATATATTTGCAATATATCAAATGCAAAGTAAATTTTTCTGGGGGGGATTATTACAGGCTAGCATGTGTCAATGATTAGCAGTTTTTCGTAAGGATCCCGCCTCCACCAATCACATGCGGCTCCCTTTGTGTGTGTGAGAGCAAGAGAGAGAGAGAGAGAGAGATAGTTCTCCAACTTGTGTGAGTTGCAGTGATCTCCTGGTTATTCCCCACCTAGGTTATCTAACTATTGCGCTGGTGCAAATAGAAACACTGGCCTGGCCTGCTTCTAAGTTCAGTGGCCTGACAATTTTTTTTTTTTTTTTTTTTTTTTCATCTGGTGACCCCCCAGCACCCCCTGCCGTTTTATAGTTCCTGCGTGCCTGCCAGCGTAGTAAACGCCACACCCAGCACACACCCGGACCGCAACGGTACCAACCTGAGGGAAATCAGGACAGTTCGTCTGTATTATACTATTTATACCCAACAGTCTGTGCGTGTAACCATAAATAAAAGAAGCGAGCGATACCTTGGTATCGCCAGGCGCAAGCACAACGCCCCGCCTCGTCGCTGTTCACAGTCTGTCGTTCCCTGGGGAAGACCAAACATGGTATAAACAACTCGACAGTGCACCTAAACCTAGCGACATGACAATGCAATAATGATAAAGACTTTACAAAATAGTTAAATTACTCACCAGGACACTTGAGTATTTACCCGCCACACTCTCTCTTGTCTGTTAACATGCGTGGGAAAATGAATGCTGCTGTCATCGCCCGTTCCCAACTAGAAGTGTTTGTTTCAGCCGCCATCCGGCGAGGCGGAAATACACGCCGATGCCAGAGCCACACCCACAATACCCCCAGCTGGCCACACTCACCCCCCTACAAAACTAATCAGGGTCCCACTGATCTCCAAGTCCGTCTTTGGCCCCGAAGGACCCCGCCTCTGTGTAACAATGCTCAAGTTGCGACGCCCCAACCCCTAGCACTGCACTCTTCCCCCCTAGATGGCGGACGGCCGATCGCGGAAGATTAAAGGGATTAGAATGCACACCCGCATTGCTACGGTGTGACCGACGCACCTGCACCGGGAGCATGGTTTTCTCCTCCGGTGCCCTCCGTTCTCTGTGGGGCCATGGTTTCACCGGTTCAGATTGTGCTCGCTGGTCTCGATGATGGGACTGTTCCTCAGAGTCATCCGGACTACCATGATGGCTCCATTCTGGACCCACCTCCTTGGGATCTGACCCCAAGCCTTCTTCTGACCCACTACAAATACCAATCCAAATCATACTATCATCTTCACTCTCCTCTCCTTGCACCCCCCTGACCTCTTCCCTTTCCCCCAGCACCCCAGCACCACAACGCCGGACCTCAGAACGGTGAACATTCCTGGGCAGTCCCGCATATACTGTACATACATACACACGTATACACCAATAACAAAATAAAAACACAGTTAAGAATCATACACATAAGCAAATAAACAAACAAACAGACATATGCACAGCCTATGTACAACAGAAATAAGCAGTTCATCTCTAGTCTTTACAGTTTTCTTCAATTGCATAAACACTCAAATCAAAAGTATTACACAATTATCAAAACCTTACACTCAAGGAGCAAAACATAGGCCCAGATTTGAACCCCTATAAGCACAATGTCAGCCTCACACTTTTTGCAAAACAATACACACAGTGATTTGCAAAACACTAAACACACTTGCATTACATTAGACACAGAATGTCAAATTACCACACATATGAGCCAATTGGTTAAACACAGCCATCAGATGCACAAACACATCATTGCTTAATTGTAGATACACCAATCAGGTTTAAGCACTATAAAAATGCAGCAGGTGAGTCCACCTGTCTTCAACCAAAATGGAAGGAGAGTGAAGCACTGTAGACAGAGAACGTGAAAATATACAATACATTCACCAAACACTACACAAGACAACCAATGATGCAGACTGATGAAAATATAAATGTTCTCCCATTTCCCCAAATCAGTCAACATGTCAACATGGAGAATCACAACAAAAAAATATCTTGCCAGATCCAGCTAGGCAAAGAGATCATGTCTAGTATTTTATGTACTCTATTTACATTTTTTCAAAATAATTTTTGTTTTACTGTAATTTTAACCTGTACTGGATACAGTAGTTTATGTTTGTCTGATATGTGCTGAGCTTACAGTGTTATGCACATAGTAGCATGACAACTGGGACATGTTTTGTTGTGATTCTCCATGTTGAAATGTTGACTGATTTGGTTATATGAAGAGAACATTTATATTTTAATCAGTCTGCATCATTGATTTGGGTATATGTAGATAAATAAATTATATTTTCATCAGTCTACAGCAGGGGTCTGCAATTAGATTTGCCCACGGGCCAAATTTTCCCCAAGCCATTGTGTGGCGGGCCAATGATAATGAATTTTTTTTAACTCTGTCAAAATAAACGACATATACATGTTTGCACTGTCTTTTTTCTATTATAAAGTGCCTCTCACACAGTGCATAACTCATGAACAGATCAGTCATTTGATTTTAATGCAGGTGCTCGCATTATAAATCGAATGTATTATTATTAGTATAACACATGAACAGATCAGTATAGGGTGCATTTGATTTGAAGCACCACGGCGGGTGTATTATACATTGAATGTACAACTCACCATAATGCAGGCAGCCCTGGGCTTATTATTGTTTCTGCTTCGGTCCTCCAAAATCCATGCTAATGTTTGAAATATGTCAAATGTCCACTCGCGTTGAATGCCCACCCATGTCCACCCAACTTGAACACAGTTGCTTGCTTCATTGAACCCATTCTGCAATCGGTTAATAAAGTTTTCAATCAATCTGTACAAAAGGCCCAAGGACTGGGCAGACATAAGGACTGTGGGGTGCTGTGCTGCTGTTCTGCTGTTCTGCAGCGGGACGCCTCTCAGTCAGACATAAAGGCTGTGGGGGGCTGCTCTGCTGTTCTGCAGCAGGATGCCTCAGACATGTCTAGACATGTCTGTCGATAGCCAGCATCCATATATACTAGTGGGCTTAGAGATTCCTTCAGTTCATGTGTGCGTCCCTGATCACAAGTAAGTGTTAAATATGTGTATGATGAGGACGCTTAGTTATTGTTGGTGATTTATATGGTTAAGGCCTATACTAATGTTATAATTCTACCAGCTGTTTAGGAAGCAATTTACCAGTATGTTTATAGTGATAATCTAGCCTATTGGGTATAATCTATGTTGTTGATTATAGTATCTAGTATCTGTTTAGCACAGTTTACCCCTGTAACTAGTATAGGTAAAGCACTGCTTATCCCCATTGGTAGTTCCACTCGTGAGGTTTATGTTACTTGTAGCAACAGTATATTGTATAGTATATAACAGACTGATTAATGAGTACTAGTAACGCTGATGTCTTTGTTTCCTCCCCATTTAGAACCACACACACACACACACACACACATACTCCCACCGTGTTAATGGGAAATAGAAGTAGAAATCGCCTGTGCATCTGTCTGACCATTGATAATAAAACTCATCAAAGAACGTTCCTGCCTCCCGTGTCCTGACTAGACACCCCGTGTTGTTGACTACATTTCCTAACCACCAAGAGCTTCACTACAAAATGGTCCTTCGAGCCGGATAGAGTCAACGATATGGCAACCAGTCAAGGAGGGACGAGCCTCCCCGCTTCACCATCCGTGCGCCCCAGACGCACCGTGCAGCGCCCGAGATGGCTAGACGACTACCTAGTGGACAGTACACGCCAGCGTGACATAGAGCAGCTGCGCAGGCATGAAGAGGATAAAGCACAGCCCAGTCCCGCTAGAAGCACATCCCCCATGCCACCAATGCAGAATGTGCACGAAGCAATAATGCACCAAGTTCTGGAGACTGCGCGGCAACAGAGTGAGACGGCTCTGGAGAATGCACGCAGTGCGCGGCAACAGAGTGAGACGGCTCAGAAGCAAACCGAGCTTTTGGAGCTTGTTTTGCAGCACCATTCCTCCCGATCCTCAGCTCAGTCGTCAAGGAGGTCATCACGGCATCAGACTCCAGTTCGCCAACTCCACCCAGAAAGAGTAGGTGAAACGCAGGTCTCCCCTGCCCGTGCACCTCACTACTCCCCAGCCGAGGATCACCCAAGTATAGCTGCAGTGGAGCTTGTTCTGCAGCACCATTCCTCCCGACCCTCAGCTCAGTCGTCAAGGAGGTCATCACGGCAACAGACTCCAGTCCGCCAACTCCACCCAGAAAGAGTAGGCAAACCGCAGTTCTCCCCTGCCCGTGCACCTCACTATTCCCCAGCCGAGGATCACCTAAGTATGGCTGCAGAACTAACCGACCAGCTAGAAGATTTGAGTATCCATGAGCCAGAGTGGACACTTCCCCCACCTCTCAGCCGAGCCACTCACCCCCTCCAACGTGCAATCGAAGTACCCCACGGCCTTCAGGCTTGCAAGCAGGAGAACCAACATAACCAAGGCTCCTCTCGTCCGCCCAGCCAGCCCAATAGGCCAACCCAGAACCTGCCGCAATCAGAGGGCCTGGCAAGAAGCGGACCCTCATACTGGCCACCGACCTCCTACCCGAACCCACGAAGCACATCCAATGTGGCTCCGCCTAGCCGCAAGTATGAGGAAAGGAATGAGCCTCAGCAGAGTTACCCGCCACCAACCTGGGCGACACCTCAGGTCATGCAGCAACCCATGCATCAGCACCTGCCTCAGTCTGCACACCAGTCAGCACATCAACCTCCGTATGTGCCCTACCTCGCCTACCAAGGGAACCCAGTCATAGCGAGACCATATCCCTCCACAGTATACCAGCATGCACCCCCCAATATAGAAGGTCCAACATTCCCGGACTTTAACAAGGAGGATAGAGCCCAATACGTGGAACTACGCCTTTCCCTCAGTACACTCCTCAATCCTTCTCATTCCGAGCATTACAAGTATGCCATTCTGCTGAAGCATATAAAGGTGCCGCGTGCCCACCGCCTGGTGCTGGCTTACGCAGAGTCAAGTATGCCCTACTCGGAAGCTCTGAGGGCACTGGACGAGCGATACGGACGCCCATACCAGTTCGCTCTGAAGGAGATAGAGGACATGGAACGCTTACCACCCATTCGAGACGATAGAGCCCTCGACGAATTTGCCATCAGAGTGCAGTCGCTAGTCGGGATGCTGATGTCTCTTCAAGGCGAAGGTCACGAGGAACTCCATTGCGGCTCAAATGTGAAGCGCCTCCTCAACAGGCTTCCCAAACACCAACAAGAGAGTTTCTGTCGTCAACAGTACAGAAAGAACCCAGACAAGACGACGCTGTCCCTCACCGACTTCGCAGAGTGGCTGAGGGTAGAAGTCAGATGCCTGGACATTGAGCCCTCCCTTCATGCTCACAGTGAGAACGACAGGAGAGACCCCAAGTATCAGCCCAAGATAAAGGTCACTAAGGTGATGCATGGTACAGACAACCCCCAAGATCCTCCACCTGAAAGACCCTCCAAAGTATATCAACCTGTCCAGACCCAAGGGAAGGGTAAGATATACTGCCCCTACTGCGAGTCAGAACACTACCTCAGCCAATGTGAATGCTTCGCTAAGCTGACCAGAGGGGAGATAGTGGACTGGATCAAATCCAAGAGAAGGTGTTGGAGATGCGGTCGTCCTCACCTAGCCTCTGCCTGCGACCTGAAGAAGCCGTGTCGACTCTGTAAGTCCAAACACCTCTCCGTCCTGCATGAGGTTAACCAGAGGAGTGGGAACGAGCCCACCATCACCTCAACAGCAGAGACTCACTACCTGGATCAGCCAAACGGATACAACCGAGTGCTCCTGAAGATCGTCAGAGTCAACCTGCACTACATGGACAGAGTCAACACCTACGCAGTGCTGGATGATGGCTCAGAGAGAACCATCCTGCTCGCTTCAGCAGCACGCCACCTGGGAATACAGGGTCAAGCGGAAGACTTGACCCTTCGCACTATCCGCCAAGACGTCAAGACCCTGTCAGGCTCACGTGTCTCCTTCGCCATCGCCCCAGTATCCGAACCAAGGAAAAGGTTCCCTATTCAAGGTGCCTTCACCGGTGAACAGCTAGGTCTGTCTCAGTACAGCTACCCAGTCACCCAGCTCCAGGAGAAGTATCGCCATCTGCGAGGCTTGGTGATTCCACCAATCGACGGAGCTCAGCCAACCCTCCTGATTGGATCTGATCACGCCAACCTGATCGTACCGATCGAGCCGGTGCATCTGGGCCCCCACGGTGGCCCTGCGGCAGTCAAGACTAACCTCGGCTGGACACTCCAAGGCGCAGCAAAGTACATGCAGCAACAGCTTCAGACCACACAGTGCTTCTTCACTGCTGCTTCCTCCCCATCTGCCGAGCTATTCAGCCAAGTCGAACGGCTGTGGCAGCTGGATACACTGCCTTTCAAGAGCAAGAGGTTAGTGAACAGATCCAAACAGGACAAGTACTCAGTGGAGCTGTTGGAGGCCGAGACCACCCGTGTAGAGGTCAACGGAGTGCAGCGGTATGCCACCCCCCTCCTGCGAGTCCAAACCATGCCCAAGCTGCAAGTTTCAAGGGAAGCTGTAATGAAGAACCCACGGAACACAGAGGAGAGACAAGCCCCTACTGAGGTTCCTCTGGAGGAACCTAAAGACAGACGAACCACCATCAGTGTACCAGTGGGAGGTCCTGCCCTTTGGGACACATGCAGCCCCTGCTGTGCAACCTTTGCCCTCCAGAAACATGTCATCGAGTCTAGCCAACCAGCAGAGGATGTTCGCCACAGTGTAGAACAGTGTTTCTATGTGGATAACTGTCTGCAGAGTCTGCCCACCAAAGAAGAGGCAAGCAGCCTCGTGAACAAGCTGAGAGCCCTCCTAGCCACAGGCGGCTTCGAGATCCGCCAGTGGGCCAGCAACCAGCCAGAGGTGATCGGCAACCTGCCCAAAGAGGCCAAGGCAGATAGCAGTGAGAGATGGGTCTCCCAGACCCATGGGGAAGCTCACGAAATGACACTAGGACTCAGTTGGCACTTCATGGAGGACACGCTCCACTACAGACATCGCCCAGTTGCCCCAAGCCAGACAACTATGAGAAAGATACTAGCAAGCCAGTACGACCCCCTGGGTTGCATCCTGCCCTTCACCACAAGGGCCAAAGTTCTGGTCCAGAAACTGTGGGACACAGACCGCGACTGGGATGACCCACACTTATCTGCCGATCTCCTGCAACCCTGGACCACAGGGGAAGAAGAGCTCCTACAGCCCCGAACAGTCAGCCTCTCACGGTGCTACTTCCTCATGGGGCGGCCCGACTCCTCACTCCCTCCAGTGGTGTACCCTGAATCCGAAATCCTCAGCCGGAGAAGATGGCGACACAGTCAGGTGTTAGCCGACCAGTTCTGGACCCACTTCCTGCATAACTACTTACCCTCCTTGCAGTCCAGGCAGAAATGGGTGAAGGACACAGAGAACCTCACTGTCGGCACGGTGGTGATGGTGATTGACCAGAGGCTACCTAGAGCACTGTGGCCTGTAGGACGGGTCACGAAGACCATCAGGAGTGCCGACGGGAAGGTGCGGTCTGCAGAGGTGCAGGTGGACGATAGGACCTACACCAGACCAGTGGCCAAGCTTATTGAGTTACCAGCCATCCCAGAGGACGCCCCGACAACGACTCCGGAAGACAGTTGAGCCTTTCCATGAACTAATCCACACCGTGGATTAGGGGGCGGCTGTACAAAAGGCCCAAGGACTGGGCAGACATAAGGACTGTGGGGTGCTGTGCTGCTGTTCTGCTGTTCTGCAGCGGGACGCCTCTCAGTCAGACATAAAGGCTGTGGGGGGCTGCTCTGCTGTTCTGCAGCAGGATGCCTCAGACATGACTAGACATGTCTGTCGATAGCCAGCATCCATATATACTAGTGGGCTTAGAGATTCCTTCAGTTCATGTGTGCGTCCCTGATCACAAGTAAGTGTTAAATATGTGTATGATGAGGACGCTTAGTTATTGTTGGTGATTTATATGGTTAAGGCCTATACTAATGTTATAATTCTACCAGCTGTTTAGGAAGCAATTTACCAGTATGTTTATAGTGATAATCTAGCCTATTGGGTATAATCTATGTTGTTGATTATAGTAGCTAGTATCTGTTTAGCACAGTTTACCCCTGTAACTAGTATAGGTAAAGCACTGCTTATCCCCATTGGTAGTTCCACTCGTGAGGTTTATGTTACTTGTAGCAACAGTATATTGTATAGTATATAACAGACTGATTAATGAGTACTAGTAACGCTGATGTCTTTGTTTCCTCCCCATTTAGAACCACACACACACACACATACTCCCACCGTGTTAATGGGAAATAGAAGTAGAAATCGCCTGTGCATCTGTCTGACCATTGATAATAAAACTCATCAAAGAACGTTCCTGCCTCCCGTGTCCTGACTAGACACCCCGTGTTGTTGACTACATTTCCTAACCACCAAGAGCTTCACTACACAATCAATCAATCAATCAGCCTCGTGTTGCCATGTGAACACGTGAGAGACACCGGTTGCGATAAACCCATATTTTAAATATGACTCCTCGTTTTGTTTGTGTCTTGGAAGTCGTAGTTTCCTCTTCTGGGTCCTGAGTTGGTATTTCCTCTTTGCAAAGAATCTATCCAAAGATGTTTGTTTTGTTTTTACTAAATGGTTTAGTTGAATTAAATTAGCTGGCGCACGCCGTTGGGGATCACTGCACCGGAAAAGAGAAACTATACGAATTTTCCATTGGTTCTCCGAGTCCACGTGATCATTTCTTGCATTTCAATTGGCTATAGTGACAGACATAGATAGACATTTACATTTCACCTGCTGCTAGGCCTGCTAGCTAATCTAAAGCATGGATAGCATGCTCAGAAGAGTACAGCAACATCAAGAGACTCGCATTGTATGTGCTCACAATGTTTCCTTCCACCTATGTATGCGAGTCGTCTTTTTCATCAATGAATGCGATAAAGACATCTCAGAGGAACCGACTGACGCATAAAAGCCTTGAGAACTGCCTGCGGATTAAAGTGACGTCCATATCACCAGCGAATAGTGACCGACGGGAGATGCCACTTTTCACACTAAACTAAAGTGAATACTAAGCCTGCTATTGCCAAATTGTTTAAAGTTTAATTGCATTGTTTTTGCAATGTTTTTAATTGCATTACTGTTTAATGCCAAATTGTATTTTTCATTTAATTCAAATACCTATAGCGCCGTCATTTCAGGAGCTTCTTCAAGCACTCTTTTTCTTTAAAGTTAATTGCATTGTTTTTGCATTGTTTTTAATTGCATTACTGTTCACATGCATGTGTGGTGCCGTCAGTCATGACTCATGAGTAAAGATAAAGCTTGAATGACTTACTGAACATGGTGTTTTTATTTCATGGACTCGCGTTTCCCATTTCAGCACCAGCGCTGTCCACCTCACTTTGAGCAAGCCTATATACACGTACATTGCACTCACCTGTTATTCACTCTCAACATGGATAAAACATAAAGTATGCATATAATAAAAATAATATATATATATATATATATATATATATATAAAATATAATATTAATATAATATAATATAAATATAATAATAATAAAAAAAATTATTAAAATAAAATAAATATCATATTCTCAAAATAAACTGACGGGCCAGAAATTATTGCTGGCGGGCCAATTTCGGCCCGCGGGCCGCCTTTGGTCTTGTGTAGTGTTTGGTGAATTTATTGTATATTTGCACATTCTCTGCGTACTTCACTTACAGTACTCTAATCACTGAGAAGTAGAATTGCTAAATGTGTTTTAGGTTTAAGCACAGCAGTGTGTGTAACTAGTTCAAACAGAATTAAGTCATATGAAATGTGTGTTTCATATGGTAACAAAATGTAGTTTTTATAAATTACTGTATGGTTTTGACAAGTGTTTAATTTAGCAAAGGATCTGAGGTGTTCTGATAATTGTGTGTGTGGTTGTGCTAATTGTGTGTTTTTGAAACACCGGGCCCCGTTTTCAAAATCATGCAGGGCTTATTGCTCCCGTGGGCGGAGAACAAAATAATTAGAATCTCTCACAAATGCTCAGGAAGTCCCGTTTTTCAAAAATCTGTAAAAATAGAACAAAGACAATTTCGAGTGCATATAGTGTAATCTATATGTATCCTTACTTGCTAAATGTAATACGACTTGTAAATATGTTTAATTCTTGCTAAATTGTATAGTTCTAAATATCCCTGTATTCCCCGAAACTACAACGCGTCACGTACATGCACACACGCACACACAAACAGCGCATAGGTGTTAATCACTGAGTGATCTAATATGCATATTCTTCAGCGCGAGAGGGGGGGGGGGGGTTGTGTTTCTCACTGTCTGTCGTTGATAATATAATCTGAAGAGGTCCTGCATTATTATTATTATCATTCTCGAGAATACACGCGGACCCGACCGAACGTTAATTTATGAATTAAAAGTAGTCTAACATGCTTTTCATCCTCGCCCGTGTATATACCCACGTCGCGCTAAAACAACATAACTACTGTATGGCAGAGACAGAGTGCGTGTGTGTACGAGTTATGAGTTATCTCGCAGTTCATTCAAGCGCGCATCACGGTGATGACAGCTCTCTAGAAGAAAGGTGCGCTCACAGGGGCGTAGCTGGAGATTCTGGGCCCCATGAAAGAATCAATTTGTGGGCCCCCAATCTATTAAAAAATGTGGGGCCCCCAATCTATAAAAAAATTTGGGGCATTTGCTGGGCCCTTGGAATCATCCTAACCCCCCCCCCCCCCCCCCCCCCAGCTACTCCCCTGCACACACACACACACACACACACACTCTCTCTCTCTCTCTCAAACAGAAAAATCAAAAGAAATCAGTACATTACAGAAGGAATTTCTTGTACAGTCTTGTACAGTGGGTGACAATATTGTCACAAGGAAAGATGAAATTACATACCTAGGTTTCATGTCTATCTATATCTCCCTCTCTCTCCCTCCATCTCTCCTCTGTATCTCCCTCTTTCTTTCTCTTCCTCTATATCCCTCTCTCTCCCCCTCTCCCCCTCTCTCCCTCTATCTCTTCTTTCTTTCTTTCTTTCTTTCTTTCTTTCTTTCTTTCTTTCTTTCTTTCTTTCTTTCTTTCTTTCTTTCTTTCTTTCTTTCTTTCTTTCTTTCTTTCTTTCTTTCTTTCTTTCTTTCTTTCTTTCTTTCTTTCTTTCTTTCTTTCTTTCTTTCTTTCTATTATATTACTATTATATATCTATCTAGATATCTAGTGTGTGTATGCATGGCATCAAATCAAAGTGTGTGTTGCTGTAGGCCTGCCTGTATTGATCAGTCACACTATACCCCCATTCAGCCGTAATTGTTCCCTGCTGGGCCTTTGTTTCATGGTGTGAATTAGTCATTGACATTGACATCACATTGCATTCTGGGAAGGAGTGTAGTTCCCTTATCATTAGCTGAATTCACTGAATTCTCTTCAGAGGCTCCTGCTGCAAATTGGTAATGACTGTACCAGAATGTTTGATAGGACATTGATTGAAAACTATCGTCTCAAATTTGACAATTGATGGCTTATTTTGAAGGTATGAATCTGTAATTTTACATTATGTAACAAAAAAAAAGAGAATATTCTGAGAAGGTGGAGCTAGAAACTCTAGACCTCAGGGGGTGCAATCGGAAAAAAAAATGTATTGTGTGTTTCATTATATACATATGTTTCAGTCTTCTCATACAAAAAAGATTCGATTTTGGGGTATTTTCCTGCCTTTGGTTCGCTTTGCATTCACATCTCAAATGAACCGCAGCAGGGTTCACTTGCAAGAGTCAATGAGCTTTCACACCACCCCAAACCAACCGGACTATCCGAGGAAATTAACCAGGGTTTGATTAAAGCTTATTATAATTTATCACAGTATCATGATCATGTCTTTGTCAGTGGACACTGGACATGGGTATGGATGGCTCCAGGTGCTGCTGCGTTAAAGTGCACATCTTCAATACCTATCTGTACTATTTAAAAGCACAGTGCAGGACACACTCAAAGGTTATCGCACCTCAGAGATGGCAGTGGACATGTATGACAGGACAAAGGCCATATGTAATGGCCTTTGGATTGAGGAACATACTACCAGCCAAAGGAGTAAGCAGAAAAGGATGGACGAGTATGTAGTTGAGTCATCTTGTGGCACAAGCTCAGACCTCAGCTCAGGAGATCAGCTGAGACAGAGACTGTTCTATCCAGTCGTCGACAGAATGCTGCAAGAGCTTGAGAGCAGGTTCTCATGAGTTGGATAACAACTTATGAGAGGCATACAGGCATGTTATCCAGCCTCAGACCAGTTTCTCTCACTGGAATTGCTGCAACCCCTCGCCACACATTACAATATCCAACTATTGCCAGAGGAGATCACAGTTGCAAAGTGTTTCCTGGTCAGGACAGGCAGAGATGCAGTCCCTACTATCCAAAGTGTCTTTTCCCTCCTGGATGATGATAATAATAATAATAATAATAATAATAATAATAATAATAATAATAATAATAATAATAATAATAATAATAATAATAATAATAATAATAATAATAATAATAATAATAATAATAATAATAATAATAATAATAATAATAATGATAATAATAATAATAATAATTATTATTATTATTATTATTATTATTATTATTATTATTATTATTATTATTATTATTATTATTATTATTATTATTATTATTATTATTATTATTATTATTATTATTATTATTTTGGCAAACTCGATCTCTAAACAATGTTTGTATGTCTCCGCAATAGTACGATTCTCGCCTGGCAAATTAAGCCACTGTTTGACACAGTTTCTATATGTATTCCACTGTGTCTGTGTAAAATCTTGTACACTTTCTTTCTGAACGGATGTGAGATGCATATAACATTGTTTAGAAACCTTTTTGCAAACATTAGAAGGTGTTTTTTGTCCATTTCCGTCCTCTTCTGTACTCGTCGAGATGTACTCTGTCCATGCTAGACTGTTTATACAAATGTGTTGTTGTCCGTAACCTGGCAACAAAGCGGCTGCTATTGGTCAAGCGCAAGACACATGACAGAACTCACATCACTTACATCAAATATAACTACGCAATGACCAAAGTATCCGTTTGCGAGGAAAGATCTAGTGCCGACTTTAAAAGTATAATTGCAAAAAAATGACACAATTGTAGATGGAGAACTTCTTATTCCTAAAACTACAGCAATAGATCTTTCACCCAGAGTGACAAATGTGTAGTTCCCCATGGTGGGAACGGGATGAAATGAAAACAGGGTTCACCTTATGGCCTATTAACCCACATTTAGCATAAAACGCCTGACGATTGCATACCCAAAGTAATTTGCAATGTATTATACTTTATATAGCACATGCATGGGTCTGCTCTCTTTTTAAAGATAACCTTCCGGAGTTTCTTACACAATAAACAAATATCACTTTGAGTGCTATAATGTAATAGAGAAACAGAGGTTTGAACACACTGAAATAAAATATTTGCTCCTTACTTTTGTGTTGACTTGTTGCCAGATTCCTGTTTTTGGGTTCCAGCTGAGAGGTAGGAGCTGGAAAACGGTTCCATAGCCTGAAGTCTTATGTAGTACAGGTCCAAAGTTTATAAAAATACCACGAAAATGTGTGTTTAACAAAGGTTTTTGTAATGCGTGTACCATAATAATTCAGTGTGATTATCCAAAATGGCCGTCCACTTCCATTCATTCAGATGCGCGAGTCAAAACAAATAACTTGTTGGTCTTCTTCTGCCCCTTTCTCGTTGCAATCAGCGCTCGTCTGGGATCGCTTACGGAGCAGACGCTCCTTGGCTACAATGGTGGTCAATAATTTTCACCATCAGCGGTGACTGGTCAGTTCAGGACCGTTTACAAGCAGACGTTGTCACTCGTCGGAACGGCTTGTCAAACGACTCTCGCCGGATATTTCGTTTTGTAACTCGAGACCCAAAGCACGCAATAGGTTGAGTGTGGTGACGATCGAAAGGCGGCAAATTAAACTTTCCAACAATGTATTGAATGATCGGGAGACACGCAGCAAGGAGTGGACAGTTGAGCGCAAAGTGGCGTGACGTGCGCGCGTCCCGTGCATGGGCGTGACGGCCCGTATGAGGGACATCGAACGTTAAGAGGTTCAAAACAAATGAAGTATTGTTGAGGTTCAACCTTTCAGAAACCAGGCCATCAGTAGCTGTCCTAGGAGGATGGCATACTTTGCGCCTGAATCAAAGCCAGTACCAGGTTAGAGAACCAGAATTCTGATGAGAATTAAAGTTTGGCGCTCTAGTTTCACCCTCTCCAACAGCTGACTCATCAGGTGAATGGAAGAAAATGTATAAAGGAGCCCATCTGGCCATGGGAACAGAGAGAATGCATCCACACCAAGGGCGGGATCCACTAAGAATGGATTGCACGGTGGGAATTGCACCCTCACCTGCGCAAGGTTTGCACTCGGATTCTGCTCCGTCATTGCGAGCTATCCACTAAAGCTGTGGTCACCAACCCGTCGATCGCGATCATATTACAGTTCTACTTTGACGTTTTAATGTTGGACCAAAGCATTGCATGTAATTAGAATACAGGCAAATAAAAGTAATTTAGTTTAAAGTACAATCTTGGCTGTCTTTTTCTCTCAACGCTTCAATAGGTAGATCTTGCCTTCACCAAAAAAGAAAAAAGTGATCTTGGTCTTAAAAAGGTTGGTGACCACTGCACTAAAGGACATTGCGCGGATAAGACACCAGCACAGACAATATGTGTGGAGTTTTCCCATGTGCATTTGGCTCGCGGAGCAGTCTGCACTCTGACAGGCTGTTGGCAGATATCAGATATCCGTAGAAACATTTAAGTCCCACCTCAAAACCCAGCTGTTTAATCTTGCATACCCTCACTCCTGACCCTCCGACCCCTGCATCACTTACATTTTCACTGTTTCAATGTACAGACCTATACTTTAGAATTATTATTTATTAAAAAAAATTCTCTCTGTCTTGTCTCTAGGGCTGTCCCCGACTAAGGATTTGGATGGTCGACTATGATTGGTCAAAATGTGCCGTTGTTACGACCCTGGCTCATGGGTACGCAACCTATGTGTAATCAACACCAAAACCCTGTGCTCTAACTCAAAAATGCTACTAAACCAAGGAACTACTAATATAACTATAAGCTAATGTACTGGTAACCCAACGGATAAGGACTGTAAGAACCTGACAGCTCTTTCACTAGGCACAGACCGTGCATGTGTGTTTCTGGGTCTGCCTTTGAAGCTCCCCAGCAGGTAACCAATCAGCACTAATTGGCTAATTGGCAGCCCTCACCTGCCTGCCCTGGTGAGACAGGAGTGACCAGGCCTCTAGTACATAACACCTCCCCCACCAAACTGGTTGCCCAAGAGGCAACCACTACACAACAACCCATAAACAAAACAAAAACAACTGTGACCCCTTAGTTGTCAGGGCCTCTACCACAACAGCGATAACGGGTACCACAAACACCGGTACTACGATCGTGAGAGGGCGTCTGCTAGCACGTTGTCCCTCCCACGAATGTGGCGAATATCCAAGTTATACGCCTGGAGGAACAAACTCCATCGCATCAAACGATGATTCGAATTCACCATGCTGCGAAGAAAAACCAAAGGGTTATGGTCTGTATACACAACAAGGGGTAAACTGGAGGATCCCACGTAAACATCAAAATGGTTCAAGGCAGGGGGCGGTTAGGTGGTCGAGCGGAGATTGCGTTCGTCACCAGCCCCGGAGCTGTGAGCTTGATTCGCCTGTTCGAATCCAGCTCACAGCTCCGGGGTTGTCACCAGCTTGGCTGGCCGTCTGCACTGATACAATTGGCTGTATCAGAGGGTGGGAGAAGCTGGCGGGGTGGGTCCGGGTCGTTGTAAACAGCGACTCCTACAGTTCGGTCGGGGCGCCTGCTAAGCGCGGATTGGACGTGAGGGGGATAGTGTGGTCCTCCCACACGCTACGCCCTCTCAATGAGAATCCGCGCTGCCAGGTGAAAAGAAGCAGTGATTGGCTGGACGTGTGTCGGAGGAAGCACGTGGTAGCCTCCACTCTCCCAAATGATCTGACTGTGGGGGGTAAAGCGCAGCGACCAGGAAGGGACTGGGAATTGGCATACGACTAACATTGGGATGGGAGAAAATCGGAGGAAAATGGAGAAAAAAAAAAAAAAAAAAAAAAAAAAAAATGGTTCAAGGCAAGAACCAAAGCGAGCGCCTCCTTCTCTATAGTAGAGTAGTGCAGTTGATGCCTGTCAAACTTTTTAGAAAAGTAGCACACTGGGTGCTCCACCTCTAATGCATCCTCTTGCAGGAGGACGGCTCCAGCACCGAGGTCACTAGCATCCACTGCCAACTTGAATGGCAGTTGAAAATCGGGAGCTGACAGAACGGGAGCGCTAATCAGAATACCCTTGATGCTCTCAAAAGACTGTTGACAAGTCTCAGTCCACACGAAAGGTACCTTAGGACTGAGCAGATTGGTCAAAGGGGCAACAACAGAAGCAAAGTTCCTACAGAAACTCCTATAGTACCCTGCCATACCTAGGAAGCGCTTTAACTCCCGCCTGGTGATGGGAGCAGGGAAGCCCACTATAGCCTCCACCTTAGCTGTAATGGGGCACACATGCCCACGTCCAACCACCTTACCCAGGTAGGTAACCGTGGCCTGTCCAAATTCACATTTCGCAAGGTTAACTGTCAAGTTAGCATCACCCAACCGCTTGAACACTTCGGCCAGATGCTCCACATGTTGTGACCAAGAGGAACTGTGGATAACCAGGTCATCCAGATATGCCTCACAGAACGCTACCCCGCCCAGGACCTTGTTCACTAGCCGCTGAAACGTCGCTGGGGCATTTCGCATGCCAAAGGCCATCACTGTATACTGGCAGAAACTCTCTGGTGTGACAAAAGCGGATATATCACGTGCTCGCGGAGTAAGCGGAACCTGCCAGTATCCCTTTAGCAAATCCAATTTACTTACAAAGGCTGCTGAACCCACCCGATCGATACAGTCGTCCATCCGAGGCAGAGGGTACGAGTCCGGCTTGGTTACTGCATTAACCTTACGGAAATCAGTACAGAACCGATGAGTGCAGTCTGGCTTATCAACAAGCAGGCAGGGGGAGCTCCACGCACTAGAACTGGGCTCCGCAATGCCATGTCTCACCATATAGTCTACTTCCTTACTCAAGATCCTTCGTTTTTCCGGATTCACCCTATAGGCATGTTGCTTAATTGGCCCTGCACTACCAACATCAATGTCATGCTCGAGTACATTAGTACGACTAGGGACATCAGAAAACAAACGTGTATGCTGTCTAAGTAGGCGCACCACATCCGTACGCTCAGGAAGTGGTAAGTACGACAGGTGTGAGTCCAAGTCACCTAGTATCTGGGTGTTTGGCAACCGGCCCTGAGAAATCTCCTTCGACACAGAACAGTCGGCTACAATAGGAGATGCAGAAACTGTTAGAACAGCCACAGGCTTGACCCCTGACTGGTCAATCTGAGCCCTATCATTGTACGCCTTCAACATATTGACGTGACATAATCTACTCTTGCGCCTGCGGTCGGGCGTTTTAATCAAGTAGTCGACCTCACCAACTTTGCGCTCAATGGAGTATGGCCCACTGTATTTAGCCTGTAATGCAGACCCAAGAATAGGCGAGAGAACCAACACCTTGTCTCCCGGTGAGAACACCCTATGTCGGGCCCGCCTATCATACCACACCTTCATTTTTCCTTGGGCTACCTTTAGGTTCTCTTTCGCTAGTTCACATGCTCTACTAAGCTTAAGCCTGAAGTCACACACATAGTCCAACAAATTAGTAGAGGAAGGAGTCTGGTCAGCCAACCACTTTTCCTTCAGCAGTTTCAAAGGACCCCTCCTGCTACCAGGTATGCTCACCAAACACTTAAACAAACAAAATAAATCCAACAAAATATTCCAAACAGGTGCGCCTTCTAACCTGATGTGACCACATATGCTTCTACGTCTAAACTGCAGAAAACCCCGGCCTACCACATGTCTACCCTAAGAAACACTAAATCAGCCCTACCACACTACCTGTGTTTCCTGGCCGCCCTAACCTACCTACCCTTAAACTAATGCCCTGTAGACCTAACTTTCTTCAACCACACCTGCTACCAGTCAAAGATCATATACAATCATTTCATTGACCGCCCCAGGAGTACGCGGTGCACCGGACGCTAACCAACAACCAGAAAATAATATCCCTATCTACATGTGGTGCCTACTAAACTATATATTTTAACAGCATAAGTAGTCACATCAAATTACAAACAAATACGGCATACTCACCTGTTTGATGAAAATGGCTCAGCCCCCACGTTACACCATGTGTAACGAACACCACCCAAACCATAATATGATGACACCCCGTGCAACACAAAAAAAAAATCACCAAACAAAGTGCTAGGGGTAAAAGATCCCGGACGAGCGCCCAATTGTTACGACCCTGGCTCATGGGTACGCAACCTATGTGTAATCAACACCAAAACCCTGTGCTCTAACTCAAAAATGCTACTAAACCAAGGAACTACTAATATAACTATAAGCTAATGTACTGGTAACCCAACGGACAAGGACTGTAAGAACCTGACAGCTCTTTCACTAGGCACAGACCGTGCATGTGTGTTTCTGGGTCTGCCTTTGAAGCTCCCCAGCAGGTAACCAATCAGCACTAATTGGCTAATTGGCAGCCCTCACCTGCCTGCCCTGGTGACACAGGAGTGACCAGGCCTCTAGTACATAACAGCCGTTAGTCGACTATTGGTAAAAAAATGAAAAAAAAATATATATATAATATTTTTTAATTTTTTTTTTTTTTTTTTTTTGTATCATTCCATTTGGGCTGTGAGGGGTGCTTAATGTCTGAAGGAGTCGACTGAAGGCTTCTTGTCCTCTGCAAAAGCATGCAATTGGTCCACTGATGGATACATCTTGATATTTGTCTAGTCTAGTGTGTTCATTAGATGGGTGAAATCCTTTTTCAGTGCCTCTGTGCCTGTTTTCGTAGGCAGTTAGCTTCTGGTATGCGTGCCATTAGCGTTAGCCACACTTCTAGGCCCCTTTTCTTTTGGGAAGAATGATACAAAAAAATATATAATTTTTTTATATTCGACTAAGAGGTTGGCTGGTCGACTACGGCTCCTTTCGACCGATTAGTCGACTAATCGACTAATAGGGGTCAGCCCTACTTGTCTCTAAGCAATATCCCTCTCTCTGTATTATCCCCACCATGTCGTCATTGTGAAAGTACATGTACTGTGTTTGTCCATGTACTGTTTGTCCATATGCATTTGTGGTACCATTGACTGGTATTTCATAACCAATATGTCTGTGTATGAGAATAAATATATGCAAAAGCTTTGTGTGCCTTTTGGAGCAAAATGGGTCTCAATTTCAGTGGCTAAAGTAAGAAACCATTGTGCTGGACTGTTTGTGACACATTCTGTGAGAAACTTCTAGGCAACCCCCCCCCCTGCTATGTTAAACTGCATCAGATAACAGCAGGAACAGTCACTCAACCCCCAATAGCCAATTGCTCAAACACCAGAACAAAGGGACTAAAAAATCACACCCAACTGTTAGTAAATTTCAGCAGAGACAGCTGAGCAGATACTGGCTCTGATAAGTATAAGACAGGAATAAAGATCATTAATCAATAGGACATTGGAATGAAAAAGCATGATAGTGATTGGATTGACAACTCAAAGAAAACATCTATATAAATAATTGGAATCAAGAATCCTGGTATATTTATCACAGTTATATTACAAAGGTTCAGGCTGGAAAATACATGATTGGTACTAACTCCTATGGACTATTTGGTATTAACCTAGAAGCAACGACTGTACTGGATATGGATATAGGAAAATCAAATAATATACAAGGAAGGTTAAAATGTCTGATTCATCCAGAGGGGAGAAAATGAGCCTCTCCCTGACTTGCACAAAGGGGGCCACAGGCAGACCCCCCCCCCCCCCCCCCGCTGTGCTGCATGAGAAACAGCCCATAGAAGGAGAAGAAGATCACCTGATTGGAACCCAAGAACAGAAGAACCTTTGTGGTTAGAATCAAGACAGCTGATTGGAAAAGCATGCCATATATAGAAGAAAACTGATTGGCTATGAACCAAGTCAAATTATGACATCATTTTGAGTATAAAGATGAGACCCCATTTGTTAGAAGGGAGGCCAGACCCCCCCCCCCCCCCCCCCCCCCCCCCCCCGGGTCTGCGCCTCCACTACTGATCCACTGTTCTGCCAGAGCCAATGCTGTTGCCATCTATGTGAGTAAATCATGGAAACCCACTGTTGGTGTTGTTTAGTGTAAAATGTAAAGATCCCTATCTTTGACCAGGTTTAACGATGTATATGGCTCAGTATATTCTCTCTTCAGTGACATAACATGACTGCTATTTGTGTACAGACTTGTTTGATGTGTAAACCTCAACAATCCTTTTGTACAGCATGTTTGATGTAATATGAAATAATCCCTGTATGTAAACAACCTTTTCTCCACACCGTTGGGCCCCGAGGCAATATTTGAACTATAGTTCTGGTTGTCCTGACTACACGTTTATTCTCTTGCTGGCTATTGGAGTCAGAGAAGAGGAGCCACATTATCATTCTGTCCTTCTTCCCTCTAGTTAGCAACCTCAATGCACTGTGATTAACCTTAGGTATTGACTTAAATATACCACACTATAATGCCATGTATGTAAAGCGCTTTGAGATGCCTAATGTAAGGCGCTATATAAAATAAATATATTCAGAAGGATCCGCCCCTTCCTGACAAAATAAGCCACCCAACTCCTCGTCCAATCAACAGTCATCTCCTGCCTCGACTACTGCAACACACTGCTCGCTGGCCTCCCGGCCACCGCCACCAAGCCTCTTCAACTTGTTCAAAACGCAGCGGCCCGCCTGATCTCAAACCTACCGAAGTCAGCCCATGTCACCCCACTTCTTAGGGACCTGCATTGGCTCCCCATTGCTGCACGTATCCGCTTCAAGGCCCTCGACCTAGCATACCGTGCGGCAAAGGGAACCGCTCCCGCCTACCTCCGGTCAATTGTCTCTAACTACACACCCTCAATACCCCTACGCTCTGCATCTTCTGGCCGCCTCAGACCTACTCCTATCCAAGCTCCAGGAGGGTCATCAAAGAGAAGCCGCCTATTCTCAGTCCTTGCCCCACAATGGTTGAATGAACTACCCACCCCAGTTAGGACAGCCGAATCCTGTCCAATCTTTCGCTGTTGACTAAAGACGCACTTCTTCAACCATTATATGAAATAATGAAAAGAATATATAATAATAATAATAATATATAACGCTAACTAACCTTACTGTAACACGCAACACTTTTATGAACATTGTTACTCAGCTGATAGAGTTGTACCCTTCCTGATGACTTGTCGTACAGAACTTGTAAGTCGCTTTGGATAAAAGCGTCAGCTAAATGACTAAATGTAAATGTAAATGTATTATTATCAGGAAGTGGAAAGATAAGACAGAAATGAGGCATAGACACAAAATACAAATTAAGCGTTCAGTCAGCATTGCATCCGGTGCAATTGGCACGTATTTAAATTAGGTAATATGGGCGGAACATGTCCCCTTTCTATGTAAATGGCTTTGTCGGAATCTGCCCGGTATCCACAACGGCTGCCGCCAATTGCACCGACCAGTTAACGCGACACACCTGCCGTCTTCACAGACATGGTGGTAAATAAGCGCAGATCCCTATAGCGCTATAAAGAGGCATCATGCCAGCGTCACTGCCAGCGTTGTTGCCAGACGCAGGCATCGTAATGCCAGGCGTGCCTGTGAAATAATATTTCGAAGGAGAATATCACCTTTTTTATTTAATTGAGACCGAAAGACACTGGTTTCCAGCTCAATCAATTCTATACATTTCATCCTGTACAGCCAGAATCTATGGACATATTTTGTTGATTGAGATTTCGTTGGAACAGCAGAAAATAGATCTTATGAACAGTATATAATTTGTTCGAGAAATATAAAGCCACATGCCGAGATAGCCTTCGCAATGTGGCATGATTTGCTCCAAGTCTGGCAGTGAACACTATTAGAAAAATAAGGCTAAGATGATGGGTGCTCAGGTAATCTCACTTATTTGATTTTGGGCACTTTTGGGAAAATCTATTTATCAAAAATAAAATGATCAATTAAGCTTTATAGTCATTTTGTCAGGAATCATAATATGAACATTGTTGTAAACATCACTTTATGGAATTTAATATATTTAACACTTTTCCTAGAATGTCAGAGAACATTGTCATTACCATCACGTTACCAAATAACTCTTTAAAATGTAAAAATAAAAGTAAAACATTTGTGCTTTTAAGGCATTTATGTAACATTATACCTTACTTCTGATATATTAGTGGTTTGAAATATTTTACTTGAATTTAAACATGCTTTAGATCTTTAGATATGCAGCCTTTTAAATATATTGCTAGATCCTGTCAAGAAAGATACAATTACTACAACAACAGGTCCATGACTCTTGTTTTTCATACATAAAATGTTAAGGGAGGGCTTGTAATATAGGAAAACATGTAGGAAAATGTCAGATTTAAACTATTTGTTACAAATTTGTTAAGAAATATGTCATGTGTTGGTAATGACGTACTGTTGTGGTAATGACGAAATGTGATGGGAATGACATTTAGATAGATTTATTGAATTCATTCATGGATACAGTAACACAACATCAGAATCATATAGGTATTATCAACAACTGTTACAACAGGATAGGAACATCTAAGAAACCATCTAAAACACTGACAACCTTTATGGTTTCAAACAACATACTTTAACAGTAAGAGGTTTGTTCTTTTAACATGCCTACATCTTCTTCTCCATGAGGGAGCATACTTGTTTCCAGACAGAGGCATTGAGCATCATATGTCTTTTAGTAATCAGTTGTGGCTCTGGGACCAGCACAATTTCCATTCTATACCTATTAGGGGAGAACGGGGGACGTTGTCACACTTTTTACTCTAGTGTGAATTGCTCATAATCAAAACATCTTTCAATAGTCATTCCTACATTAAATTGAAGCTTAAGATGTTGGCTTGAAATGTGTATCCCTCTCATTTTCCAAAGTATTTTAACAAAGAGTTAATCACCTATCAAAGACACTCTGACACATTCTGAAAACCAACCCCATCATGGGGATGGTTCTCACACACTATGGGGTTGGTTGTCACCATGTGTTTTAAAACTTTTAATGGGAAAATCTTAAAAAGAAGACAAGATTTAGATTTCAGATAATGATTGAAGAAGTGCGTCTTTAGTCGATGGCGAAAGATTGGATGGGTTTCGGCTGTCCTAACTGGGGTGGGTAGTTCATTCCAACATTGTGGGGCAAGGACTGAGAATAGACAAGAAGGCAGAACTAAATTTGAAAGTTTAATTGCATTGACAAGTTGACAAATACATAACTTAATGCATCTTAATGAACATAAACAGGAAACACATCTTTAGGCCATCCTATATAACAAAATAAGAACACAATAAATCGGCCTAACAATAATAGCCTACACAACATGTCTAGTAAAGTACCTGCACAGCAGGATGTCTACACCACATTAGAATAGTATACACAAATATACTAGTATAATATAATAATATACCCAAAAAACCCAAATATCGGTTATCGAATATCGATAATATAACAACCAAATATCAGTTATTCGATAGTTGCCCTTTATCTGGCACTATTTAAAAGTTTCACTGAGATCGGAATAAAGACGTTTTTAAACCTATTTAGTCTAGAGCGTGGAACTCTAAACCTTCTCCCATAGGGCAGTAGCTCATACTCGGCATGTAAGACATGGGAGGGGTCCGAGACTATTCTATTGGCTTGCCTTATAGTAAGTAGCCTGTTAAAAAATAGACTGCAGGGATGGGTGACCTTTCACCCCTATGATCTTCCATGCAGTCTGCATCAGACGGACCAGTTTGGACTTTAATTGTACAGACAGGTTACCAAACCAAGCTGTAATACCGTATCTGATGAGACTCTCTAATACAGATTGGTAGAAAAGTAACAAACATTTTTTATCTACACCATGAACTCTAAGGCGACGTAGAACGTGCAGTCGTTGTTGTAGTCTGCTACACAGGCTATCTACATGGGTGTTCCAGGTTAGTGTGTTATCGACAAAAATCACAAGATATTTATATGAAGAGACCGGCGAGATGGACTGTGTGGATGACCACAGGCCTGTGGTCCCCAACACCTCTGGGGTCAAACACCATCTCCTCAGTCTTAACTGATTGAAAATGTTATTAACAGATTGCAGAATGGGTACAATACAGTAAGGCTCAATACACACAATTGTTAAGGGGATGCAGACCAGAGAAAGACTTTCGTCTTGTTTACACCAGGTCCCCCATTTTCTATTTATAATGAATTGTAAGTAGGGTGCAACTAGCACTGTGCAATCCATTCTTTGTGGATCTAGCCCTTAATGTTGCTAGTCTTTAGCACTTTGTGATGGAGCAGTTTGTCAGCCATCAGTTGAGTGTTTGCATGTGTTTTACACAAGCATGTGTCCCTATCACGGACGGTTGGCCTCACTATCCAAAATGGGTAGGTTTTCCATAACTTACTATAGGAAATCTTGAGCTGTGGATGTTCATTCTTGAATTTCCGCCAAAGACTGTACGTTTCATTCAGAAAGCGCTTTTGCATTTTCACTTTCTTCTGCGTCAATGTGTCTCTCTTCCCTGTTGTTGCCCGTGAGTTATCATCACGTTCCAGAAACTCTTTGACCTTTGTCCTGGTAGAGAGAGGCAATGCATTTGCATTTTCTTCTGAAGTCCAGTTCCTCTTCTGTATTTCCGCATCATCTTTGCAGAGAATCCAAGTTCCTTTTGAGCCAGATACACCAACTTGTACTTTTTCAGAATTCCCCCCCTTAGAATCATTGAAATTACTTGCTTCTCTTTAGTGTTGGTGTCTCGCAGCTCTGACACTAGAGTATTGTGGAACAATATAGTGTCTTCCTGAGATCACATTTCTTTGACTTCATTTGTTGTTTTGATTTTGATCGTGGCGATTCTTGTGTTTGAGCTTATTTGACAGTCTTTCATATTGTTTTTTATATTTCTCCATATTTCGTTTTGCTCTCTCCAACATCAGGTTGGCTTCACACAGATCTCTGTAGACTTTATTTCTGTTTCTGTTCACCTTTGTTCGTCCTCTTTGTTGTGGGGTTTCTTGTGGTGTAGGCTGATTGGGACTTTCACATCTGGCAATAGGGACAGGGACAGCATTGTGTTGCTCAGGTTGTTGTGTTGGTGACACTGGTGGCCTATTCACTGTTAGGTAGTCATCCATATTTCATATTTGCTTATTGTTTGTTCTTTTGTTTCTTTGATTGATTCGCCATTGATGCCTTTTATATCTTTGTGTGCATTTGGGCAGCTGAGATATGCATTGCAGCTTACCAGTCTCTTTTCTCTTTTTATACCGCTCTTTTTCTTTTTGAAAGTATCTTTGATATTGTTCTGGATCATCTTTAAGTCTCTGTATGATTTTGACCTTTGGCCTGTTGATTTAGGTGCCATGGTGAAGACACTAGCATAAACAAATACAAAAACCAATAAATAAATAAATAACAATAAATATCAGTTATAAATGAGACACAACATATATTTACATATACATATACATACAAGTAATGTTATCCAAAAAAAAGAGCTATAAACAGATATCTTTGTCATTACCACCACACGTTGTCATTACCACCACACTTCATTGTGTGGCGGTAATGACCGCGATGGTAATGACATTTTCTTACTTTTAAGCTAACAGCTAGCATAACATCAAACTTGCTTATATTCAATTCTTAGCTAGCTAGCAATGTACTCAATGTACCTACAAATATGAAGAAGTTTGACTAAGATTCAAAAGCATTATCAAATTATAGTGTGTTTGGTAATGACACACAATAAACATATTCTGTAGTATGAGTAAGTAAATGTGAAAATATCTTACATTCCTGGTGATCAAAATGTCAGTCTTCCACTCTGACAGCCATGTGCTCCACTGTCACTACAGGTTGTAATGGGTACCAAAGCAAGGGGCGTAGCCAACACTTCATTGTATTGCAAATAGTTCAACGTGATGGTAATGACACAGATATTAAGGGACAAACCTATTTTGATATTTATTTTTTTCACATATTGTACTTAAGTTAAATATTTGGCAGAGAATCATTGATTCAAATGTAGTTATAGTAATATATACCTAAAAGTATTATTTTTTAATAGTTTTTTCTAGAGAAATACAAGACCAAACGTTAAAACTCTGGATTGGGACAAGGTGAAAATGGTCAAATTCCAACATTAAATAACAAAAAATAAGATAAAAAATGTATGTTTTAAATTGAATAATTAAGTCTAGGTAAGTAATTAATTATACTAATCAATGATAGCATAAAGAATCTGGAAATATTTTTTTTTCTTTCAAATATATCCCAGGGACATGAAAATGCCCATAATCAAATATATTTAATTTATACATAACTATTTTAATTTAATTATTCTGATTTAATTGATGGTCTTGTCATTGTCGTTATTATTATTATTATTATTATTATTATTATTATTATTATTATTATTATTATTATTATTATTATTATTATTATTATTATTATTATTATTATTATTGTTGTTATTATTATTGCTGTTATTGTCCTGTGAAGTCTTGTTTATTAGTATTGTTACTGTATTGTGTTGTCTTGTTTCGTGTTGAAAAGGGAAAATAAAGAAATTTTTTATTAAAAAAGAAAATAAAAATAAGGCTAAGCTGTCATGGTTTTTGCTTTATTTTTCCTTTCTGTGTGGGACAGCTGTCTATTTCCTCTTCCTGTGAGGGATAGCTGTCAATCACTGGCCTCTGTGGTTAACACATTGAGTGCCACGCCCCTTCGACCATTATGGGCTAGAGTGCCAGCACTGAAGTCAATGGGAAATTTGCGAAGGCTTAAACTATATCTTAAATTATGGCTATGGGTCTAAAACACCCCTAGCTTATCAATGACTTGCTTGCAGTCAACATGTACGAAACGGATTGTTTTTTCATTGGTACATTTCCGTTTTATACCGTTTTGAATACGAGCATAGTTTTGGAGAGTTCTAGTAATTCCAGAGAAATTCCGCGATAATAGCTCTTTAGTGGAATACACAAAACACGTTGTAATTTTTCGGCTGATTTATTAATCGTTTTCAAATAAATGCTAGATTATCGATAGTATATGTGTACTTATGTACGCTAGAGAAGCGGGCTGAAAAGTCTATTATCCATGACCTGGTCAGCGCTAACGTCATACACACACACACACACACAGACACGCTGCGATGGCTGAGAAAGAAACATCTGATTAACCCAATACTGGTAAAATAGAGTCCTTACCTCACATAAGATGTTCTGCAAAAAGATTAATCCAATTCCTGATCGCCATTCCAAATATTGATCGCGTTTATTGATCCAACGTTATAGCTCCAAAACACATAATCGACGCTGCTCCGAGCCTCGCCAGTTAATGTGATAACACGATACTGCTTGCCAGAGAAGGGAAAACCCCGGACCGGACTTTTTTTCTGATGCACATGCCCACCCAAACCAATCCAATGATGTGCATTACCATCTGGGAGATGATAGGCGGCGGTATTTGCCCTTTTCGAGCTCAGACCCATTCTCAATGATAACATCAGGCTGGATGGATGAAAAATGAATGGATATTGCTAATAAACGCAAAAACGAGAAAACAACGAGAAAACTCGTCATTGGCACTCAACGCATGGCGAGTTAGCACGACTAATCTTGTCGTCGGCACTCAATGTGTTAATTGCCTCATGGGTCGGCAGGTGTGTGGGCTTGATTGCACCTGAGTTAGTGCAGCTGTGCCTATATGGTATAGCTGAGTCTATTTAAGTTTGAATCTTGCAGCGTTAACTGCTTTTTCATTTCCTTTGTGTTGGCTATTCTGGTCAGGCTTGTTCTATATCGTATTAGCTGCCGCTCAGCGTCAACTGCACATATCTCACTCCAGTGACGTGCACTGAATAAAAACGTCACAGTGTACCTTTACATACCAACATCCGTCTGGCCACACCCCCATCTGCTACCTACATAAGCAGGGGTGGGGCCACACACTCATCTCCTTCTCAAATTTCACCCCAAGAGAGTGCCTGTATACCAATCACTTGACGTGGGAAAAGAAAGTATTTAGCTGAAGAAAGGAAAACAGAAGAACAAGGAGATACGTTGACGTTATATCTTTATTTCTCTCTCTAACTATTTTCGAGAAAATACGGCGATAATGTCTTCGTCACTGGAGTGTCTGGAAGATGATGATCATTCTGACCTCCACCGGCTTTTTCGTATTAGGGGCTTGCGTCGCTGATCTACTCCCCACCTGCAGTCCTCCTTGCTGTGGCTGGATAGGTATTGAACCTCCGGTTATACAGCTGGACTGTAGGAGGCACCGGCTGTTTGTGAGACATTGGTTTGCCTCTGGGCTGGGTGAGTAATGTTTTGCTATGCGGGCGCCAGTTGTCAGTTAATGCTATGGGGGTTAGCTGACAATTTTACAAAGGCCGGCCCCAGATTGGGGTCCTCTGCTCGGCCTCTTAGGCGGCGGACGGAGGGTCCTGGTCTGACGCCCATAATGGTCAAACTAGTGGGCCGCGACCGAGATCTGGTTTGAACCCGGGATTCTCTGGACAAGCGGATGCTTCTCTGTCCCGTGAAGGTCCCATCTTTCACATGAATGTGAGAGTACACCCTAAACACGAGGAAATGTTGGTCTGGATCTTCTTTATCGGTAGTTCCATGCTCAAGTCGGCTGCAGCCCGTATGGGAATTGTGCCGACTCCGCTGTATGTCTGGTAAATCA
Organism: Notolepis coatsorum; assembly: GCF_963971535.1. Lineage (NCBI taxonomy): Eukaryota > Metazoa > Chordata > Actinopteri > Aulopiformes > Paralepididae > Notolepis > Notolepis coatsorum. The sequence continues at coordinate 54,726,925 of NC_140180.1, read as the reverse complement.
CTGTTGAAAACTGTGTTGGCATTTCTTTTTCTCTTCTCTCTTAGGATGAGGAGGGTTTCAGGCGGCGGCCTGTCTAATGTGTGGCTTGTTATGTCGTTGTGTACAGTTCAGATGATAGCTGCTTAGCTTGCGTGCTGGTTTGTGGCCTACTTTAGCCAGTCAGCTGTTAGCTGCGGCGCTAGCTCGTTGTGTTCACTAGGCTAGGAAACGCTAGCTTGTTGCTATCAGTCGGAAGCGGCTGTTAGCTTAATGCTACACTGTTGAACGTTACTGTGAGTATAACATGCCTTAAACACTCTGACTACGACGTCATCTTTGACAGAGGATGTTAGTCGATCCTACACCGGGTGCCATGCCAGCGAGAACTTCGTCAACATGGAGAACGGCGGCTGGGTGGCGCAGCGGACATTACCCTCGTCACCAACGCAGGAGACGTGGGTTCGACTTCGGCTGCCCCGTTAACCAGTGTTGCAGTCCTCTCGGCCTGCGCTCAGGGTGGAGGTAGGAGTCCTGACCGGACTTTAAACACTTCTTCTTTCCTTCCCTTCTAAATGCTTTGTAATAACAATGTTTTCCAAAACGTGTGTTGCTGCAATACATTGAGAATACGACGCGTGTTGTGTGTGAATTGTCTTGTCACTGGTATAGCTTCTCTCTACATAGAAAATCGGCGTTGTTTTTTACATGTGTAAAAATTAACTGGTTAGTTGTGATGAGAACATGTGTGTTCATGTAACGTTTGTAACGTGGGTGAAATCACAACTAAGTGGGTTAATTAACCTGTGAAGCTATGCTTAGTGACATGTGATTGAGGAATACATTTTTTTCTCAGCCTGTGATGACAATGAACAGCGTGTTCACATATTAACAGGGGTACCTGTTCAACCTGGTCGTATCAAGGGTAAGGTAGGGAGGGGTGACCCCCCCGGTTCCCTGGGGCTTCCCCCCCTCCTCTCAGACATGTTTTGTTTACAATATATTGTGTTCTGCTTGAGAAACGATTTTTTTCCTAGGGAAAAGGTTGTTTGGTCACTATCATGTGTGCTTAGCAAGGCCTGTGGCCAATACGTAATTGAGGACTTATGTCTCTCTCGTTATGAAAAACGGCGTTCCTCTGTAGTAGCAGTGTACTTTTGCCATTTTTTGTTGTGATGAAGGGTTGTGTGTGTCGTTGAGATCTACAACTGGGTTAGGTTTTGGCCCACAGAAACACATGTGTAAGTCTGGTACCGGGGCTCTTAAAGGGGCCCTCTCTGTTCTGTGTTTTTTCCTTAGTAAAAATCAGATAGCAGGTTAGCACATGGCCTATGTGAAGCTGTTAAATGCTTCATGTAGCATGCTATGACTGGTGTCATGGCTCTACTTTGTCATTACATCGTATCAGGGGTGAGGGGTCGTAAAGGGGTGAACTGGTAAACCTTTCCTCCCCTTTTCTGATTGGTCAGGGGTTAAAACCCCCTGTCCTTCATGGTTCCTGTCACGTTGCTGTTTCTGCACGTTACAGGGTAGGGGGGGGGGGAGTTTCCTGGTCCCAGGCCCTGAAAGATTGGGTGTGTGCACCGCGGAAATTCCCCCGCCATAGAGTACGTCACTGAGCGTGTTTCTATTGGTAAGACTTCCGTGAGTTGTTCAGGTTCCATGTTATGGATCTGTTTCAGGGAGTTGTCAGAGCCTCCTCCTCACGAAGCTCCTCCTCAGGGAGAAGAGCCTTCTGTGAGTTCGGACCCTCCTTCCCAGTGAGGGAGCCTCCTCAAAGTTTCAGAGCCTCCTCCTCAGATTGTCAAGGTGAGTAGAACTTCAAAAAGGAGTTCTGCTCTATTGTATGTGTATTCGATTCAATTCGATTATTGAGTGTGTATTGGTTCAGAGCCTCCTCCTCTATCTAGGTCGTCCTCGGACGGGCCCTCCATCGGTGCTTCCAGTCATCCCGATCCTCCATGCATCTGGCTAGCTCGCTGGTGCTTTCTGTTCCCGCATCTCTCCTGAGTACGTCCACGTAGGTTAATGTGGGACGTCCTCGTGATCGATGCCCGTGTGTTGGTTCCCACAGCACAAGTTTGCTGGTTGGCATCGCATGGTGTCTCTGGCAGTGACCTGCCAGCCTCATTCTCCTGACTGCCACTTTATCGCTCACCTTTAGCACCCCCCCATACAAGTTTGCATTAGTGACATGCTCATCCCTGTTGATGTTGAGCACCACACGCATCATTCTGGTGTAGCACCCATCCAAGGACTTCTGCAGGGTGGGCTTCAAGGTCCAGCATTCACTGCCATACAAAAGGACAGACTCAACTGTTGCATGAAAGAAGTTGAGCTTGATTTGACGGGGGAGGTTGGATTTCCACACACTGGAGAGTCGGAGAGTCCTAACCCAAGTGTTACATAGCTCAATGTTGCAATATTTCTTTTCAATCTATACAGCTCGCGTGGGAAGTCTCTCTGGGGGTTCCCCGTCCTCTCCTTTTTGGAGTAGGTGGATGGGGTATTGTTAGGGTTTCCCTGACTCCTCGCCTTACAGGTCTGTTGAGTCATGGGTTTCCCCCCGTCATAGGGGTATGTCGCTCACCGTCCCCTCTTATGAAGTGTGGTTGACGGGGTGGTGTTTCCCTCAGTCGCGTCGCATGGGACCCATGTCAAACATAGTGCTGGCTCTGGGTGTTTCTGATAGGAATCACGCATGAGGCTTGTGCGCATTGGTTGCTCGTTATTAAAACGGCATTTTTATAGGGCAACTGGGATGGAGTTTGTCTCTTCCGAGGTTTGTCTCAACGAATTCTCGTTCATATCTGAGGGATGTTAACGGAATTGATCAAAGCATAGGTAGAGGGGTCTCACGCCCTTGGGGTGGGCCACTGAGCGCGGTACGAATGGGACCGTCTGGGTGGCGCCCTCTATAATGTTTTAGATCGACACGCGTACCTACCCCCCCTCCTGAAGTTGGGGATGTCGGCGTGATTAGGGAACGGGACTGGTTCTGGTCACGCTGGTCCAGTTCAGTTAACCCGTTGTCCGCCGGGGACGCAGATCTGCTGTTCTGGTACCCTGAGGGACTTGTGCTTTTTTCAGGGGGAAAAATGCCGGGTCGGCCCGGGTGTCACAGGGTTTGATATTATGGAGATGTTCGTTCTCCATTATTTTCGCCCCTCTCCTCTCCCGCTTACACATGGCTGAGAGGGGGCTGTTGAGGTGGTTTTTATAGTACTCCTCTGGCATCCCTGTGTACGTCCCGGTCCGCCGGGCCCGGTCCGAAGTCGTTTTCATCGACCCGTAGGCCTGGGATAACCCCTTTTTGAAAACTGATTGGTTGATTCCCTGGTGTGTTTGAGCGGAGTCAACTCCCGGGTTACCCGGTTGAGTGTGCCCCTGCACGTTCATGACGTCTGCCAATCGTGTCAGCCTTCTCTGCCTCGGCCCCTCTAGAGCATCAGGGATTTTTTGGTGGAGGCTTTGACATGGTGCTCAAACAATGCCAGCATACGCCCCTTCCGCCGGGGTGCTGTTTTCAGTTGACCCCTTTGGCGCCTGTCTCGTCCGCAGTGCTCCAGGCTCGGGTCAAGTGCCTGCTGCCTGGATTGAGGGATCGGCCTCTTCTGGAGGTCGTCTCCCCTGTGCGCTGCCTGCTCCCGCTGTAGTGTAGCCTCTTGAGTGCTTCGAGTTACAGCCATGCTGACTGCCTGAGTATGCCAGGGTCAGTGTGCCAGGCGGCGTGCTAGTGGGGGGAAGGGCCTGCTCTTGGATGGGCCCTGTCCGAATACGCTGGCGATGTGGGGGGCGGTGTCACTAGTGACCGCCTGGTGAGGTCTTGATGCTGTGACGTCATTGGCCTCACCGGGCCCCCTTTTTCCGGGGGGATCCAGTCCCCTCTGGGTCTGGGTCTTCCTTCGCGCTCCGCTGCTACGGCCTTGCCACAGGGTTGAGTTTGCTCTTGACCCCGTGATTTTGGGGGCGGTAACAAGGTTTGTTCCTTCCGTTCGTTCCCTGTTGGCATGCGGGTTGTGCGTGTGCGTAGTCGTGGGGGTCAAGCCACGGTCTGCTCACCCTGTGCGTTGAGTTGCTCGAGTTCCTCTTCGCACGGTCGGATCCGTCTCCCTCCTGTCCTCCAATAGGGAGGGTATCCCTCCATTAGGGAGGGTCGGGGGGCTCGGTCCTCCCCGGTTCTGATGGTTGTGGGGGGCCTCAGTGGGGTACATTTGTCGAGCTTCAGCTCACGCTCAGCTCCCGTTGTGCAGTTGATGCTGAGCCGCAGCTAATACGATATAGAACGATAGGTTATGAATATAACCGTAGTTCTATGAGTATTAGTGACGCTCAGCGTCTAGACGCCACTGCGGCCCTTGATCTTACCTTGTGGTGAAATGATTGAGAAGTAGATGAGTGTGTGGCCCCACCCCTGCTTATGTAGGTAGCAGATGGGGGTGTGGACAGACGGATGTTGGTATGTAAAGGTACATTGTGAAGTTTTTATTCAGTGCACGTCACTGGAGTGAGATATGTGCAGTTGACGATGAGCGTCACTAATACTCATAGAACTACGGTTATATTCATAACCTATCGTTATATTGAAGTGTAGTGCTGATCTCTGCCCTATTCAGCATCTAGCCTTTATTTGTAGCCATTCTTGTTTTGCTACTGGCTTTATTTTACACTTTGTTGTATAGAGCCTGAGCCTTTTATGTTTCTTTTCATGAAAGTTTTCTTGTGTTTCTTTTGGAACTGTCTTTTGCCCACTACGGCACATAAACTCCCTTGGTGGAGGTTTATTGTTTTATGTTTTCAATATAAACTCTGTTTTTAGGAGTTGCCTTTGTGGCTTATTTATTTTTCTACGATACCTCTTTATTGAGTGTTGTTTATTGTTGTTTATTTGTCCCCTTCTCCTTAACTCTTTGGACGCCACTCATGAATAAAGTCGGGTTAACTTGCCGACACTTGAGCGCCAAACCCGAGAAAAGTTTGGTTTTCTATCGTTATTTATTTTATTCGATATTCCCATTCATAATCCATCGAGGGAGCCTGTGTTATCATTGGGAATGAGTCTGAGATCGCAAACGTCCAATACTGCCGCCTTGCTTGGTCTGTGCGTCGATCTAAAAAGATGTCCTTGTCAGGCAGCACAAGCGTTTATAACACATGGATTGAGGAGAATCAAGCACTCCCGGTTCATGTTCTTTGGTGGATTATGTTGGCAACACGATCGACATCAATACTTGGAATGGCGATCAGATAATTGGAATATTCTTTTTGCAGTACATCCTAGTCAAAGTAAGGGCTATATGGTATCAATCTTGCATTGATCCAAGAATCCATTCACCGCGACCCGAGCGTATGTGTGTAATGTGTGTGTGTAACGTATTCCGTTGGTGACGATCAAAGCATAGGAACACAACCCCCCCCACCCTTTCATGCATTCATGATGAAACATAATACTGATAATATAGCGTTGATTTCAGATTGATTATTGATACAGGCGAGAAACGCCACGGTTTCTAGTGAAATGCACTAAATGCTGCATAGCATAGTTTTCTGGGATTAGACAGGATTACTCTAAAACTATACTCATATTCACCACTAGGGATGGGAATCGAAAACCGGTTCCCGTTGGGAGCCGTTTCCTAATTGTCCAATTCCTGGAATCGCATGCCTCCGTGACTATCGATTCCTCTTATCACTGCCGCCATGTTTTCCCGACCGTTGCGCATTTAAAAACAATAACGTTAGCATGCAGCCATAGAGCAGACTATTTGATTCCTTAAGGGCTTGAAATTGCCTGGGTTTTGGTCATATGCTCCCGAAATGCTCCCGCTGTTTGACTGCTTCTATGTGCAGTGAAAACTACTATGCTTTGCACAATTAATGTATAAAGCAAAAGGTCATGTATTTCCAGGAAACATTCAAGAACTGTTCTTTGATAGGGAGGGGTGTTATAATCTGAGGGGAGAACTCAATTTAAAAGTTCTAAATGTACGCACTACCATGAGAAGACACTGCATCTCAATATGTGGAGTGAAACTGTGGAACAGTCTAAATGTGGTGCTAAAGCAATGTCCAAACATGAGACAATTCAAACTGATGTATAAGGAAATTATGTTCACGAGGTACAGGGATGAGGAAGGGACTTGATATTCACAGGTGTTTAAATTTTTATTTTATTACATTTTTATTTAATTTCTTTCATGTTTTACATATATATATATATATATATATATATATATATATATATATATATATATATATATATATATATATATATATTTTTTTTTTTATATATATTTTTTTTTCTTATGTTTTAAAATAGTACACTCATTTGAGTAGTGGAAAAGGGGTAGGATTAAATAAGTGTATACTTCTTCCTACTCCTTTTCGAACATGTAGATTGAGTTGTGTTTTGCTTTTGTTTAGTTATTTGTTTGTTTGTATTCATTTGCATGTTCGAAATAAAGATTTCAAATCAAATCAAAACCTAGTCAGTCATTTAATTCGGGGTAAACTAGCGTTAGCTCCGCGTTAGCTCCGCGTTAGCCGCACGGAGCTAACGCTAGCTAACCTTGCTCCATACACGCTGCTCCACGTATACACAAACACAGAGAGAGAGAGAGAGAGAGAGAGAGAGAGAGAGAGAGAGAGAGAGAGAGAGAGAGAGAGAGAGAGAGAGAGAGAGAGAGAGAGAGAGAGAGAGAGAGAGAGAGAGAGAGAGAGAGAACAGCAGGCTGACTAGAATAGGGTGGGGGCTAGCGGGGAGGGAGCCGTCTCTGTGTGTGTGTGTGTGTGTGTGTGTGTGTGTGTGTGTGTGTGTGTGTGTGTGTGTGTGTGTGTGTGTGTGTGTGTGTGTGTGTGTGTGTGTGTGTGTGTGTGTGTGTGTGTGTGTGTGTGTGTGTGGTGTGTGTGTGTGTGTGTGTGTGTGTGTGTGTGTGTGTGTGTGTGTGTGTGTGTGTGTGTGTGTGTGTGTGTGTGCTAGTCTTCTGAAAGACAGAGGAATAATGACCAGTTGAATGCAACTACAGTTTAATAGATTAAATTAGTTTCAGATATTGAACTGTAGTTGCATTGAACAGGTCGTTATTCAATAGATTAAATTAGTTTAAGAATAAAAAAATTCAAACAAATTTATAAATAAATAAATTAGTTTAAGAGAATCTCAAATACATTATTTTATTTAAGTGTATAGAAGTGTATAGTTAATTTATTTTGTTTACAGTTTTTGTATTTTTCTGACATGGGGGCCCAACAATAAATGACAATCAGAAATGTCAAGTTGCATGTTGTTATTCTAACCAGCTTAGGTCTGTTGCATTTCCAATTTATTTATTTAAATGATAAATTAGCAGGAATCGATAAAGAAGCATATCGATAAGCAGAATCGATAATGGAATCGTATCGATAAAATCGTATCATTTCCCATCTCTATTCACCATGGTATAAAACGGGAATGTATGGATGAAGAAATTATTTCTTTTTCACAAATTGAACGATAGATACTCGATGTCAAATGGGCAATAGTATTATATCCATAGCTATGATATTTAATATAGTTTGAGCCCTGCAAACACTGCCATGTGATTGAGTTAATGTCTGCTTAAGCAGTTTAGTGGTTATTCGTTACACGGATAACTTAAAGAGTCCCTATTATCTGCTTGTGACCCACACACACACGCAGCCCATACAGAATACAAAACAAGGTAATTTCAAATGCTTGGTTCTGAGATTATCAATACAGTAAACATTGATTTCTGATAGGCGTGCTGATCAGCAGTAATGCAACTTCATGATTATTATTATTATGAAGTTATTAGTATTATTATTAAATGAAGTCTATAGTCCAACGCACACGGCAGGTGATTTTTGCCAAGCAACAGACGAGGCGACCGACAGAATTGTATCGCTTCCATTGTTATGAATGAAACAACCCGTTTCTCTCTCTCTTTCCCTCTCTCACACACACACACACACACACACACACACACACACACACACACACACACACACACACACACACACACACACACACACACACACACACACACACACACACACACACACACACACACACACACACACACACACACACACACACACACACACACACACACACACGCCAACAGCACTGTCAGGAGTGCAGACTGCTCCGCGAGCCACAAGTGTCTGCTACGCCTAATACCGTTAGTGGATAGCTCGCAAAGACAGAGCAGAATCCGCGTGCAAATCCCACGCAGGTGATTGATTTGGGAGCACAGCACTGTCTGTGTATGTATGCCACTGTTGTTCGGCTGTCTGTTCTGACCAGTACATGCCAACCCTTCACAGGACAGTGGAAGTGTTTAGGCATCAGTAGCACTGCTCTGAGCTCGAACACATTGATGTGGGGGGTTGAGGGGAGCATCACCATGCCCCCTAATGCCTGTGTGAGCCACACTTGGAGGCATCCATGAAGACCATCACATGTTACGTTATGTTGGCCATAGGAAACACCCCTCGAGAGGATCTCAGGGGTCCTCCAGTAGTCCAGGTCGACTTTGACAGGATGGGGACGTCTCATGAGTTTCCCTTTTTAGCACACAGGGTTGACTTTCATGACAGAAAACCACCTCTGTAGATTGTGCATATGACCCAGGTGGACCATTGAGTGGGCTGCAGCCATTCTGCCCAGCGGGCACATCGCTGACAGCGCAGTGATCATCCTGTAAGGGTGACACTCTCTCAAAGATGACAGGATATCTTCCTGACGGAGAGAGAAGCCGTCATTGGTGCTGAATTCCGACTTGTGCCCAAAAATACCATGTCTTGGCTGGTAAAAGGAGCACTCTTTTTCCAATTGATGGCGAACCCCAACAGTGACAGGTTCTCCACCTGCATTCTGGTGTCTGGTCTCCTCTGACTGAGAATCAGCATGTCATCCAAATAGAATAAAATCTTTTAGAGGTTTGAGAGATGTCTCCCCACAGTTGGAAAAAGTGCAGCATGCCAGCGAGTACCCAAAAGGGATTTTGTGGTATTCGTATGCCATTCATTGAAAGGCAAAAACTGAGGAATTCTCTGTGGGGTGGAAAGATCCACATCTGGGAGTCTATGGAAAACCTTCATTGCATGTGCATGGGCTTGAAGAGTGATGCAGAGCTTGCTCTATTTCTGAAACTCTCTCTTGCTAAGTTCTCAGTAGTTGCCTACTGCAGCTTTAAGATAGATATTTAAGATAAGATAAATATTTCATGCTGTGGAATCCCTTTGGATTGTCCTCACCTAAAATGGTAGTGAGACATTTGCTGATATCTCTCTCTTCCATCTTCACGCTCAAATAGACATGAAAAATGCACCAGAGTTACTGGGGACTTTCAGTACAGTATCTGTATTTTGTACACTTGGTTCAATATTTCATATTGTAACAGCATCAGATGTGCACTAGCTGACTCGGCTGGGCAAAGCTGATAAGTATAGCTTTATTGTTGCCTGGCACAACTTAAATAATGAATAAAAGCTTTTAAGGTGGCCATAGACAACTGTAAAAGTCCTTATAAACTTTTAATAATGAGCACAGTGATATGGTATTACTCTGATGGGATACTGCAGAGTTATGCATAAATGATTATGCTGTTGCCCTCAATCCATCTCCAGTATGCTGAGTGCAAGGCTGTCGGAAGGGCTTTGAAGAGTGTGAGGTCCAGTTGAGAATTGGACTATCTTGTCTCACATAGTGCCGTGCCCCACACAACAGATAGAAAGCTACTTCTTTTTTTACTGCCAATTGTGTTAGTAGGGACAACTGACCAAGCTGGAGGTACCACTGACGGCTAGATTCAATCCCAGAGTCTCTGCGGTGGTAGGCGAGTGGTTAGTCCACTGCGCTAGCCAGCTGCCCCCTGGAGTATGTTCCTTTTTGCCTCCTTGATGTGCACACACTGTCTGGTGTTAACGAGAAACCTGTCTATATACTGTATATCTCACTCAAGGGGCCAGGATGCAGAGGTTTGTTGTGTGCCTTGGTGAAGAGACGACACTTGGCACTCAGCAGTGTCCACGCTGTGATTGTCCTCTTCTCTCACAGCGAGCACTTTAGACTTCTACAGGATGAATACATGCAGCAAACTAGGGGAATATTTAGACTATTTGCTACTTATGCCAATAAAGAGGGAATGTTGTTTCTCCATGCACAGTTCAAACTTTAGCATTATGACAGCAAACAGAGATAGGCATGGGGATGAAAAGAAGCAGTACGGTCGTTTTAAAAAGTTTAAACTATTTTCAGTTTTCGTGGCGGCCACTGTAGTCCACGCCTGCGTGAGTTGAATGGGTGGAATGCTCCATCCTGGACCACAACAAGTGGCGCCTGTGCCAAACATATTTTGTGCAAGGGAGGATCCACTACTAACACCTTCGCCTGCATGGTGTACAAATCAATGAGTGTGTTACCATGTTTGACATGTTCCGCTGGTTAATTCTCAACAGCAAGACAGCAAACAAGTTATACTTGACCAAAGTGCAAAAAACTGTGTTGAATGTAAATACTGAAATGTATTATTTTGTAGATGAAGTCTGCAGATTTCAAATTATGTAATGTATTATTAATTGAATCATTAATAACTAGGGATGCTCAATATTGGCTTTTTTACCGATACCGATATACCGATATTGTCCAACTCTTAATTTCCGATACCGATATCAACCGATACCGATATATGCAGGGTTTCGCACCCCAAAAAATGGAATAATTTCAGGTAATTAACATTACATATCTCTTGTTGTGGAATTAACACAACATTATGCATACTTTTGACAATAAATAAAATCTGAATTTGTTCTTACTTGCTTGCCTGGGTAAATAAAGGTTAAAAAAAATAAAAAATAAAAAAGGATACAGATATTTTCCGATATCACATTTTAATGCCGATATCGGCCGATAATATTGGTAGGCCAATAATATCGGACATCCCTATTAATAACAGAAACCAAATTAAACTGTATGCAATCATTTACCGGTTCAACTGTATGAAGTAAATTGTAAATATGAATGTCTTGTGTAAAGGTAAAAAGAAAAACATTTGTATCTGTTTTGAACAACAGTGAGTTTTGTCCTTGAATCATTTGCAATTGAAAGGTCCCTACAACATCAAGGTGTGCGTTAGGAATGGGAGACTACTGTATGTAACACAAGGAATTACTATTTTATAAATAATTTATAATAATAATAATTTGTTAGATCAGTAACTGCAATGTGAACAGAAAATTGGAACAGTAATGTGTAGGGATGTTAACAATTAATCGAAAATCAATTGATTTGTCGTTAAGGATTTACTCGAACATGTGAAATTTACTCGATCTACTTAGGGCACACACACACACACACACACACACACACACACACACACACACACACACACACACACACACACACACACACACACACACACACACACACACACACTAGAGTACTAGACTATACTCTCATGTCACCCTTCAAATCATTATCATACAATAAGTTGGACTTCCTCCCTGGTATACTTTGTGAACACCATCTTTTTGAACTTCCTCTTTAATATACTTATAGATTGACTGGATTTGATCTCCTCCTCCAGATCATTCCACAAGGTAACTCCACACAGAGAAATACACATAGCCTTCCTGGTTGTTCTTGAAGATTGCTGTTCCAGTTTGAGTTTCCCTCTAAGGTTATATCTTTGAAGTCCAGCTCTCTCACAGAACAATTTCTGTATCTTGTCAGGAAGGCTGTGATGTATGACTCTGTACATGAACTGGGCGGTTTTGTAATCCACCAGGTCCTTTAATTTCAGGACTGAAACTTTTAAAAACAAAGAATTTGTATGTGCTTTATAGCTCTCATTGGTTACAATCCTGATTGCTCTTTTTTGGAGCATAACCAAAGGAAGTAGGTTGGTTTCATAGGTATTTCCCCACACCTCAACACAATAATTCAGATATGGAAGGACCAAATAATTATATAAGATATAAAAGAAGAGTGTTGGTTCAGCCAATACCATGACCTGCACATAATACCCACACTCTTTGACATTTTTGCTCTTACATGGCTTATGTGAGGCTTCCAACTAATTTTTTTCATTCATGATCACTCCTAAAAAAGTGGTTTGCTGAACTCATTCAATAACGGTATCATCTATCGTAACTTGGATCGGTGTGTCATAATTACGATTTCCAAAAATGTGTTTTGTTGTGTTCAAGTTTAGAGACAAACTGTTTTTGTCAAACCACTTTTTTAATTTGACCAATTCAGTTATGGTTTCATTCAAAATCTGTTGTAAACTCTCACCAGAGCAAATCATATTTGTATCATCTGCAAAAAGCACAAATTTCATTGTTTCAGATACTTTACAGATATCGTTAATGTACTAGGTCGCCCGTCGTGTTTATGTCATGATGTGTTTTGGAGACAACGTTTTCTCCCCTTTGCTTTCCCCATTATTATATAATATAGTTCAGTTTATTGTTTGTGCTTTGCGTATTTTGGAGACTTGATTTCTCCTCTTTGCTTACCCTCTTTTTGGAGACAAGTACTCTCCCCTTTTGTTTGCGCACCATTGTCTGTGCGTACGCCTTTCATGTTCGACAAAATAAAACGGTAACCTTTGTTTGAGAATCAACACCTGTCTCGTATGTATTTAACCTCCATCGGACGGCGGTTAATATGTCTAGGCCTCTACGTTTAGTTTAATATGCTATGCAATGTTGTGAGTGTTGTTCGAATGCAATATGTTGTTGCTGTATAAATAAACCCTTTGAACAAATAAATGCATTTGTTATTGTTTGGTAAATTTGGTATTTTTTTTTTTACAATTGATCGATTAATTGCTCGTTAACGTTATCAATGATTTAGTCAGGAAAATGCTTACAATTCCCATCCCTTACATTACTTAGTTACAGTAGAAAGTAATGTTATTACAGTAACCCCCAAACACTGCATGATTCACTTTGGAATGAATGACTGCATACTGTCATGGTCAGGGCTCGGGCCTTCCTCTGCCCTCATCCTGCCGCGCCCATATATGGGCAGCTTCCTGCTGGAGCGTTCCCACGCTGCCAGATGAACATCAATCAGCGCGGCTGTGAGGGATTCCCTCATCAGGCAGCTCCTATATCACCTGACAGATCCTGTCATCCCTCGTCGCAGTGTTAAACTGCCTACCTAGGTACGACCCTTCAGTCCGAAGACCTGCTAGACACACTCACATTATTATTCCCTGTTCTAACCTTCCCTCTCTTGTGCCCAAGGACCTCCGTTCCAGCGAGCCCGTCTGGACCCCTGGAGCTTGACTACGGAGTTCCTGCTCTCACCCCCGACACAGCCGGTGTCTACGTTCTCCCGCACTGCACAAGGAGTGCACCTGCTTAAAGAACATTCTCCCGTACTGCACAAGGAGTGCACCTGTACCAATCCCAAGAACATTCATCCCTGTCTGTTGTACATTTCTGAATGTGATTCCTGTCTGCTTGGGGAGAACAATTAAAGCACCCTAAACCGCTCCATTCTCTCTCCTCCTGTGTTTGCTATTGGGCTCCGCAAAAACCCCTCTCCTCACACATACTAACAATTGTAGGAATGTCAGGAACCTGTGAGGGTGAACAAATATGATGAAGAGCCTTAATTATGTGATTGCTGGCTTTGAAACCATATCCCTGAAAATAGACAGGAGCTCTACAGGGAGGGGGAGAACTCCTACACCTGTCACAAGGGGAGAATGGCAGGCACTCCACAGTGCTCTTAAATGGTGTATTTCTGTGTCTCTGTACATTTCCCCCCAGAGCGGCTACACATACTGTAGATCCAAATAAATGTCCATAGGCTCAGGAAGGAGCCAAACCTAAACTGGTGTTCTACGCACAGCACTGGGATGGATTAATCCACTTTAATTATATGTAAAGACGGGCGCTGTTAAATTCATAGTACAGTTGATTGTATCATTCTGTATTTATTTTAGAGGGTTTTGGGACCGTTGCGAGGGGAACAAATAACACATTTAAGGGTTACAATGTTTTGACCCCACTAGCACCAGAAACACACAGGACCTGAAAGCGCAGCGAAATGTCAATTCTCACGTGAGTGGGAACCTGGTTGTTTGTTCACACAAGCAGCACATTTCTCCTCGCCCGTCTGCTCCACTGCTCTTTCTCTGTTTGTGTCTGTCCGTGTGTGTGTGTGTGTTTGCCAGAGTAATATTACCAGTTTGGATAGCAAGGCTTCAAATAGTTCTAGGGTGTCAGTGGCTTATGACTATGAAAATATGTCCACAACCTGGACAAACTCTGGTAATAAATGTTTCTGGCAGACAGAGAGAAAGAAGCAGACCAGGCTGCAGAAACAAATTAGTGGGGGGGCATAAAATGTTCTCGGGGGGGCACAATGGTTTTTCAACACAGGTTCCCTTTTATATGTTTCAGCTGGGACAACGGCACTGTGGCTTGCTTGGCGCTGCCCACGGTGCTGAACTAAACAGCAGAGGATACGGCAGGAAGAGGCACAGAAGGAGACGTGGAGGTATTAGGCTGAGATTAAAAAGAGCTGCTTACCGCCCAGCAATTCCATCCATCTTTCTGGAGAATGCCCGTTCGTTGGAGGGTAGGATGGATGACCTAAGATAGATAAGATATTCCTTTATTAATCCCCTTGGGGAAATTCATGAACCTGAGAGCGAGGGTCCGCTTTCAACGGGAGATGAGAGACATCAACATCATGTGTTTCACGGAAACATGGCTCACGTCGGCGACTCCGGACAAAAGCGTCTCTCCCTCGGACGCCTTCACCGTATTACGTGCAGATCGAACGGCAGCCTCAGGAAAGAGCATCGGCGGCGGGGTCTGCATCCTCACGAACAATTCCTGGGTTAATCCCGAAGGGGTGCATGTTCTCTCGAGCTTGTGTTCCCCGGACGTGGAACAACTTTCTATCCTGTGCCGTCCGTTCCACCTCCCACGGGAGTTTACCGCGGTCATCATGACCGCCGTATATATTCCCCCACAGGCGAATACTGTCAAATCGCTGGGGGAACTACATGATCACCTGAACAGACACCAGATAAAACACCCGGACGCGGCGATGATAGTGGCTGGCGATTTCAACCAGGCGAACCTGAAGAAAGTGATGCCGTCCTTTTTTCAGCACATCCCCTGCTCCACGAGAGGGAGGAACACGCTAGACCACTGTTATTCCCCGTTCAGAGCTGGCTACAAGGCAGTAGCCGCTCCGCCATTAACGGGGTCTTCAAGCTCGAGTGATCACGACTCCATCTTGTTATTCCCCGCCTACCAACAAAGATCACGTGACGCCGTCGTGTCACGTGAGACAAAGAAGTGGACTGACGAATCAGAGGCCACGCTCCAGGACGTGTTAGCAGACACGGATTGGGATATGTTCCAAGGCAGCGCCAGTGACGTCAGCAAGCTCGCAGACACAGTGGTAAGCTATATAACAACAATAGCTGATAGTATCGTCCTCACGAAAAAGGTGCAGGTTTTCCCAAACCAGAAACCGTGGGTGGACAGTACTATTAGAGCAGCTCTGAACTCTCGCACCACCGCTTACAACCTGGGTAGAGAGTCAGGAAACATGGAGGAGTATAAGGCTTCAGTCTATACTCTACGCAAGGCTGTTAAACTTGCTAAGAGGACATATGCTGCCAAACTGGAGACACAAATGGCACAAAACGACACAAGAGGATTATGGCAGGGACTGAAGACAATAACTGACTACAAAGTCAGCGCCCCCTCAATGGGGAGCGACGACGCCTCCCTCGCGGACAAGCTCAACTCTTTCTACGCTCGGTTTGGTGTAGACAGTGGCGCTGCTGGCTCTCCGGCTAGTGACGTCACTGGCGCGCCGGCTGTTGTGGAGGGGGGGGGGGGGGCAACCGCGGGGGGCGGGGACGCTCTCTCGTTGTCGGAACACAGTGTGAGAAGAGCATTTATGCAGGTGAACACCAGGAAGGCTGCTGGCCCAGATGGTATAACAGGACGCATACTTAAGTCCTGTGCCAACCAGCTGGCCCCGGTGTTCACCGCCATATTTAATCAATCCCTGGCGGAGTCAGTGGTCCCGCCTGCTTCAAGATGTCTACCATCATCCCTGTACGGAAGAAACCCTCCCCAACATGTCCAAATGACTACAGACCGGTGGCACTCACCTCTGTGGTCATGAAATGTTTCGAGAGGCTGGTCAAGGACCACATTTGTGCCTCCCTCCCCAGTGATATGGACTCTATGCAATTTGCATACAGGGCAAACAGGTCCACTGACGACGCGGTCTCCCAGGTACTGCACAGCACCCTCTCTCACCTTGACCATCAGAAGGGGGGCTATGTGAGACTGTTGTTCATTGACTAAAGCTCAGCGTTCAACACCATAGTCCCCACCAGACTGGTGGACAAGCTGATCGAGCTGGGTCTGAGCTCCGCCCTGAGCGCCTGGGTACTGGACTTTCTGAGTGAAAGACCCCAGGCGGTCAGGGTGGGGGGTCAGACCTCCAACACCATCACCCTGAGCATCGGGTCCCCCCAGGGCTGTGTTCTGAGCCCCCTGCTGTACTCACTCTACACACACGATTGTGTGGCCAAGTTCAGCTCCAACTCCATAGTGAAGTTCGCAGACGACACGGTGGTGGTGGGGCTGATCTCGGACAACGACGAGAAGGCCTACCGGGAGGAGGTTGAGGTACTGGAACGCTGGTGCCAGGACAACAGCCTGCTCCTGAACATTGGTAAAACCAAGGAGCTGATCGTGGATTATAGGAGAGGACAGCAGGAGACACACACACCACTGATGATTAACGGGGCTACCGTGGACAGGGTGAGCAGCTTTAAGTACCTGGGGGTCCACATCTCAGAGGATCTGACATGGTCAACACACATAGACACAGTAGTAAAGAAGGCGAAACAGCGCCTCTACCACCTGAGACAGTTAAGGAAGTTCAGAGTATCGGGGAAGATACTCCAGTCCTTCTACTCAGGAGCTGTAGAGAGCATCTTGACCGGAAACATCACTGCCTGGTATGGAAACAGCACGGCACAGGACAAGAAGGCCCTACAGAGAGTGGTGCGCTCAGCCGAGCGTACCACGGGTATTGCACTACCTCCCCTGCAGGTTCTATACAACAAGAGGTGCAAATCCGGAGCCTGCAGAATAATGAAAGACCCCCACCACCCCAATAACAGCCTGTTTCAGCTGCTGAGGTCAGGCAGACTCCTGCGAACCCCAGCTACTAGGACAGAGAGGCATAGGCTCAGCTTCTTCCACCAGGCCATCAGAGTCTTGAACAATGAACATTGAGTACCACAGAACACTGAACTATCCACACATAAGCACACATGAGCACACACACGACACGCACGCTGTGCACGCTCACACACTAGCAGCCACTTTAACACTTTAACATGAGCGGGCACACACTCATGCCGCACACACCCACACTTATTGCCAAAAGGAAAGGCCACTTTAAATTAGTATTAGCAACAGTAACAGTGTATTGCACTACCAAAGCTACCTAGCATGTCCTATATGCTCTGTAAATAACTATGTACAAATACCGAGATGTCACACCATGTTACCTGTTACCTGTTATTGCACAATGTTTTTTGTATTGGATTCTATTATATGTTGTACCACTGTATTGCACATCGTTGCGGGCAAGACCACCCGCATTTCATTGTATACTCGTATGCCGTGACAAATAAAACTCTTGACTTGACTTGACTTGACAGAGAGGCAATTGAAAAATCTAATTTCTCTCTATCTTAAGAACATTCACTTATACAAAAACAGACTGAACGGATATATATAACAGACCTGCTGGGGCAGCGGACTGAGAGCAGGGGACACAAACAGGCTGGATAAGATGGTCAGGAAGGCCAGTAGCGTGGTTGGGGTGGAGCTGGACTCTAGCGAGGGTGGCGGAGAGGAGGAACCTTGCTAAGCTCCAGGCCATCAGGGAAAACCCCTCCCACCCACTATACACAGACTTGGCTGACAGGAGGAGCATGTTATAGGCTCACACTACCTAAATGCAGCACTGAAGGGCACAGGAAGTCCTTCATTCCGACAGCCATCAGACTTCACTATACAATGCATCACTGTGCCTCACTGCATCACTGAGCACAGAGTGACAGTTACCATCTTCCTGGACTCTTACTTTTTAAACAGCACTGGGCAATATTACACCTACTGTAGACTTCAGTATATTTTTACTGTATCTTTTATTCTATTTTTATTCTATTTCATTTTATTCTATTCTTAGGCCATTTGTTTTGTTATTCTTATTCGTGACTTGTTCTGTCTAAATGTTTAATGTTGAGTGATTTGCAGTTTCAAATTTCCCTCAGGATAATAGATTTCTATTCTATTCTATATCTTTGAAAAGTCTCCATTTATTCAACACTTCTGAATTTACTGACAAACTGAACTGAACTGACAAAAATAAGGTGCATAAAAAAGCAAACAAAATTCCTCCACAGGCTACTCACCAACATTAGTAGAGCGGCAAGCAGCGTTTGGGGACAGAGTGAAATCTTCTTAAAACACTGCCCCTCCACTCATTCCTGAACTGTTTTGTTAAGTCCTTCTCAAATGCCAACTGAATTAAATTGGCCTTGCGTCGATGAAACATACTAAGGCGATGTTCTGTAAAGACGTTCTTGAGGGTAGAAAACGAATTCTCACAGAGTGCCGTGCTAGCTTCAGTAGTGTTGTTGTTGACATCAGTGCCCACTAGGGCTGTCCCCGACTAAGAATTTGGATAGTTGACTTTTATTGACCAAAAAAAATAAAATTATTTTATAGTTTTTTTTTTGCCAGGGTGGGCACAGCTGACTCAGTGGGTGGGCCCGGCCCCCTAATGCCCGCCCATGGCGCCGGGTCTGGAAAGAAGTAGGATTTAATCTCTCTCACATTCTGTTTAGACACAACTAACAAATATGTATATATATATGAGGCTGGACAGCCAACGCCATAAAAAAAATTTCAGATGAGTGCAAAGCACATGCAACTGCCCTCCCTGTCCCTCATTGGCACAGGGTGTTTTATTTAGAAAAATTACTGTACGCTTAATCCCGTTCCTGTGTCTTCCTGCCCAGCTTGATGGAGCTGCTCTTTGCCATGGCTAATTAATAACCTGTTTGTTACTAGCATTGATGGCGGTGCAGAATATGGCTGCCCTGACTTGTGCTCCTCCATGACCTAGCAGATTTTTGGCTATTTTAGTGTTTTCACCTCCAAAGTAGCCTGCTACATTACACATGACAGAGACACATTACTAGACGTATGAGATTTGGCGATCACTCACCCAAAGCCGGTGTTTCTCCACAAAGACCCTCTGGTTATCCAGAGAGCAAGTTGAGAGCAAGAATCTCCGTCCAGTGGGAAACAAAGGACTGCAACATCATCTGCTTCACAGAGACTTGCCTGACAGAATCAATCCCAGACCACGCCATTACAATACCTGGCTTGGCCGTGTTTCGAGCAGACAGAGACAAGGAGCACTCTGGGGAAAAGCAAAGGTGGAGGTGTTTGCTTTATGATTAACACCACCTGGTGCAATCCTGGGAGCATTCACACATTAAAAACATTCTGTTCCTGTGACTTGGAATATATCTCCAGCGATCAGCAACGCAGAAAACACGCACACAGAGGCTGCTTTCATCGTGGCCGGTGATTTCAACCAAGCACCTATGTGCAAAGTACTACCAATTGTTGCCAAAGTACTACCAACATATGGATGTAAATACACATGGAGACAACGTTCTGGATTACTGCTACACCACAATATGGAAGGCCTACAAACCCACCCACTCCACGCCAACCTACCACTACCCGATTACAGACAGTGGCTGAAACAAACACTGTCCACCACAAAAAAGTCGAAAGTATTCTGCTGGTTTGAATCAGATGTCATGTTACTTTGAACGCTCAGACTGGCAGGTGTCCTGGGATGCGTCAGAAAACATTGATGAGTACACAAAGGGAATCATGGGATTTATTGAAAAGTGTATAAGTGACGTTGTACCCACCAAAACAATCCGGGTATTCTCCAATAACAAACCATTGATTATTAGGTCTGTGAGCACAGCATTAAAGGCAAGATACACTGCTTTTGCCTCTGGACACAAAAATAAAGAAAAAGGAAACACGATACAATCTCTGCAGAACGATCACAGCAGCCAAACGGGAACATTAGGAGAAAATAGAGACACAACTAAGTAGTATTGACTCACGCAGCATGTGGCAAGGACTACACATGATATTGGATCGTAAAGGGAAAGCCAGCAGCACAGCCTCCATACCGGATGAGCTGAACAACTTGTACCCCTGGTTCAAGGTTAACCACAACAAACACAGAGGAGAAGCCCCGCCTCCTGCACTCTGGTCATTGCTGAGGATGATGTGAGCAAGGAATTCAAGTGCATAGATGTAGACAAGGCAGCCGGACCAGACGACATCAGCTGCCTGGTGTGTTAACTGACATATTCAAAGAGATCACAGCAATGGCTCTTTTGTTTGTAGTCCAGCCTTTCTTGCTAGAAGGCCTCTTTTCCAGGCTTTTCTTCCGTTACATACAGTATCTACAGTCACTATGGCAGCTTGCCCATGAACTCTTTTTGTTCTATTATTCTGCCTAAACAGTTTACTAAAATATGTTTCTGACAACATTTTAGGCAAGAAAAAAGATATGCAAATGCTGGATCTGATCTGCAACACCTAGTTTTACAGTTTGATCTGAATTTTGTGAACCAGGAAGTGCAGCAGAACCGGACGCGTAAAGATTTTCCCTAACGCACTTTCAGTTCCGCGTTCGGGTTCTGCAACCTGATTGGCCACTGACGTTTCTCTCAGCGCCAATTGCGTTACGCCTAGTTCTATCACTGGTTAAGCTTGGCGACTCTTTCGAAGTTGGTTAAGGTTAGAGTTTGGTTTAGAGCAGGGCGATAGACCACCAGCCCTGATTCCAAACTCTAACCATAACCAACTTCGAAAGAGTCGCCAAGCTTAACCAGAGATAGAACTAGGCGTTAGCTAGCTAGCAGGCTGTTAGCGGCAGAACTAGGCGTAATGCGATTGGCGATGAGAGAAACTGTTGACAGAATCTGGCTATGGGGCGACAATAATGTGGTCAAGAGGCATGGTTTCTATCTTTAGCCTTTGGCGTGGTTTATTATTCACATGGTAAAGCAGCAGCACATGAGTTCTCCTCTCCGTGAGAGGCAGGTGGGAAAAGAGGTAGAGGGGGAGGAGACATCTCCTTAAATACTCGCCACCTGGTGGCAGCATTAGTGGCTCCGCATAGAGCGCCCTCTAGTGGAAACAGTTATATATACAGTTAGACAGTTACTTACAATTTACAATGAAAATAATACAATTCAGAACATCAAAAAGAATATGGCAGTCAATATTTACACACCAAACATGACCTCTGCAAATCTCTTCAATTTCAATTTGGAAACAGGTTTCCTCATAGTGTCTGCTACCATGTCATCCGTTGGACAATAAATCAGTGTCATTCTTTCTTCCCTGATGACAGATCTGATGAAATGATATTTTATATCGACATCTATGTTGGCACACAGGGTTTCTAGCAATCGCAATGGTTCCCTGGTTGTCCTCGTAAACAACAGTCTTCATATATACATACTAGGTATCCATCCCTTCGAGCAGTTGTTCTAGATAAATACATTCCTGTATTGTAATAGCTAGAGACATATATTCAGCTTCACAAGTTGATAGTGTCACTGTGGGCTGCTTCTTTGTTTTCCACGAAACCAGTGAGCTGTTTGTGTTCAAACTCACACAATATCCTCTGGTACTTCTTCTATCTGTGGTGTCAGCTGCCCAGTCTGCATCACTGTAGGCTTTAAGCCCTAAGCCCTCGCTGCTCTTTCTGAAACACAGCTGTTTATCTACTGTACCTTTGAGATAACGAAAAACATGTTTTTCTGTAATCCAATGCTCCTCTGTGGGGTCAGCAAAATGATGTGACAATTTACTCACTACAAAACATAGGTCAGGGCGAGTACATGTTGTCAAATAAATGAGGCTACCCACAGCTTCTCTGTACATTTTTACATCTGTCAGTTTCTGAGCATCCTCCTGGTAGTAAAATGTTTCCCTTGATCTACATTCTTGCATGTCAAAACGTTTCAGGATATTTTCCACATATCTCTTCTGGGACATTTTTACACAATTGGCAGACTGTTCAAAGTCCATGCCTAGAAAATGCTTTAACCTTCCAAGGTCTTTCATTTTGAATCTGGTGGAGAGCATACTTTTCACCTGTTCTAGGTTTCTAGTGTTGTCTACTGCGATGATCAAATCATCCACCCAAATGACGATGATCACTTTTCCTGACTCTTTTGACTCTCTTGAGTAAACACAGGGGTCTATTGGGTTCTGTAGGAAGTGATCTTCAATGAGACATGTATGAAGCATCTCGTTCCAATTTCGCCCAGACTGTTCCAGGCCGTAAATGGATTTTTCTAGCTTACACACTAGCTTTTCTCCTTTCTTTTCGTAACCTTCAGGTTGTTCCATATATATCTCCCTATCTATGGGTGCGTGCAAATAGGCTGTCTTCACATCCATCTGATGTAAAATCAAATTGTCCTCAGCTGCTTTCTGCATCACTACCCTTACACTGGTCAGATTGGCTGTGGGGGAGAATGTTTCACCGAATGTTTCATCTCGCTTTGTACTTGTCTTTGCCTTCAATACCCTCCTTGATTGAGTCCACCCATTTCCCTCCCACTGTCTGTCTGCCCTCTGGTAACTTGGTTAGAGTAAAGGTGTGGTTGTCCTCTAGGGACCTCATCTCCTCATCCATTGCTCTCTCCCATTTACTTGATTCAGGGGACACTATGGCCTCTTTAAAGGTCTGAGGTACCCCACTGACTACCCTGTAGCAGTAATCAATGGTGGTAAGTGTACTGTCATCATCGTCACTTCCTCTCCGGGCATAGTCTGTCAGATACTTTGGGGGTTTGTGTTCCCTTGAGGGATACCTCCCACTGCTTGGGGCATGTGACGTCACCCTCGGGTGATCCTCGTCATCGCCCTCTGGGGGTTGCTGACTGTATGTCTGCACGACCGTGCTAAGTACACTGGGCTTGTGCTGAGGTGTCTCTGTTTCTTCACACCTTACTCTGGAGTCCAGCTCTGGCTCCTCTGTCTGTGTCTCGCTCTCACATGTTGTCTTTGTGACAAACTTGACTAGCCTGTGTTTCTGCACTCCCCCTTTACCGGGATAATAAACTAGGAAAGCGGGGTTTTCTTTGTTGTGCCCTACAAAGAGTCCTTTTTCACATCTGGACTCAAGCTTTTCTCTGTCCTGCAGGTAAGCATAACACACTGATCCAAATTTGTGCATTCTAGCTAGATTACACTTCTTTCCTGTCAGTGCTGTATACGGGGTGGTGCCCGTGTGCTTATTAAAGCACCTGTTTCTGGTGTAAGCGGCTTCTTGCACCGCATAATGTCATAGACTCTTAGGTAAGTTACTGTCTACTAGCTTACACCTAGCCATTTCGAAAAGAGTGCGCCATTCCCTCTCTGCCACTCCGTTCTGGTGTGGGGAATATGGACATGACGTCTCGTGTCTTATCTTGTTCCTCCTCAACAGTGATTGGAACTCTCTGTTTGTGAACTCGGTTCCGTTGTCGGACCTCAAGCATCTTACGTTACCATAAGGGGCTATGTCTGCCAGGAATTTCTCCGTGGCCTGGAGTGTGTCACTCTTTGCTTTGAGAAAGTAAACAAACACTGCCCCTGTGCACACATCTGTAAAAGACTGTACATATCTAAAGCCCTATGGACTCGTTTCTTACTGGACCGGCAAGATCTGTGTTAACTAGCGCAAGTGGTACCTTTATTTTTTCTGTGGGATTTCTGTTTCTCGATTGAGTAAACTTCCCCTTTATGCACACTACACATTCTTTGTCAGGTCTACGCTTTTCACCTTCAATGTGCATGCCTTCTGTCACTGCTTGCAGTTTCAGTAAATCCTCGTAATTACAATGACCCATAATATCATGCCATGTCTGAATATCGTGACTGACACGTTACACATATCATTATCATCATTACACTTGTCGTTGTCATTACACTCTGTTTGCAGATAATACATTCTCTGGTACACCTCTACGTTAAATTGCGTACCGTTGGGCTCTACAAGAAAATGTTTACCTTCAATGAAAAACACTCTGGCACCGTTCGCAGTAGCAGCTATTACAGAGAATAGTCCTTGTGGGAACAATGGTACGTAGACAGCGTTCTTTAACGTCACTGTACGCCGGCGCCCCTCACTGTCTGTGAGGCATAAGATAAGATAAGATAAGATATTCCTTTATTGATCCCCTTGGGGAAATTCAGGCATCATATCAGCATGGGGGGGAGGGGGGAGGGGTACAGGTAGTAAAACAACACAGTATACAGGTAGTAAAAAACAACACAGGCAGTGTAAACAATTTGATCAATATGGTCAATATAATTTACTATCTGACTAGC
The DNA here is from genome assembly GCF_963971535.1 of Notolepis coatsorum. NCBI lineage: Eukaryota > Metazoa > Chordata > Actinopteri > Aulopiformes > Paralepididae > Notolepis > Notolepis coatsorum. The sequence continues at coordinate 54,702,430 of NC_140180.1, read as the reverse complement.
TGAGGAATATTCACATTATTCACAGTGTCACATAAGGTGCAGTATGCATGAGGTAGTGTTATAATTTACTATCTACTGAGTATACATTATTCACAGTATCACGGTATCCACTGAAATATACATTATTCACAGTATCACAGTATCCACATAGGGTGCAGTAAGCCTAAGGTAGGGTAGTGTAGGTTGTCCTCCTTGGGTTGCTATAAGTCCCAGGTCAATGTCTGGTAGCAGTCGCTGTCGCTGCCCCCTGTTGTGGAGCCTGGAGGCTGCTAGTCGCTGCCCACTGTTGTGGAGCCTGATGGCGGCTGGTATGAAGGACTGTCCGAGGCGGTTAGTTGAGTGTCGGGGGGGAATGAGTCTGTGGCTGAACAAGCTTCTCATCTTGACTAGCTCGACTGTGCGTCTCCTCTCTCTTGCGCCAACCCGTAGGTGCGCTTCCCGTCTGCCAGCTCCATGCTGTGTCTCTCCGGGTGGAAAGTGTTGTCAAAGTTCTTGAACCGACTCCTGTCGTGGATGACGTGGGACGACGCACCTGTGTCCACGATCAGTCCCTTCCTTTGGGCCTGCTGCAGCTGCGTTGGCCTGGTGACGTACGCTGTCTGCGCCCTGGGGATGAAGCCCTCTTGTCCCGCTACTCTCCGGGCGTCGCCTCGATTCGTCTCACGTCGACCGTCGCCGCCATCTTGTCCATGGCCGCCATCTTGTCCATGCGCGTATCGCATGCCCTGGTCGTGTTTCTTCATGCACGCTCTGTCTGTGTGCCTCGTGGATCTGCAGAAGCCACACCAGACAGTCCTTGTGCAGTTACCTCTCCGATGGCCTTTCTCTCCGCATCGCCAACACGCCAGCTCCGTCGTGGGCCTGGTCTTCTCCATTGGCGTCGCTCGGGCCTTCAGCACCCTCTCTCCCGCCTAGGCGGCGGCTGGGTGGGTATCTTCTGAGGCCTCGAAGCTTCGGCCTTGAACTGTTACCAGGAGTGTGAACGGTTTGTACAGCTCCGGTAGTCCCCTCATCACCATCGCCATCATTAGCCCATCGCTTGGTGCTTCTGCTGCACTCTTCAATGCCGTCATGATCTGCTCAGCTCTGATGACGTATTCGGTCACAGTCTCGGTGTGCCCCTTCTTCAGGGCTGTTAGTGCTATGTAGAGGGCCACGACTCGGGGTCTCCCTTGCCCGATATAATGCTCTCTCAACACTCCCAGGCTTTCTCTGCCTTTGTCTTTAGTGTCGCGGAATATCAGCCTCAAGCTTGTGTCGTCAAGCAGTGGTGCTAACTCACAGTATGCATCTGCATTACGCTTGTCGTCCAGGGCTTGCGCTTCTGCCGTCAGGTCTCCCGTGGGGGCCCTCAAGATCGTCGTCTTCAGTCCCACACCGTGCATGCAGCATAACATGCGCTCTTCCCAGAGCTCATAGTCCTCTGCCTTTCCATTAAATGAGGGCCATTTGCTCCTCCCCTTGGTCGCCACGAGTTCTAAGACGGGGTTCTCCCCCTCGCCTCCGTTGGGCTCAGCAGGCTCCGTCTCCCCCGGTGCCGCCTCCCCGGGGCTCTGCGCGCTGCTCTCCGGGCGGGTCCGCTTGCGCTCCAGCAGCAGCAGCGTGTCGGTGGGGTCGGTGCCCCGCTTCCTCTTGACGCGCAGGATCGTCATGTTGGATTCCATGTTGCTCTTTAGCTCCTGTTGGCCTAGCGTCTAGCCACGTGGTACTCCCGGTGCTAACCTAGCCTATACTTCAGCTAAACTTGCTACCCTTTATTATTTCGCCCCTGCGTGATCTGGGCCCATAACCTGTTGACAGAATCTGGCTATGGGCCGACAATAATGTGGTCAAGAGGCATGGTTTCTATAGCCTTTGGCGTGGTTTATTATTCACATGGTAAAGCAGCAGCACATGCGTTCTCCTCTCCGTGAGAGGCAGGTGGGAAAAGAGGTAGAGGGGGAGGAGACATCTCCTTAAATACTCGCCACCTGGTGGCAGCATTAGTGGCTCCACATAGAAGAATGTTTGCGGCTCTGCAGATTCTCCCAGAAGGTGATGGTGAGGAATTTGCCTGTGACGTCGGAGCCGCTCTGCAGATCCCCCCAGCATACACTCCAGGCGGAAGCGGAGAGAGAGAGAGAAATCCCAGTTATCTCAGCGCACAATAGAACAGAGAGGTGACTGATCCAAACAATATATCCAAGTGACTTGATCTTCGGTGTGATACACACAGTTAGCAGTGTCCAGAGAAAAAACAATACGGTAATCCAACGTGTAAATCCAACAACAAAAAATAGGTGAGAACAGTATAACAAAAACGGGATCTCTTCGGTGTTTCACAAACACACAAAAACGATTGATCCAAAAAAGACTGTTTCCAAAAACTCACCAGAGCGCAACGCGTAAAGCGGGCAGATAAACGAGGCGTAGCTTCGTACGGGGAATCAGGTTCTCCAACAGGGATACTTCACGAGAGTCCTGGGGAGCAACAGACAGCGACGGGAAAGAAAGGCAGATGCAGGGAATATTCAAAACGATCCAACATCGATATTAGGGAGATCAGGGTATTTAAAGCCACGGGGCGCTAAATGACAAGCTGTGACAGCTGCGGGATGAAATTGATCATTGCTCCAGAAGCGTGTGGTGGGGAGAGCACCAATCAACACGGCATCTTACAGGAAAGAAGCGTGAGGCGCGGAATGCAATTAATTAACAAAATACCTTAAAGGAACGGAGCGAGTGGGTGGGGAGCGGACAAAACCTCACAAATGCTATATCAAACCCATTATCTGTGAACATTTCCAGAAACTCAGGATAGTTACTTTTGTCTATGTCGACAGCAACTCCAGCCTATTTACCTTGTGCAAAATAGAGCTTGGAAGTATTCATCTTTGTAAATGTGTGGAGGGATCCACAGATAATTCCATCTTCATGATGCTCTGTGGAAGATAAAGGTTGCCTCACATACACATGAGACAGAGAGAGAGAGAGCGCGTAGCGCAGATCGTTGTCACATTGTTCACGTGGGCAACCTGTTCTCTCTGCCGTCTCGGGGCAGAGTGAGCCTTCCTCGCGTGGAACAAGGTTTATTACCCCTCTTTGTTGTACCACAATGCCTCAGGGCCGGAGTTCGGTCTGGCCCGGTTGACTGTCAATGACGCAGTTTAGCTTCTCTGTCTCTCCCAGGCCCGAGGAGGAAGTATAATTGAGAAATCAGCAGGCCCCTCTCCTCCTCCACAAAGTCATTCTCTTACATACTGTGTTCCCACTCCAATCATCAGCTTAGCGGCTTAGCTGTATTTGTACTTGAAGATTGTATGGCCGCTTCCGTCGGCTTCTTATCCTGGCAGAGGGCGGCGAGGGAGAGGGGAAAACTTTCGGTCTGGCACGCACACAGTATTGATCTATTTGCGGTATATGATTCTCCCTCTGAACTCTGATGATTAAAATCATTTGCGCTGGAAAAATGTCTGTAAGTGTATGACCTCAAAAATGTAGACATTATCGAGTGTTGTGCTATGCGTCCATCCGCTTAAAATAGGCTTGTTGCCAGTTGACATATTGAATGACAAGTCTTTATTGCTTTTTTCTTTTTCTTTTTGGTACAGATGCACACGAACATGGTTTAAAAAAATATATAGAAAAAAAAGAGACTAGGACAGCACTCCAATTTCACTTATTAATGATATATTGCGAACATGGACCTTTTAGGGCAAGGCACCCTCCCTCAAGCGTGCATTCTGGCAATTCAACAATAAAAAGACCCAGGTGGGGTCAATTATAGACACCCTCAACCTGCACAACGGGCACCTCCCAACAGGGGGAGCCCCAACAATTCCAGGCAAAGAGTTTCATGATGTTACAACAACATAACAAATATAAATTATATTCACTTCATAAAAAGTACATTAAATCTCTGTTGGGAATGAGGGTACCGAGGAAATATATCCAATACGCCTCCCTTTGGAGAAGGATTCTGTTCCTAAAATCCTCTCCGTTCTTTTGTGTTTTTAAAAGAAGAAACAAGGGGAGTAATGTTGCCGTTGCCCCGTGTGATCGCGATGAAGGAAAGACAGACTGTAGGAAGATAAAGTGCTAGTTTACCGTCACGAGGCCAATCCTCCTCAACTGCCCTGTAACACTGAAAAGAGACTCAGGTGAAATATATTACGATGGGATGATAAATTCAGATGGAACATATGATTAATGGCAAATGGGACGAGGTGTTTTGAAATACCGTCAAAGGAAGCTGGCGCTTTATGAAAGCTTTATCATCATTTGCTCATATGGTGATATTCAGAATGTCATCTTTGAAGGTCATGTGCTTGTAAAGGGGAAAAAAGGTAAAGAAAATAAAACTATCAATCCACAAAGGCTTGAATGCATGTGCATTATTGAGAAAGGTAATGTTTTATTTATTTATTTAAATCTCCATATTGTGCCGGATTTCCCCCCCCCCCCCCCCGCTGCAGTATTGTCGTACTGTGAAAAGGGCTCCTGTTCACGTTCAAGTTACAGTGAGGAGAAATGTGCTGAGGTGCTGGATTTTCAATAGATCCCTGTGTCATCACTTTTGGGGGGGGGTTAAGGTGAGGAGTCAAGCCCTTGGAGATGTGATCATTCTCTTCTTTTTTAAAGATGAGCAAAATCGTTTTCTGAAATGTCGACGCCTGCTCTAGCTGTGTGTGTGGGGGTGAATAAATCCAAAAAGGATTGTACATGATTCCCTAAGTAGTCTCCAACCACAGATATACGTCCCACAAAAGACAATACTACTACTCAGCGGCCTCATATAATGATTCCCACAAAGAATGGTATCTGTATAACAGCCTTAACGCATCTCCATAAGAAACAGTGTTTTTTCTTTCTCTGTGAATCCCAAGAATTGGCCGATTACGAATATACAGTATATCATAACGACACTCCGTCCATTGAGGGGGAAATGCTTTCCATACCATAATGTATACACTGATACTGAATTAGCATAGGACTTACAGCTTCGGCAATATGAATCCGACTCCCAACTGAAACATAAATGATTTGTCAAGACGTTATGCTGACATGAGAGGAACCTCATTGGAATATGAATAAAAATGGACGAAGCACCACGGTGTAACACACTTTTAAGCCAGATAACTAATTAAAACTGAAAAATGGGGGATTCATTCTTCACGTCAACAGCTGATGAATAACGATGGTACAGGCCTGGCATGCTGAATGCAGACTCCGTGGATCTCAGAGTCGGCCCGGCGCATCAGTCCAGCACTTGCAGATTGTGCTGATCTGATGGGTGGACGGAAGGGTGCAGTTCAAGGAAGTGGTCAGTCCAGTTAAAAGCAGAAGATTTATAGTCAAGTGAAGGTCCACAGACCTGACTGAAGCTATTATGTCCCAGGCCTTATTTATAGATGGGCTTTATCTAGATGAGTTAATGGCATTTGAATAAAATATTTGCAGGGTGCTGGCAACAGAAAACCTCTCAATTAAATGTATTTTTTTTGTTTTGTATCTACCTACATAAGTTTTATATAATCAAAACTGCATAAATCACATGCCCCTACAGGTATACTGTATGGTTCATACATGATTTCCCAATTACAATTGGTATAAGGCTTCAACCAAAAGGATGTTCTGTTAATGAATGGCTGAGGGATAAACAATTAAATGTATGCAAGCAACAGAAAACAACACTATTAACAAATGACAATCAATATTTGACATTACTAATGATTGTGGCTACCTGTAAAGGATGGCACGGTTATATAAGTACATTTCCTGGCTACCTTTTGTGGATAAAGCAACAGAAGACCAGACGTCTCTTATGTTCCTTTAAAAATCTCTTTAATCTCTTGTTGTGTAGGTGCTTGTAGCAAACTGAGAACCCATCATAGAGTGCAGGTGAATGGCTATAGAAGGAGAACTGCTAAGGTTTCATTGTCTGTAATCCTCGGGCAATCAAACACTAATGTTCCAATTTGAAAGGCGAAACAGAGGTTCTGTTTCCTGAAGTGAAAACACAGTTGCTTAAGGCACCAAACAACCGGGGTGGTTGCACATATAAAAAAAATAAAAAAGAGAGAACAGTAAAGACACTTTGATTTAAAGATTTATGGGACGGGTGATATAAGCTCCAGCCAAAAGGCATTATTAATCCAAGGCTTTACCTCAACTTCATTCACCTGTCTGAATCAATCTGAGCTCTCACTGCAACATGATCCTAAAAGAGACACATATATGCTTGTCATCTTAAGATAGGAGAACATGGAAGGGAGTTACATTTTACATTTAACCATGCTGTTTTTTGTGACAATGGGTCTCATTTCGGAACGAATTTACAACCAAAAAATTCCTCTTAGGCAGATTTCTGCCCATTTAAGACATATTAGGGCTGGTAGCGCGAGTCCCCAAATTTTCCTGAGATCAGATTTGAGCGTGGCTGAGAGCAGATTTAAGAGTGCTGAGGAGCACGCTTATGATTGATTGACTAATTGAAAATGTTATTAACTTGACAGACTGTGTTCTCATAGTGATTCCTTCATGTTCTGTATCGTATGGCTCCGCTCGGCGTCACTACTGCACTGTACCTCACTTGTGCACGCGCACTGAATAAAAAATTCCACAATGCACCTTTACATCCCAACATCCGTCTGGCCACACCCCCATCAGCTTACCTACATAAGCAGGGGTGGGGCCACACACTCGCCTCCTTCTTCGCTTTCACCACAAGGAAGTGCCTTCGGTAGATCCCCACTTGACGAGGTTGCTAGTTGAAGAAAGTTGGAAAACAAGAGATACGTTGACATCATATCTTTATTTTCTCTCTCACTATTTCTCGAGAAAATACAGCGATATTGTCTTCGTTACTGGAGTGTCTGGAAGATGATGATCATTCTACACCTCCACCGGTTTTTTCGTATTAGGAGTTCACGCCGCTGACATGCCTCCCAACTATAATCCTCCTTGCTGCGGCTGGATGAGGTAAGACCCTCCAGCAACACAGCTGGACTGTAGGACGCACCGACTGTTGTGAGAAGCGGTGGGTTCCAGGTTTGGTGAGTAATGTTTGCTTGCGAGCACCACTTGTCTGTTAGTGCTATGGGGGCTAGCTGACAATGTTTACGAAAACCGGCCCCAGATTAGGGTCCTTCTGTTCAGCCTTTTAGGCGACGGTGGAGGATCTTGGTTTGAAGCCCATTATAGTCAACTAGTGGTCCACGACCAGTAACTGGTGATCCCAGGATTCTCTGGACGAGTGGATGCTTCTCTGTCACCGTGTAGGCCCCATCTTTCATATACAAATGAGAGTATACCCTCACGAGGAAATGTGGGCATGGATGTTCGTTATCGGGAGATCCATGTTCAAGTCGGCTACAGCCCAGATGGGACTTGTGCTGGCTCCGCCGGATGTCTGGTAAAATCACCGTTGTAAACTGTGTTGACATCTCTTTTTCTCTTCTCTCTTAAAAGGTGAGGAGGGTTTCAGAACGGCGGCCTGTCTGAAGTGTGGCTTGTTATATCGTTTGTGTACGAGTTCGGGTGGTAGCTGCTTAGCAGATAGCTGCTTAGCTTGCGTTCTAGTTGTGGCCTACTGTTTTAGCCAGTCAGCTGTTAGCTGTGCAGCTGTTAGCTGCAGTGTTAGCTCGCTGTGTTTACCAGGCTAGTACACGTTAGCTTGCTGCTATCAGCCAAACGGCTGTTAGCTTAATGCTACACTGTTGAACGTTTTCTGTGACTATAACATGCCTTAAACACTCTGACTACGACGTCATCTTTGAGAGAGGATGTTAGTCGAACCTACCTGGAGCCGGCCGGCGAGGACTGCGTCAACAAGGAGAACCGTAGCGGCGGGGAGCAGCGACGCTGCCCGTGTCGTCAAACACAGGATGCTGTGTTTACTATCGGTGCCCTGTTAGAGACTGCAGTTCGCTTGATCTGCGCTCTCGGTAGGAAGGTCCTGACCAGACCTTAAAACGCGTCTTCTTCCTTCCCTTCTAAATGTTTTGTAAATAACGATGTTTTCCAAAATGAGTGTTGCTGCACTACATTTAGGATACGACGCGAGTTGTGTGTGAATTGTCTTGTCACTGGTACTAGCTTCTCCATGCAAATCGGGTTGTTTGTTACAGATGTAAAAATGATCTGGTTTGTTGTGTTGAGAAACATCATGTGTGTTCATGTACCGTGTACTCACAACTAAGGGGGTTAAACTAACCTATAAAGCTATGCTTAGTGACATATGAGTGAAGAATGAATTATTTTTCTCAGCCTGTAATGACAATGAACAGTGTGTTCACATATTAACAGGTTTACCTGTTCAACTGGCCGTATTAAGGGTAAGGTAGGAGGGGTGTTTCCCCCCGGTTCCCTGGGGACTTCCTCACCCTCCTCTCAGACATGTTGTTTACAATATATTGTGTCACTGTGTGGTGGGATACGATGTAACCCTTGGCTTGATTGCTGGGGTTGTGCTAAAACTGCTTGAGGAACTGTATTTTCCTAAAAGAAAAGATTGTTTGGTCACTTTTCGTGTGTGCTTAGCAAGGCCTGTGGCCGATACTAATCGAGAATTGTGTATTCTCTCATTATGAAAAACGGCGTTCCTCTGTAGAGCGTATTGCCATTTTTTGTCGTGGTAAAGGGTTGTGTGTATCTTGTGATCTACAACTGGGTTGGGTTGGCCACAGAAGCACATGTGTAAGTCTGGTACCGGGGCTCTTAAGGGGGCCCTCTCTATTCTGTGTTTTTCCTTAGTAAAAATCAGATAGCAGGTTAGCACATGAGCTGTGTGAAGCTGTTAGACGCTTCATGTAGCTGACTATGACTGTGTCATACTCTTTTTTGTCGTTACATCGTATCATGGGTGTGGGGTCGTAAAGGGGTGAACTGGTAATCCTTTCCTCCCCTTCTTTGATGGGCAGGGGTTAAGACCTCCTGTCCTTCAAGGTTCCTGTCACGTTACTGTTTGGCACGTTACAGGGTAAGGGGGGGGGGGGGGAGGGAGTTTCCTGGTCTCACGCCCTGGAATATTGGGCGTGTGCACCGCAGAAATTCCCCCGCCACAGAGTACGTCACTGTGCGCGTGTCTGTTGGTAAGACTTCCGTCAGCTGTTCAGGTCCATATGATGGATCTGTTTCAGGGAGGGGTCAGGGCTCCTCCTCACGAAGCTCCTACTCGGGCCTTCTGTGAGTTAGGACTCTCCTTCCATGTGAGGGAGCCTCCTCAGAGTGCAGAGCCTCCTCCTCAGATTGTCGAGGTGAGTAGAACTCCAAAAAGGAGTCCTGCTCTATTGTGTGTGTATTCTATTCAATTCGATTATTGAGTGTGTATGGGTTCAGTGCCTCCTCTTCGGAGAGCCCTAAAACCAAACATTGCTCAATTTACATGGCTCAATGTTGCAATATATTCTTTTCAATCTATACAGCTCGCGTGGGAAGTCTCTCTGGGGATTTCCGCCTCCTCCCTATGGGAGGGTGGTGGGATGTAAAAATGTAAACAATTTTTACCCTCAGCCTGCGTCACGAGGGATTCATGTCAGTCTGTGTTCTTTCTTTTTTGAATAAAAAGAGGAAGGTACATGAAGCACGACGGCTCCGTGACGTTCTCCCAGGCGACTTGGAGGAACAATGTTTGGTGTCTTGCTAGACTATCCATTGATGTGTTTGGGTCTCGACGCATACATAGTGCTGGCTCGGTGTGTTTCTGTTACAGGATCACACAGGGGCTAAGTGCGCCTTGGTTGCTTGTTAAAACAGCGTTTTTATAGGGCAACTGGGATGGGGTTTTGTCTCTTCCGAGCGCCAGTTTACTAGGTTGTCTCGATGAATTCTCGTTCATATCTGGGGGATGTTAACGGAATAGATCTGAACATAGGTAGAGGGGTCTCACGCCCTTGGGGTGGGCCACTGAGCATGGTCTAAATGAGGACCGTCTGGGTGGCGCCCTCTTTTCATGTTTTAGATCGACACGCATACTCTCCTGGAGTGGGCATGTCGGCGTGGTTAGGACACGGGACAGGTCTGGTCACGCTGGTCCAGGTCAGTTAACCCGTTGTCCGCTGGGGATGCAGATCTGCTGTTCTGGTACCCCGAGGGACTTGTGCTTTTTTCGGGGGGAAAAATGCCAGGTCGGACCGGGTGTCACAGGGTTAGGCGCTATGGAGACCCTTGTTGGGTACATATTGTACTCTGCACTGTCGTAATGGCTTACGGCCATGCCAACCTGTACACGCCCGATCTCGTCCGATCTCGGCCGCTACGCAGGTTTGGTCCTGGTTAGTACTTGGTTGGGAGACCGCCTGGGAATACCAAGTGCGGTGGGCTTGGGGCTGGTTCTCCATTCTTTTCGCTCCTCTCTCACGCGTGGCGAAGAGGGGGCTGTTGGGGTGGTCTTGGACCTCCTCTGGCAACCCTGTGCTTCCAGTGCCGCCGGGCCCGGTCCGAAGTAATGTTTCGTCGACCCGTAGGCCTGGAATAACCATTTTTTTAAAACTGAAACACTTGTACTGCGGTATAGCCAGTTATGCCTGCAGGTGTGTTTTGGAGTTTTTTCTTGAGGGGGTATAGGAACAACCACCGCATAGGGTAACGACAAGGTGGTTGATTCCCTTGTGTGTTGGAGCAGTGTCAACTCCCGGGTTACCCGGTTGAGTGTGCCCCTGCACGTTCATGACGTCTGCCAATCATGTCAGCCTTCTCTGCCTCAACCCCTCTGGGTGGGTTTTTTTTAATGGAGGCTTGGTCATGCAACAACGCCAGCATATGCCCCTTCCGCCGGGGGGGCTGTTCTCAGCTAACTCCTTTGGCGCCTGTCTCGTCCGCAGTGCTCCAGGCTCAGGTTACAGCCTGTTGCCTGGTTTCCCCGGTGCGCTGCCTGCTACCGTTGGTTAACCTTTTTTGTGTGCTTACGGCCATGTTGACTGCCTGTTCTGCAGGGTCAGTGTACCAGGCGGTGTGCTATTGGGGGGAAAGGGCCCGCTCTTGGAGGGGCCTTATCCGAATACGCTGGCGATGTGGGGGGCGGTGTCTCTAAGTGACCGCCTGGTGGGGTCTTGATGCCTGGCATCATTGACCTCTCCGGGCCCCCGTTTTCCAGGGGATTCAGTCCCTTCAGTGGGTCTGGGTCTTCCTTCGCGCTCCGCTGCTACGGCCTTGCCACGGGGTTGGGTTTGTTCTTGACCCCGTGATTCTGGGGGCAGTAATGAGGTTGTTCCTTCCGTTCGTTCCCGGGTGGCATGCGGGTTGTGCGTGTGTGTAGTCGTGGGGTCAGGCCACGGTCTGCTCACCCTGTGCGTTGAGTTGCTTGAGTGCCTCTTCGCACGGTCGGATCCGTCGCCCTCCCGTGATCCTCCAATAGGGGGGGTGCCCTCCATTAGGGGGGGTCGGGGGGGCTCGGTCCTCCCTGATCTGATGGTTGTGGGGGGCCTCAGCGGGGTACATTTGTCGGCCGATGGCTCTCGCTCGGCCTCCCTTGTGCAGTAGGGACGCCAAGCGGAGCCATACGATACAGAACGTTAGGTTATGGCTATAACCAAGTTCTGTGAGTATTGGTGATGCTCGGCGTCAGACGCCACTGCGGCCCTTGATCTCGCCTTGTGGTGAAAGCTTGGGAAGGAGGCGAGTGTGTGGCCCCACCCCTGCTTATGTAGGTACGCTGATGGGGGTGTGGCCAGACGGATGTTGGGATGTAAAGGTGCATTGTGGAATTTTTTATTCAGTGCGCATGCACGAGCGAGGTACAGTGCAGTAGTGACGCCGAGCGTCACCAATACTCACAGAACTTGGTTATAGCCATAACCTAATGTTAACGCTACAGGCCTCCTTGGAATTAATTACTTAATCATAATTAAAATAAATATGACAATATTTGTACGATAAGAAATTACGCATTTGATGTCGGAAAAATAAATAATATGGATTAATCTGATCACAGGGCAGCTGCTTAATCATATCTGAACCAGCTATTTTGGACAAATGTATAATTACTTTAATTACTCAGATATTCAAACACAATTATGCAATTATTGTGAAATGATTGAAAATAATAATTATTTAATGCCTTCTGTGGAATTTGTATTTCTTATTGGTTACACATCTGTTTTAATGATTAATTATATACATTTGAAAGAATGCAGGTCAACATACAATATATCCCATTGATTGGTATACAATGGGACAGACCTTTGTTTGATTGATTGATTGATTGATTGATTGAAAACTTTATTAACAGATTGCAGAATGGGTACAGTACAGTACAGCTCAATTACATACAATTGTTAAGGGGATGCAGACCAGAGAAAGACGTTCGTCTTGTTTACATCAGGGTCCCCCATTTTCAATTCATCATAACATATGACACACACGACATACAGATAGACAGTACTGCTACATCTATACATTTATGACATACCAGATTTGCAAATACAGTACTGTTTGTGATACAAAAAGAGTCCATAAAAGAGAGTATATACATTTGACGTAGAAACTGTTGGAGGGGGTTGGGTAGGTGGGGTGGGGTTGGGTGGGTGGGTGGGACTGTACATTGAAGGTGGTTGGGTGGGGGGGGGGGGGGGGGGTTGGGTAGGAGGGGTGGGTGGGGGACACTGTACAAGCAAAACTGTACTTTGGAATATTGACCAAACCATACTTGGTAATTTACTGTACATTGGAGGGGGTTGATATAGCTATAAACCTGCATTCCTTCGAATATATCATTAATCAATTAAACTTATATTGAAATACACTATATAGCCTATACACCAACACTGAAATGACAGTGGATACATAAATAAATAAGAACTAAAGCTAATCGCATGGAAATTAATTAATTCCATAACAAGTCTTGTGTGCGCCAGTATGGCCTACGTGTCTAATGAACAGTATAGGCTTAATATATTCTAGTTACTTGTTTCATTAGGATTTAGTAGATACTATATATGCTCTGCCTCTGCCCTACGTACAGTATAAGTACAGACTGTATCTATACTGTATGTAGGGCAGAGCATATAGTATCTACTAAATCCTAATGCAACAAGTCATTAATGGAATAATAAGCCTATACTGCGTTCATTCATTACACTGTAGGCTACAGTATACTGCGTGTGTGTGTGTGTGTGTGTGTGTGTGTGTGTGTGTGTGTGTGTGTGTGTGTGTGTGTGTGTGTGTGTGTGTGTGTGTGTGTGTGTGTGTGTGTACGCGCGGTGCGGCAGGTGTACCACGAGCTGTATATGATGACAATACATTAATCTAATCTCATTTCGATGCGTCATTACTTTGCCTTATAAGGGGCTCTGGAGGCGTTGTTTTGTATGCAAATGACCTGAACGGGAACGCGCTTTCGAGTTTAAGACAGAATGCCATTCTCCAAGCAGATATCAGATCATATCACAGCTGTGACCGCTTCAGCCCCTTAAGACATATTACCAGCACGTCCGGGACTCAGAGTGAACTTGTCATTGATTCTGTCTCAGTTGGTTCCAAGATAAGAAGAGAACTCTTTGAAAAAATTTGGAGAATGAGACCCATTGTTCTGCCTAAATATATTTAAAATTGTGTTAGAAATTGTTAGCGCCTCACTTCACAGCTAGAACTATGGGTAATCCTTGATCAGCGATTGGCTCCTGAACACCAGTATACCTACCGGCAGCCAGCCAATCTTCTTCAAGGGGTATATAAGGCCACATACAGTATGTATGTGACATGGCATGGTCTAGGTTGGGTTGTTAAGACATTGGTCGCCATGGGTTATATCCATCAATATAGCCAGTCTGCCACCGTTGAAAGCCTAGGAGATGTTTACCTTCTTTGCAGGGCTATAACTTTTTAAATTGTATTGCTATATCTGCATTACTACGGCCCATTCAACATCGATTATCTATCGTTCCGGATGTGGGAACGTTATATTTTTTCATTCATACATTGTTGTGTTAATACCGTCTTGAATATAAGTATGTTTATAAGCTTTTCTGCTGTAATTCCAAAAACGCTAGTTATTCTCCACTTGCACAATCTCAAAGTAGCCATTTCCGGCTGACTTCCGGTTGCCAATGGCACTTCCTGTCCCATCCAAATACATTGGTTTTAGCTACTTTTCTCCCCTTATTTAAACAACTTTGTCGTCACAGAGAGGCAATGAAACGTTTGTATTGTTATAGTATAGAATGTATTTAATAAGCAAACGTTTGTCAGCAGGGTTTTTGGGCTGTATTTCATGTAAAAACGTTTACTGTTAGTTTCCTTGCTCAGCCAGCATTAGCTAACAGAAGCTAGTGGTTAAACAGGCCGGATTAGCTTTGAGCTAACTATCTTTCCCGACCCATGTATTCATTCCATTCTAAACATAACGTTAGTTTACAAAACATGACCCGTCTATATAACGTTGAGGAACAAATTATATAGACGGGTAATGTTTTGAACAACTAACGTTACGTTTAGAATGGAATGCATCGGCAAAGATCCGTTAGCTCAAAGCTATTCCGGCCAGTTTATCAACTTCCTGTCATTTAGAAATATGATTTTATAGTGAAAATCATTACCAAAACGTCCGGAAAAACCTAACGGGAGCATTATAGACGGTCATACAAATGTACAAATGCTATAAGGTGGCAAGAAATGCACTATAAACAATACTTTGCGGCGTCGTTTCTTGCGCTAGCCTCTTGTTAGCCAGCATTAGCCTTAATAGCTTTGAGCTAAGGATCTTTGCCGATGCATAAAGTATTGTTTATAGTGCATTTCTTGCCACCTTATAGCATTTGTACATTTGTATGACCGTCTATAATGCTCCCGTTAGGTTCTTCCGGACGTTTTGGTAATGATTTTCACTATAAAATCATATTTCTAAATGACAGGAAGTTGATAAACTGGCCGGAATAGCTTTGAGCTAACGGATCTTTGCCGATGCATTCCATTCTAAACGTAACGTTAGTTGTTCAAAACATTACCCGTCTATATAATTTGTTCCTCAACGTTATATAGACGGGTCATGTTTTGTAAACTAACGTTATGTTTAGAATGGAATGAATACATGGGTCGGGAAAGATAGTTAGCTCAAAGCTAATCCGGCCTGTTTAACCACTAGCTTCTGTTAGCTAATGCTGGCTGAGCAAGGAAACTAACAGTAAACGTTTTTACATGAAATACAGCCCAAAAACCCTGCTGACAAACGTTTGCTTATTAAATACATTCTATACTATAATAATACAAATGTTTCATTGCCTCTCTGTGACGACAAAGTTGTTTAAATAAGGGGAGAAAAGTAGCTAAAACCAATGTATTTGGATGGGACAGGAAGTGCCATTGGCAACCGGAAGTCAGCCGGAAGTGGCTACTTTCAGATTGTGCAAGTGGAGAATAGGCCCAAACGCATATGATAGATTATCGATTGCCGTTTCTTTCCTATACACGCTATATTAAAAAATTCAAATGTATATGATCGGTATACATTATGCTTCATCATGCGTGGAGGAAAGGGGGGGCGGGGGTCGTCTATAATTCCTTTATCGTCAGTAACGGCTTTATGTAGTATGGGTTGATATATTGATCAGACTGTTTGCAAACAAAGAAACGCACAATCGGGCTGAAAATAACGTTACTGTCCTCTTACCGTTCGCGGATGAGACTGGAAGAAAAAGATCCCAATTATTTGACGCCGATCGCCTAGATCGATTTCCGGTTTGTATGGTGCAATAAACGCCGAAATCATATCGATTATTGTGTTATGGAAACAATCCATATGCACGCCAGTGTTTGGCTGTAGTCCCATAGCAAGATATTACTGCCGGAGGGATTTCCTCGACGCACCGATCACAACTTCCGGTTTTGAGAGTGTAACTCGCCCGACCATCCACCAGGCGGCGGAATTGAGGCGTTGCAATCTCATTCAGGGTCCCGCTGCAGGGTCGGAGGTTGGCTGGATGAATTATGAATGCCATGGCGAAAAGATTAAATATTGATTTAAAAAACGGCTTGCGCCGTTCAACGCATGGCGGCCAAAAACGGCTTAACTCGTTTATGGCGACCAATGTGTTAACACTTTCCGTGCCACTCACGAGATTTCTCTGGTTTTTTTATAGGTGGTTGCTAGCCACTCACGAGATTTCTCTGATTTTTTTTTTTTTTTGCGATCTGAAAAATTATTGCATCACCCGAGCCTACCCGAGTATAGCCGAGGGGCGCCGGCGATCACTGTGGAAAAAAGCGCCCCCTGTCGTCTCCCAGATGACATAAGTGATTTTGGAATGGACTCAATGAAAATGAATGGGGAAAAAAATCCGGTACTCCACATTTTCCAGTTCACTGATACAGCCGGGGTTACCACAGTTCACTCTGGAACCTCAGATCCCCGCGGATCATGGAGATCTACAGTATCGCGTTGGATCCATACACGTATCGATTTTTTCGAATGGTGATCAGGAATTGGAATATACCAGTTGGATACCATCTGATGTCAGGTAAGGACTCTATGTTATCAGTGTTAGCATAATCAGAGTAAGTTTGATGAAGTTATAAGCTGTTTTGTGAAATGTCTTCTTTCGGTTTCACTGTAAAAGTCTGTGAGGAAATCAACGGAGCGATTATCCGCACGCGGCCGTAATGTGCTTGCGTGCACGTATAATATTGATCATCTAGCGTTTATTTGAAAACGATTCATAAAAAGGCCGACGAATATCAACGTTGTGGAATATTCCACTAAAAGACGATTTTCATAGAATGCTCCAGAATGAGCTGTTTTTTATATCAAAACGGGGGCTTTTCTAAATGCTCTAAAACGGAAACGACGCGATAAAAAAACAATCTGCCTTGACAGCACTGACTGGAAAATAGTCTTTGATAATGCGATGGGCAGATTAGACACATAGCCATAATTTAAAACATAGATTAGGCGATATTAACGTTAACATTGGCGCCGATGGTGGCATTCAGCCGGTAAAACGGAAAACCAGGCGTGGCGCTCAAAGTGTTAAGGAGCTCACAGACCGTCAGAAAATGCCAAAATGTCACGCAATTCAGAAATAGGTCGAAATGGAGATATTGGCTATTTTGAGTGCTTTGAAATGTTTTCTATCTGTCTCCTTATTTGCAAAACGTAATACGACTAGTAAATATGTGACGCGGCATGGTCTAGGTCGGATTATGCCCGCGCAAATGATTCTTCAAAAATTCAGACATAGGTAACATTTTTGATATTGGCTATTTTAAGTGCTTTCCTTATTTTCTAAACTTAATACGACTTGTAAATGTGTTAATTATTGTTAGATTGTCCGACAGTTTTATTTTCCTCGCTGTGTGAAAAAACCACAGTTGTGTCAGATGGGAGTGGCTTGTACTTTCTTTCTCAGGTGTCGGAGACAAGACGCGCAGAAATGACAGCTGGCACCAAAATCCATTCCGAGACAACGGGCCCAGTACTTTGTTGGCGAGAAATATGCAGAGAAACATTAATATCTTTGGAACGGTTTGTGTTTAAATTGTATCTGAATCAGGAAATTATCTTATCTCCGTCAAAATGTAAAGTGTATCTCTCCGTCGCATGAAGGCATAGATTATTGAATTATCAATTATTGAATTAAACAAATGCATCTATTTCAGTTGCAAGACAGACAGGCTTGCACTGCTGCGCTGCACTCATAACAGAGCGACTCCGATACTGAGTGTGGGCAGCACACACACACATACTGTACACACTAGGGGTGGGGGGGAGAAATCGATACGTAGTAGTATCGCGATACTTTGCATGGCAATACTGTATCGATACAGGGACGCCAAGTATGGATATTTAATTATTCCTAAAAATTCTTTTTTTTAAATAAAGAAATTTGTATAAGGAAGTTGCTTTGTTCATTTCAATACCTGTAATAGTACAGTAGTCCACACACGCACACATGTGCATTCAGTTAAGTTGGAATATGACTGTAATACAAACAGTTCAGTTTGTCAGGTACATGCAACACAGATTACAGTGTTTACATCTGTCTGCTTGAGAAAATACCATGTTCTGCAATACAAATTATTGAAGTGAGATGAACAGACTGAACTCTGAGTTTTACTTTGCAGTTGAAAAAAGGTAATACATTTAATTTGATTAAAAAAATATGCAGCAATACAGTGTATGCATTTTTTCCTTTCTTTTTTCACAGTAAACGACAACACCAACACAGACACAGGACAAGAAACAGTGCAGTGGAGGATTAATCAATTAAATACATTTATATATATATATAAAGTGAAGAGTGCAGAGTTCCAGTAAGGACTAGTGCAGTGCAGTCAGTGTCATTGTGCCAGTGTCACTTGGGGGCAGAGGGGGGGGGGGACCTGAGGCATTGATCAGCCTGGCGGCTGAGGGGAAGAAGCTCAGTATTTAGTATCGTATCGTGACCCAAGTATCGCGATAGTATCGTATCGTGAGGTCTCTGGCGATTCCCACCCCTAGTACACACACCACATTATTCTTCGGAGTAGCCCAGGCAGAGTGCGGGCAGCACACACACGAACACACATACGCACACCAAACATTCCCCAATCCCTTCTGTTTCTTCTGTCAAAAACATCACCATTATTCATCTTTCCCTTACTGTTTCAGTAGCGCGGCCAAGGGTGCACACCTGGGAGTTCTATGTTCATTTTGACCATCATATATACATTTACTGTATATACATTTATTCACTCACCATTTCCACAAGACATTCACCCCTGCATTCAGTCCATTGTTTTTGATTTAACGTTCCGCTGTGATAACTTTTTCCTCTAACAGAATAATCACCCTTTGTCATTGTCAGCTCTTTTTACAATATGAGTTAAATACATTTTTTTTTGTTGTTGTGATAAACAGCCTCTGTCCCTCTCCTTCCTTTAATGGAAACCCTGTGTGGGGATTTAGTTAACTGGTAGACTATAAACTGTCTCACATCATCACATCATAATAACAAAGCTCTCCTGCAGCTCACCTGGATAAGGTGTTGGGTGGGGGAGGGGTTAGGTGTGTTGCAATGTGGGTAAAGTAGGGCTGCAATGCATGCATCACCTCTTAAGCCCGATGGGTCCGGTACCGGTCCCAAAATGACATCATATCATGAATCAATCTCTCTACTGTATGACATAATGTTGCGTTTTTTGTCAAATCTATCCAAGAGTAAAGACCATAATCCTGTCAAAACAGCAGTCATCGTGTATATATATTTTTTTTAATTTTTATATATGTTATTCAATTGTGAGACTTCAGTGTGATCCAC
Source organism: Notolepis coatsorum (assembly GCF_963971535.1). NCBI lineage: Eukaryota > Metazoa > Chordata > Actinopteri > Aulopiformes > Paralepididae > Notolepis > Notolepis coatsorum. The sequence continues at coordinate 54,683,222 of NC_140180.1, read as the reverse complement.
GGTTGAGATTTTTTCCTGTGATATGTAATCTGAGAGAAGGCCCAACCATTGCCCAGTATTCATGTTCGGCGAATGTAGTCATATGAGGAGAGGGCATCCAGAGCTCTCAATGAGCGTTGAAATTTCGAAAAACTTTTACCCAGCCGATTCTAGCTGACTTGTGTATGAATTTTTTTTTATTTCTCAGGATTCTCTATCACAAAACCGAACGTTATTGGCATAGATTGGAGCGCAGTTAGTGTGTCTACCTTCTGTGAACGTTTAGCAACAATCAGCTTTGCATTCCAAAATGGCGGGCCATATCCATTATAAGAATGGAACTGTACATACAGTAGATTTCATTCTCGGTTCTTCCTGCACGCCTGGTGATACTAAATCCAAATTGAACTGTGGCATTGGAAATAGTAGATTTGTCCTGATCCATATTATGTGCAAATTGGCTATAATAAGGTAATTTATAGGCCTGATATTCTATATTCTATAATAATATTTCAAATGGCATGTGTCCGGATGGCAGAATTCAGTAGTGTATCTACAAAACCTTCTGTTTAATCATGTTCCCTTTAGTCATTTCCTTAGATTTTTTTGTACACGCGATTTCAAGAAGGTGCTGAACGAGCTCAGTGGCAGTTTTTCATGTCTGGTCATTTTTAGCATGGTGTTATTCACTGTCAAAGATGCAAAGAAAAATCTTAATTTATATTCTCCTTTGTTTCATCACAATTTACTCAAGCCTAGTAACATACACAATATTTCTGACACTGTGATTACATTCCCTGAGATCCATAGATGTGCCTAGATACCAAGAACATGCAAATGGACCTTGTAGAAGTGGAGCAATCTTCCATTTACTTAGGTTTGTATTTTAGGCGGATTTTCTGAAAATAGGGCTAGGGCTTAACCTCTTAAGCCTGCATGGGTGGAAGAGGTTAACAGGTTAAGAGAAACAGCTCCAAGCATTTGAAGCTCCGCCACTCTAAACAAGCTATTGTGGTATCATCTTGGTTAACAAGACATAGATTGAAAAGTATCTGCCCGATTTGTACAAGTGATGACTTATTTTGAAGGTATGGACCTGTACTTTCATATCATGTAAAAAAGGTCTGTGCCTGGTCACATATTCCCAACCTACTCTTCACAAACTCCACCGTTGAAGCTCTGTGGTAACTCATAAAAGTAGAGTTACATTTGTAAATGTAGCTTTCTCCACTGCCGACTTTTAGCTACAGTACTGCTCTGGGGTCGGTACCAAAGGTACTATCCGTGCTGCAATAGTGTAGAATGTTGATTGGTCAATGGAAATCATCACAACATTTTTATCTCATTGCATGTGGGTGGTCCTTGACTTGTGTCTCCACGTTTTTCAAACATGGAGAGATTTTGACCAAAGACTGAGAAAGTTAGGCACATTGAATGCAGCATGTCAGTCATCTTGCAGAAGAGCCAGTAGCTGAGGAGTGGACAGATTCCCTCCTTCTGGGGTTTCAAGGGAGCAACCCAAGCTAAAGTGGAGGTCAAACGCAACTTGTGGATGAAACTCTGGATGACAACTTCACGGTACTAACGTCACGGTTCGGTACATCCAGCCATAGATATGACGAATACGTCTCATACCACTAGGTGAAACTAGGGTTGCACATTTTACAAATGTATGCTCAATATCTTTACTTTACACTGGCTTACTAACAGTCTTAACACAGAAGGTCTTGAATATCAAGCTTGTATTGCCACATTTAGATGATGAATAAAACGTTGAAGCTTGTAAAGGCATGATGACAAGCCGACATAACAAATTAACCGTGCTCTCTGCACTGGGCTGTTTCTTCCCTCCTCCCCTCCCCTTACTACAGGTGTGCCTGAAACTAAACCATTCATTTTACATTTACATTTACATTTAGTCATTTAGCTGACGCTTTTATCCAAAGCGACTTACAAGTTCTGTGCGACAAGACAGCAAGAAGGGTATAACTCTATCAGCTGAGTAACAATGTTCATCAAAGTGTTGCGTGTTACAGTGTAGGTTAGTTTATTAGGACAAGTGCATGACATTAAAGTTAGTCGGGGTTAGATTTTTTTTTTTTTTTTTTTTTATCATTTCAGATAATGGTTGAAGAAGTGAGTCTTTAGTCGACGGCGAAAGATTGGACGGGATTCGGCTGTCCTAACTGGGATGGGTAGTTCATTCCACCATTGTGGGGCAAGGACTGAGAATAGGCGGCTTCTCTTTGATGACCCTCCGGGAGCTTGGATAGGAGTAGATCTGAGGCGGCCAGAAGATGCAGAGCGTAGGGGTCTTGAGGGTGTGTAGTTAGAGACCATTGACCGGAGGTAGGCGGGAGCGGTTCCCTTTGCCGCACGGTATGCTAGGTCGAGGGCCTTGAAGCGGATACGTGCAGCAATGGGGAGCCAGTGCAGGTCCCTAAGAAGTGGGGTGACATGGGCCGACTTCGGTAGGTTTGAGATCAGGCGGGCCGCTGCATTTTGAATGAGTTGAAGAGGCTTGGTGGCAGTGGCCGGGAGGCCAGCTAGCAGTGCGTTGCAGTAAACGAGGCGGGAGATGACTGTTGATTGGACGAGGAGTTGGGTGGCTTCTTTTGTCAGGAAGGGGCGTATCCTTCTGACGTTGCTCAGGAGGAATCTGCAGGTTCTGGTTGTCGCTGCGATGTGAGCAGAGAAGTTCAACTGGTCGTCGAGGACAACACCAAGGTTCTTGGCGGTCGGCGACGCGGTCACAGCTGCATTCTCGACTGTGATGGAGAGGTCGGTCAGGGGGGAGGATTTGGCCGGCAGGTGGAGCAATTCTGTTTTGCTTAGGTTCAGTTTGAGGTGGTTGGTCGTCATCCAGGCGGAGATGTCGGACAGACAGGCCGAGATCCGCTCAGAGACGTGGATATCTGAGGGAGGGAAGGAGAGGAAGAGTTGAGTATCATCGGCATAACAATGATATGAGAAGCCATGAGACGTGATAATGTTACCCAGTGATTTAGTGTAGAGGGAGAAGAGAAGGGGTCCTAGGACCGAGCCCTGGGGGACACCCGTCCGGAGGGGGCGGGTGGCCGACAGAGTCCCTCTCCATGACACTTGGTAGGAGCGGTCATTGAGGTATGATGTCAGCCATGTCAGCGCAGATCCAGCCACTCCCATTCCTGCGAGGGCCGCGAGGAGGATCTGATGGTTGACTGTGTCGAAGGCTGCAGATAGATCTAGGAGAATCAGGACAGAGGAGAGGCCTTTCGCTTTTGCTAAGTGAAGTGCCTCTGTGACCGCAATGAGGGCCGTTTCTGTGGAGTGGCCAGTCCGGAAGCCAGACTGATTGGGGTCTAGGAGGTCATTCTGTAAGAGATAAGCAGTAAGTTGGTTGGATACAGCACGTTCAAGTGTTTTAGAAAGGAAGGAGAGAAGAGAGACAGGGCGATAGTTGGCTATGATGGTGGGGTTCAGGGTTGGTTTTTTTATGAGGGGCGTGACTCTGGCTTGTTTTAGGGAGGTGGGGACCACCCCTGAGTTGAGTGAGGAGTTGATGGTTGCAGTTAGGAATGGGAGGATGTCCGGTGCTATGGTCTGGAGGAGTGGGGAGGGTAGCTGGTCCAGCTGGCATGTAGTCGGACGGTTCGACGTTACCAGTGTCAGGGTCTCGGCTTCTGTAATGGGAGAGAAAGATGACAGAGTGAAGGATGAGGTTCTCGATTCAGCGTTTGGAATGGGTGGGGGTTGGGAGAAGGAGCTGCGGATGTTCTCCACTTTTTCCTCAAAGAAGATCGCAAAGTCTTCGGCAGAAAAAGATGAGGGAGGAGGAGGTGGGGGGGGAGTGAGGAGGGAGGACATGGTAGCATGCAGTTTGCGAAGATTCTTGGCAGAGGCCTCGATCCTATGGTGAAAGAAAGAAGCTTTGGCATTAGTAATGGTTTTGGAGAATGTTAACAAGAGGTTGTGATATGTGTCGATGTCAGCAGTGAGGCGTGACTTTCTATACTTCCTCTCAGCCGCTCTCAGGACCTGTCTTTGTTCTCTCACTGCATCCGTCAGCCATGGACTGGGTGGGGAATGGCGGGCAGGTTTCTCAACTCATATTCATGAATGATATGTTTGTAACACAGCAGGGTCATTACACAAGGCTGAAAATGTTCATCGTTTTCTTGTTCACCTAATAATGTTAACTAGGGATGTTCGATATTGGCTTTTTTACCGATACCGATATACCGATATTGTCCAACTCTTAATTTCCGATGCCGATATCAACCGGTACCGATATATGCAGGGTTCCCCCCCCCCCCCCCCCCCCAAAAAACGGAATAATTTCAGGTAATTAACATTACTCTCTTGTTGTGGAATTAACACAACATTATGCATACTTTTTACAATAAATAAAATCAGAATTTGTTCTTACTTGCTTGCCTGGGTAAATAAAGGTTAAATAAATGTAATAATTATTTTTTAATAAAATTAGAAACCCGATACCGATAATTTCCGATATCACATTTTAATGCCAATATCGGTAGGCCGATAATATCGGACATCCCTAATGTTAACCAATGGAAAGACACACACCCACACCCACTAACGTCTTCCGCGCTACTTTCCCTTCACAGCTGATCAGAGAGAAAAAACGCAAACATACTTTTGCTGATCTGGACTGGTCCTCTGAGCTCCTCTCCAGTCAAGCTGCTGTGTTTAAATCCAAAATATTGATAAATCCTCTGCCATTGTTGTGTAACATGGTATCTCTTCTCTAGTCTTTTTCTGCTTCACGTGAAGTAAAATCTACTCTAGAAGTGAAACTGAAACTATACACGTGGGGAGGGGGCACTAGGCAATTAATTTACTCAACTGGATTCCTGAACACAGAATGACACCGTTATCACTGACTGACGACTGCGGCAACCTAGGTGGAACTAAGTATAACTTAATAAAACTAAATTATATTTAATAATAATTATTATTATTATTATAAATAATAATCATTATAAATATTTGTTTCCTGTTGTACCGAACTCGTACCAAACCGTGACCCCAAAATCAACTGTGGCTTATGTGTACCGTCACATCACTACTGAATAATATTTAATGTTTCAAGTTTAAATACAAATTGTCGTTATTATCCTTAACATAGTATTCCAAAGTCTAGTGAGGGCATACAAAAACAAATTAATGTCTATGTGTAGCAGCCTGAATATTCTACAAAGTATTCAGTAGTGCTAACTAACTGTTACTTTCCCTGTGTGTGTATAACGTGTGATTTACAGTGTTCCTTTGGATAGCCTAACAGTGTTCCTTTGGATAGCTCGCCCAGTCTAACGACGAGGTGAGGTGCTACTCTGCTCCGGCTGCAGTATGGACTACTAACAATAACATTGAGCCCTTTTTCCCTTTCTGGCGCGGTCCTTGAGTGGGACCAGTGGAGGTTGCCAGCAGAGGGCGGAGTGGCAGTGGTGGTAGGTGGAGCAGTGGAGAGAAGCAAGCAACGAGGAAGAGGGAGTTACCTGGAGGCGAGGGGAGCAGGAAGCTCTCTTCGGCGTTGGACTTGGCCGTGAACGGTCGCAGCCACAACGGGCGTGTGCTTTGGAATAGCCCCGTTGAAGAAGTGACGTTGGAGAGCCCTGCCGGAGCGAGCGGCGGGTGATGAGGAATACTTGCTAGTGACGGGTTATCCTAGAAGTATCAGCGATAGTGTGTGAGTAAGAGAAACCGAACCCAAGGACTAACGTCTAGAGCTAACGAGACTAACATCTAACGTTATCGGGTTATAGTAGTTACTGTGTGCGGTATAGTAGTATGCTGCTAACGGCTCCGTCTGACTTGAGTAGACTACCGGGCGCGAGGCGCTGAAGAGACCGGTGGTATAGCCAGCCACGTTGCGTTAACAGTGTAACCGAATAGCAGGAGGGTGCGTCGAGACCCAAAGCTTAGCTGTGTTTAGGGTAGCCAGAGTATTAGCACGCGCGACAGAAGCAAGCCAGCAACAGCAGCGGTGGACGTTTCCCAGACGGTACTGAGGACGCCTCTTCCCACCAGCAGAGGACACCATACAGCACGCTCCTTCAGCTAACCACTGCCTGCCGTCCGCCCAGCCTGCTGGCTGTGCTCGCGGGATCGCCGACGCCATCTTGTCACCCGGACGAGCGGTGACAAGAGGCGTCTCTACTTTTCGTAGCTCAATTTCTGCAGACCCCTCTCTGATTGGTTGAGCTCCATTTCTGCAGACCCCTCTCTGATTGGCCGAGCGCGCGCATGAGCCGCGCCAAGCGCCTCTAGCCAGGAATCGAAACTCCGTTAAGCTCCAGAGAGAGAGGCTGAAAACCCACAGTTCTTGCCCGACGGATGGGAGCCGAATCCCGGATCCTTCTCATGAATACCCCCAAAACATGGAGGTCGCGAACGCAATTTATACGCATGGAAGTATTGATTACGCCATAACGAATCATTAAAAAAATATACCGTTAACTGGAATATGTTGTGTGTGCCTTTACACATATGTTGGATTATGTAATTGGTTTGTCATTAAAAACCAATAATAATCGCTCGCATCGCCGGCTTTGCTGACCAGAGCTCTCTCAGATTCAAAGTTTTAATTGCAGCCTGGAACATACATGTTTCGGAACCAATGTGTAACTAGACAGTTACAATATAACATTTATATTAATTAACCCAGTTAATGCCTTAAGAGAAAGAGTCTGGTGGTCAATGTCGGATTGCTACGGAAATGTTGTGTCTTACTAATAATAACTAATTCCTTGGTCAATAGAAGTCTCTGTGATACTTTCTGAATATGATTTGGGAACATCAAATGGGCAGGGTTATAATAGAAGAAAGACAGTGTAAACAATATAATTAACTCTGAATATAATAATGAGGAAAAATAAACAGGATACACAACAAGGTGCATGAGATGAGGTGGGGGAGTCATGTCATGGTACAGTTACAGTAAGTGGGGAGTGCGTCACGGTACAGTTACAGTAAGTGGGGAGTGTAAACACTAAACAGTGATTCAACCCCCCTCAATGTACAGTTTCTGACAGCTGGGCTGTGTTGAACTTGTCACGTGAAATAACGTTATATGACGTATGGCTATCGCGTCCAGCTCTTAGCCTTATGAGATATCCCTTATCTCCTAGTACCTAATGTACTCCAATACGAACAACTTTAATGCACCCCACCTGATCGGGCCCCGCCCATATGGAGGCGTAGCCTATATAACCATAGCTATGGTCACCAACACACTCTTCCTCTATTTTCGTTCCATCATAACGGCTGCGTGCACCGTATGTAACTAGTAGGATGAAAAGATCAGAGAAGATTCATAATGTTGGAAGCTTACCGGAGGTTGCTGGCCCCTGGCATCTTCGAAGCATGTTTTCAGCGACACGACAGGCCTATGTTGATGTTCCTCGTCTGATGGCAGCAGACCAAGGTTCAGCTGTGCAAGATTGGCTGTCGGGCCAGCTTCTACCCAGGTAGGCCCTGTGTCTTCAGGCATGGGTATTAGTGTTAGTAATGCTGGTTTGTTTTGTTACACAACCATGTTGTGTGTTGGCACCGGGGGCAGGATGGTTTGGTGAACGTTTCACTGCAGTGAACGGTTTCCAAACGGTCTTGGACGTGCTGTTAAACATCTAATGCTATGCTACATGCTATCGCTAATGCTACATGCTACCACTACTGCTACATGCTAACTGCTACTCTGTTCTAATGTCTCCGCCGTGAGATGTTGTCACTTCTCCCTCCTCTTGCCCGGTTCATCAATGAAGGTCAGTCGGTAGCTGTTGTGTTTTTTTTTTGCTGAGTCCTATTACCTTTTTTACGGGTAAATGGGTTGACAACAGGGTAGGCCGTGGCTAGGTAGCCTAGCCAGATACGTTACCTTTGTGTTCCGGCGGGGTCTGTGGAACGGTGTCCCCATGGGGCCGATGCGTGAGCTCGGCGGTGTAGCAGTAGAGCTATACTACTGCAGGATGGGACTTAACGGCGGGTTATGGCTCAGCTGGCTAGTTCCTATCCACATTGGCGTCGGGTAGTGGGGCTATGGGTCCAGCTGACATGGTAAACATGTTGCGTGTCTGTGCTCAGGCGGTTGTTGATCTGGGTCCCACATCGCCTCACGCTAGGCTGTAGTAGTGTAGGGGCAGGGCCGCCTGGGAGAAATGTGAGGCCCTGTGCGAGATTTAAACGCGAGGCCCCCCACCCCCTGAGGCGGCCCTGTGTAGGGGGCTACTGTTTCGTTCTGTCACTCTGCTATGAGAAGGTCTGTCTTTGCTACAGCTTTCTCTCCTCTCAACCATTTATGCTGACGGTCAATCGGTGTCTACTGGGGGAGTAGTGCGGGGGGGGGCTTTGTTTACCTTTTTTGGTAAATGGGCTAAGCTAGGGCTGGTGTGCTGTTGTGAATATTTTGAATGAAGGCAGGACTAGTTCGCTCTGGTCCGCCTCCCCTTAACGTTGTGTATATGGGTTTGCTCATTCTACAGTATTTTGTGGGTTAGTTCTTTTATTCATTTAACCTTTTCATGGTGCACACCACAGTGGAGGTTGCTGTTTGCAACCACCACTGGTGCTCAGTGTTAACATGAGTTCTTTGTTTTTGACATATTGAAACAGTGCCCCGCCCGGCCGACGTCATGGGTGGGTCGGCCTGGCGAGTGGCTAGTGGGCTGCTAAAGCCTGTACCGCCACGGTATGGAATTGGCAGCGATTCGAACTGTGTTCGAATTGCTGTTTTTTTATTTTTTTAATGGTGTCTGGTGGCGGGGCCTTGAGGGCCAGCCGACGTCAACACATCGCGCGAGGTTGTTGACGTTATTAGCTTTGACCCAGCCGCAAGCTATAACCGTTCAGGGTTCCCCTCTCCGCAGGGGATTTTGGTCTTCTGCTGGAGCGCGGGCGGTATTGTCCTTGGCTCCACACCGCCTCACACCGCGCAGCCAGAAGAAGAGAGAGCACGGCCTCGTCAGCGGCGATGACGAGGCCCTCGACAGGCGGCCATGTTTTCCCCCGCCGGAGGTATCCTGGGCGTTGATTCGACAGGTGTCCACAAGGCCGACAGCCTTGGCGGCCGAGGGATCGGCCATGTAGGATGGGTTCGGCTTGAACAAACAAGCCGGCACCGTCCTGCCGCGAGCAGCCCGCTCTCCGATCACTCCCTTCCCCAACACCAGCGGAAAAAGTGGGCTCTGATTGTTTCTTTTGGCTGCGGGCCGCGTGCCTTCGTTGAAGCGCGGGCGGCCCCACTTTCGCTTCTCATGGGGACAGGGGCTGACACCCAGTTGATGGCTGAGCCTGGGTCTGTCCGTGAGAATGTTGTGCTGTCAAGCGGCTCCCACACCATAAGCTGTGTTGGTTGAGCCTGGTGTTACGTCTGTCAACTTAAGTGTTGTCAGCAGGGGGGCTCGAAACCTTTTGAGGCACACAGTGCGGGCTTCCCCGGCCTCGCCTTCGCCAGGCCAGGTATCATGTTGGTGCCTCCCACTCCTGAAATATTGGCAGTGGTCTCGCAGGCACGCGTGATTTGGGGTGGTAGTAATATCACTGCAGGGCTACGGTGTGTAGGAACCCATGGGGTCCTTACACCTTGCATGTCCGGCTGCAGAACAACTCCTCAGCATGTTCTGGAGGGGTGTTCAGTGGGGGGGCTTTTTTCACCTAGGAAGCCCCCCGTATCAAACCGGCCCTTTCTGTCGGGGTCCCCCCTTGGGTTCGATTGCCTCGTGGGTGGTGTCAGGGTCAGATGTCCTGACACGGAACGCTCTGCTCGCACGGTTCCAGGGTTGGCTACGCACAGCGGGGGGACCGGGACAACTATCTACAGTTCCTGGCGGACCTGCGCCACATGGCGGCGGGTGCGTTGGGAGTGTCATCACATATGACTACGGCAGTACCATATGTCGAGGTGGATGGAGAGAACGCTGAGGCGGGGACTTGTGTTTACACAACCCCACCCGTTTTCAGGTTTGGTACAGACCCTATTGTCAGGGTCTCCAGCAGTGACAGCTCTGGTCAACGAGATCCAATCTCTGTGGACGAAGCAAGCCATCGTCGTGGCGTTCTCCTCCCGGTGTTCTCTGCCTGAGAAATAGGGAGGGGGGGGGTGTCAGTCCCAGGCTGGACCTGTCCCACGGGAAGGTTCAGCATTTTTTGGATCGTCTCCTGCCTGTTGAACACTGTCAGGTGGGGGTCTGGTTCTCCTCCATAGACCTGTAGGATGCGTATGCGCATATCCAATCTTCCATCCTAGGGCTTACTTACGCTTCCTTTGCAAGTTCAAGTTCAAGTTCAAGTTTCTTTATTAGTTGACATGCAAAGATACAGAATACCTTCACATGGAATGCTTTTTTCTGTTATGCTCCTATGAGGATCATAGGACGCTTGGATCATACACATACAGCTCATTACAGTAATATTCCACAATTATTACATTTTAGATAGTAATAATGGTACAGAGCTTTGAGACAAACATATGCATATTCACCACCGCAAACACACTGGCAGCCGTCATAGGCAGCGCCATTTACGGAAGGAGGGGGGAGTGGGTTGGGGTTGTTACAGGGCTGAAGGGGGGGGGGGGGGGGGGAGTGATCCCTCACACGAGGCAGCTGACAGTGCAGCGCCAATGCAGAGGAAGGGGGGGGGGGGGGGGGGGGGGGCGGCGGAGTGCACAAGCCAAGTCATGGGTGGGGGAGGTAGGGATTGGGTGGGGAAGCCGCTCGCCACTCTTATCTCCCAGAGGCCTTCGACTCCAGCAGCTCCCCGTTTCGACCTTGGTCAGGAATTTGTTTTGGCAGCCACGTCACTTTAAATTTGATTTGAATAGAGTGAAATATAACTCTATTGATTTGAGTGGAGTGAGTTTTAACAACTCCGTCCAAATGACTGAATGCATTATTAGTCCAAGTGTCCAAGTGTCTTATCAGTTCATTTTGGTAGATCCTGTGCGCGGTAAACAGATCCAAAATCTTCTTATTGCAGTCCAAAAGCTTTGATAATCCAAAAATGACCAAGTTTTCAAGTTGGTAGCCCGATTATGATGTCCCAATAGGCAGAGAGGGTTAGCCTTATTCTGCTTCTTGAAGAAAATATGCAATCCACTGATTAGATCCATTTAGAGTTGATTTGAGTATAGTCCGGCCACCGGCACGAAGCAGGGCATAGCAGCGTCAGGCTCCATGGTGCAGTAGAGGCGGCGGTAGGAACGGCCTTGAAGGCCTAGGGAGAGAGGAAAGAAATGCGACTTGTCTCTGCAAGAGGTGGGAGGGATAACGAGGGTTAGCGTATGAGTACCAGAGGCTGCCGTTCGGTTTTCTCTGGCTCCCCGCATCTTCACCAAGTGCGTGGAGGCCGCACTGGGGCCTCTGCGTCGTCAGGGGTTACAGAGTGTTCTGCCCTGACGACGTTCTGGTCCTTCGCGGTCAAGGTGGATCGTCAGGTCTCGTACCAGGCAGGTCTCTACCAGCCTGGGGTTGCTGTAGACTGGATGTAGAGTACTCCTCTTCCCAGTCAACGGTTGGAGGGCTATGGGCATCCCTCTCAGAGCGTGTTGTCAACACGCTCGGGAGGTTCCGTCCTAGGACGGTTACGGCGCTGTCTCACGTTGCGTTTTCACCGACGCCTCCCTCGCTGGTGACGCGTCGGGCCAACGCAGTAGGGGGCAGCTGGCAAACCATGCTGCCCGGTCTGCGCTACGTTCAATGTGTTGGTGTTGAAAGCGGTCCTTCTGGTCCACAAATGGTGTTGATCAGGACGGACGATACGACGTCAGTGGCGTGTATCAACAGACAGGGAGGAGTACGCTCCCCTGTCTGCACCAGGCGGCGGGCGGCTGGCTATGGGCGTCCTCCATCTGCGCGGCCTGAGGGCTCCCCACATCCCCGGCAGGGAGAATGTGGGTGCAGGTGTACTGTCGCGGGGTGGTCCTCATCCTGGCGGGGGGGATTACGTCTGGACATAGCCAGGCAGGTCTGGGACCGATGCCGTGCCACCTGGGATTCTTCCCCATACATCTGTTAGGTCAGTTGTTGGGACGGGTACGTTGGGGGGCGCAGGTTCTTGATCCTGATGGGGTTACCATCCGGAATGCGCATGCTCCCTCCACTGTCGCGCTTACGCGGGCAGATGACGTATGTTCCAAGTGTGGTGTAAGGCCGGGGGCCGGGACTCAGTCTCCTGCCCCCTGGATGCTGTCCTTAGTTACCTCCAGTATCTCCTTGATAGACTGTCGGCTTCGACGGTGAGGGTATATGCAGCAGCTATATCCTCCTATCATGAGGGGTTTGAGGAGATGTCTTGTTCAGCCACCCTCTTGTGAAGCGTTTCCTGCTTGGCGCTCGGCGCGTTAAGCCGGTGCAACGCTCCTGGGCTCCGACTTGGGATCTTCAACTGGTCCTCGTCGGTTGTCCTTGGCCACGTTTGAGCTGCTCGAGCAGGCGCCGTTGGAACAGCTGTCGTTCAAGACCGCGTTCTTGCTGGCCGTCGCCTCCGCTGACGCGTGGGTGTGCTTTGTGCTCTCTCGGTACGACCAGAGTGCCTGTCTTTCATTCCGATTGCGGTGCCACTCTGCGGCAGTTCTTCCGCTCCAGGGATATTGTGGTTCAGGCGTTTCATCCGCCTCCTCATGGTGGTGAGTTAGATGCAGGCCTTCACCTGTCATGTCCAGTCCGTGCTTTGGGAATTGCCTCAGCCGTACTCAGGACCTCGGGGTCACCGTTCAGCTTTTTGTCTGTCACGGTGGTTCTCATGCCGGTAAGGCACTATCGAACAGCGCCTGTCCCATTGGTTGTGCGAGGGCATTGCCCTCTGCTACACGTTGGCTGGGCAGGATCCCCCTGGGGGCGTCAGGGCGCACTCCACTCGTGGGGTGGCTGCCTCTGCCGCTCTCCTGGGTGGGGCCTCGGTGGAGGACATCTGTGCTGCAGCTTCATGGTCCTCCCCGGGCCCCTTTGTAAGGTTTTACCTCATGGACATGACCGGGGGTTCTGTCTCCCAGGCGGTTCTGGGGTCTGTGGCCTTTCCTGCTCTCGTCCTTTGGTAGGGTAGCAGGAGTGTGTGGGTATGGGCCACGGTGTGTTGAGTCACACGTGGTTCCGCCTGTGCGGTGTGTTCAAGGGGTTCTAGTTCCCTCTTGTTTGCATTCAGGTGGAGTTGACTGCGCCCCCCCTTCATTAGGAAGGATGGGGTGACAGGGCTCCCCGCACCCCTTGATGTGGGCTTACGGGTCCTCAGGGGGTACATCTGTCGGGTCACGCGTCCGCTCTAACCCATATCTCATAAGGCTAAGAGCGGGACGCGATAGCCATACGTCATATAGCGATAGGTTATGTATATAACCTAGTTATAATTGTATTGGCTGAGCGTCCCGCTCTACGCGGCCCTGAGTTCCCTTTTGAGGGATCTTTTGCTGGAACGAGATTTGGCGAGGAAGAGTGTGTTGGTGACCATAGCTATGGTTATATAGGCTACGCCTCCATAGGGGCGGGGCCCGATCAGGTGGGGTGCATTAAAGTTGTTCGTATTGGAGTACATTAGGTACTAGGAGATAAGGGATATCTCATAAGGCTAAGAGTGGGACGCTCAGCCAATACTAATATAACTAGGTTATATACATAACATAACGTTATGTGAATAAACCGCGAAATAACATAACGTTACAATGTACAGTTTCTGACAGCTGGCTGTGTTGTGAAACGTGCATAACGTTATGAATAAACCGCGAAGTCACGTGAAATAACGTTATATGCGAATCTGGTAGTAAATTTCTTTTTATCTTCTTGATAATGATAACATTACATCCGCCTTTTACCGCGTGATGAGCTATACCAATCAGAGAGGGGCTTCGCTCAACCAATCAGAGAGGGGTCTGCAGAAATGGAGCTCAACCAATCAGAGAGGGGTCTGCAGAAATGGAGCTACGTAGAGACGCTGACAAGAGTGGGTCCGCCATCTTGGCTAAGTACTAACAGTACCACGTGTATCAACAGCAACGTCCATTGAAGTGAACGCTAACAACCAGTGTCTAAGGGGTACCCTGAACAATTTAAGCCGGCTTAGGTTAGGTTTTCTCTGGTAACGTGGGCCCACATTTACTTGGTTTATTTGGTTATTTGTTTATTTGATTGTTTGATTCTTGAATTCCCAATGTGTCTACATTTTATGCCTGGGTTCCCCCAGTACAAGCGGGGTGTTTTAATGTATTGAGCACTCGGTGCCTATGGTGGGAATAGCTTCCCCTACATTGATAACAAGAGCACCCGGTGCCATATATTAAGGATTAACATTGTAATGGATAACCTGCCCAAGCTTCGATAAAGTAGACCTAATTGGGATCATTGTGTGTGTCTGTTTCTTTAAGTTCCATTTGCTATTATAACCTCTGGGTAAATATTGTGACTGCATAATTATTTAACCCTTACACCCCATTTACAGAATAGCATTTGAAGGGTCTATACAGGTGGTCAAGGAAGGGTACTGCTTAAAGGGAAGCCCAATAATACTATTTAACTGACAGTCACTGGGTGTGGGAGGGCTGGCGGAGGTACTGAGGGAGTGAGAATGTGTGGGGAGCTACTGCTGACCGCCTTGGAAGGCGAGGGAGACCAGAGTACCAATCCCCAGGTTAGTCAATCCTGGGCCCCATCCACTCCAAGGGATGTCTGTCTAAAAGGTCTTCCCTCCTCTTAACCATTCATGCTGACGGTCAATCGGTGTCTACTGTTGGGAGTATTGCAGGGGCTTGTTTACCTTTTTCATGGGTGAATGGGCTGAGGTCTAGGGCTGGTGTGCTTTTTGTGAATATTATGAATGGTATGCGGGACTGGTTTTCTCTGGTCTGCATCTCCTTAACGTTGTGTGCATGGGCTAGCCCAGTGCTTCTCAAACTTTTTCTGTCAGGCCCCCCTTTGGCGGACCAAAATATTTTGGCCCCCCCCCCCCCCCCCCTCGCCCCAACAAAATAGTCATGAAATGGGCCATGTTTAAATTTATTGAAATAACACCAATATCGTGACCTTTCAAATTGACAACACCTTCCCTCGCGAGAGCCACCTTGCTTTGCTGTGAAACAGCACTGCAGAATGGTCAGCTCCCATCTCCTCACACAGCGCAGAGAACAGGCGCGCTTTCAGGGGTCGGGTTTTGATGAAATTTACCACGTTTATAACTTCTGTCAAAACCTCATTCAGCTCAGGGCTAAGCTGTCTTGACGCTGGCGCCTCTCTGTGAATTTACAGTGCGTCCATTGCACGTTTGGCGAGACCCCCTTGATGAGCGCCTGTAGCCCCCTCCTTTTCCCTGCCATGGCCTGCGCACCGTCAGAGCAAAAGCCCACACAGTTCTCCCATTTCAGTCCATGTTCTGTCAGGTAACTGTCAATAATTTTGAAAAGCTCATCAGCTGTCGCTCTGTTTTTGACATATTTGCAAAACAGCAGATCTTCACTCAGTGAATGGGAATTTACAAATCGAACATAGGAAATAAGCAAATTTATTCCTGTCAGTCTTTGACAAGGCAACACGCATGTCATCCTCAAGGCTCAACTTGGCCCTATATTTTGTTTTCAGAGCTGTCATGGATGAAAAGCCAGCTTCACACAGATATGTGGTGCTGAATGGTATCAACACCTTAACTGCTGCATCATGAGATACTTGGTACTCAGCGCCACACTCTGAAACTAGCTCTCCAGGTGGTATCAGATGAGATTTCAATGAGTTCTTCCAAGAGTTTGGATGGAGATGTGTCAGGAAGCTTTGTCTCAATGTTGTCTGTAAAGTTTTTTTTATCCAGAGTAACTTGGTGATCCTTTTCTGTGTTTTATTAAATAATGATTTTCAGATTTTGAGAAATGGTCAAACTTATCCAAATATGGCAACAGATAGCACTTTAGTGATAATTTTCTGTAATAATTTTTTATTTTTTATTTAATCTCAAGGCCCCCCCTGTCATGCCTCTGCGCCCCCCCCTGGGCGGCGCGCCCCACACTTTGAGATACACTGGGCTAGCCCATTCTACAGTGTATTATTGGTGGTGTTTCTAGTTCATTTATTCATTAACCCCTTCATGGGTGCACACCACAGTGGAGGTTGCTGGTTGCTACCACCACTGGTGCTCCGTGTTTATGAAGCAGGTGGCATCAGTCCTTTGCCTCTGGCATGTTGAAACAGTGCCCCGCCCGGCCGACGCCATGAGGTGAGTCGGCCCGGCGGGTGGCTGGTGGGCTGTTACCGCCACGGTATAGAATTAGCAGCGATTAGTAACTTTGTTCGCTTTGCTGTTTTTTTCTGTCAAAAATGGTGTCTGGCGGCGGGGCCATGAGAGCCAGCCGACGTCGAAACATCACGCGAGGTTGTTGACGTTATTAGCTTTGACCTAGCCGCAAGCTATAACCGCAGGGAGGGCTAGGATGCTGTCAACACTTGTTTACAGACATCTTGGTTGGATTAGTCTCCCTTTGAGGGGGTGAGAAGTTAAAAATAATTTTTCCCTCCTCAGGGCTCCCCTCTCCGCAGAGGATCTTTGGTCTTCCGCTGGAGCGCGGGCGGTATTTGTCCTAGGCCCCACACGCCTCACGCCGCGCAGCCAGAGGTGTGAGCACGGCCTCGCCAGCGGCTGTGGCGAGGCCCTCGACCAGCGGCCATGTTTCCCCCGCCTGAGGTACCCTGGGCTCAATGTCAACAGGTGTCCACAAGGCCGACAGCCTTGGCGGCCGAGGGATCGGCTACATTGGATGAGCACGCCCTAAAAAAACGTCGCCGTCCAGCTGTGTGCAGCCCGCTCTCCGGTAACTCCCTCCCCCAACACCAGCGGAAAAGGGGCTCTGATTTGTTTCATTTGGCTGCGGGCCGCGTGTCTTCAATGAAGCGCAGGCGGCCCCACGTTCGCTTCTCATGGGGACAGGGGCTGACACCCAGTTGATGGCTGAGACTGGGTCTATCCGTGAGAATGTTGTGCTGTCAAGCGGCTCCCACACCATAAGCTGTGTTGGTTGAGCCTACGTCTGTCAACTACAAGGGTTGTCAGCAGGGGGGCTCGAGACCTTTTGAGGCAAACAGTGCAGGCTTCCCCGACCTCGCCTTTGCCAGGCCGGGTATCACGTTGGTGCCTCCCACTCCTGAAAGATTGGCAGTGGTCTCGCAGGCGCGCGTGATTTGGGTGGTAGTAATATCACTGTAGGGCTACGGTGTGTAGGAACCAATGGGGGCCTCACACCTTGCATGTCCAGCTGCAGAACAACTCCTCAGCATGTTCTGGAGGGGTGTTCAGTGGGGGAGCTTTTGTCACCTAGTATGATGTCAGCTTCCCCCGTATCAAACCGGCCCTTTCTGTCGGGGGCCCCCCTTGGGTGCGATTGCTTCGTGGGTAGTGTCAGGGTCCGATGTCCCGACTCCACGGAACGCTCTGCTTGCACGGTTAGCAGGTCCAGGGTTGGCTACGCACAGCGGGTGGGACCGGGCCGCCTATCTACAGTTCCTAGCGGACCTGCGCCAAATGGAGGCGGGTGTGTTTGGGAGTATCATCACATATGGCTACAGCAGTACCATATGTCGAGGTGGATGGAGAGAACGCTGAGGCGGGGACTTGTATTTACATAACCCCACCCGTTTTCAGGTTTGGTACAGACCCTATTGTCAGGGTCACCAGCAGTGACAGCTCTGGTCAACGAGATCCAATCTCTGTGGGCGAAGCAAGCCATCGGCATGGCGTTTCCTCCCAGTATTCTCTGGTGCCTGATAAATCGGGAGGGGGGGTGTCAGACCCATGCTGGACCTGTTCCATGGGAAGGTTCAGCATTTTGGACCGTCTCCTACCTGTTGAACACTGTCAGGTGGGGGCCTGGTTCTCCTCCATAGACCTGTAGGATGCGTATTCGCATCCCCGATCTTCCATCCTAGGGTTTACCTACGCTTCCTTTGCAGGGTTTAGCATATGAGTACCAGAGGCTGCCGTTCGGCTTTTCTCTGGCTCGCCGCATCTTCACCAAGTGCGTGGAGGCCGCACTGGGGCCTCTGCGTCGTCAGGGGTTATGAAGTGTATTCTGCCCTGACGACGTTCTGGTCCTTGGCGGTCAAGGTGGATCGTCAGGTCTCATACCAGGCAGGTGGTGGAATTCCTCACCAGCCTGGGGTTTGCTGTAGACTGGGGGTGTGGGGGCTCCTCTGATAGGTCAGTTGTTGGTGCGGATACGTCGGGAGTGCAGGACCTTGGTCCTGTTCGCGCTGGACTGGGGCACAGCTGTGTGGTTCCCGGTCCTGATCCAGCTCTTGTTAGCCCCGCCGTGGCCTGTTCCTTGGTCGTTGCGGGCCCTCTCTCAGGCGCACGGGTCTCTGTGTCAGTTCCCTGTGCTGGGCCAGCCTCTGATGGTTTGGCTGGTGAGAGGGTGAGTCTGGAAAGGATGGACCCTTCTGTGGTCGACACCATCCGGAACTTGTATGCTCCCTCCACTATCGCGGGTTACGCGGGTAGGTGGCGTATTTTCCAAGAGTGGTGTAAGGTGGGGGGCTGGGACCCGGTGTCCTGCCCCCTGGACGCTGTCCTTACCTTCCTTCAGTCTATTTTTGATAGACTGTCGGCTTCGACGGTGAGGGTATATGCTGCGGCTATATCCTCTTGTCATGAGGGGTTTGAAGGCGTTACGTTGTTCAGCCACCCTCTTGTGAAGCGTTTCCCGCTTGGCTCTCTGCGCCTTAAGCCGGTGAAACGTTCTCTGTCTCCGAGTTGGGACCTTCAATTGGTCCTCGGCCGGTTGTCCGAGGCCCCGTTTGAGCCTCTTGAGCAGGCGTCTTTGGAACAGCTGTCTTCAAGACTGCATTCCTGCTGGCCATCACCTCCGCTGAGGGCGTGGGTGAGCTCTGTGCTCTCTCGGTGTGGCCTGAGTGCTTGTCTATTCGTGTCAATAGCGGTGCGACTCTGAGGCCTAATCCAGTCTTCGTGCCAAAAAATATCCGGAGTTCTTTTCGCTCCAGGGATATTGTGCTTCAGGCGTTTCATCCGCCTCCTCACGCTGGAGAGTTAGAGGCGAGCCTTCACCTGTCATGTCCAGTCCGGGCTTTGGGGGTTTACCTCAGCCGGACTCAGGACCTCAGGGCTACCGATCAGCTCTTTGTTTGTTACGGTGGCTCTTGCGCTGGTAAGGCACTGTCGAAACAGCGCCTATCACATTGGTTGTGCGAGGGCATTGCCCTTTGCTACACGTTGGCTGGGCTGGCCCCCCCTGGCACTCCACTCGTGGAGTGGCGGCCTCTGCCGCCTTGTTAGGGGGTGCCTCGGTGGAGGACGTCTGTGCTGCGGCCTCCCGGTCATCCCCGGGTCCCTTCGTTAGGGTTTACCTCATGGACATGACTGGGGGTTCTGTCTCCCAGGCGGTTCTGAGGTCTGGGACCTCCCCTGCGTCCCACCCTTCGGTGGGTTAGCAGGGTTGTGTGGGTGTGTGCCACGAGGTGTTGTGTCACACGTGGTCCCGCCTGTGCTGTGCGTTTTTAGGGGTTCTAGTTCCCTCTTTTTCGCAATTGGGTGGAGTTGACTGCCGCCCCCTCTTCGCTAGGAAGGGGGGGTGACGGGACTCCCCTCCCCCCTGGTGGTAGGGCTTGCGGGTCCTCAGGGGGTACATTTGTCGGGCCTCGCATCCGCTCTGCCCCATATCTCAATATGGCGAAGAGCGGGACGCGATTGCCAGTACGAGTATATAACGATAGGTTATGTATATATAGTACTGGCTGAGCGTCCCGCTCTAAGCGTGCCCTGAGGTCCCTTGAGGTTTTTTTTTCCTGATGGAAAACTTTTCCCGAGGAAGGGCGAGTGTGACCACCCCTGGTGACTTATAGGAGGTTACTGGGGCAGGGCCTGGTCAAGTGCAAGGGTGCTTTGTTTTCGTTCATGTAGTACAATAGGTACTGGAGATGAGGTATATCTCAATATGGCGAAGAGCGGGACGCTCAGCCAGTACTCATATAACTAGGTTATATACATAACATATCGTTCTTCTAGTCATCTGCTGATGGCCTAAAGGTAGCCTATACAAAATGGGTTAGAGTCAGTCTACACTGTCGAGCCTCTTCATAGTACTATAGCACATTTTCTCTTTTTACACTTCTCCCCACTGAGTTTCAGGCTGAAATATTAAACAGATGCTAACTAATGAAATACATTTATTAAATGAGTCTCCGGGTCATGGAGATGGATTGTGAATTAGTTATGATCAGCTGATACAGAACCCGTCAATAAACATGTATGTAACATGTCATTAAACATGTATGCAACCAAGAGGCTAATAAATAAGACATCAGTGGTCAGACCAGGCTACTTTTCCATTTGTAAAATGCAAAACTTGCAGGTTTTTGTTTGATTTCAGGCATAAAAACGTTTTGGCGTGAGTTGACTGATGGCCTATGTAGATTGAACATCACATCATAAGTGATGATGACTAATTGCATGTCCTCGCATTGCAGATTTTGATACGGTACTGTATGTAGTTCAGGCCTAGATTTCACGATCCCTGTGACTTATAATTAAACCACATGATTTCTAAGAAGTCCTTTCTAGGAATATGGAATAATCACAGAAACATCCCTGGATTAAGAAAAACCAAATGGCAAGTGCACTTCCTCATCGCTCAGCGGGTCATCCCTCTATTGGAAGAGAGCAGAGCGATGGAGCAGAATCGACAGACAGAGAAGGAATATATAACAAGAATACACTTTTGCTATGCATTATTTACTCCAGGTTCACCTTGGCAGTTTCCTCCGTGAGATTAAATGAATAATTTCAAAGCTGTAAATAATCTGTGCGGGAACATATCACATTTCTCTGAAGGGCAGTGAATTATTTATTGTAATCTGGCAATGCAAGGTTGTTTATCACATATTAATGTGATACATCAGGGGAACAATTCTCCTCTGGCGCACTATGAGCCGTTTCACTCAGCCCGGCGTTGGGATTCACTCTCTATCGGCCAGGATTCATGAGACTGTAATCTGTGTGGGAGCTAATCTACACCTGCAGTGCTCTGTCAAGTACTGACTGATTATTCAGCAAAACTCATGTGTGACAATATGCAGATAAATTGCTTGGGTATTGATACAATACAATATGGACCTAAGGAGCGCAGTTGCGTGAGGCGAGATAAATGTGAACGCGTCATGCTGTTTCTACAAGCAATTATTGTGCAATTATTATTATTATTCCCACCACAAAAGGTGAGGAGAAGAAAGACAACTCAACAGGGAGACATTTAGATTTTTGAGTTTCACTTGATGTATGTACTATCAAGTTTCATTGATCCGTGTGCAAGTAAACACTACAACGGTTTTGGAACTGTTTGTATTTGTTGTGTTTTACGTGTAAAAGCTGCATAATTAAACTTGACTCTCCCCATCAAATGTACCAGGACATTAGCCTCCAGATACAAGTCATGATTTTCCTGAGCCAAGTAACATGTAACATGCCCTAAAGTAAATTGTCAATGTTTGAATCTTCTTTTTAAGAAAACCCATAGAAATACATATCTTTGGAGATATATCAAACATATTATGTTGAGAGATCAACTGCTTATTAAAAAAGCTGGAAAATCTACCAAAAGGTCACAACACGTTTGGGATGGGACAGCGTATGCCTCTTAGTTGCATGCTAGAACTAACCAATGTTCCTGAATACAGAAGGCTTCGGTCCTGCTCTGAAAGTGTTTGATGCATCTTCAGTTTATAAAGTATTATTCTGACCCTAACCAACAATCTATTTCACAGCTGCCACAGCAAGACAGTGGAAACAAGGCCACAGTGCATGAGACAGACCATTTACAGGTACTGAAGGCAAATTACTCAACATAACCTTCCATTAACATCTCAATAAATGTCAGTAATAATATCAAGAAAATAAATGTGAGCAAACAACTGGTGATGACAAATGATTTAATCTAATTGGTGTCTGGTCCTGACTATGTGGGCAGGCAATAAGTCACCAGTTGCACAGGAGACAGGGCTATAAGTTGCAGAATGAGAGATTGCCTTCAGGCTCATTAGGAACAACAGCTGGTTGGGTAATGAACAGGAAACGGCATGTCAAGAGGTTCTCCAAACCTCCCCCGAGATTCCCGAGAATCACATCCAGAGTATGCGATTGAAAAGAAAGAGTAATGGTGATGCCTCATTACCTCAGCACACTGACTGGGAATGTCTCTTATGTAGCGAATCGAAATCAAAATGTATTGTGTGTTGTTGCGTTTTAAACGGTAGCTATAGCCTAAACTCTGACCAGTGGTGTGTTGGAAAAGACTGAGGGGTGAATTCACAAATGCATTATCTGACGCTATGCCTGCGCAAATAGCCCCAAAACAAACCTTGCTATTCACAAAGCACTCGCAAAGGGTGAAATACCGTACTAACTGCATTGCCATAATCATTGCATCTCTGTGCGTCCATGCTATTTGCGGGTATTTAAATTAAGTAATATGGGCGGAAAATGTGCCCCTTTCTATGCAAATGAGCCTCATTGCAAAAACACTCCAATTCACAAAGATCGGCGCTAATTGCCAGACGCAATCTCTTAACTCATTCTGCGCCATCGCTTAAGTGCGCGAGAGGGTGCTAGAACGCCACCGCTTTAATCAATGGGGGGACTGCGAGATTTGCGAGTGCTTAAAATATATCTTAAATTATAGCTAGTCTAATACACCCGTCAATTATCAGTGAGTTGCTTCCAGTCAACATGTACAAAACGGATTGTTTTTTCATCGGTACATTTCCGTTTTATACTATTTTGAATATGAGTATAGTTTTGGTGATTCTTAGTAATTCCAGGAAAAGACGCGATAATAGCCCTTTAGTGGAATACACTAAACACGTTGTAATTTTTCGCCTGATTATCAAATCTTCCTGAAATCAACGCTAGATCATCATTATTATCCTTCCTCGTGCAAGAATGAAAAGAGCCCTGGACCGCGGCGCCCTGTGTGTGTGTGTGTGTGTGTGTGTGTGTGTGTGTGTGTGTGTGTGTGTGTGTGTGTGTGTGTGTGTGTGTGTGTGTGTGTGTGTGTGTGTGTGTGTTATTGGCTGCATTAAAGACAGCACATAACATTTATAGTATTGGTACAGTTCAATAGTTCAATAACTATAGCTAGCGCTAGTCTCCTGGCTAATGCATTATCTAGCCGACAAGGTGAATAATGAGTAGCGAGGTCAAACATTCTGCCGTATTCAGACTCAGTGTTTTGTAGGCTGACAACCTGTCAACCTCATGCTGTGTGAATATCTATGCATTACAAACATTTCTCCCAGGTATATTTGTTATGCGTTGGCTGAATCAAATGGGCTGTGTGGCACAGAGGTAATAATTCAGACTTCTATGTGAGCGATAGTAGAGTAAAACAAACGTTCTTGTTTCTCATTTAAAAAATATTAATTTTCTACAATATAAATAATGTTATTTTCTGGTTTTCTTTCAAACACGCCCAAAAAGAAAATAATGAATGTCTTCTCGCTTCATTGGTGATAATTGTGCCCATCAAAGTACATCCACTACAGGGGCAGGGCTAGGGGGTGGCTACTTGGGCTCAAGCCCCGAATGTTTTCTGAAAAGCCCCGAATCTACTTAAAAAAAAAAATTATTAAAAGAATATAATATATATATATATTTTTTGGACAATTAATCATTGTTACATGAAAATATGTTTGCACCAGATTTAGCAGAATCTAATTTCCATCTGTAGTCTATCCAGCTGCTAACTGTATTTGAGTGAGTTAAGTCTTGGTGTAACTGAGGGGTACAATTCCCTGACTGTATTGATAAGTATGGTATCATTAATACACTACCGCTTTATGTACTTTAATTACTGGCCATACAGTACATGATATATAAATATGATGAACACTTCCCACAATGAATCGGTTCCACACAAAGTGGTAATTAAGTATTTATTGCAGCAAAAGGTACATAATATACTTCTCTATTTTACTTTGGATGCGCTTATAAGGCAAAGGAATGTGCGTAGGCAAATCAATAATGAATGTCCATTCTCTGGTTACGCAGGAGGTAATTATACAACCTGAATCTTAGGGAATTATATCTATGGTACACTAGTAATATATAGCGGGAGATACTGGAAGGGTCCCCCCGGTTGTAAGCCAGCAGGGGTAGAGGATCTGTCGGTAGTAGAGAGTCTGGTCAATGATGACTAAGGAGACTCCAAGTACAGGAGTGCAATAGTCTCTTGATCCACAGACGAATACAGCTGTTCTCCGTAGACTGTAGCTCCACAGTGAAGAAAGCTAGCCGGCCTCAGGCTCTCTGAGGCGCAGACTCGACGTGGCTCCTCACAGGGTAAATCCCACACGTGTAGGCGTCGGCGATTCTCCGCTCCATAAATCACAGGACCAAAACAAATATAATCCAGCCGCAAAGGGCTATGCAGTCGTCGGGTAGATTAATCCAGTGTACATGTCCACACGGTTCTCGTCTAGGTCTCCTCGGGTGAAAGCGCCATGAAAGCAGCCCAGCCTGGATAAGCACTCTAGCTGGTACGAGGAAGCGTTGGTGATGCTGGTCACTGTAGAACTTTAGCCGCACGATACACTATACACAAATAGACTATTACTGACTTAATAGAAATATGTCGCACTCGACGGTATAGCGCCAAACTCTGACAATTCAGTTATTAATTCGCACGCGGTCTCAATGCTCTATTTGGGGCCAAACAGGCCATACTTCACCGCACGGAGTATCGTGGGTGAGGCTTCAACTTATTGGGTAACTCTACTTCTGTATTCACCTGCGCCATATTTATATGCACGGCGAACAATCTAGTGCCAACCTCATTTCTGTCTCGTATCCCTGGGCAAGGCCGGGCATGTACAGACATGTCTTGACGGTGGCCTTGAACCTGACTCTGGAGGCATGGCCCTGGCGCCTGTGGACCGCTGTCCAATAGGAGAATGAAATATTATGGTCTGTACTAGGCTAAAGGGATATTCCGTGTATATGTACAAGGAATATACAAGGGATATCAAACGATATACAAATACTATGCAATATATATCAATCAATAAATATATATATTCGGTTTAATCTGATCCTTTGTAACACTTGGTGTTATGGTAGACTCAGACCTAAGCTTTAAATCACAATCAACAAGTTGACAAAAACATAATTCTTCCACCTTAGAAACATAGCTAAAGTACGGCCATTTATAAATCAAAAGGACGCTGAAAACCAGATCCATGCCTTTATCTCAAGCCGACTTGACTACTGTAATGCACTCATTACCGGCCTCCCGAAAAAATATGATAACTATTTTATTGCAATGCACTATTGCAGTGGTTCCCAAAGTCTGGGTCGCAACCCAAAGGTGGGCCGCGAGCAGCCACGGATGGGCCGCGAGATGATTTTAATTTTTAATTTTTTTTTGTCAGGCCACTGAACTTAGAAGCAGGCCAGGACAGTGTTTCTAGTTGTATTCTAAAATTCTTTTCTATTGTATTCTTAAATGTGACTATATGGTTTTATATTAACTTAATAAATAAACAAAAACGAAAAATCTACTTATTTCAACGAACATTTCAAACTAAATAACAGATTTTGCACATAAAACGCTGAAAACAACCGAAGCAACAATAGTATTTTAATGAGGCTATTATTATTATCATTATTATTTTGCAACAAGTTAGCCCTCTCATAAATAGCACATATAACTGAATAACTAACTTGAACTAACTTAATAGGATTGAAGTGATATTTGGCTTAAAAAATCGGTCGCCTAAAAAAAAAAAAAAAAAAAAAAGCCAGACGATGTGCATTGGGCCGCGGCTCTCTGACGCCTTATTTTCTGGGCCCCGGCCTGAAAAGTTTGGGAACCCCTGCACTATTGCATTATTTTATTCTATTTTACTAACTATTTTATTGCACTGCACTATTTTACTTTGTATCAGTGATAATCAAACCGTAAACAAAGACGCATATTAACACTTTCAGTGCCAGATGGCACTGTTTACTGTTACTGTTGAAAGGCCAGCGCCTTTTAACATGGGGATACGTGGCTGTGTTTGCAGGCCTAAAGCTATATTATATATTATAGCTATGGATCTAATAATATAGTCGATTGTCATTGAGTTTCTTCCGGTCAAGATGCAAAAAACAGATCATTTTTCCATCCATACATTTCTGTTTTATACCGTCGTGAATATGAGTGTAGTTTCAGGGTGGTCTGGTGTCATTTCCAAAATGCTTCGTAATGGCCGACAACGTGTATTCTAGTAAACGCGTTATCGTTTCTTCCCTGGACTAGCTACTGTTCTCAAATAAAATTTTGATTATCGGTATTATGTTTCATCATGGATGCATGAAGGGGGGGGGGGCGCCCCTCTGTGCTTTGATCGCAACCAACGGAACAGGCTACACACACACACACGCCCCGATCAGCATGAAGGAATTTTTGGATCAACGCAATATTGATACCATATAGTCCTTACCTTGACCAGGATCTGTCCCGAAAAGAATATTCCAATTATCTGATCGCCATTCCAAGTACTGATGTCGATCAAGGTGCCAACGTAATCCAGCATTGAACATGAACCCGACCCTTGTCGATGCATGCGTTATAAGCGTTTGGCTTGACTGAGTAGTTAGACCCCGCCCGCAGGCCGCAGCTCAGCCCAGATACCAAGCCACATTGTTTCAAATGGAGTGCAATAGCGGCCGCAAGGCGTTAGGCGGCGGTATTGGACTTTTGAGATCTCAGACCCATCCCCAGTGATAACACAGGCTGCCGGCATGTCTTTATGAATGGAAATATCGAATAAAAGAAACAACGATGAAAACCCGACTATACTCTAGTTTTCGGGGGTCCTGGCGCTCAACATTCGGCGAGTTAACCCTAGATCTTAGATCCTAATATGAAAAACGATGTGATTTAATGCTCTATGTCTTACCCTGACTTTGTTTATTTTGCTGCTATCTATTTTATGGTTTATGTCTGCACTTTATGCATTGCTCTTGATCTGCCAATGTTGTGCTCATTTTATGTCTTTTTTTACTGCTGTGAAGCACTTTGAGCTGCAATTCTTGTCTGAACGGTGCTATACAAATACTGTGTATTATTATTATTATTATTATTATTATTATTATTATTATTATTATTATTATTATTATTATTATTATTATTATTATTATTAATGATTATTGTTTGCTTCATTAATTAAAGGGTGTGAATTTAAGTGTTCTCTAGTGCCTTTTGTCCGCTTTAAGGTGGTGGTATAAGTTAAAGGCTGTGGTGTCGAAGGAAAACAATTCCGTGCCCGCGAAAGCTAAGCCCCGGATCTCCTACAATCCTAAATCCACCCCTGATCCACTATACGTGTTTGTAATAAAGAGACAATATGGATAATCATTGCTTGGTTTTACTGTAGCTGTGACGGAAATACCAGAGCCAATGGCACAGCCATACATACATAATATGCATTTGTGTAGCAAGTGGGCCAAACTGCTGCGTGCTGTCATGATAAATGTGTGCCGCTTGCCCGGGGGTATACAGTCAGCCAGACCACCTGGTCCAACAAGATGCGCCGGCAGAAGCACAGTTTGGTGCGTGTGTGAAAAAGCTCTGTGTAGCACAAAGTGACGTTCTCTGTCGGTTCCATCCTCATCTGGGCGTCAGGTCATTACCTAATGGAGAGGAAACTGCTATCAGTGGCTTGCTGTTTCCAGTTTAACATCCAACCATACACAGCGAGGTAACAAGAGGGTACTTAACTGGTGCTAGATGGTGCGTTGAGGGGCCCCCGATGAGTAGCCTCCGCGCCCGCTGTGGAAGAGAAGATGGATGGTGGAGGATGGAGTTGGAGGATGAACTGAAGCCAACATCGCAGAAGGGAGTATGCGCTCTCACGTTTTGGAGTCTTCCACCAGGAAGGGTCTGCCATGTTGACTGTGGGCTCTCATTATGAAGCCCCGGTGTGTCTCCATGATCTCATCATGCACTTATGGACAACTAGCAGAGAGCTGGAGGAAGCGCCTGGAGGCCAACCAACAGCCCAGATCTCCTGATGACATAGTAATTTGTCCACAGCTAACCTCGTTCCCAGTTTTATCTCCTCCATGAGATAAAGCCTGGTAAAGAACTACGGCCGAAAGTGTCTATGGGGTAGAATTTCCGGTTTATGTACTTCCCCTGGAAGCTGCCTCCGAACGGACCAAACTTTTCCCGGATCCTGTCGGCAAACAAGCTAGAACGTCCCGGTCATGTAGTGAATTCTTTAGGCAAAGCCGTTGCAGTGGCTTAAACGAGGACATATTGTGCACTTCACACGTTTCTATAATTGTTTGTCGAAACAATTAGCCTGTACTTCTGTTTACACACTTTAGGAGGCATATCTTGTCCAGCCTAGTCCACAGCTGCTGCGTCCAATCATGTATCAATTAGTCAATAATGTCAGTAATGTTCTGGACATAGCTGTGGAAGAGACATCAAAACACAATTCAAGCAGTTCATTATTGTGCCTCAGTCGTCTATGTAATAATCCAAAACGTATGTTCCCAGATAATCCAAATGGGGGCATATTCAACAGTAAAAAAAACGCATTTAACAGCATCATAACCCCTCAGACGTTCCATTGCAGCACATTGTTTGAAAGCTAAAATGGCCACCATTTGATTGGCATCCTGCTTGACATATTACGCACTTCCAATCTCGGGTTATAAAACCAAGCGGCCAACGAGCGTCAGTTTCGAACGTTCGTCACTTTCAAAAGACACCAGACTTATACTACATGTACACAAAACGTTTTTTTAGAAACAAATAACATTTTATAGTAATACAATAGTAATAGTTACCATTCCTTTAGGGATCTAACATAATCAAACTAAGGCTGTCAATAGATAAAAATATTGCATGATTGTCCACAGTTAACTCGTGATTAATCGCATATTTCTTATCTGTTCTAAATCGACCTTAAACGGATATTTTTCAAGTTTTAATACTCTTATCAACATATGATTGCTTTATGCAGTCATTTAACCTCTTCCACTTGACGGGTCCGGTACCGGTCCCAAAATGACATCACGTCATAAATCAATCTGTCTAGACTGTATGACATAATGTTGCATTTCCCCCCCCCAAATGTATCCAATAGTAAACATCCTAACCATGTCACAACAGCAGTCATAGTGTATACTTTCAGCAATACGTTTGTTTACCAATAGGTTAAAGTGTTATTAGTGAGATTTTTGTTTTTGAAATGTGATCATATTTTCGCGGAGATCGGCCATTTTGAATCACCGAATGATGATGATTTGTAGTCATATGAGCACAGGGCATCCAGAGCTCTCAATGAGCGTTGAAATAAAAAAAAACTACAGTTTGTGTGTGTCTACCTTCTGTGAACATTTAGCAACCATCTGTGTTGAAATCCGATCCAAAGCGGCGGACCTGTTGCAAGAATAAAAAGCTGACTGTACATACAGTAGATTTCATTCTTCATTCTCGATGCACGCCTGGTGATACTAAATCCAAATTGAACTCTGCCATTTGAAAGAGGAGATTTGGCCTGATCCATAGATGGGCGAGTTGGCTATAATAAGGTAATTTATAGGCCTCATATTCTATATTCTATAATAATATTTCAAATAGCATGGGTCCGGATGGCAGAATTCATACTGTATCTACAAAACCTTCTGTTTAATCATCTACCCTTTATTAATTTCCTTAGATTTTTTGTACGTGATCTCAAGAAGATACTGAACAAGCTCAGTGGCAGTTTTTCATGTCTGGTCATTTTTTGCATGGTGTTATGTCAAATATGCAAAGAAAAATCATAATTCATATTCTCCTGTGCTTCATCACAATTTAAGCAAGCCTAGTAATATACACAATATTTCTGACACTGGGAATACATTCCCTGAGGTCCATAGATGTCCCTAGATACCAAGAATATGGACTTGTAGAAGTGGAGCAATATTCCATTTACCTAGGTATATATTTTAGGCGGATTTTCACCACGGATGGAAGAGGTTAACAATTGTGTGTATTGAGCTGTACTGTATTGTACCCATTCTGCAATCTGTTAATACAATTTTCAATCAATCAATGAATCAAATAACAACCGGTAACTTCACTGTGCTTCTTAAACAATGATTGGTGTAAATCGTGTCGGTGCCCGCGGCTTTACATATTCGGGGTAACATCATACATGTACATAGATCAAAATGTACAATGATAAGTTTGTTTTCGTCAATGTCAGCATGTCTTTTTTCCTTCTCCGACTTCTCCTGTTGTATAAGTTTATAGACTTATATTATTCAATGAGACTGCCAGACAGCTTTTGCGCGACGGACACTGACACAGAGAGCACTCAGCCTCAGAACCCCCCCCCCCCACGATTTATATTTTGTTTTACAATGGGTCATGACAAACCAATTACATAATCCAACATTCTGTAAACAACTAACATATTCCAGGTAAGTGTATCTTTTTTGAATGAGTCATTATGATGAAATCAATACATCCATTCATAAAGATTATTGTCCGCCATCTTGGTTTCATTCAGAAAAGACGAACGGCGGATTCATTCGGAAAAAAAAGTTATTCGGTTGTGAGCGGGTTCTGGGGTCACGTGGAGTGTGTTATATGAAATAACAACATCTGAAACAACTTTTTCAGCCAATCAGAATCAAGACATTTGCATGCCATTGTATAATAAGAGGTTAACACAAAAGGATGACCCTCATGCATTGCAAATTTGAATCAAATTCAAAACAGAGTGATGCACAAAATAACTTAAAAGAAAATAATAATTTAAAACTTTTAAATGAATAAAGTGTGCATGAAATAATAGGGGAAAAGAAACGTTAGGAACTTGTTACATTCACCCACACAAGGGCTGAGGACTCACACCCCGCCCCCCCTCTCTCACACACACACTCTCCCAGCTCTTTTGTTCTTACCTGGGATTCAGCAATGTTTTCTTATTGTTGCTTTTCTCTCAGGCAAGACCAAATTCTAAGAGTGGTCGAGAGCACTCTTACCCAGATGAGAAACATTTAAAAAAGCCTACCATTCCTAATAATACTGTGAGGTTTTGTCCGCTGCTCACCTACTCGCTCTGTTCCTTTAAGCCTACTCGCTCTGTTCCTTTAGTTTTCTGTTAATCAATTGCATTCTCCTCACCTCACTAGCCCCCACCCTCGCATTCGTTTGCTCTTCAGCAACCACACCCTTGGACTACCTGTCATTATGTGTTTGATTGGTCTGGTGCCGAACACACACTTCTAGTTTCAAGTATCAATTACCTTCACGCACCTGATGTGCATTCTAATTAGTTCCCCTGTGGGCTTTAAGTACCTCGCTCTCCCCTCAGTTCCTGTCGGGTCGTTCCGTATCATATCCCTATCACCAAGACTCCTTCGGGAGGTTCTCTGTCTAAAGGCTCCTACGAGAGTTTCGGTTTCTGTCTGTTATGCTGTTTTCATCTCCGGCGTGAGATGCGCTCAAGCCTTCGCCTCCTGTCTCCGTTTGCCTGGAAGGAGACACTGGACTGCGCTCTCTAGACTTCCACGGGAGGTATTCCAGTGTTCCACTTCAGACCTCCGCGCAGCAGACGCCCAGACGCGCATTCAGACCTCCGCGCAGCAGACGTCCAGACGCGCATCCAGACCTCCGCGCAGCAGACACCCAGACGCGCATTCAGACCTCCGCACAGCAGACGCCCAGACGCGCATCCAGACCTCCGCGCAGCAGACGCGCTCTTCACTCCAGACGCGCATCGCTTCCTAATACTCTACGGGAGGATGCGTCTCTCCGAGCCGGCGCGCTCTTCCGCGCAGACGCGCTCTTCACTCCAGGCGCGCATTCAGACGCACTCCAGATGCGTCCTCCGTACCGGCGCGTACTCCAAGCAGACGCGCACCACTCAGACCTCCGCGCCTGATGCGCCCTCCGTACCGGCGCGTACTCCAAGCAGTCGGGCACCACTCTGACCTCCGCGCCAGATGCGCCCTCCGTACCGGCGCGCACTCCAAGCAGTCGCGCACCACTCAGACCTCCGCGCCAGATGCGCCCTCCGTACCGGCGCGTACTCCAAGCAGTCGCGCACCACTCAGACCTCCGCTTGGACAACCCGTTCCCCGTGGCGACGCGCTCGCCCTGTTTTGATCCCGCTCTCTTTACGCACAGCGCCTGGGTGAGTTTTTGCAAGACTGTCTTTGACCCTATTCGTTTTTCGTGTGTTTAATACACTGAAGAGATCCTGCTTTTTGTCTGACTGTCACTCACCCAGTGCTTGCTTTTTGGATAGTTCATTTGGGATAATATTTGCTTGAACATCGCTCACTGTGTGTATTCACACCGAAGATTCTATCACGTGGATGTTTGTTGGGACATTACTCGCAGTGTGTATTTACACCGAAGATTCTGTCACTGGATTATCTGTTTTGGGACAAGTCACTTCTCCTGTCACCTGCTCTGTTCCCAACTGTTCTCTGAGCTAACCCGCTCTCTCTCTCCCTCTCTGTCCCGTTTCCACCTCGGAGAGCTGCCGAGAGGAATCTGCAGAGCGGCTCTGACGTCATCGTCTATTCCTCAGACGAACCTTCCCGGGAGAAGCTGCAGAGCAGCAACATTCTTCTAATGCCTTATCCCAGGCCTTGTCTGTTTTTCTCTGTCCCTGTTTCCCCACTCTAGTCCTCCTAGTCCTCCCTGTCCCCAGCCCGCCTCCGCGGGCCTCTGTCCCTGTTTCCCCACCCTAGTCATCCTAGTCCTCCCTGTTTAGTCCTCCTAGTCCTCCCTGTCCAGTCCTCCTAGTCTTCCTAGTCCTCCCTGTCCAGTCCTCCTAGTCCTCCTAGTCATCCCTGTCCAGTCCTCCTAGTCCTCCCAGTTCCTGCCCTTGTCCCTTGCCCTGTCCTGTTTCCCTTAGCCTACCCCTTAGCCAGCTCGCCTCTTAAAGGCACTGTGCCTTTTTTCCCTTCTCTTGTTTTCCAGTAATTTGTGTTCTCCCTTAAAGGGACAGTGCCGTTTTCTGTGTGTTTCAATAAATGCCCAGTTCTTGGCTTACTCTCATACCTGTCTTGTGTTGTGTGATTGGGGTCGGTTACAAACCATAACAGTACGACCCGACCAATCGACGACCCCAGCCAGCACAGACGGTGTATGTTGAGTTTGCCTTTTTTTTTTTTTTGCCCTGTTAGCTTCCCTGTTAGCCCTGTTGGCTCCCCTGTTAGCTTGTTAGTCGCCCCTGTTTGCTTCCCTGTTAGCCTCGTTAGCTCCCCTGCAGCTTGTTAGGCCTCTACTACCAGCTTGGCCCCTGTCTGCTAGCTTAGCCCCGGCTGCTAGCACAGCCTCTATGTTAATGCAGCCCTTGCTGCTGGCATAGGCCCTGTAGCTAGCTATGCCCAGGCAGCTAACCCAGTCCCTCAGCATGGCCCCAGTCTGCTAGCTTAGCCCCGGCTGCTAGAGCAGCCTCTATGTTAATGCAGCCCTTGCTGCTGGCATAGGCCCTGTAGCTAGCCATGCCCAGGCAGCTAACCCAGTCCCTCAGCATGGCCCCAGTCTGCTAGCTTAGCCCCGGCTGCTAGCACAGCCTCTATGTTAATGCAGCCCTTGCTGCTGGCATGGGCCCTGTAGCTAGCCATGCCCTGGCAGCTAACCCAGTCCCTCTGCATGGCCCCAGTCTGCTAGCTTAGCCCCGGCTGTTAGCACAGCCTCTATGTTAATGCAGCCCTTGCAGCTGGCATAGGCCCTGTAGCTAGCCATGCCCAGGCAGCTAACCCGGTCCCTCTACATGGCCTCCACTTTTTGTGTAGTTTTCTCCCACTGCTAGGACTGCCCTTTCAGCTAGCAAGGTCAGTTTTCTCCCACTGCTAGGTCTGCCCTTTCAGCTAGCAAGGTCAGTTTTCCCACTGCTAGGACTGCCCTTTCAGCTAGCAAGGTCAGTTTTCCCACTGCTAGGACTGCCCTTTCAGCTAGCAAGGTCAGTTTTCCCACTGCTAGGACTGCCCTTTCAGCTAGCAAGGTCAGTTTTTTCCCACTGCTAGGACTGCCCTTTCAGCTAGCAAGGTCAGTTTTTCCCACTGCTAGGACTGCCCTTTCAGCTAGCAAGGTCAGTTTTTCTCCCACTGCTAGGACTGCCCTTTCAGCTAGCAAGGTCAGTTTTTCTCCCATTGCTAGGACTGCCCCTTCAGCTAGCAATGTCAGTTTTTCTCCCACTGCTAGGACTGCCCCTTCAGCTAGCAAGGTCAGTTCGCTCCCACTGCTAGGACTGCCGCTTCAGCTAGCAAGGTCAGTTTGCCCCACTGCTAGGACTGCCCCTTCAGCTAGCAAGGTCAGTTTTTCTCCCACTGCTAGGACTGCCCCTTCAGCTAGCAATGTCAGTTTTTCTCCCACTGCTAGGACTGCCCCTTCAGCTAGCAAGGTCAGTTTGCTCCCACTGCTAGGACTGCCCCTTCAGCTAGCAAGGTCAGTTTTCTCTCACTGCTAGGACTGCCCCTTCAGCTAGCAAGGTCAGTTCCCCACAGCTAGGACTGTCCTTCCAGCTAGCTTGTTCTCTCATGCTGGTCCAGCCCTGTCTGCCAGCCTAGCTCCGGCAGCTAGCGCAGCCTCTATGTTAATGTAGCAGTACAGCTAGCTTAGGCCCTGTAGCTATCAGTGCCCTGGCAGCTACCCTTTCCCTCTGCTAGCCCCTTCCCTGTTCCCCTCTCCAGTGCCCCTGTTCCAGCCCTGTCTGCTAGCCTGGCTCCGGCAGCTAGCGCAGCCTCTTTGTTAATGTAGCAGTACAGCTAGCATAGGCCCTGTGGCTATCTGTGCCCTGGCAGCTACCTTCCCTCTGCTAGCCCCTTTCCCGGTGCTCCTCTAGTTACCCCTCAGCTCCTCTAGTTACCCCTCAGCTCCTCTGGTTACCCCTCAGCTCCTCTAGTTACCCCTCAGCTCCTCTAGTTACCCCTCAGCTCCTCTTGTTACCCCTCGGCTTCCCTAGTTACCCCTCGGCTACCCTGCCCCAGTTGCTAGCCCCACTTTTGTTGTGGCTTCCCCTGCTGGCTTGGCCCAGTACTTTTTGTTTGTTGCCTTGTTTTGTCCCCTGCCACTCGTGGAGGGGGGGGTACTGTGAGGTTTTGTCCGCTGCTCACCTACTCGCTCTGTTCCTTTAAGCCTACTCGCTCTGTTCCTTTAGTTTTCTGTTAATCAATTGCATTCTCCTCACCTCACTAGCCCCCACCCTCGCGTTCGTTTGCTCTTCAGCAACCACACCCTTGGACTACCTGTCATTATGTGTTTGATTGGTCTGGTGCCGAACACACACTTCTAGTTTCAAGTATCAATTACCTTCATGCACCTGATGTGCATTCTAATTAGTTCCCCTGTGGGCTTTAAGTACCTCGCTCTCCCCTCAGTTCCTGTCGGGTCGTTCCGTATCATATCCCTATCACCAAGACTCCTTCGGGAGGTTCTCTGTCTAAAGGCTCCTACGAGAGTTTCGGTTTCTGTCGGTTATGCTGTTTTCATCTCCGGCGTGAGATGCGCTCAAGCCTTCGCCTCCTGTCTCCGTTTGCCTGGAAGGAGACACTGGACTGCGCTCTCTAGACTTCCACGGGAGGTATTCCAGTGTTCCACTTCAGACCTCCGCGCAGCAGACGCCCAGACGCGCATTCAGACCTCCGCGCAGCAGACGTCCAGACGCGCATCCAGACCTCCGCGCAGCAGACACCCAGACGCGCATTCAGACCTCCGCGCAGCAGACGCCCAGACGCGCATCCAGACCTCCGCGCAGCAGACGCGCTCTTCACTCCAGACGCGCATCGCTTCCTAATACTCTACGGGAGGATGCGTCTCTCCGAGCCGGCGCGCTCTTCACTCCAGGCGCGCATTCAGACGCACTCCAGATGCGTCCTCCGTACCGGCGCGTACTCCAAGCAGACGCGCACCACTCAGACCTCCGCGCCTGATGCGCCCTCCGTACCGGCGCATACTCCAAGCAGTCGCGCACCACTCTGACCTCCGCGCCAGATGCGCCCTCCGTACCGGCGCGCACTCCAAGCAGTCGCGCACAACTCAGACCTCCGCGCCAGATGCGCCCTCCGTACCGGCGCGTACTCCAAGCAGTCGCGCACCACTCAGACCTCCGCTTGGACAACCCGTTCCCCGTGGCGACGCGCTCGCCCTGTTTTGATCCTGCTCTCTTTACGCACAGCGCCTGGGTGAGTTTTTGCAAGACTGTCTTTGACCCTATTCGTTTTTCGTGTGTTTAATACACTGAAGAGATCCTGCTTTTTGTCTGACTGTCACTCACCCAGTGCTTGCTTTTTGGATATTTCATTTGGGATAATATTTGCTTGAACATCGCTCACTGTGTGTATTCACACCGAAGATTCTATCACATGGATGTTTGTTGGGACATTACTCGCAGTGTGTATTTACACCGAAGATTCTGTCACTGGATTATCTGTTTTGGGACAAGTCACTTCTCCTGTCACCTGCTCTGTTCCCAACTGTTCTCTGAGCTAACCCGCTCTCTCTCTCCCTCTCTGTCCCGTTTCCACCTCGGAGAGCTGCCGAGAGGAATCTGCAGAGCGGCTCTGACGTCATCGTCTATTCCTCAGACGAACCTTCCCGGGAGAAGCTGCAGAGCAGCAACATTCTTCTAATGCCTTATCCCAGGCCTTGTCTGTTTTTCTCTGTCCCTGTTTCCCCACTCTAGTCCTCCTAGTCCTCCCTGTCCCCAGCCCGCCTCCGCGGGCCTCTGTCCCTGTTTCCCCACCCTAGTCATCCTAGTCCTCCCTGTCTAGTCCTCCTAGTCCTCCCTGTCCAGTCCTCCTAGTCTTCCTAGTCCTCCCTGTCCAGTCCTCCTAGTCCTCCTAGTCATCCCTGTCCAGTCCTCCTAGTCCTCCCAGTTCCTGCCCTTGTCCCTTGCCCTGTCCTGTTTCCCTTAGCCTACCCCTTAGCCAGCTCGCCTCTTAAAGGCACTGTGCCTTTTTTCCCTTCTCTTGTTTTCCAGTAATTTGTGTTCTCCCTTAAAGGGACAGTGCCGTTTTCTGTGTGTTTCAATAAATGCCCAGTTCTTGGCTTACTCTCATACCTGTCTTGTGTTGTGCGATTGGGGTCGGTTACAAACCATAACAAATACATCATATTTATATAGCGCTTTTCCTAATGCTCAAAGACACTTTGCAAAACAAACAATACAGTACAGTTTTAGTAGATACAATAAAGTAATATATATATAAAAAGGTGAGAGAGGAAGGAGTTCATGGGTTGAAAGCAATGGTCAATTGCCCCCAAATACGACTTTACAAACCCAGAACTTTTCAATAATTGTTATTATTATTATTATAATTTATTGTGTTGCATTCTGCTTCTGAAATGGGTTATATATTGCTGTTAGAACAGTTAGATGCTGGCTGCCCAGGCGTACGCATAGAACGCATATTTACAACATCTCCTCTCCTCCTCTCCTCTCTTCTCTTCTCTGCTCCACACCTACAAGTTCTGAGCGCACTCGGTTTTAGCCACAGGAACCTTTCAGAAAGAGATGACAGGTGACAGATCCAGTATTTCCCAACCTACTATGCGATTGGTTCTTGACAAGCGTGCAGTCGTTCAGTATTGACAAAGCCTACTTTATTATTTATTTAGTATTCATGTACAAGTCTTTATTTGTCATCAGATTAACACACACACACATGCGATGAACGACCCACAGGAACACACACACACATGCACTGAGTCGCAAGTCGTGAGACGTGTGTACATGTCATTTTGAGATCAGTTGCAAATCACTTCCTGTTGAATGGATCAGACAGGGATCATATGCCGAAACTTTTACACACGTTTCCTTCGCCTTATAAGGAGATGGCGGGCGTGTCTGTATGCAAATTAATTGAGCGTGAACGCGCATTTGAATTTAAGAATGAGTGGGATTCATCATGCAACAGACCTGGGTAAGAACAGATTTGGACGTTAAGAACGGCTTGATGAATGTGGCGGTGGCTTTCTTATTGTTCTCTTAACACATTCATTAACACAGCCATTAGATGGGCCCCACTCTAGGAAGGCCACCTTTCCATTACAAACGTTCACTGTGCGTCACGTTGTTTGTAGAGCTAAATCTATATTTTATATTATAGCTATGGATCCAATGGCATTGTCAATTGACAGTATGAACCTTCCGTTCAATATGCCATAAAGAAATTATTTTCTCATCAATACGTTCCCGTTTTTATACTGTGGTGAATATGAGTGTTATATCGGAATGATCTGGGATAATTCCTGCAAAGCTATTTATAAGGCGCTAAGCTAATAACATTAAATCGATTGGTGTTTCGTCCCTACACAAGCTAGAGTTAAAAATCCAAATGCATATGATCGGTATTATGTGCCATGATGAATGCATGAAAGGGGGGGGGAGTCATTTCTGATTATTGATTACCAATAACGGCATTTCGTTATTACCACAACATAGGCTGAGCAGGGGGATGGCTATTAAATCCTTGCACGATCT
This sequence comes from Notolepis coatsorum, assembly GCF_963971535.1. Lineage (NCBI taxonomy): Eukaryota > Metazoa > Chordata > Actinopteri > Aulopiformes > Paralepididae > Notolepis > Notolepis coatsorum. The sequence goes on along the minus strand of NC_140180.1, from coordinate 54,644,784 downwards.
AGCTGAAATTGACGTCAAATTGCTCTTACCTGTGGCCGGTTGGATTCCAAAAAGAATTGTCCAGTTATTTGATCGCCATCTGCTAGATCATATGTCCATTGGCTGATGCCATATTCCTTTACTGCATAATGAATTCGGCGTCGCAAAAAGTATTCCATGCGATCTGGTGAAGCCCTCGCTTCAGGCTAACAGAAAAGTCTGCCCGGAGCGTAAAAAATTTGACACCAAGTCTGCAACAAGGATTACTGCATTCTCGAGACAGCGCCAATACCAGAATCTGGCCGGTACTGCACTTTCGGAGTCCCAATATGCTGTTTCCAGCCAAAATACAGCTCTGTGACATTGAATAGGATATTAAAATCGAATAAAAGAAAAAAACAGTTAAAAACGTATATATGTGACGCGGCATGACCAAACCCGACTTGGTGCGGCAGGTTACATTCCTCAGAAATCGCGAAAATGTCTTGCATTTCAGAAATAGGTCAAAATAGAAATATTGCATTTTTGACTGCTTTGAAATGTTCTTTCTCTGTTTCCTTATTTGCTAAACTTAATACAACTTGTAAATGAGTTAATTATTGTTAGATTGTCCGACAGTATGTATTCAGAAACATTGGGGAAAGACTACATTTGCGGGCTCAGCAGAGCCTCTGAGGGGGTGTGGTCTGGTGTGTGTGGGCGCCTGTTCATTACAGCTCATTCATTACAGGGTACTTGAGAGGTGCGAAAGCACACAGACAGAGAGCTCTGCTTTCATCATAGCGGAGAGAACGAAGCGTTCGAAAAAAGCATGCATAGTGTAACATTAAGGCTGCGGTTAGACTGACTGATGTTTTTGTTTCGTTTTGAAGATGAGTTTCGCTTTTCCAGGTCGCAACGTAGCGGTAGGCGAGTCAGACATTCGTTTTGCAACCTGAGTACTTTCGTTTTGTCACCTGAGCACAGTGATGTAGTACAGTGCCAAAGCAGTAGGTGGCAGTAGGTGGCGAACATGAAGGCAATTGTCAACCAATCAGAACTTGAATGTGCCAATACACTTCCTGCAAAGAAATGTCAACACACCGCCATCTTTAAATGCCTGCTTGAGCTATTTAGCCACTGTAGCACTTATTTTTCAGCAAAGAACGTGCAATAAACAAAACGGATACATTCACTGTGTGTTCTGCCTCTCATTTGTTGATGAAACAAAACTAACATCAACACAATTGAACACCAAAAGCGGAGTTTAGTCTCATCAGCGCGGATTTTGTTAGCTTACATGCTAACGTGAATGAAATATGCCAGCATAACAGTATAGCATTGTGGCTAGCAGCTAACGTTAGCTCACGTTATTAGCCAGCCAGCACCAAACTGATATCGGGAGCTATCAGTAGCTAGATAACATTAGAGACAACGCCTCATGTATTAAACAAAAGTGAATAGATGACTGGGCCATATTTTTTAATGCTTGTTATGTTGAAAGAGGGGCTCTGAGCTAACAGGGTCTGATAGCTACAGTAGGTAGCTAACGTTAGCTCACGTTAGCCGGCTGCTCATGCAATCGTTAATGCTAGCAGAATGAATGGATGTAAACTTTATTTAACATATTGCAGAATGGGTACAATTAGGGATGGGTATCGTTAGGATTTTATCGATACTACTACTCTTATCGATACTGCTTAACGGTTCGGTACTTTATCGATACTCTTATCGGTTCTTTTTGATTATTTTGCAAGAAAAAAAAACAATTAATTAAGAACAGAATCGACATTGCTTTATTATTCTTTTATATAACTATATAAATATAAATAAATATTATTTCTTCAGCAGCAACAGCAGCAGCAATGTTTTAAATGTGTCTGAATTATAGACTTTTTATAATTAACAACAAATGTAAGATAAAAAAGTTGGAGTCATACAATACTATTTTGATTGACAGTCGATCTGCCAATTACGTCACACCGCTTGCACCCACCTCTTCTTCTTACCACCAATCGGAAGCTCTCGTTCGTTTATTTACTTCCGGAGTGTCAGCCATTATTCTACTCGGAGCTCTCAGCTCAGGCTAATAATGTTAGCTCCCCACCAGCCACATTGACAAGTACAGCGCTTATACATTACTGGCAAATGTCTTGTTGCACTTGTGGCAACGAGCGTTGTCCGCATCGACTTTAGTAAAATAGACCCAGACTTTTGAACGTTTCGTTCTCTCCGCCTAGATGAGAGCAGAGCTGTCTGTACTCTGTAGCCTACAACAGCACCCGTGTGTGTGTGTGTGTGTGTGTGTGTGTGTGTGTGTGTGTGTGTGTGTGTGTGTGTGTGTGTGTGTGTGTGTGTGTGTGTGTGTGTGTGTGTGTGTGTGTGTGTGTGTGTGTGAGCACAGCCCGCTCCTCGCGCAGGCAGAGAGAGACCGAGGGAGGAGAGATATAGAAAACGGCCAACAAGATTAGTTTGCAACGTTTAAATTCCTCAAAAAAAAACTCCATAAATTGACGCCGGAGCTTATAAATACTCCGGTCTTTTCTAATATAGTACCGGTTCCCGTTTAGAACCGGGGTCCGGGGGTCATCCCTAGGTACAATACAATACGGCTCAATACAAACAATTGTTAAGGGAATGCAGACTGTTGTAGCTTGGACTGGGGTCCTTACAACAATAACTTGACAACACATGGTAGCTGCAGCTATAGCTCTGTTGTCACTGGACGTTGGTGAGGGCACGCTGATGTGGGTATCTACTGCGCATGGGCGTTGAGCAACAACGGCTCTGCGCAGATTACACGACACGCTCTCAGCGAGTTTTGGCGAGTATCCAAAACGAAAACACCTTTTCAGCGTTCCCGCTAGGGCAACGCATTTTCCTGCCAAAACGGCATTTCTATGTAACAGGGACAGCAAACATATTCAAAACGTATTCAAAACAAAAACAAAAACACCTAGTCTAACCATGGCCTAAGTTACACTGCTATCTTTTTTTCTTTTTTTTCTCCATTTTTCCTCAGATTTTCTCCCATCCCAATGTTAGTCGTTATGCCAATTCCCAATCCCCTTCCTGGTCACTGCACACTTACCCCCCACAGTCAGATCATCTGGGAGAGTGGAGGCTATCACGTGCTTCCTCCGACACACGTCCAGCCAATCAACCGCTTCTTTTCACCTGGCAGCGCGGATATTCTCCGAGAGGGCGTAGCGTGTGGAAGGATCACACTATCCCACTCAGGTCCCATCCGCGCTTAGCAGGCGCCCCGACCGAACTGTAGGAGTCGCTGTTTACAACGACCCGGACCCACCCCGCCAGCTTCTCCCACCCTCTAATACTGCCAATTGTATTAGTGTGAACGGCCAGCCAAGCTGGTGACAACCCCGGAGCTGTGAGCTGGATTCGAACAGGCGAATCCAGCTCACAGCTCCGGGGTTGGTGACGAACGCAATCTCCGCTACGCCACCTAACCGCCCTGTTACACTGCTATCTTAACGTTAGCAAGCTTACGCAACCTGTGTAACGTTAAGTATCTTGTGTTCCGCGGGGAAAGACCGTTCCATTTGGGAGCGTATCTATGTTCCCCGGGTCCTATGTTCCCCGCTCCCGATAAAAAGGGTCCCATGTTCCCCGGGTCCTATGTTCTTGTCTTCCTCGTCTACATCAAATATGTTGGTCACGTGGCAGTTTTCTCTCCAACACCGCCACCAAAAATTCTGTTAGTTGGTGCAGTGTTTATGGTATCTAAAATTATCTAGAACAAATGTTTCCTTATCATTATCTTAGCCAATGTCATTGCCCCCGGATCCCGTAATAACAAGGTACTGTAAGCTAATGACAGTGTGACCCGGGGAACATGGGACCCTTTTTTTGGAAGGGAGATACAGTATCAGACCTTTTTTCGGGAGGGGAAACATAGGACCCGGGGAACATAGGGATGACCCTCTTGAAAACCAGTGACTGGTGCCGTGCCAGTGATACAAAAATGTAAGCTAACTTTATGCTAGCACCCTTTTCTGTTGATAATGTTGCCTATGGTTGACAAACTGTATACGTACTGTATAGACATACATCTCATACTCCCCAAATCAATAACTTTTTCAAACAAATGTGCAAATTAGCCATGTGCTTTATTTTGCAAGTGATATTATTTATCCAAGTGGGATGCTGCTGATGGTTTGGTGAAACACGTCCTGATTATATGAAACTAAATAAATACTGCCTTTCCAAACACCAGAGTGCTGTGCCAGCTCAGTCTTGATGAAAGACTAAGATATTTGTCCAACAGAATAGTTTTATATCCATATATCAAATCACAGCAGTGCAAGTTCACAGCAGTTGATACCAAGTGCATCACAGCAGCTGCCTGCTGATGGATATTGTACATTGTAATGTTTTGACAGTGCATCATTACTGTCAAGGAGGAATTCTTTCAGTAATCGTTTACCACTAGGTACAAAGTACTGAAGCTTCTCCATAGACGCCGGATTGAGAAGGGTTGGGATGACACAGAGAGCACCCAGAGGAATATTATGATTATATGGCTATGTTTTCTGTGTATAGGATAAAACTAATCTGGATATAAAAAGTCAACTTTTTTCTTTAATAGTCATATGCACACCGTACGTGGTGCTCAGTTGACTTGAAACATGTAAAGACAATGCAAACATACCAATACTTGTGATGATTTTTACGACACCAGCCACAGCTGTAGAGGTTGGCGGTGGTGAATACATTTTGTAGCCTGGACAGCAGCAGCACAACAGGCTTTGCCCGCTAGGGGTCACGGGTGTAGGCATCCCCTTCTAGTTAACTTTTTCAATTACCCCTCCTCACACACTAGAAATCAGACCTGTCACTCATCACCGACCCCTAATCCCTCAGTCTGACTTCAACAATTCCTTTTATGATTAGCCACTACTCCTACCCAGGGGCGGCTCACTGATTATGACGATTTGTGCGTCGCCCTCCCTGCCTCAGGCAATTTTTTTACACCCCCCCCCCCCTCAAATAATGATGATGTATAGGGGTGCCCTTGTGGCGCACCGCATAGTGCCCCGGGTTCGCCCCCCGCTCCTGGTGACATTTGTTGCATGTTTTCCCCGTCTCTTCTCCCGTTCATCCTCTCCTCCTCTGTCGGTCATGTCTGACCATGAAAAGCAATAAATGCTAAAGAATGTATCTTAAAAAAAATCCTGCCTCTGAATATCATAGTCCAATCGGCCGCAGCATCTAATTTTGTTCTGGAATGAATCTCGGAATCACATATCTGACACTCCATGGGCGACTTCTCTCTGGCAGCCGATGTGTTGGCATTTTTTTTCAAACACCACGACTTCCAATGCATTTCTATGGGTTATTTTAGTGCAAGCCCTAACGTGCTTTCGTCATACTGTACGTAAATCACACTAATAAAGCAAATAGTCTATTGGCTGAGCGTGTGGCATTCGTTTCACATCACGTCCGGAATCACGGCAACCAGGAAATACCTAATGCTAATAGTTGTTGTTGTCGTCGAAATTTTTAATAATCAAAAGATACATTCAGTGCTGGATCTAACTAAATGGATTTATGGAAAGTTCAAGCCCGGACCACAAAGCTTCTGGAAGTGTTAGCGCGACACGCAACGGCTCTTCCAATTCGTAAGGCGAAGTTCTACCGGCAGCAAAAAAAAGCAAGTCTCAACCTCTGCGTTATGATATTATGATATGAAAATGTAATTGTAGTGCTGTCAGACCTGGATACGGGTTGTCTTTTCCCTTTATTTTCTGCTCTGAGTGCTTTGTTTACATGTTAAAATCACAAAGATTTTCTTCTGGGGGACAATGGGTCTCATTCACCAACATTGCCATACGATTTATCTTACGACAACCACCTTGGAAGGTCATAAGAGAAAGCCAATGACAATTACACCCGGATTCACCAACGCATGGAGAGGCTGTCTTAACTCATTCCCCACCAACAACGAGTATTCTCGTTATTGGCGGCCAATCGAATAACGCCAACAACAAGTATACTCGTTATTTGATTGTTATTTCTTTTATTCGCTATTTCCATTCATAAATCATCCAGGAAGGCTGTGGTACCATAGGCAATGTGTCTGAGATCGCAAAGGTCCAATACCGCGGTCTGGTGGTATGCGGGTGATGTTACACCTCCTTTGAGACTCTGTGTATCTCTCTGTGCGTCATTGAAATTCCTCCGGGCGGACATTTCTTGTAACGTCGATCAAGAGCATCACCCGATCGCATTGAATAGTTTTCGGGAGGCCCGATTCATTATGCTGTGGGGGGTTATGTCGTGGCCCAAATAGACATACGATCTAGCAGATGGCAATCAAATAATTGGAATATTCTTTTTGGAATCTCATCGGTCACAGGTAAGAGCAATTTAACGTCAATTTCAGCTTGGTTGTGCATTGTTTTCATTGCCATCGCCCTGATCAGCGTTTGCTGTTGTACTAACGAATGCCGTTATTGACAATCAATTCATCAGAAATGACCCCCCCCCTTTCATGCATGCATGATGGAACATAATATACCGATCATATGCATTTACATTTTTTATTGTAGCCTGTATAGGGACGAAAAGCCAATGGATTAAGTATAATATACGTTGCAGGCAGTGGCGTCACGTGGGTAAAATAACAGGGGCCAATTTTTTTTTTTATAAAAAAATATATATGTTGTTAATTTTTTTTTTTATATATATATTTTTTTATATTTAAGCCAAGCAGTCACCATGTACACCACCACTCTGTCAGGATCTATGGGTAACAGTAGTGTATATTTGGATACCGCATATGTCACAAATGTATCAGTACTAAATACCTATATGTCCCTATGCCATAAATGTCATGTATGTTGTGTATGTCATAAATGTCAATATGAATTGAAAATGGGGGACCCTGATGTAAACAAGACGAACGTCTTTCTCTGGTCTGCATCCCCTTAACGATTGTGTGTATTGAGCCGTACTGTATTGTACCCATTCTGCAATCTGTTAAATAAAGTTTCCATTCATTCATTAATTTGCTGTCTCGTAATAACACAAACAGCTCACGTTAGTCACCATGAACCATGACCAGCTTACGTTAGTTAGCATCCAAGCTAGCCTGATGATAACGTTAGTAGTTTAGCTAGGCTGCTTACCTGGCCAATAATGTGGTCCTCCTCGCTCCTCCTGGACAGATAGATCATAATATCCACAGTGGTGTGCTGTGCTGGTCCTCAGTAAATGTCCCGCCAGCGAAAAATAAGTGGCTAATAAAGTGCTAAATGTTTGATACACTAATAGAGGATTCGAACGTGCCGGCTCTGTTAATAAAATGTTCAATCAATCCCGCGAGGGGATGGCGTTCAGACGTTGTCGCATGACTCAACGTTAGATGCCAGTATGTGGATGCTAGAGTACTTTTCTGTGGAAAGTGCTTTATTAAGCTCGAATCCTATTGGCTAATAATTGGTTTTGGTTGAATCACGTGGTGGAAGATATAGGGAAAGACACCCCCCTCCTCCTTTCCTGCCTGAGCTGCAGTGACTGACTGAGCACAGTGACTGCCAGCCTGCCTCAGTGAGTCTGACAGTGTAGAGAGAGTGAGAAAATTCAAAAGAAAATTATAACGGAGATGAAAAATAATGATTTTTGATTATGATTGTAAACTATATAAAAAAAAAAATATATATATATATATATTTTTTTTTTCTCATATTCATCTTCTAATGGGGAAGCCTGGCTTCCCTTGGCTTCCAGGAGGATTCGCCACTGGTTGCAGGCTATTACTAGCCCCCCAAGGAATTACCCTAAACCGCTCTAAAACCTTTACTTATATTCACCACAGTATAAAACGGGAATGTATGGATGGAAAAAATATTCCTTTTTCACATCTTGAATGATAGATACTCGATGTAGTAGTAGTAGTAGTAGTAGTAGTAGTAGTAGTAGTAGTAGTAGTAGTAGTAGTAGTAGTAGTAGTAGTAGTTTATTCAGTCATCATCTCACACAATACAATATACACCATCATTTAACAATATTTTATTTTACAGTGACTGAAAAGGTACAGACTGAAGCATAATGCCTGTCCTATATTCTTAACAAAAATTACAAAAATTAAGACTCCAAAACAGTATTCTAAAAGAAAATAGCAAAAAAAAAACAGTATTATTCACCCTTGTAGTTTTCAAAGATAGCTTTACAAACAATTTTCTTAAAAACCAAAAGCTAATTACTCATTCTTAACTGTATATCAGCATTGTTCCATAAGTTAACCCCAATAATAGAAATACACCTCCTTTTAATCCCTTTCTTAGCTTTTTATCTCTCAAATCATATTTTCTTTCATGTATTGAAAAAAACCTTTGCACCCGGTCTGGGAGTAACTTTGCTTTAGCTCTGTACATTATTTGCATAGTTTTATAATAAACCAAATCATAAAATTTCATAATATGAGACTTTATAAACAATGGATTTGTGTGTTCATAGTAACCAACCTTGAAAAGGTTCCGAATGGCCCACTTTTGTAGTACGACTATTGGATTTACTGTATTTTTAAATGTCGACCCCCATACTTCCACACAGTAAGATATGTAAAATCAGTATAAGTGAGCAGTAAAGTGATGTGCAAGGCTTTGTAGTTTAATATATCCTTACATTTATACAATAATGCTACTGACTTAGATATGTCAAATGGGCCATAGTATTGCATCCATAGCTATAATATTAGTAGTAATAGTTATAGCCCTGCAAGCAAGGTGAGCGACTCCCATCGTTTACAGTGGTGGCGGTAACTACTACAGGATGAGGCTAATCCCCAGCGGTCAATGGGTCTCATTCCCCAAAATTTTCCAAAGAGTTCTCTTGGAAGACGTATCTTGGAACCGACTGAGACAGAATGAATGACAAGTTCACTCTGAGTCCCCAACGTGCTGGTAATATGTCTTAAGTGGCTCAAACGGTCGCACCTGTGATATGATCTGATATCTGCTTGGGGAATGGCATTATGTCTTAAACTCTAACGTGCGTCCCCGTTCAGGTCATTCGCATACAAAACAACGCCTCCAGAGCTCCTTATAAGGCAAAGTAATGACGCAGCTGTATAGAAATGGATGCGCAAGTTCCGTGCGAGTCTTGCGCGACCCATCGAAATGAGATTAGATTAATGTATTGTCATCATATATACAGCTCGTAGACGTGGTACACCTGCCACAGCGCGCGGACACACACACACACACACACACACACACACACACACACACAGTAGCGGCTCGTGGATGCTTCGCCACTAGGGGCGCTATACCAAACATTTTGCAAACATGTACAAGGCACGCATTGGCGAATATTATCACCATTGCCATTGATCAATATATGATCACAGTCAGTCAAATGCAACCACGTTTCCAATAGCCCAACACAAACACGCACAGCTCTCTCTCTCTCTCTCGCTCTCTCGCTATCTCTCTCTCTCTCTCTCTCTCTCTCAGATGATGTCAGATCCATTCAATAATAAACACATTTGTATATCTCGTCATTTTAAACAGGTTACCATTCATTGTCTGAGTGGTTATGCCCCACACGCGGCGAAATTAGAGAGAGAGAGAGAGAGAGAGAGAGAGAGAGAGCGAGAAAGCGAGAGAGAGAGAGAGAGAGAGAGAGAGAGAGAGAGAGAGAGAGAGAGAGAGACCACGGCGGGTGCAGCATAACAGAAGAGAGAGAGAGAGAGAGAGATAGAGAGAGAGAGAGAGAGAGAGAGAGAGAGAGAGAGAGAGAGAGAGAGAGAGAGAGAGAGAGAGAGAGAGAGAGAGAGAGCGTTAGTTAAGCATTAGCTGAGTGGCTAACAGCAGCTAAAGTTAGCTGAGTTGGCTAAGAGAGAGAGAGAGAGAGAATTAACTCACTTTGTTTAATTGAAACGTGGTCCAGCCGGAGGGCTTAATAAAGTGTATGTCCACTGACTGTCCCCCAGACTGTTGTCGATGTATATCCATTCCACTCACTGCCCACTGTCCAGACTCCAGACTGAATCACAAGTTCACAACACACAGCTTCGAACATGTTGCAAACTGTGGCTAAGGAAAAAACTGGCATCGCCGCGTCGACCAATCAGAGAGCGTCTCCGCGAAATGCGGCTATGGAAATTCTAGACGGAAATTCTAAACGCTTGACTAGACCGATTCAAATCGCGCCCGGATTCCAACATAATAGTCATATTTCAACGCACAACGCGTTACGCACTGATTGGCTGTGACGGATACAGCGATCGAACAGTGACGCGCACTCAGAGCGCTATCGCGTCTAGCCCGGGCCGAGAAATACAAAAAAATTAAAAAATTAAAAAAAAGTTAGTCACTTCCTGTTCCTGAAAACGAGTATTTTTTATTTTATATAGTAACGTTATATTGTGCATTGGAAACACAAACATACTTAAAATGAGTAAATATTATTCATTTTAAACATGTTTATATTATTTATAGGGCTATAAAACAAAAAACTAAAAAATAATTGTTCTTGTTCTCATATAACCAGGGCAGGGCCTGAGGGGGGGCGGCGCCCTAGCGCCCCCCAGTGGCGGCCGCCACTGCACACACACGCAGTATACTGTAGCCTACGGCGTAATGAATGAACGCAGTATAGGCTTATTATTCCATTAACACATTCCCTGCCACGCATCCATCAATGTAGGATCACTGCCACCAGTCTAAGCCTATGGAGATGTTCACCTTCTTTGCAGGGCTATAACTTTTTAAATTGTATTGCTAAATTGACATTACTATGGCCCATTTGACATCGATTATCTATCGTTCAGGATGTAGGAACGTTATACTTTTTCATTCATAGATTCTTCCAAAAATACCTTCTAGAATATAAGTATGTTTTTATCGTTTTCTGCAGTAATTCATAGAACGTGAGTTATAGGCATAAACGCATAGATTATCAACTGCCGTTTATTGCCGATACACGCTATATAAAAAAATCAACTGTACATGATCGTATACGTTATGATTCATCATGCACGGATGAAAGGGGGGGGGGGGGGGGGTCGTTTATAATTCGTCAGCAAATGTAGTATGTAATTTATGTAGTATGGGTGATATATTGATCTGATCGGTTTGCAGTGAAAAGAATAAACAATCAAGCTGAAAGTAACGTTACTGTCTCTTACCGTTCGCCGATGAGACTGGAGGAAAAAGATCCCACTTATTTGATGTTGATCGACTAGATCCATTTCCGGTTTGTATGGCGCAATAAACGCCCAAATCATATCGATTATTGAGTTATGGCAGCGATCCATATGCACGCCAGTGTGTGTCTGTAGTCCCGCAACGATATGTGACTGCCGGATGGATTTCCCAGATGCACCGAGATCACCAGATCCACTTCCGGTTGTAACTCGGCCGATCATCCACCAGGCGGCGGTATTGAGGCGTTGCACTGTTGTGCATGGTCCCACTGTATCACCAGAGGCTGGGTGGCGGAATTATGAATGCCATGGCGAAAAAATGAAATATGATCTCAATAACGTCATACAGCGTGGTCTGGCAGAATGAGGATGTCTGATCACGATTTCCAGTATTGGTGTCCATCGGGTCCCCGACATAATCCGGCACAACACATGCATCGAGTGGCCATGGACGCGTTCCAATGTGATCGGGTGAACCGCTAGGCTTGCCTGGACCAAAATTCTCCGCCTGGAGGGGTTTAGATGTGACACAGGGTCTGGAACAGGGTTTCAAAGGGTGGGCGATACTGCCACCTAGCATGATCTGGCCGGTACTGCACTCTCGGGGTCCCAGTATGCCTTTTAACAGTAACATAGAGGTCCGTGACACTGAATAGAATATTAAAATAGAAAAAAAGGAAAAACGATCCAAAACCGCAATATTACGTTTTTGGCGCCCAACAATTGTTGAGCAAACACGTAATATTATGTAGTTGGCGCAGAATGAATTAAGAACACGGCGCACGCCAGTCTGTCAACTTACTGTACGACTGCTATGCAGGGATCCTAAATCCTGCTCTTAGTTAGGACCGAATCCAAGACAAGGGACGGTTGTTGAATCCCAAAATCGGCCCGAAAATGTCTTAAGTGGCGCTAAGACCAAATTTGTTCACAACTTTTATTCTAAGTCCATTGGTGAATGAGACCCAATGCCCACAAACCGCTACAGGGGTTTGGTTTACAAACATGTCACCTTTTTCACCTCAGTTTGCAGGTCTGGTTATATACTGTAGTTACTGAAACTGAGTAAATATGGCACCGCCCCTTCTAGAATATTTTTTACCAGCCGCCACTGCTCCTACCATTAAGTTCTTATTCCATCTGCCAAGTGAAAGATTACAGTGTTTTCAGCCTTTAATCATTTAATCAACTCGTCACCTGCTGCTCCGTGACTTTCCTCCGCGTTGTGTCATCCGTACTTGGTTATCTCATATTGGCTGTCGCACACTGTATCAACCCGTCCATGCAATCCGTCTGATAAAGAATTCGACATTTGCAATGTGATCTACTCCCTTAGATCGTGATGTTTATTTTCATAAACATAGCACCGTACAAGATGGAAACAATTCTGAAATGTCCTTGAACGAACTAAATTCATTATTCTACCGTCTCTTCTGCTTTAAGTCCAATGGTTTTGAGGCCTCATCGCCAGCCAAAACCTTCCCTGTTAGCCGGAGCTAGCGATGTCGTGGCACTCCATTCCTCCCCCCCCCCCCCCCCCGTGAGGGGAGGAGGGATCGTTTCAAAGTCTCTGTCAACGCGTCTGCTCGCATCCGCTTCGTGTCTTAACACATTGGCGCCCAGCCACGGAGATGTCCGTGTTTCGAATCCAACGCTAGAGGGCCATCCACGGACATGTCTGTGGCAAGGTTGTTTTGGCTTTTATTCCATTTTAATAACCTACTCAAGGTCACCGAGCGGCACTGCAGAAGTACCCTACTCTTTGAATTCTGAAAAGTGCATTACCGGCCAGATCCTCTTAGTGGCACTGTCTCGATAATGCAGTGTGCCCTGTGGCAGAATGGTGCACTATTTTTTTTTTACTTTCAATGGAGTTTCCAGTTAGCTGGATCCTATATGTGTAGCCTGTAGCTTGGAATACCTTTTGCGATGCCGAATTCACTATGCAGTAAAGGAATATCATCAGCCAATGGACATATCGATCTACCAGATGGCGATCGATAACTGGGTAATCCTTTTGGGGATCCAACCGGCCCACGGTAAGATCTTTTTCACGTAAATTACACGCTGATCAGGCCTTGTTATGATAGCCACCCACCCGATCAGCGAATGAGGCTAATGCGGTTATTGGTAATAATCAATAATCAGAAACGACATCCCCCCCTGGTGGACCATCAATACCGACAATATGCATTTTGCGTTTTAGCTCTAGCTTCTGTAGTGGCGAAACGCTGTTCGATTTAATGTTATTAGCTTAGCGCCTTGTATCTCGCCTTCCAGGAAATATACTAGCCCAAATCCCATATAACGCTTATATTCACGAGGCTATAAAATGAGAATGTATTGATGAAAATTTATTTTCTTTAAGCCATTTTGAAGGGACGGTTTATGGTCTCAATTGACAATGAGAATGGACAGATAGCAATACTATAAAGTATAGATTTAGCTCTACAAACAGCCCCACAAACTATGCAAGTCTATTTTGAAATGCTGGCCGTCTAGAGTGATATTAGACGGCCCCCAATGGCCCTGAATGTGTTAATCTAATTTGTCTTTTGAAGAACTCACAGCTCATAACGTCTTTCCCCTAGCAACGGGGGCCCTGCCCCCTTTTCTCGTTTCTAAGTGACACGATACCATGGCAACAGCACTTTTGACCCACATCACTATAGCAACGGTGATATTGATATTACCGCACCTCTTACCCCAAAACAAACGCTGTGGCTTGGTAATGCACTTTCTCAAGATCGAGTAACCTTGACGCTGTGGCTATCAGCTGTTGATGTTACCAGCACAGCCCAAATCCTCTCTCGCTGCTATTAGTTTGCTGCTAACACACACTCTCTCCCTGTTGTCCTCCTCCTCTGAGATCTATGAGTAGATGTCATCTACAGATATTTACATTATATACACATTGAAAAACAAGGCTACTTCCTTCACAAGCGTACAATTGTACGCAAGCACGTTTATTCACTTGATGATGTGTTTTAAAAGGAATTGTTGTTGCCTATGTGTAATGCAAAACTACAGAATATCAGTTCTAGTTGGTGAAATTAAAGTCCACACATTATACATGTTAGAAAACAGTTGCTAAAAATATGTGAAGACTGCAAACTACAGTACTGTATATTTGTTTCTGATATCATGGCTCTATGACACACTGGAGCCATCCTTCACATAACCCATCCCCTAACACTATACAACTAGAGTGCATTAGCATGGCTCTCCCAGAGTTGAAAGCTAATAATAGCTGGGCCATGTATGTGAATGGAAAATGCTAAAACAATAAATAAAAAAACGCCTATAGTTAAATAAAAACATTGGTGGACGAACCTAGTTTACTAGTTAGTCAATTAGTTAAGCTTTCTTTTTTTTGTATCTACTTTTTCTCCTTATTTTTTCTGTATTTTCCTCCCATCCCAATTTAGTCGTTATGCCAATTCCACCCTCCCCTTCCTGGTCGTTGCACACATTTGCCCCCCACTTGCCGGTCTAGGGAGCCCTGAAGACTATCACATGCTTCCTCCGATACATGCAGAGTCAGCCAGCCGCTTAATTTCACCTGACAGCGAGGACTCTCACTGGGGAAGTGTAACGCATGGGAGGATCACACTACCTCCCCCAGTTCCCTCCCTCGCTGTGCAGGCGCCCTGACCGACCTGTAGGAGTCGCTGTTTACAACGACCAGGATACACCCCACCGGCTTCCCACCCGCTGACACTGCCAATTGTATCAGTATGGACGACCGACCAAGCCGGAGGTACCGCTGACAGCCGGATTCGATACCAGTGTCTCTTGCGGTGGTAGGCAGACGCTTAGTCCGCTGCGTTACCCGGCCGCACCTTAGTTAAGCTTTCTAACCAAGTATGGTTGATTTGATAGATTTGGTGATTTATAGCAAAACGTTTTAGTGATTGAATGGAAAATGAAATGGCACTTGAGCTGAAAGGGAGCTGTCAATCAAGCCTGATCTCCCTACAATCCTGGGAAATGGTCTGAGCAGCCAGATGAGCTGTTTTTGAGCTGGGTTTTATAGTAGTTATTAAAGTTTTTAATCACTCCAATTTGGCTGGGTGGCTAATAACACATTTGTCTGTGGTGTGACAAACTCGGAACACATAATTTATTTTCACCTCAATCCAACTTTAATAGTTCATTGCTGCTGGATTGTCCTCACCCTGCATCCTGTCTGGTGGGTTGCAGATAGGAATAAAGATGTTGACAACACACACTTTCTTGACCTGAACATTTGATAAAGACAGTACTTTATTATTGCTTGCAAATGCTGTGGTGGCAAAATCAGAGATACGGAGAAGTGGGACGTTGTCAAGGAATCCGTAGGTACCTCATTTATATTTTAATATTTATTTTTAAACCTTTAGTACAGGTCACTTCTTGAAATACCTGGAAATTCACAATTTCAACTCTAGAATGTTATTTTTGTGATATTTCAAAAGTTATCTACAATTTTGAAATACATTTTATTTTTATTTTCCACCTGTAAATTAAGGTTAACCAAAGTGTCCGTAAACAGGCCCTCGACGTCGACCGGTACCCCTAAAAATGTGGGGGCTATGGGGCATATTTTTCTATAGGGGGCATATCTATGAAACTTGGCAGGCTGATTCATAACATAAAATAAATAAGAAAATGTATTGGGAGTTTTCTTGAATTTGCATTGCCATGGCAACAGTAGCCGATAAAGGTCCAAATAAGAATAGCGGACAAAACTATATAACTACATGGTACTACATGGTACTACACGGTACTACATGATACTACATGATACTACATGGTACTACATGGTACTACTGGGTAATACATGGTACTACATGGTACTACAGGGTACTACATGGTACTACAGGGTACTACATGGTACTACAGGGTACTACATGGTACTGCATGGTACTACAGGGTACTACATGGTACTAGTACTACATGGCAATACATCGTACTACAGGGTACTACATGGTACTACATGGCACTACAGGGTACTACATGACAATACAGGGTACGACATGACAATACATGGTACTACAGGGTACTACATGGCAATACAGGGTACTACATGGTACTAAAGGGTACTGTAACGGTCCCCCCAGTCCTGCTCCACAACTCCCATTTGTCCATGGACATTTTCCCCCTGGTCCTGCTCCACAACCCCCATTTATCCATGGACATTTCCCATGCCTAAACTACGTCTCTCAACCACCAGGTGGCCTAGTTCAGTGCATTCATCTTTGTTGTCTTGTATTTATTAATGTCCTGTCTGTCATCACCAATCTGTTGTGTGTTCATCTGTTGTCTTTACTGTGCCCCATTGTCTAATTTAGTTTTGTCTCCTTGTGTCTGTATCTATGTGCTGTTTGGTGTTGTCATGTTTCTGTATATTTACCCTGTTATGTTTAGTCATTACCCAGGCTGTGTGTAATTTACTAAATCACCCTATTGTCTCTAATTAGTCTGTGTATTTGTCGGCCCAGCAGTCCTTTGCTGGGTCATTACTTTTGTTCCTGTTCTCTGTTGTGAGTACTCGTGAGTCGTTAGTGTTTTGCATTTATCGTTTTGCCGTGTTTCACAATAAAGTGAACTTATTTGTGAAGAAGCAACCAACGCATTCCGTCTCCTGTCTATCCTCTTCTCTGGTCTATGCTGCAACTGGGTTCCACACAACACCATGCCATCCAAACGTTCTGGTCGTAACAGGATACTACATGGCACTACAGCACTACAGGGTACTACATGGTAGAAGTAATACCCTAAGTGTGACTGACTAGATCAGGGGTGGGCAATTATTTTTCCCAGGGGGCCGAATGAGCAACTGAAAATATGTTGGGGGGCCGGGCCAAAATTCCAAACTCAATTATGCATAATATACATTTTATTTCTATATAAAAAGCAGTAAATGGCATTGTTTTGACCCCTGGTAAGAGTGTATGTTATTATTTGGCAATTAAAAGGTGAGGTTAGCTTTGAAAAATATCATTTATTCAAATAGAATTTATTTCCAAAATGATAAACAAAATGTGAAACATTAATAACAAAGGGCATTTTGAGTTTCATATACTATTGAAACAAGGATTTTCTTAGCTTTCTAAAGACATCACATCATCTTATAGCAAAAGTCACTGAACTATGTAAAGAAAAGTGTCCCAGTTTTGTAGCCTTTTTTACTTTACATGACTATATTAAACATTTAATGTTTTCAGAACTGAGCAAAAAAAAGAAAAAAAAATATCAAGTGTCCCATTTCACTTGTTATATTTCCACATTTTAGTGTTCTTCAGTTCTTTTTTTTTTCATTCAGTGTGAGAAATCCAGTCTCTGTTGAGCTTTAACAAGTCCATCAAAGTCAGGTTGCATGTCTGAGGTGGAGATGCGAAGCACAGCTGCCAGATGTTCATCAGTGAGAGAGGATCTGTACCTGGACTTGGTAAACGTCATGACTGAGAATGTCTGTTCACATATGTAGGTGGATCCAAAGAGAACCAACATCTTCTGAGCATGTCTCCTAAGCGTATATTGTGCGTGTGAACGTTGACATGAAAAAAAAATTAAATACATTTTTTTTTTTTTATTATCATGTAATCTTTCGCGGGCCGGTCAGAATCATCCCGCCGTACAATGCCCAGGTCTGGACTAGATGCATCAGTATGTCAAAACATTTACACTATGTCACTTCACCTTATGGCTTCACCACTTTTTAGCTAACAACAAATCCTGATTTCACTAATCCTATGCAAAAAACACCTACTGTATCCCATCCTTTACAATGCTTGTTCAACAGCAAACATTTGTAAATGTTATCAACTCACCATGACTTGTTGAGGAAATAATGGATTTTGAAGAGTAGAAGCAGGTGCAAAAATGCGATTTTTTTTTTATGTGGTGAAAAGAAGGAAGGTGCAGATCCCCAGGGTCTATCCTGATTGGTCAGATGGGATGGTGAAATATCTGTGTCATAGACTGACCTGTGCTGATTGGCTGGAAGAAGTTTTTTTCATAGATTAAAGATCCCCTCCTCTCCCACCTGGCTAATATATTGTATGGGGAAGTGGCCAAAAATGGTTACTTGGCCGGTAAAGGGTTAAACGGGGACAGTGCACATTATTCAATATAACTATTATTCAGTAAATGGGCCAGGGTTAATTTCCACCTGTAGTCCATGAGCAGGAGAACAATTGGGAGGTAGGCCTACATTAAAAGGTATTTATACAAAGCACAATATTGCAAATAATACCATTACATACACACAATTACACAATACATTGCATACCATTAAGAATGCATTATAAAAGTAGTGCTCTGTAATTGTATCAAACATATTGGTGAAATTACCATACACAACATCTGAACAAATGATCCATTTTAATTTTTAAAATGTGGTAGTTAGTGCATTTTCCGATGGCTATAGGAGTTTATGCCAGATCTTTGAGGCACTGAGAATGCAGATTTTCCAAATGTACTGTGTCTGTATTATCATACTAATTTACCTGGAAAGGGGCTAAATATCACCCGAAGATAAATGTTTCCATTAGTTTCCAACACCTCTTAAACTCTAGTCGTCTAGTTGTCTCATATTTGGGCCAATACATGCATTAGGAATGATTTGACGGGGTAGTTAGTGAGATCTGAATTCAATGTGTCAGGATGCAGAGAAGAGTCTAACCGGCGAGAGTGAACCGCTTCCCCTCGGAAGCCGTTTATCATTGGATTGATTCTCTGTGTTGATCGTTCCCATATCATTCTGCGGGGTGGCTTGGGGAGAGAGGTGCTGGGGCAAATGAAGGGCAGATCTGTTTTTGCGTCACAGAAGGAACTTGTCATGTTTTCCTTACGTTGACGGATGAGCTGTCGTCCTTAAAATGGTCTCATAATGCGAAAACCAAATCGCTGGGCACCATTACATCATTTTCACTTTGGAAATTGAGCCGCTGTATAAAATATGCGCAGCCCTGGCAAAGCATACTCAGTCAAATATTCAATACATCCAGAGTGTGTAAGCGGCCTTCTGTTGCACATTAGTTAGTAATAGTGAACTATTTCCATATCATACATTTCTCCCATGTCCATGGATGGAGATTTTAAAATTGTGCCATTGACAAGTACCAAATGACACAAAATACATGGGCTAATGGGCTCTCTATCAGGATACATTACGTGCTCGTGTACGGGCAGCCTGGCAGGTACAAATGTCTACGCTAACCTTTCGCAATGGCCGTGGCCAACGGGTCTGCTATTGAATTTATAATTAACTCGTGAGGAAATGTGGGCATTTTTCTATTAGAAGAGACATCTTGTCAATTACAATCCTCGCAGAGATAGTCACTGAACTTCCTGTTGGAAGAAAGGTCAATAGCCATGTGTAATGAGTCATTGACTCAAGGCAGAGAGCGGCTCACTCCACGATTCTGATCAAGTAGCAAAATGTGATTTATTTCCATATCATTTTCTCTCTCATTTTCCAATGTGTTACAGAAAATCAGGCCCTGATTGAAGCGGCGCCAATCCATCACCAAAAAATAGAGTTAGGGAAATGGGGTTTAAATGGGGGGCTGATGACAGGAACATGTGTTCTTGAATATGAACAATGAGATAGACAGAGACTAATGACCTGGTAGACTGAACATCGCTTTAACAATGGGCTAATGTTCTTGGTCCACTGGTGACAGCAGAACACCACGCTAACAAGGCAAACATGACAGAGTGTCTGTAAAGTATGATACAATTAGCACTGTACATACTGTAGATTTGTTTTTACATGGGCAGATGCAACTATGAAATATAACTATATAAGGAGATAAAGAAAAGTCCACTAAAGACACAAATGGACAAATTCCAGGTGCAATCATTTCAACTAAACCATCATAATTCAATATTATGTTCTATCAGACATCCCACAATTATCTATCAACTGCCTTCAATTTAGCACCATATTTTGCAAATGAAACTAACAAATAATATTCCTAACAAAGTATTTTCTCATTGCAACCCAACCCTCTACCTATATGTTTGAACATTCACCTCCTGGATAGCTTCACATTCAAACATACACAGCCGTTGAAATTTACAACTAAATTTACAACTCAAAACACGCCTTGGTTTGGGCTTTTATTTTTCTGTGGTTTATATTCAGAAAAGTAAAACATGAAATATAAAGGCCCGATAGTTGAACAAGAAAAATAAATAAATATAATTTATTAATATAATAATAAATAATGTAACGGTGGTGAGATTATTTTTTGGAGACTCTGTGGTGTGGCTGCTAGTCATGCTGATTGAATATGTATAGAAATGTTTGACTAATGACAGGGACAATACAATACACACAAATATTCTGATGATGGCTTGTGGGCATATGAGATTTGTGATTGTTGTATTTGTGTTTGTAGTTCATGCACAAACCACCTCACACAACCAGACTGACAATGCATGCACACACACAAACACGCTATAGCAATCTTTGGCAGGGTGTAAACTTGATTATGGTATACAAATTAACCTGTTGAAAAGAGAATGATAAGCTGGAGAAAAGTTCCTCACTTCCACAAGTGTTTGATGCCCTGAAGCTGTCAGTTCAGTTCAGTTCAAATATCTCCATGAGCAACCCAACACAACATGAACTGTGTCTGTGTGGGCAGACCAGGGGAAAAGCCTGATAGAGATCTAATAACTGTGCTACTTTTATTCTAGTGGAGAACCCCTAACAGAGATCTGGAATAACTGTGCTACTTTTCTTCTAGTGGAGAACAACCAAAGATATGGAATAACTGTGCTACTTTTCTTCTAGTGGAGAACAACCAAACATATATCTGGAATAACTGTGCTACTTTTCTTCTAGTGGAGAACAACCAAACATAGATCTGGAATAACTGTGCTACTTTTCTTCTAGTAGAGAACCCCTGATAGAGATCAGGAATAACTGTGCTACTTTTCTTCTAGTGGAGAACTAATGATAGAGACCTGGGATAACTGCTACCTTTCTTCTAGTGGAGAACCCCTAACAGAGATCAGGAATAACTGTGCTACTTTTTCTTCTAGTGGAGAACCCCTGATAGAGACCTGGAATAACTGCTAATTTTCGTCTAGTGGAGAGAAAAGTGAAAAGGCATTTTATTTATTTTACAGTGAGCCAAGGCTGTTCCCATGATGCTGATTTAGGTTAAGTTAAGTCATACCTTTTGTTAACCCCCTTGGAGAAATGCATCCTCTGTATTTTACCCATCCTAACTATTAACTCTTAGCCAGGGGTCTCTGTCTACCTTCTGGCTAGAACGCCATCGCTTTAATCAATGGGAGACTGTGAAATTTGCGAGTGCTTAAAATATATCTTATATTATAGCTATGGGTCTAATAACACCGTCGATTGTCAGTGAGTTGCTTCTGGTCAACATGCAAAAAAACTGATTGTTTTTTCATCAGTACATTTCCGTTTTATACCGTTTTGAATATGAGTATAGTTTGGTGATTCTTAGTAATCCCAGGAAAAGACGTGATAATAGCGTTTAGTGGAATCCACTTATCACGTTGTTGCCTGATTATCGAACGTTCCTGAAATCAACGCTAGATTATCGTTATTGCAAGAATGAAATGGGCCCTGGAGCGCGGCGCCCCCCCCCCCCCCCCCCCCCCCCCCCCCCCCCCCCCCCCCCTCTTGCCACCAACGGTAAAAAGCACAACACACACACACACAGACAGCTTCTGGACTTCCTGACGGGCAGACCCCAGGTGGTAAGAGCCGGCAACTGCACCTCCTCATCCATCACGCTCAACATAGGGGCCCCCCAGGGCTGTGTTCTGAGCCCCCTCCTCTACTCCCTGTACACACATGACTGCGTAGCACAGCGGAACAACAACACCATCATCAAATTTGCTGATGACACAGTAGTGGTGGGCCTGATCTCTGCCAACGACGAAAGGGCCTACCTGGAAGAGGTAGAGAACCTGTCACAGTGGTGTCAGGAGAACTGCCTCTCCCTGAACGTCAGCAAAACAAAAGAGATGATTGTGGACTTCAGGAGGTCGGGGGTCAAGGACTACAGCCCCCTCAGCATCGACGGGGCACCAGTTGAGAGAGTGAACAGTTTCAAGTACCTCGGAGCCCACATATCCGAGGACTTGACATGGACCACACACATTGACAGTGTTGTGAAGAAGGCACGACAACGCCTCTACTTCCTCAGGCGCCTAAGGAAGTTCCAAGTCAGTCAGAAGATCCTTAGGAACTTCTACTCATGTACAATAGAGAGCATCCTGACCGGCAACATCACCTCCTGGTTTGGGAATAGCACTGCACAAGACCGTAGCAGACTACAAAGAGTGACACGTTCAGCCGAACGCACAATTAGAGGGGGGCTTCCCACCCTCCAGAACATTTACAACAAGCGGTGCAAGGGGAAGGCTAAGAGAATTATTAAGGACTCGAGCCACCCGAACAACTGCCTCTTTGAACTGCTGCCGTCAGGCAAGCGATACCGGAGTCTTATGGCGAGCACAGAAAGACTCAGAAGGAGCTTCTATCCCCAGGCCATCAGGCTGCTAAACGAACGATAATCGCTAAACGAACAATAATCACTATGCAACAACCATCAAATGCACACAGCACACACACCCACACGCACACACTCACTCAAACAAACAACACACTGCAGCACCCACTCTCCACACTTTAGATCACACAAACACACTTACACTTTATATTTATTGATAAAGGATTTGCACTACAACTCGTACACCTACTGTGAATTGTACCTAAACTGCACCTCGTCCATTTATGCCTTGCACTATATAGTATTGTATATTAGTACACTGCACAGTATTGTATATTGTATGGTAACTACGTCTACGAACATTGTACATATGTCTAAACTGAACACTGTGACCTCTTTTTTTACTTCTAATTTTTACTATTTTTACTATGTTTTTATTTCATACTTATCTTGTCATGCACAGTCTCTGGAGCGCAACAGTAAGAAGCATTTTGTACAAAAGTATTCTGTACTTCTGTATGACAACTATTAAAGAAACTTGAAACTTGAAACTTCAATTGCTGAAGAAAGTAATATCAGATCAACACAAGATTTGATATATAGTGTTCTTACCTTGTCTCTAATGTAATGCAAAAAAATAATACAATTATCTGATCGCCATTCCAAATACTGCTCACGGAGGTCCATCACATGTTGTCCGGCATTGCATATGAAGGAAGGGGGGGGGGGGGGGGGGCAGCCTCGCAGATGTATTGTTGTAAACGCTCTTCCTGCCGGAGTATTTAAACCCCGCCTGCACGGCTCAGATTGGCCCACAAAAGAAACAACAGCATTTCTAATGGAGTGCAATACCGGCTGGAAGGCGTAGGCGGCGGTATTTGCCCTTTTGCAAGCTCAGACCCATTCCCAATGATAACATCAGGCTGGATGGGTGAAAAATTTATGGATATAGCTAATAAAAGAAATAACGATTAAACCCAGACTTTTCTCGTGATTGGCGCTGAACGGTTGGCGAGTTAACCTGACTTTTTCCGTGATTGGCGCAGAATGAGTTAAGGAGCAGTGGGCAACATTGCTAACCATTGTGCCACCGTGGTGCCGTAAATATCACACAGACTTCCCAGAGTAACACACTGAGGGTGGAATCCAGAAAGGGTTTGCACGGCTTTTTCCGACGCAAAGCCAGTGCAAATAGCGCTGAAACACATTTTGCTATCCAAAGAATATGCACAACGGGTGAAATGAGGTGGTAATTGCGTTCCGTCAGCATTGCGTCCAGTACAATTGGTGCATATTTAAAGGTCCCCTATCTTATAAATGGCTTTTTTCCAGTGTTTTTTCATACGGTGCGAGTCTCGGAGTGCACTGCATTGAGAGAGAGAGGGGGCTTGTGTCTCTCTCTCTCTCTCTCTCTCTCTCTCTCTCTCTCTCTCTCTCTCTCTCTCTCTCTCTCTCTCTCTCTCTCTCTCTCTCTCTGTCAAGAGAGCAATCGCTGTATCACTGTCAACCTGTTGCAAGATAGCATAGCGCACGCTCCCACGCACGCGCCCGTATTCTGATCCGTGCAATAATATTCACGGGGGTAAATCTTGTCATGCGAAACAAGTTACCAATGCATTGTCCCGTGGGATTATGCCCCCCCACGGCAAAATGTATTAGTCCCACAGAACCATGCGTCAGCACACACACAGACACACAAATTGGCCAGGCTCCTGACGCCTCGCGTGTATGAGAGCCTCTCTCTCTCTATCTGTCTCTCCCTCTATCTCTCTCTCTCTATATCTCTCCCTCTCTCTCCACCAAAGGTATCTGCCAGTGCAGGTGGGTGATTGTCACTCAAAGCACATTGCGAGTATGGGCGGAGCCCAGCCAAAAACAGCTTGGACTTTGTAAGGGCAGAAAGTGGTGCACCAAGGTACTTGATTAAAAATACATAACGGCCCCAACCGCTGAGTGCCAAACACGTGTTAAGCTGTAGGCTGTATTTCGCCTAAAGGTACATGCCTAAGTAAATGGAAGATTGCTCCACTTCTGCAAGGTCAATTTGCATGTTCTTGGTATCTAGGAACATCTAGGGACCTGGGGGTATGTATTTCCAGTGTCAGAAATATTGTGTCTGTTACTAGGCTGAGTAAATTGTAATGAAGAAAAGGAGAATATAAATTATGATTTATGATTTTTGCATCTTTGATCATGTTAAATCTGCCGGCACGAGAAAATGCTCACTGAGCTCATTCACCACCTTATTGAGATCATGTGTGCAAAAAATCTAAGCAAATGAACCACGGGAAGATGATTAAACAGAAGGATTTGTAGATACAGTAATTAATGATAATCGATTTTAATTATAAATTCATATTTGACCTTGAACTTGACCTTGACCTTAATATGGCCAAATCATACATCTATGGATAGGGAAAATGCTCCTCTTTCCAATGGCAGGGTTGAATCTGGATTTAGTCATTTCCTTGCGTTGTTTACGATAATGAGCATTTTCCGATAAATTCGTATTTCCGATAAATCGTATAAAACATCGGTCAAAATGAAAATATACACTTTGACTACTGTTTTTGATAGGGTTATGGTATTTACTCTTGGCTACACCTTTTTATTTTTTTTAAACATTAAACTCTTAACATCCAAGTGTGGACGATTCTTTGGTGTTGTTATTCACAGCCTCAAACCTCGCATAGAAGGTATTGAGATCATTTGCTAAGGAGATGTCACTGTTCAGTTTGAGGGAGGTGCCTTTGTAATCTGTCATTGTTCTGAGGCCCTGCCACATACCTCTAGAGTCAGCCTGTTCAAACTGAAGTTCAACTTTATCCCTGTAACGCCGTTTTGCCTCTATTACTGCTCTCCTGACGTTGTATCTTGCCGTCTTGTGTTCTTCCATGTTGCCTGTCACAAGCCCAGTGTTGTAGGCTGAGGTGCGCACTTTCAGAGCCTCACGGACGGATTTATCTCCCCAGGGCTTTTGTTTTGGGTAGATTCTAATTGTGGTAGAGGGGATTGTTTCTTCTACCAGAGTACAGACAAAGTCAAGCACCGTTTCAGTGTATTCGTTAATATTGGCTGTGTTATCACGGAATACACTCCAGTCTGTCCATTCAAGTGCAGCCTGGAGTGTCTCCTCTGACGTCACAGTCCAACGCTTAACCTCTCGCGATACTACCGGCGTTCGCTTGAGACTCTGTTTATACTTTGGCAAAAGAAAGATGGCGGCGTGATGAGATTTACCGAATGGACTAAGAGCCTGTGACTTGTACACATTCTTAAATTGCGAGTATACATGGTCTAATATGTGGCAAATTGCACCCAGCAGTTAACGCGCCGCAACTACCGTCTTCACAGATATGGTGGTAACTAAGCGCAAAGCCCTAAGCGCTATAAAGGGGCATCATGCCAGCGTCACTGCCAGCGTCACAGGTGATCATGGCAGCAGTATTTGTTGGCAGACATAGACATCGTAATGCCAGGCGTACCCGTGAAAGAATATTTCGAAGGAGAATATCACCTTTTTTATTTAAGTGAGACAGAAAACATCCGGAGACACAGGTTGCCAGCTCAAGCAATCCTTTATCTACTGGATGAAATCAAGGATAATATTTAGACAGCCACCCATCCTGTGTCCCAGAGATCCCATGCAATCGTATTTATTATTTAAATATTGTTATTTAACGTTGTCAGCTTTCCCAATGTTGTCAGCGTTATTGATTTTGATTTTGCATCATGATGCAACTTTTATTTGCTACTTGTTTTATTATGTATTCATTATATAACGCACTGTGAACTGCAATCCTTGTAGGAAAGGTGCTATATGAATATGTTTATTATTATTATCATTATTGACTGCACTCACGTTCCAATTGTACCACTGCACAATACATTTTTAATTTATAACGTTTCGTCGGGTCCATGAGGAGTAGACACTGGAAACAGGCAAATGAAAAGTCTATTCTGGAGTATATGATAATGCAGGCTATTTTCCTAACTAAACATTAAATACAACTCGCTCACTCAAAATATCCGTTAACTCATTCAGCGCCAACCATTAGCCGTGTCCCGTTGTAGCTATGCCACGCGTTAAAGATAGGAGTGCGTCACCTTGTTTGTAGAGCTATATCTATATTCTATATTATAGCTATGGGGACAATACTATGGTCATTTGACACTGACTTCCATCCTTCCGTCCAAGATGCAAAAAAGAGATAATTGTTTTATGCATACATTCACGCGTTATCCCGTGGTGAATATAAGTATAATTTCAGAGTTGTCCGGGATCATTCCTGGGAAGCGAGTAATAGGGCGCAATGTGAATTCTACTATAAGCGTTGGGATTTCTTGCCTGGACACGCTACTATTTCCAAATCAAATTGATATAATAGGTATTATGTTTCATCATGAATGGGTCGTTTCTGATGCTTTGATTGCCCGTAACGGCATTCATATTGAACACAAAATACGCTGATCAGCTGGATCGGGATCAAAACATAGTTGGATCAAGCTGAAATTGATGTCAGATAGTCCTTACCTGTGGTCTGTGGCAGGGTTCGAATTATCATCTGAGAGCTATGGGGGCCACCTGATTTTTTTTTTTTTTACAATTTTTTTCCTGAAATTGTGGCTGTTTTTGAAGTCATAATTAGAGGAATATCTCATTAGGATTAGTCTAATACTAAGTAATAATGACATCACACAACAGTCATTAGACTATTGTGTGATGTCATTATTCAGTCTCATTAATTTTATTACTCACCTCTGATATATAATGCCATATTTACTTAATTGCATTTTGCACCTGATAAAATACAACAATTTAATTAAAAAAATTAGACCAAAATGTATGAACTTGAATTAACATGTATTTGTCTCTGCACTTATAAATCAAAAACTAACTAAATAATCGAATGGAAAATAAATAGTTGTATGGCACAACAGCAGCATTTATCAGGATACAGTAAGTAACATTATCATCTGATAATAAAATGAACATAAAATAAATACTTGTATAAATCAAAATAAATAATGTTATAAACAAATGTGCACAGGTAATCAAGAGAACTGAATGAAAAATAAATTAGAAGTAGCAGCATCTTCTTAGAACAACGAGAAGAAAAGTAACTACTGCAGCACGTCGCCGACATGCAGACCGGAAGAGCCGGGATTCAAACCACTGACCACTTTTATCCAAAGTGAGTGGTGACGACTATAGCTCTACCTCCTGAGCTACAGCCGCCACATCATGATGACTTAAAGTGTCAGACAGGCAGCCAGGGGTTGATGCCTTTTCTATCTCAGACCACGAGAGTAATAACAACATCTGCAATTAGAGCTCTGCATTATCAGAAGCCATTACATCAAGCTATAGATTGCATCATCTCAAGTGGCAATTATTACGTTTTTCTTAACACTTTCTCCCACAAATCTGTCAAAATGCAAAAACTATACAATGATCAAAATACCAGCAGCATGTTACCAAATAAGCAGCAACATTACATCAAGTAAACAACAGTAACAACAACTTCCTCAGTTTTTCCTCCTACAGCTCTAAAGTGTCTCATGTCAGTCCAGAATCCAGAAGACCCATCACGCCCGCTCCCTGCAGCTGCGTTTTTCCTCTTCACTCGTTCTCTCTTCGGTTCTGTCTGTCTGCACATTTGAGGTTTATTGTTTATTTATATATGTCTAGTTGTTGTGTTACATACATACATTTACTCTATTTCCGAGGGACAAATTGTCTGCTTCTTCTTCACTAGGTTGGAGTAGCGTTAAACTCATGGGCGACGCTCATGGGCGACGCATAATCGGCTTGGATGTGAAATGCAGCCTATTCCACAACATTAATTACTCTGTTCTTTTAAAAACTGAAAATAAAAATATGATCTATTAACAATTTATTTAGGTAACATAAATAATAATTCGTACACATAAAAAAAAAAAAAAAAAAAAAAATTATATAATTTTTTTGAGAGACCCCCACAGGGGGTCTTGACTATGGGGGCTCAGACTATAGCTATGGGGGCTGAGCCCCCATTGGCCCCCTCATAATTCGAACACTGGCGGAGCCCAGCCAAAAACAGCTTGGACTTTGTAAGGGCAGAAAGTGGTGCACCAAGGTACTTGATTAAAAATACATAACGGCCCCAACCGCTGAGTGCCAAACACGTGTTAAGCTGTAGGCTGTATTTCGCCTAAAGGTACATGCCTAAGTAAATGGAAGATTGCTCCACTTCTGCAAGGTCAATTTGCATGTTCTTGGTATCTAGGAACATCTAGGGACCTGGGGGTATGTATTTCCAGTGTCAGAAATATTGTGTCTGTTACTAGGCTGAGTAAATTGTAATGAAGAAAAGGAGAATATAAATTATGATTTATGATTTTTGCATCTTTGATCATGTTAAATCTGCCGGCACGAGAAAATGCTCACTGAGCTCATTCACCACCTTATTGAGATCATGTGTGCAAAAAATCTAAGCAAATGAACCACGGGAAGATGATTAAACAGAAGGATTTGTAGATACAGTAATTAATGATAATCGATTTTAATTATAAATTCATATTTGACCTTGAACTTGACCTTGACCTTAATATGGCCAAATCATACATCTATGGATAGGGAAAATGCTCCTCTTTCCAATGGCAGGGTTGAATCTGGATTTAGTCATTTCCTTGCGTTGTTTACGATAATGAGCATTTTCCGATAAATTCGTATTTCCGATAAATCGTATAAAACATCGGTCAAAATGAAAATATACACTTTGACTACTGTTTTTGATAGGGTTATGGTATTTACTCTTGGCTACACCTTTTTATTTTTTTTAAACATTAAACTCTTAACATCCAAGTGTGGACGATTCTTTGGTGTTGTTATTCACAGCCTCAAACCTCGCATAGAAGGTATTGAGATCATTTGCTAAGGAGATGTCACTGTTCAGTTTGAGGGAGGTGCCTTTGTAATCTGTCATTGTTCTGAGGCCCTGCCACATACCTCTAGAGTCAGCCTGTTCAAACTGAAGTTCAACTTTATCCCTGTAACGCCGTTTTGCCTCTATTACTGCTCTCCTGACGTTGTATCTTGCCGTCTTGTGTTCTTCCATGTTGCCTGTCACAAGCCCAGTGTTGTAGGCTGAGGTGCGCACTTTCAGAGCCTCACGGACGGATTTATCTCCCCAGGGCTTTTGATTTGGGTAGATTCTAATTGTGGTAGAGGGGATTGTTTCTTCTACCAGAGTACAGACAAAGTCAAGCACCGTTTCAGTGTATTCGTTAATATTGGCTGTGTTATCACGGAATACACTCCAGTCTGTCCATTCAAGTGCAGCCTGGAGTGTCTCCTCTGACGTCACAGTCCAACGCTTAACCTCTCGCGATACTACCGGCGTTCGCTTGAGACTCTGTTTATACTTTGGCAAAAGAAAGATGG
Source organism: Notolepis coatsorum (assembly GCF_963971535.1). Taxonomy (NCBI): domain Eukaryota; kingdom Metazoa; phylum Chordata; class Actinopteri; order Aulopiformes; family Paralepididae; genus Notolepis; species Notolepis coatsorum. The sequence continues at coordinate 54,614,738 of NC_140180.1, read as the reverse complement.
CGGCGTCATGAGATTTACCGAATGGACTAAGAGCCTGTGACTTGTACCCATTCTTAAATTGCGAGTATACATGGTCTAATATGTGGCAAATTGCACCCAGCAGTTAACGCGCCGCAACTACCGTCTTCACAGATATGGTGGTAACTAAGCGCAAAGCCCTAAGCGCTATAAAGGGGCATCATGCCAGCGTCACTGCCAGCGTCACAGGTGATCATGGCAGCAGTATTTGTTGGCAGACATAGACATCGTAATGCCAGGCGTACCCGTGAAAGAATATTTCGAAGGAGAATATCACCTTTTTTATTTAAGTGAGACAGAAAACATCCGGAGACACAGGTTGCCAGCTCAAGCAATCCTTTATCTACTGGATGAAATCAAGGATAATATTTAGACAGCCACCCATCCTGTGTCCCAGAGATCCCATGCAATCGTATTTATTATTTAAATATTGTTATTTAACGTTGTCAGCTTTCCCAATGTTGTCAGCGTTATTGATTTTGATTTTGCATCATGATGCAACTTTTATTTGCTACTTGTTTTATTATGTATTCATTATATAACGCACTGTGAACTGCAATCCTTGTAGGAAAGGTGCTATATGAATATGTTTATTATTATTATCATTATTGACTGCACTCACGTTCCAATTGTACCACTGCACAATACATTTTTAATTTATAACGTTTCGTCGGGTCCATGAGGAGTAGACACTGGAAACAGGCAAATGAAAAGTCTATTCTGGAGTATATGATAATGCAGGCTATTTTCCTAACTAAACATTAAATACAACTCGCTCACTCAAAATATCCGTTAACTCATTCAGCGCCAACCATTAGCCGTGTCCCGTTGTAGCTATGCCACGCGTTAAAGATAGGAGTGCGTCACCTTGTTTGTAGAGCTATATCTATATTCTATATTATAGCTATGGGGACAATACTATGGTCATTTGACACTGACTTCCATCCTTCCGTCCAAGATGCAAAAAAGAGATAATTGTTTTATGCATACATTCACGCGTTATCCCGTGGTGAATATAAGTATAATTTCAGAGTTGTCCGGGATCATTCCTGGGAAGCGAGTAATAGGGCGCAATGTGAATTCTACTATAAGCGTTGGGATTTCTTGCCTGGACACGCTACTATTTCCAAATCAAATTGATATAATAGGTATTATGTTTCATCATGAATGGGTCGTTTCTGATGCTTTGATTGCCCGTAACGGCATTCATATTGAACACAAAATACGCTGATCAGCTGGATCGGGATCAAAACATAGTTGGATCAAGCTGAAATTGATGTCAGATAGTCCTTACCTGTGGTCTGTGCCTCTGTGGTATTCCAAAAATAATATTCCAATTGTCTGATCGCGATTTCCAGTATTGCTGTCCATCTGGTCCCGGACATAATTTGGCACAACTTATGGATCGAGCGTGCCAGATGCGTCTCGAAGTGCTCAGATGAAGCGTCTTACTCAGCTCCGTCTAAATATAGTGCCCGGTTACATTTGAATGTAACACAGAGTTAGATATAAGGTTTCAAAGGGTGGGCAACACTGAAATTTGGCAGGATGCGGCCGGTATTGTACTTTGGCGATTTCAAAATCCTTTCATATGGCAACACCGAGGTCAATGGATGAATAATGAATGAAAATAGCGAATAAAAGAAGAAATACCAAAACCCGAGATATCTCGGGTTCTGGCGTCCAACGCATGGCGAGTTAACCTGAGATATCTCGGGTCTGGCAATTAAAGAGTTAATTATAAAATATCTTCACTGGCACAGTGCTTAATTCGGTATAAAGATTCAGCACTATGGACAGTTGTGCTCCAAAAAATGTATAATTTATAATGTATTTGTGTAATGTAATGTACATGTTATTCAGCAGTAGGTAATTAGGAACAAACAAAATCAGTTAGATTGGACATTTTGATTAATTATTTCAAGCGGAGAATTGAGAAATTTGGCGCTACTGATATATGAAGTTATTTCAGGACACTGCCTATTGAATAACATGACAAATGAGTATGAGTGAACAAAGCAATGAGTGCTTGAGAGGTTAGTCACCTTACTAAAAATGCTTTAGAAATTTGCATGAATAGAACAATTAAATTGGACATTTGATTATGTATGTCCGTTCAGCGCCAATCATGAGAAAAGTTGGGTTTTAATCGTTATTTCTTTTATTAGTTATATCCATTCATTTTCATCCATCCAGCCTGATGTTATCAGTGGGAATGGGTCTAAGCTCGCAAAAGGGCAAATACCGCCGCCTACGCCTTCCAGCTGGTATTGCACTCCATTGGTATTGGTGTAGTTTCTTTTCTGGGACGATCTTGGGTTTAAATTCTTTTCTGGGTTTAAATACTCAGGCGAGAGGCCTCAACAACGATGCCATTGAACAGTAACCCCGCCCGCCCATCATTGTGTAACGGTCGGTAATGTGGTACCGACCTCCACAAGCAGTATTTGGAATGGCGATCAGATAATTGGATTATTTATTTTGCATTACATCAGATACAAGGTATACACTATATATAAATTTGATCGTTGATCTGATATTTTTTCCTACCCCCGATCGACGCTGTCTCTGTGTGTGGCTGTGTGCTGTTTGTGGCAGGAGGGGGGGGGGGGCCCGCGGTCCAGGGCTCTTTTCATTCCTGCACGAGGAAGGATAATAATGATGATCTAGCGTTGATTTCAGGAAGATTCGATAATCAGGCGAAAAATTACAACGTGTTTTGTGTATTCCACTAAAGGGCTATTATCGCGTATTTTCCTGGGATTACTAGAAATCACCAAAACTATACTCGTATTCAAAATGGTATAAAACGGAAATGTACCGATGAAAAAACAATCCGTTTTGTACATGTTGACTGGAAGCAACTCACTGATAATCGACGGGTGTATTAAACCCATAGCTATAATCTAAGATATATTTTAAGCACTCGCAAATCTCGCAGTCCCCCCATTGATTAAAGCGGTGGCATTCTAGCGCCATCTCGCGGATTAAGCTCCGGCACTGAATAAGTTAAGCAAGCTCTATACACGAAGTAAACAAAATAAAATACGAAATGAACGGAATACTAATGGTGAAAAATAGTGTTATGCCTATGCCTCATTTCGGGTTTATTTTTCCCCTTCCTGATATCTGCCAACAGCACTGTCAGGTGCAGACTGCTCCGAGAGCAAACTGCGCTGGAGCAGGCGTGTCTGTGCTAGTATCTCATACGCGCAATAGCCCAATTATACTTACCGCGTCCGCAGGTGTGCGTTAGTACTGTATGCGTGACGTACATTTCGTGAATTTCGTCACTGCTCTTGTCTGCACGGACATTGCATGGGTGTCCGTGTGCCTGCCAGATTTTGTGACCACGTGGATACCCACATGGATATGCGTGCCGACTGTGCATGTATCCAGCTGTCATAACATAAGCATGCAGCGCTTACAGCGCAAACACACCAGTCGCGCACGAAGGCAGGCGGGCGGGCGGGCGACCAGCACTTCACTTTCGCTCCCATGTTAACGGACGTAGCTGTGCCCACCGGCCGCACGCGGGCGTGCGACTCGCGGGGTGGAAGCGATTGTTTTCGCTTTGGTTGGATTCCGAGGCGTGTGCCGCGCGCATTTTCACAGAAATACACTCAATATCTGCATTATTACAGATGTTGTGTCTGTATCTTTCCCAATACAAATAAACCATATTACTATACTTTTTCAGGAGTACAGTCACACTGATCATCATTCTAAAATGAATTCTAACATTCTAATTAATTATATAATAACTGGTTATACATGCAAAATGGACAATAGAACACTGGAACTGGACATCTTAAAAACGGGGACTGACTTACGGGCAATAGACTAGGCATTTACAACTGTTCCAATGTAAATGTGCCTTCCTCCGTGCACTTTCGCCCGCTCTGAAGTCGGACTCGGTGTGTCTGCAGCCGCTTGCGTGTATGTGTCAGTTTTCGATTATAAAGACGGAGCAGATACCGTGTGCAAACCCCGCGCAGTTAAGGGTGCAGTTAGCACCGCACAATCCATTCTTTATGGATTCCACACTGAGGCCTTCGCTTAGATGTGCAACTCTTCGCCAATGACAAGATATATAAACATATTTGTGTGGGGAGTGTTCATATTTTCAACCGTTTAACACAGACATATAGGTCCATATGATGTTGAGCCTGCACTGTGTTGAAAATGCACATGAATAATTCTCTGTGAAGTGGAAGTGCTTCTGACACATCTCAGCAGGTAAATGTTTGGAGAAGGTTGGGCAATATGGATTTTGGCAGCTTAGAAAAGATGGTGGCACGTTGCCAAGCAATATCAAAATGCAAATGTATGTCCATCACCAAAACATTTCTGCATATATACCAGGCACCCAGTACACTTCTCTCCTGTTTCATAATGCATTTCCATTAATGAAATACATGATCTGGACTTTTTTATTTTTTTTACCATGGCTCACTTCATTATTATGATTTTTGGACTTTGGAGCCTGATATAGGCTACTGTACGTCTGATGATTTGTATATGATTAAGGGAATACGCCAACATTTTGGGAAACGTGCTTACCATCTTTTCCAGAGTCAGACAAGAAGATAGATACTGTGCGTTCAGTAGAAAGCTATCCGGCTGCCTGCTAGCCTAGCTTAGCGCAAATGAAAAGCAAGTTTTAAGCTAGGCTAGTGGTCGATATCCATTTCCAGTATACAGACCCTCATGCACATTCTTGTCTACTGTTTAATTTTATTCATATTGTATATTCTTATAAAAATGTTGTATTACCTATATTTATTGTCTTCCTATTACTCTGCCCATACCTGTACCTCGCCTCCCCCTCCACCATGCTGATATGAGACCTGAATTTCCCCAAGGGGATCAATAAAGGAATATCTTATCTTAAATAGAATCAGGTGTGAGTGTGCTGAAGGTCATGCACAGGGGGCAGCAGCACGGGTGTAGGCATCTCTGTGAGTGCTAGGGTTGGGCCAGTGAAAACATGGTAATAATACAAATACAAATAAAGCCAAGTACCGGACCGGTAAGACAGAATGTTACCACTAGGTGTTGCACGTTACTCAGCCGCTCCCGAGTGGAACATAATGAGCGCCCATAACACAAGGATTCAATGCCCCTGATGACATCACTGGCCATATTCAAACTAATTTAATATGTGCAAAACTGTTTAGCATTTTTGGATGCATGGAAAATAAATCAGCATTGTTTTTTGGTGAAGTGACCCTTTAACATTTTACAGCAGAAACAATCAAACACCATTCCTGTTTTTTACAGAGCCAGATAAGTCTTCAGTATTCAGGTCAGGTGACCCATTATGGCTGCTACCTGGAACTGTGCTGTCTGATAGCGAATCGCAGTGTAACTTTGGCATATTTTTAATATAGCTAATAGTGCTCCTGTTGTGGCCACCTGGAATATACTTTATTTATTTTAATTTAACCTTTATTTAACCAAGCAGGTAAATTAAGAACAAATTCTTATTTACAATGACGGCCTGGCAAAAGGACCAAAACACCTCGAAGGGTAACAGGGACATTTTATTTATTTATTAATTTTTATAGAAAAGAGACAGACGATACATACATCACAGAGGTAAGGGAAATAATTAAAACACACATCAAACAAACAAGGTCTTTTATTACGTGAAGTAGAACAGCCAAATGACAGTCAAAATGCTAAGTGACAGTTGCAGGTGTGTGTAAACAACTCTGCGATAGAGTCCTTAAAAGTAGTGAGGGCAGTCCATCTGTTGGGACCCTGACAAACTGTTAGCATGATGTGACTTTATGTTCTTTAGGTCAGAGCCAAAAAGAGGAAAGCTGAAAAGTATTCAGGTAACACCAAAAACTAGGAAAATCTGGTTAATTTTCTGGTTTTTTAAGTTACCTGTATTTTTACTTGATCAAAACAAACAAACTGCAGTTTGATTGATATTTCCGGGAAATCACAATTAACACTTTCAGAGCCGGCAGGGGGTGTCGTCCTTTACGTGGTGGATGCCAGCATCCACTTCAATGATAACGTTAAAAAACGCATAATCGATGTCTTAAATTATGGCTATGTGTCTAATCTGCCCGTCACTTATCAATGACTTGTAGTCAACATTGTTGAAACGGATTGTCAAAGCTATCGTTTTCTCGAAAATTTCAGGAAAATAGAAAGATTCCGTCAAAAAACGACATTTACTGGAATATTCTCGAATACACTAGAAACGCTGTAATTTTTCTGCCTATTATGAATAGTTTTCAAATAAACGCTAGATTATCGATAGTATATGTGTACTTATCAGTGATGTCAGTAACGCGTTACTAAGTAACGCGTTATTGTAATCTGATTACTTTTCCCCGAAAATAGTAATCTAACGCGTTAATCTTTAAAAGCCAGTAATCTGATTGCAGTTACTTGTCCAAGTGGCTGTGCGTTACTATTTCGTTACTATCTCATCATAAATTCATAATGCAGGCGGAATGCAGTATTTTATTTCGTTTTCGACAGTCAAAAATACATTTTGAGCTGTTTTTCTTATTTGGGAGTGACGTGGTGTGGCAGTGAAAGGGTTAAATACAAGAATGTGTCCCGCGGCGTGACTGGACCCTCTGTGAGTGACTCTGCTTTGGTCCAATCACATTCCCCATCCACAGTCTGCGAATCAGAGGCAGAGTAGGGCGGGTCTTCACAGCACGTCATGTGACATATGCGCCAATCGTGTGACAGCAGGGCTCCGTCGTCGGAGAATTCCACCACAAAACAAAAGCATCTGGAATCACAACACTAGCCGACGCTTCAACTAGGTACAGGAGGGTTGATGGTGGCAGAGCAAAAGCTCTTATTTGCCAGATTTACAGTTAATTTACATGTTAAAGAGAGACTGATTGTATGTTTATAGAGAGACATTTATAAAAACAATTTAATAGTTACAGTTGATATAATTGAATAGTGCAGCCTGCATTTGTTAGATGTGATACACTGGTTTTGTAAAACCACTGGCTGGCTGCTCTAATGCTGTGAGCATCATAGACTGTTGCTTTACCATACTTGATGGTACAGAAGCTGAAGCACTAGTTTAACAATTTACGTTATGTGCAGAGAAACAAGTTAAAAACAATTTATGCTCTTGTAAAGCGTTTAAAAAAAAACTGTTGGGGGAACGACGACAACTTCGTAACCTAGTTACTTTCAAAGTAACTAAGTTACTCTGATAATCAAGTAATCAGTAAAGTAACTTAGATTACTTTTTAAAGGAGTAATCAGTAATCAGTAATCAGATTACTTTTACAAGTAATCTGTGGCATCACTGGTACTTATGCACGCTATAGAAGCGAGCTGAGAAATCAATTCTCTCATTTCCTGATCAACACGCGCACACACACACACACACGGGGCACGCTGTTATCTCAGTGAAAATAGCTCCGATTATCCTAAAACTGGTAACATAGACTCCTTACCTTAGATCAGATGTTCTCCAAAAAGATTATTCCAATTCCTGATCGCCATTCCAAATATCGATCGTGTTTATTGATTGGATTATTGGCTACTGTAAATATATATTCCAGGTTGTTTTCTATCTCGCGATCACTTCCCTGTTCATCAGATCCCTCGCCAGCATAGTGGAGCGAGGAGGCTCCCCCCCACACATCCACCAGTGTAATCGAATGGGGTGCCGTTACACAGGGATAGACGATAGGGGGCGGTATTTTCCCATTGGAGCTCAGAGAGAGGCTGCTGTACTAACAGGAGGCTCGGTTGATAAAATATGAATTCAGATAGCTAAAAAAAAATAACGACATTTAGCGTTGTCGGCTCTCAACGGGGGGCATGCAAAAATGATATATAGCGTTGTTGGCATTGAAAGTGTTAAAAGAGAACGTAATTTGTGAAAATGAACTATGTTTGCCAATGAACTATTCGAATGATATTGCCAACACATTTTTTTTTTTTTTTTTTTTTTTTAGTAAGTCATTTTTGCAGAGATCCTAGTCTAACAAGGCTATCGATATGTCCTCTTACACTCCATTTTAGAGGTCTGGATCAGGCTGGAAATTTAACCCATGCCCTTACATCCCTGCTTATATTAAGACCCTACCTGAACTGGGCTGATGACAGGTCTCACCACAAAGTTGTAAATGAGCACAATCACACTTTTTCCACATTTACTGTAATAGTATTATCATGATGTATAGTGTAGTTGCGATGCTCATAGACATTTCTCTCATCACAGAAATTCTTAGTCCCATGATTAGCTTTAGCTAACCTAAGTGATAGCTTAGTTAGCCAAACTGGGGGAGTATCCACACGTTGTCTTCATCTGTATTCTGCTGAATGGATGGATGATAAGCTGGAGACAACTGAAGGTATTTTGCTGGGTATGAAAGACTTCAATGATGTAATTAGTTTGCACTTCCTTTGCATTTGCCACCACACCTGAGATAACACAAAATGTCTGCTATTTTACTGCCTACATACACTGACAGCTTAATAATCATTTTATGATCCAGACCTCCAATTCTATTAATTTTATCTTCATACTGTATCTTGCCTTTGATGAATTAGCTATTTTTTAACAAATGTCTAGTTAGTATAATTACCTATCCCACGTTGACTGTCAGTAGCTGCCACAGCTGTCAGCATGCATGTCAACAAATATGGTCGCCCTTCCATATTTGTTCCAAGTCCATATTCCAAGTTGTAACGTCAGCCATTTGTGATCTATAGGGAAGTGAAGGCTAGCTCCATTGCCACATCTGGTATGTTCGCATTAGCCATGGCTGCCATATTAGCACAGAGATCACCATAGACATCACATTCAGGGACTTGGTATAGTTACACAGAAACACAACAAGTTATACTGTAGATTAAAATCCACCAGGTTCTGTTTCAGTCCATTTTGGTTGTTTTAGAACGTTTAGAAGAACTAAATTCGACTGCATGTGGTGTTCCATACATGCTATTTTGGCCATTTTGTCACAGGGAATGTATTTTAGTTTGGTTCACGTTGGTTGAAAAAATGAAATAGAGTGTCGGGGTAAATTATGGCTATACAATGAAGTCAGACAGAGTAGAAAACACATGTCACCCTAACTCTGTACCTTCGACTGCAAAGTCACCGGGTCATCTACTGACTAGTGACGTTCACCTTCAAATGGATTTGATGAAAACCGAGTTGATAGAAGAATGAAATCTTCAAGTCAATCAGAATTAGATGGCGAGGCGATGGAGAATACATTGTGCAGCGGCTTGTCAGATTGTCCACTTGACTTTTTCATCTAGTGATGTTTTCTTCCTGCTGCAGATCATTTTGAATGTCATTCAACAGCCTCACAATCCTCCTTACAGGTCTAAGGTGGGTCAAAAGCAAATGTCACGACAATCCACCCAACCAGAGATGTCAAAGCTGTGTCTTCTATGACCATTTGGAAATACCACCATAGGGCAAATTAGAATACAATTATTCTACATTTACATAAATTATGAGGACTTTTCACAATAGGTCATGTGAATGCTGTTTGATATAAGATATACTGTACTATAATGTGCTATGATTGTGACAGCTATTCTGAATATCAAGTATTATAAAACAACCAACCCTTGCTGTGTCAGTCATGGTAGTTTGATAGTCATTTCCGTTTTACAATGATTTTGGACATTATTGGTACGGACATGGTCAAAGTTAACACTTTTGTACTTAAATAATACCATGGTATAATCCAATTACATTTAAACCATGATACTGATATAGTGGTATTTCCATCATGTCCTGGTCACTGCTATCATCATATAAATACCATGACTTTTATGAAAGGGAAGAACCAAAAAAGGTTAAAATCACCTGAGTGAGATTCATGCTCCAGCCCCCAAATCTCTCTCAAAACGCCTTTTTGTGGTGTGTGTGTGTGTGTGTGTGTGCGTGTGCGTGTGTGTGTGCATGTGCGCGTGTGTGTGTGTGTGTAACACAGATCTAAAAATGTCTCTGATAGCTGGAATGACCTTAAAATCAATACATTAATGTGCACTAAGAGCTCCAGAAGCAGATAGATACATCCTGCACTCCCGCTCTCTCTCTCTAACATGCAAATACACTCTTGAGTCACCATGCAGGGCCTGCCTGAGCGGGCCGGGCCCCTTCACGTGGCAGGTGATTTTTCATGGACTTCGCTGCCACCCGTTTTCTGCTCTGGGATGCAATGAAGATCCTTAATGACCCCGATGATGGTTACATCGGAATGCAAAGGTAGACTTTTTGACATTCCGCCAGTAGCAGCGGTCTCCTCTGCAGAGCCATCATCAGCGACCGTATCAGTGAGGCCTCATTAGAGCCGGAATCCAACTGTAGAAAGGGGATTTTTGCAACATTAATTTTAACATTGCCAATCTAGTAAATAATATTCTAGTTAGGGCCTTGATTGCCTGCTAAAAAAGAGGGAGAGAGAGAGAGACAGAAATAAAGAAGGCCAGGTTAGAGCAAAGGACCCACATAAGTTGAATTGAGAGGCGTTTTACAATACGGTTGAGGTGTACCGCTGGTGATACATCAAAGTGTGAGGATAATCTAAATGTTTTATTTAATGTTTAAGTATTTTTTTTATAGGCTTGCACCATCTGACATATTCATCCAATCGGATAAAGTATCTGCAGTCGGGGGTCAACGCCGAAACACACTGAATTCCATTATGACTGATCCTGCGTTCCTCCCTGAGCAATACACCAGGTAATCATTTTGGAATGCAACACTAGTTACAAGGGGCCTAACTAAAACACATTTCCTGTAAATTATGTCACGGATATTGGCAACGCTTGTCCATGCTTGGACGTATTGACATGGCTGTGTCACTTGATATCAATGAGTCGTTCAAGGTGGCACGTGATTGGACACACTTATACCAGCCCTATGGGCCATTATGTTTTAATAAGACTTTTTTTTTATTATTCTTTTTTTATTCATGAGGAAATCGATAAAAAAATAAATGCATTTTAAATGCCGTTCAAAAGTAAGCGCTATGTACAGCAAGTTTAATATGAGCACAAGGTCATTGGGATTTCTAATGAGTTTTTAATTTCAGCGGTTAACATATTCTCAATACTGTATATGATGGCAGGCTTATTTTTACTTTGTCTGAATCAATAATGTGTGGGGACAATTATACCCATTATTTCGGGATATCCTGCAACCAGACATTAAATCCATGGTTCACTGTCATAATAGGCCAATGAAACATTTCCTGGAAGAAAAGGAAGGAGAAGAGGAAGATGAAAGAAATGACACTGTTTAAGATGTCGTCAAGAGGGCCCTGCTTTCTGTATGTATGTCTCTCTATCTCACAGTTGTCTCTCTCTGTCTCTCTATCTCACTGTCACTCTGTCTATCTCGCTCTCACTCTGTCTATCTCGCTCTCACTCTGTCTGTGTCTCTTTCACTCTCTGTCTCTCCCTTATATCACCCCCATTCTGTGTCTATTTCACTCTTGCTCTCTTTGTGTCTCTTTCGCTTTCAATCTTTGTTTTTCTATCTCGCTCTCACTCTTTGTCTCTCTCCTTATCTCGCTCTCATTCTGTCTATGTCTATCCGTCTGTGTCTCTATCTTGCTCTCACTCTTTATCACACTCTATGTCTCTCTCCTTATATCACTCTCATTATGTCTATGTCTGTCCGCCCATGCCTCTATCTCACTCTCACTCTCTCGTTGTCTCTCTCATTATCTCACTCTCATTATGTCTGTCTGTCCATGTCTCTATCTCGCTCTCACTCTTTATCACACTGTCTCTCTCCTTATCTCACTCTCATTCTGTCTCTGTCTGTCCGCTCATGCCTCTATCTCACTCTCACTCTCTTTGTCTCTTTCCTTATCTCACTCTCATTATGTCTCTGTTTGTATGTCCATGTCTCTATATCACTCTCACTCTTTATCACAGTATCTTTGTCTCTCTCCTTATCTCACTCTCATTATGTCTCTGTCTGTCCGTCCATGCATCTATCTCACTCTCTTTGTCTCTCTCCTTATCTCACTCTCATTGTGCATTATGTCTTTCCATCCATGTCTCTATCGCACTCTCTTTGTATCTCTCCTTATCTCACTCTCATTCTGTCTCTGTCTGTCCATCCATGTCTCTATCTCACTCTCTTTGTCTCTCTCATTATCTCACACGTATTCTGTCTCTGTCTGTCTGAGTGTCCGTCCATGTCTATATCTCACTCAATTTGTATATCTCCTTATCTCACTCTCATTCTGTCTGTCCGTCCATCCATGTCTCTATCTCACTCTCTTTGTCTCTCCTTATCTCACTCTCATTCTGTCTGTGTATATGCATTGCTATAAATCTGGACTCTAAATCTCTATCTCAGTCACTATGCCTCATAGTGCTGTGACAAACTGTCAAAAAGGGCTTTCGTTTTTGAGATACCCCTACCGGAGGTAGAACAAAACACAACATTGTGTTTCCTCATCTCTAAGGTCTCCCATATATGAAATGGATTCTTGTATAAAAAAAATTTACTGCAAAAATAGGTAAATTGATAGATATTGTTATACACCCCCAAAGGAAAAAATAACCAAAATATAACCTGGCCGTATGGGAGTTGAGACATATAAACTCATGTAGATTAATAATACAAGCTCCAAGAGCTTTCAAAATTGACATGCTAGCAGTCAGACAGTTGCTTAACATAATAGAAGAACCTGGATGTGAATATCTTTATGCATGTAGGAAATATATACATAGTGAAGTCTTCAGTCCAAAGCCCATTATCAGTGGTGAGAAGCATGTTGACAAATTCAATGTTACTGCTATGTCCACACCGGCAGAGGGCAGTAGAGCCTGCACTGCTTACAGTTTATTACAGTTGTGGTGTGGTCAACAATTGGCTACTGTTAGGCTACCAGTTGGATCCTGCTGTAGCTAGCTGCATCATTGTCTTCATGGATACTTCATAACTTGACAGGTAAATCATTGCAAATATTATGTGATGTGAAAATGCTGAGACTAACTTTCCTAATCTAAGTAGCTAAATAGCCTAGCTTAACTAGAAAGTAGTTAAGTAGTAGTAGTTAAGTTGAGTAGGCTATGATTAGCACAATTCTTACGGATAATAATACCATAACGTTAGGTTACATGTGTAATTCAACATTTTATTACATGCGTGTGAAAATACTAATTCTGAAATGTATATTTTTCCTTTTTACTAGTCTCATAAAACAATGGAGAATGTCTTACAGACATTGGATCCAAATCTGTGTATCATCTGTGGGAAACATTTGGAAAAAGGCAAGAAAAAAGATCCCTACATCCAAAGGCCCACAATAGAAGGCCTCCAACGCATACTTACTGTTGCTCAGCAGAGAGATGATGATGTTCATAAAACCCTGGCTCCATATACAGATGACATACTTTCCTCCAAAATAAATGTATCATATCATGTATCATGTAGAGCAAAATACTCCAGTAAGACCAACATCAGTGAGCATCAAGGTGTAAATGTTGAGAGTGAGAGCCTACCTGCACCAGTGTCATCAAGAAGACTGAGTAGGGTTGATACAACATCATTTAACATACAAAGAGATTGTTTCATTTGTGGGAAGGCCAGTACTAGACCAGAACCTCTGACAGCCATTACAACTGGTACAGGCAAGAGTACCAGAGACAAGGTCCTTCATGCAGCATCTGAAAGGCTTGATGAAGATGTACATCTTCGGCTACTTTCATACCCAGATCTATTTGCGTATGATGCCAAATATCATAGAAGCTGCCTTGCACACTACATATCTGAACGAAATATAGCAGCTGCCAGGCGAAGACAAGAATAAAAAAAGCAGACCAATATCTATGACAAAGCCTTTATTAAGCTCACTGAAGACATTGATAAAACAGTATTGTCTGAAGATATGAAAGTGATGACTCTAATCTCTTTGACTGATAGTTATGATGACATACTGAAGACCCTTTCTGAGGAAGAAGATGAGACCACGGTCCAACACAAGAAATATAGATCCTGGAAACTGAAGGAAAGGCTCATACAGCATTACAAGGATAGGCTGTTTTTTTTCGCGTGCCGGAAAGTCAGATCTGGTGTGCTCTGAGAGTATGCCCGTTGGTTATGCAATGAGGGAAGCTGCCCAACTCACAGAAAAGACAGAAGACTGTGAGACAACACTTCCACAGACTAGTCAGAGTCTCTCTGAAACCCAAATATTACACAGGGCTGCAGACATATTGAGGAAAAGCGTGGAGCAGGTTGAACATGACTGTAAATCATATGTCAGCAGTGATCGGCTATCACGTCTCCAATGGAGCAAGTATGTACCCAACATCCTGTATGACTTTGTGAACTGTTGTGTTGATTCACACGCCCACAGACATTACCAAACATGTGATGAGGAACCAGCTTTGAAGGACAATCTGTGTGATTGCAATCTGCCATGATCTCATTGCACAGTGCTGTCACATCAAGACGCCAATCACACTGGGACTTGCCATTTTGATTCATCATGAGTTTGGTAGTAAGACACTCATCGATGAGCTCAGTGCAATGGGGCACTGCATTTCCTATACAGAGGTTAGGCACTTCTTCACATCTGTGGCAGCAGACCAGATATCAAGGACAGAGAGTGGTGTCTACATCCCAACTGGCCTCACTGGAGTCTCTGAACACGGAATTGTTGATGCAGTCATCGACAACTTTGATCAAAATGAGGACACTCTGGATGGGAAGCATACAACCCATGCTATGGCTTCTGTTGTGTACCGAAGAGATGTCTCCACAGCAGATAAATGCCTGGCACGGGTCCCAGAGAGGTTTCTCACCACCTTAAACACATTTGACTTGAACGGAGATAAACTTCACAGGTACATTTTGTGTATTTCTTTTTTTATCTGAAATCTGTTTATGTTATGTATTTGCTCAGTCACATGAAATACAAAAAAATTATGGGGGGGGGGGTCAGTATAAATGTATTTAGATTATTCTGATTTGATATTTAATGCATATGATCACAAGCTTATCTTCTCATTTCAATTTTGATTAAAGATACATCAAATCTCCAAAGCGGCCAGAACCACCTGAACTTCCCAAACTTGAGATACTGCACACAAACACAGCAGTCTATAAAGCAGCTGAAGATAGAGATCTGGTATGGAAGCTGGCCCGAAACATAAGTGAGAATCAGCAGCATGTCCCTGCATGGTCTGCATTCAATGCCTTCACGTCAGACACTGCTTGTCCAGTAGCCAGTGTACTCTACATGCCCTTCATAAGAGAATCACCCACAGAATTGTCCACCATTTACACATCTATGATACGACTTGTACAGCTTGCTGCAGAACTGGGACAACACCATATTCTTGTGACTGCAGACCTAGCAATTTATAGTAAAGTGCAACAGATCTTGTGGAGCAAACCACCACTCTTACAAGGAAAGATCACAATGAGACTGGGAGGTATGCATATCATGATGGCTTACCTTGCAAGCATCGGAAAGCTCTATGGTGATGGCGGACTCTTTGACATACTAACTGAGTCAGATGTGTATGCAGAGGGAACAGCTCGACAATTGCTTCAAGGGAAACAGCTGGCAAGAGGAGTAAGGAGCATAAAACTAGCCTCTGAGGCCATGTTCCGGCTCTTCTGGAAAGCCATGTAATTGTAGCCGGTACAACACTGTACCTGCCAAACACTTCGACCATGCCTTGAGTGGGAGTGGAACCCCGGGCGTCCGCACCGGGGCCAGCAACACAGACCGCTGTGCCAAGAAAGGATATCCTCTCTAAGCGCTCAGTCTGGATGCCTCAGGGGAGCGAGTTTTACTTCTATGTACCGTAGTCACACTATCGCGGTACATATCCGTTACACAATCATGGCTTGAAAAGCAAGGCCAATGTGCAATGACTGGAGCACAAGAGCAACTCCTACGACATGTACAGCATGCATTTCATGATAATGACAAGGCCACTGCTCAACAGCTCATCGGTGAGGTGGAGACTGAACTTTATGAGATCCAGAACAGTATCCAGATGTTCACAAATGAGGGAGTTAAGCAATCAGCAACCTTTGGATACTGGTTAACGTTCCTAAAGGGTGCTGATCTGTTGCTAAGGATGCTTCGTTCCGAGCGTGAAGCAGACTTTCAACTTCACCTGAATTGCATGTGTGAAGTTATGCCTTGGTTCAGAGCTGCTGGAAGGACCAAACATGCCCGTCTATGTTGCCGAAATAAAAGCCCTTGAACATGAACAACCAGAAGCATACACATTCATGCAACAAGGTGGATTTGTTGTTCGCCAGTCGGAGGATCGAAACTTCAACTGTGTTGCTACTGATCAGGCACTGGAGCAAACCATCAACCGAGAAGGCAAGAGTCAGGGTGGAGTTGTTGGCTTCACATTACGAAAGGGAGCTCTCACAAGATGGTTGATGACAAGACATGTGACCACAGCATATGTGGATGCCATGAAAGAGCTTTGTGACACTGATGCAAAGTGCCCGAAAGCACACCAGGAGCATGGAGCATCTAGGATGGACAGAGATGAGAGAGACATACAGAAGATAATGGAAGCAGTGGAGCAGAAGCAGAACCCGTTTGATCTCGATAGCATTCCTGAGGAACTGATCAACATTGCAAGTGGTCAGGTTGCATCTGAGAAAGTTGCAAAAGAGCTCTCAAGCTTCCTCCAAGACGGTGCAGAGCAGAATGCCATCTTTATTAAACAACACCTGGAAAAATCCAAAAGAACTAAGAGCTTCTGGGAGCCAGAGAAAAGAAAACAGTGTGCAACCTTCAAAGACATGAAAACATCAGTTGGAATCAGTGTACTCAGAAAGGTTCACATGGACTCAGATGTGCTCTTTCAAAGGTTACTTGCTGTCTCCATGCAAAGAGAGGTGCCCCCCCCTCTTTGTTTTATGATGATGGAAGCATGAGGAAGACAACAAAAGCTGACCTTGCTAAGAAACTGGAGTCTGTAGTTGAAGAGATACAGCAGCTGCCTAATGTTGCAGAACCATCAGCATACATCATAGATGGCATGGCTCTTCTACAGAGTCTCCATGACTCAGGCCTTCAGACATACAATGATCTGGGTGAGTGTGTCTGGAAAAGGATCACAACAATAATGGGAAAGGAAGGCATCAACTGCGTTGTTATAGTGTTTGACAGATATGACCATCAACACTCAATCAAAGACCTTGAAAGGCAAATAAGAGGCACCATCCAAACCAGCAGACCAACACATATTATCACAGGACAATCACGTGTTCCTAACTACAGGAAATACCTGAGGATCAGTGGGAACAAGGCTGCTCTATGTAGCTTTGTCAGCAACTACATAACCAACACAGGGCCACAGAGAATCTCTTCAGAGAACACAGTCATTTTGGCAGGTGGCTTTGAAAATGGTGAGGAGGTTAAGACGGTTAGCAAGTCAGGCGTTGACAGCTTGACAGATCTTTATAGTGACCAGGAGGAGGCTGACACAAGATTGGTGTTACATGTAATACACCTTGCACAGTTACATTCTCATCTAATTGTCAAATGTGATGATACAGATGTACTGATTTTGCTTGTGTACTATTGAAGCAAAGGGATGTTTGGATCCTCCTGCATGCCACGCCCTCACAGGTTGCGATACCACAAGCAGCTTGTACAGAATTGGGAAGACCACTGCCTTCACAAGACTGAAGACCCATCTGAGTGAGTTAAAAGAAATGGCCAATTTTGGACTGTCTGAAAGCCTAGAGGAGGCTTTTCCTTTGGCAAGAAAGTATGCCCTCCTCCTGTATGGCCAAAAGAAAATGGAGAATGGACTTCCTTGCACCAACCTGGATGAGCTGAGGTACACACTACCATCTACCACAGATTCATCAGCTGCAAATCTACCCCCAACAGAAGATGCCTTCCAGCAACATGTGTTGAGAGCCTTATACCAAACAGCAGTGTTGCGTCACAGCCATCTGGCCAAGCCTTTTCTCTGGAACCCAGTTGGTAGAGGGTGGAGGCTCAGAGAAGATGGGTCCATTGAACCTGTGATGTTCCAGAAAGCACCGGCACCTAAGGAAGTTCGAGACATCACCCACCTGTACTGTAAAGATGGAAACTGCAATGATACCAGCAAATGCCAATGGGTCTCATTCTCGAACGAAGTTACGACAAAATATTTCGTCTTAGCCATATTTCGGCCTATTTAAGACATATTAGGGCTGGGAGTGGGAGTCCTCAAATTTTCCTGAGATCTTATTTGAGAGCAGATCTAAGAGTGCTGAGGAGCACACTTAAATATGCTCTCAGCCCACGATCAAATCTCATGATTGATTGACTAAAATGTTATTATAACTTGACAGACTGTGATCTCATAGTGATTCCTTCACGTCAACGCTACAGGCCTCCTTGGAATTAATTACTTAATCATAATTAAAATAAATATGACAATATTTGTACGATAAGAAATTATGAATTTGAAAAATAAATAATATGGATTCATCTGATCACAGGGCAGCTGGATTAACCATATCTGAACCAGCTATTTTGGACAAATAATTACTCAGATATTCAAACACAATTATGCAATTATTGTGAAATGATTGAAAATAATAATAATTTAATGCCTTCTGTGGAATTTGTATTTCTTATTTGTTACACATCTGTTTTAATGATTACTTATATACATTTGAAAGAATGCAGGTCGACATGCAATGTATCCCATTGATTGGTATACAATGGGACAGACCTTTGTTTGATTGATTGATTGAAAACTTTATTAACAGATTGCAGAATGGGTACAGTACAGTACAGCTCAATTACATAAGGGGATGCAGACCAGAGAAAGAATTTCGTCTTGTTTACATCAGGGTCCCCCATTTTCAATTAATCATAACATATATGACACACATGACACAGATAGACAGTACTGCTACATCTATACATTTATGACATACCAGATTTGCAAATACAGTACTGTTTGTGATACAAAAATAGTCCAGAAAAGAGAGTACATTTGACGTAGAAACTGTTGGAGGAGGTTGGGTAGGGGTGGGTGGGGGATAGACTTACACTGTACAAGCAAAACTGTACATTGGAATATTGACAAAACCATACTTGGTCATTTACTGTACATTGGAGGGGGTTGATATAGCTTTAAACCTGCATTCCTTCGAATATATCATTAATCAATTAAACTTATATTGAAATACACTATAGCCTATACACCAACACTGAAATGACAGTGGATAAATAAATAAGAACTAAAACTAATCGGTGGAAATAGACTGCATTAATATTCCATAAGTCTTGTGTGCGCCTACGAATGAACAGTAGCCTATAGACTTACTTATGGAATAATAAGCCATATACTGTGTTCATTCATTACGCCCGCCGCCCGTAGGCTATATATATTATATGTCATTCATTCATTCATATACAGTACTGCGCGCGCGCGTGTGTGTCTGTGTGTGTGCGCGCGCTGCGGCAGGTGTGTACCGCGAGCTGTATATGATGCCAATACATTAATCTAATCTAGTTTTGATGGGCGCAAGCGTGATTACGAAACCTAGCCGCATTTCTCGGAGACGTTCTCTGAATAGCACTGACTGACGCTAGGTTTCGTAATCACGCGGCTCGCAAAGCACTTCCGCCATTCCATTTCACACAGCTGCGTCACCAGTTGCCTTATAAGGAGCTATGGAGGCAGTGTTTTGTATGCAAATGAGCTGAACGGGAACGCGCTTTGGAGTTTACGACAGAATGCCATTCTCCAAGCAGATATCAGATCATATCATTTCTGCGACCGTTTCAGCCACTTAAGACATATCTCCAGCACGTTCAGGACTCGGAGTGTACTTGTCATAGATTATGTCTCAGTGGTTCCAAGATAAGTCTTCCAGAATATATCTTTGAAAAATGTTCGGGAATGAGAGCCAATGTCTTTCAGTGGGCTTGACTTGCACTGAGTTTTGCTCTTGCTCTTTCCCTGACTGCCCAAATATGATCCATTTTGTCACTGATGATAATGTGGATGAGTGACAGTGATGTGTTGCTGTAGATTGAAATAAAGGTGTTCTATTTCAATTTCAACCTGATTTAATTGGATCTTTGTTTCCATATGAAGTATCATAAAATGTATCATATGAAATGTATAATGTATTATAAATATATTAACATAGACCAGAACATTACCTCAAGTGACTTTACTTTTCAGTAACATTGAATTTGTCAACATGCTTCTCACCACTGATAATGGGCTTTGGACTGAAGACTTCATTATGTAAATGTTTCATTTTCTTTCATTTAGGACACCTCATACATTTACTGATGTAAGTCCCTGACCATGCATGCTATATTTACACAGGTATTGCTGGATTCAGCACAACCACACCTTTCCGAAAAGCCCTCATCTGTGTTTCTATGACAATCCATGGCAGAGGTACTACAAAGTAAATGAGAACATTCTGCAGAGATATTCATTTTTTACATTTCCGCTTATTTTAAGTATGTGTACATAGGTATATATTTCCTACATGCATTAAGATATTCACATCCAGGTTTTTCTATTATGTTAAGAAACTGTCTGACTGCCACCATGCCAATTTTGAAAGCTCTTGGAGCTTGTATTATTAATCTACATGAGTTTATATGTCTCAACTCCATAAGGCCAGGCTATATTTTGGCTATTTTTTCCTTTGGGGGTGTATAACAATATCTATCAATTTACCTATTTTTGCAGTAAAATATTTTTATACAAGAATCCATTATATATGGGAGACCTTAGAGATGAGGAAAAACAATGTTGTGTTTTGTTCTACCTCCGGTAGGGGTATCTCAACATTTTGGGGGCATTAGGCTATCACTCGCCCTGTTGCTCTTGTTCCGTCTTGTATCTGTCTACCCCTTCTTACAAAATGATGCACTATCTATATCTATGTATCTACAGTATATATATTATATATGCTGAGTTAGCTGAATTGGAGCTAACCAGGAAGTGGACGTTCAATGAAGAAAGCTAGAGCAGATTAATTTGAATGATTAATGAGTTCATGGTAATGAGTTAATGATTATGGATCTACTGTATGAGGATGGGGCATAATTCATCATTACTCCACACCACCACACCTGTACCTACAAGTTTACAACGACAGTATCAACCTTTATCTGCTAAACAAACATCACCAACAGGGGGATGCAGAGTGAAGGAGAAAACAGAACTGAACAAACAGACAATGTGAGAAACCTGCTGACTAGTAGGGGCCTGTATACACTTACTGTATAGGCGTTGACACGTTTTGGGAACACTTTGGTTCCTCAAAATGATAAAATCCAAAAAAGTGTTGATTGATTGATTGATTTTAATTTGTATTAACAGATTGCAGAATGGGTACAATACAGTACAGCTTAATACACATAATTGTTAAGGGGATGCAGTCCAGAGAAAGACTTTCATCTTGTTTACATCAGGGTCCCCCATTTTCAATTCATCATAAATGAGGTTTACCCTTGAACTGAGCTTAAGACCTGTTTTAGGAAGTGTTTAGGAATCATGGTGTAGGACAGTGAACTGTCAAAACATTCTATTCTCTACAGGTCTGTGCCACATCACATTGTTCACGATAATAGAGGTATACATTTGTACATGGAACAAAAGTGTCAGCAGCATCAACAATATAGCGGTGTGACGATGTGTCGATGTGTTTGCAGACCCTAGCATGCAGCCTAGGTCTGTTTGATATGATGAGATATATCGTGGGACAAGAGAACAATTCCATTTCCTCTATCTTTTCTATCGCTATTGTCGTAAAAAAGCAGCAGAATTGCTTTGTGTCAGTATTTTACTTAATTCCCGACCCCACACAACAAACATGGAGGAGCGTGACACAGAACGAAACTATCTGCGACACTCCAATACAGAACAGAACACAGCTCAGCATTCAATACCATAGTCCGCTCCAAACTCATAGCCAAGCTCAGGGACCTGGGCTTGAACTATGACCTCTGCCAGTGGGTCTTGGACTTCCTGACGGGCAGACCTCAGGTGGTGAGAGCAGGCAACTGCACCTCCTCATCCATCACTCTCAACATAGGGGCCCCCCAGGGCTGTGTTCTGAGTCCCCTCCTCTACTCCCTGTACACACATGACTGTGTGGCACAGCGGAACAACAACACAATCATCAAATTTGCTGACGACACAGTAGTGGTGGGCCTGATCTCTGCAAACGACGAGAGGGCCTACCTGGAGGAGGTCAAGGTTCTAGCGGGATGGTGTAGAGAGAACAGCCTCTCCCTGAACGTCAGCAAAACAAAAGAGATGATTGTGGACTTCAGGAGGTCGGGGGTCAGGGACTACAGCCCCCTCAGCATCGACGGGGCACCGGTTGAGAGAGTCAACAGTTTTAAGTACCTCGGAGTCCACATATCCGAGGACTTGACATGGACCACACACATTGACAGTGTTGTGAAGAAGGCACGGCAACGCCTCTACTTCCTCAGGCGCCTAAGGAAGTTCCAAGTCAGTCAGAAGATCCTTAAGAACTTCTACTCATGCACAATAGAGAGCATCCTGACTGGCAATATCACATCCTGGTTTGGGAATAGCACCGCACAAGACCGTAGCAAACTACAGAGAGTGGCCCGTTCAGCCGAACGCACAATTGGAGGGGGGCTTCCCACTCTCCAGGGCATTTACAACAAGCGGTGCATGGGCAAGGCTAAGAGAATTATCAAAGACTCAAGCCAGCAAAACAACTGCCTCTTTGAACTGCTGCGGTCAGGCAAGCGATACCGGAGTCTCATGGCAAGCACAGAGAGACTCAGAAGAAGCGTCTATCGCCAGGCCATCAGGATGCTCAACGAACAATAACAATATGTAACAACCATCAAATGCACTCACAGCTCACAGCACACACATCCACACGCACACACTCACTTTAAACATACAACTCACTGCAGCACCCACTTTAACCACTTTAGAACACCTAAGCACACTTTATATTTATTGGTAAAGAATTTGCACTAAAACTAGGGATGCTCGATATTGGCTTTTTTACCGATACCGATATACCGATATTGTCCAACTCTTAATTTCCGATACCGATATCAACCGATACCGATATATGCAGGGTTCCCCCCCCCCAAAAAACGGAATAATTTCAGGTAATTAACATTACATATCTCTTGTTGTGGAATTAACACAACATTATGCATACTTTTGACAATAAATTAAATCAGAATTTGTTCTTACTTGCTTGCCTGGGTAAATAAAGGTTATAGAAATGTAAAAAAAAAAAAAAAAAAAATTGAAAACTGATACCGATATTTTTCCGATATCACATTTTAATGCCAATATCGGCCGATAATATCGGTAGGCCGATAATATCGGACATCCCTAACTACAACCCATACCTCATTACACCTTACTGTAAGTTGGACCTGAATTGTACCTCATCCTTTGCACTGTATAGTATATTGTATGGTAACTCAGTTACTTCTACTCTACATTGAGCATTGTGTAAGGGCAACCTAACAAGAAAAGCTGCCAGTGAGGGAATACTGGGTGAAGCTCTTTCCTACACGTGATGCTTGTTGATAATAAACTGATGTCTTCTCCTTGGTTACTGTTGAGAGTTTTTATTACTACTTGCAGTGTGGACAAATATAAGCATACAAAATAAACTCAAAAAGTGACTCAATATAACTGAAAACAAACAAACGAGCACGGTAAAAAGATAGTGTGGCTTCCCTGTGATAATTACCCAAATTCCCTGCCGCTGCACACCTGTGAACACATACATATAGACTGCACCTAAGCGCACATGAGCCCCGCCTCCTGTGCCCACTGCCTGCTAATTGGTCAACACTTTCATGGTGACACGGTGCCTTCATACAATAACATAACGGCAGAAAATCATTAAATTGGCTACAACACCCCGGCCCCCAATTGATACTATATAAACATGTAACAATTCAATGCATGCAAGTGGTTGTAGCCAAGTGCGTAGTCCGCGTTGATATTTAATTCGTAATGTCCAAAGTTCATGTAGTCCGAAGGAAAACAGATAATAATGTAATTAGCTTCCAAAAGAAGACAGATCTTGGCGATAGTTCAAAATTCACGTAGTTCATAAAGTTCATGTAATCCAGTAGGGTTGGTAACCCCAGTAATAGAAAATTGGCTTCGGTCTATTCAGCGTCCAATAGAAAGTAGATCCTTATGATGGTTTGCTCCAGGACATTGTACTGGATCCAAACATTCAAACTGCACAAGTCCATGTCTGACAGGTTCCATGAGGTGCGTTAGAGTCCGATACCATGGAAACTGCTCCTATGTCCAAAGGAAAATGGATATTAATCTAGTCAGCTTGCAACCTTTCCTTTGGTAAGTCTGCCATCTTTTGCTCACCCAGCTTTCCTCTGTTTCGTCGACAGACAACGCAGGAGTTGAGTACTTTTCTGGCAGCCGCATTTGCTTTGGTGATCCAGTACCGTCTGCGAAGTCCCGAAAGCAGGTGGTTCCTTCCACAGTGTCCCAGCTGTTCATGCACATGGCATAAGATGAGAGTGGTGATGTGTTGACCTTTAGCAAGAATGACTGGATGTTTTATATCATCGGGCATTGCTCCTTTGCTAAGTCTTCCTCCCACTCTCAAAAGTCCGTGATCCAGTACTGGATCAAGTTTGCAAATGTGGCTGCCTTTCTTTACTCCAGATGTTCCTTCCTTTAAAGCAGTGATTTCATCACTAAACTTGTCCATTTGACAGTATTGAATGATGGCTCTTTCCGCAGTGTCGATGTCTTCAGGACATAGGGTGTGACCACCCATTGTGGCTCTGAAACTCTTCATGTCCTCTTCCACTTTGTTCTTGTGAGTTATGTCAAACTCGGTGCTGGACAGAGCAGCTTGTAGTTATTTTCTCCTTTGACGCAGCACCTGCAGCATCTTCCTTAGCTGGAGAAACCACGCAACTGAGGTCTTAAGTCTGTTCCATGAGGAGAAGTAAGTTATCAGCTGATTTGTTGCTTCTGGTGCGTCGGGCCGTGGATCCATCTACTGCAGGTGAGAATGTGTTCAACTTTCACCCCGCGGGAGGCCTCGTCTGCTGGGTTCCGCTTTGTGTCAACGTACCTCCATTGTGAGATATCTGTAGCTTCTCTGATAGCAGCAATCCGATTAGCAACAAAGGTGTGAAAGCGCTTTGTTTCATTCCTGATGTATTTTAACACGTTGTGCTGTCTGTCCAGAAGGTCGAGTTTTCCAGCTCCAGCTGTAACTCTGATATCAGGAGCTTGTCAACTCTTGCTGCCAGTACAGCAGCTGTCAGTTCCATCCTTGGAATTGTCACACTCTTTAGAGGAGCAACCCGTGCTTTTCCTAGAACAAAAGACAGATGGACCTTCTCATTATTGTTTTGCAGCCTCAAGTATGAAACTGTACCGTAGCCATTCTCGCTGGCGTCAGAGAAGTGGTGTAGTCTGGCACCTGTGAGCTGTCCAAAATCTTTGGGTTGAAAGCATCTTGGCACACTAAAGGTGCTGAGTCTTTTCAAGTCCTCTAGCCACCCCACCCATTGCAACTGATACTTTTGAGGAATACGCTCATCCCAACTGTAGTCCATTTTACATAGAGTTTGCAACAGCATCTTGGCAGGTAAGGTGAAGGGTGATAGAAACCCAATAGGGTCGTAAACTGAGCTGACAACAGACAAAAGACCTCGCCTTGTGAATGGTCTGTCCTGAACTGACATTTTGAACCTAAAGGTGTCAGTTTCTGCACACCATTGCAGTCCTAGGGTTCTCTCGACGGGAAGGCTGTCCCCGTCGAAGTCCAGTTCCTTTACGTTCTTGGCTCTTTTTTCTACATCAATGGTTTCCAACACAGATCTGCTGTTGCTCATCCACTTCAACAATTGGAAACCTCCCAACTGGCATACGGCTGTAAGGTCTGTAACCAAAGATATGGCTTCTGCCTCTGAGGACACAGATTTCAGGCAGTCATCCACATAGAAGTTGTGCTGGATGGTATCCGTTATGTGGACTGGGAAGTCTGCTTTGTTGTCTTCAGCCGTTTTCCTAAGGGCAAAGCTAGCACAGCTGGGTGATGATACTGCACCAAACAGATGGACAGTCATTCTGTACTCAGTGAGTGGCTGTGTTACATCACCTCCTGGCCACCAGAGGAAGCGAAGGAAGTCCATGTCCCGTTTTGCCACGTGGACTTGATGGTACATAGCCTTTACATCAGCCATAACTGCTATAGAGTTTAGGCGAAACCTTGTGAGAACTCCAAGCAGGGAATTTGTCAAGTCGGGTCCCTGAAGTAGCTTGGTGTTGAGTGACACTCCCTTGTAGCTTGCTGTACAGTCGAAAACCACTCTCAAGTCTTTCTTTTTAGGATGGTGTACCCCGTGGTGAGGGATATACCACACCTTTCCCTCTTTTCCTTCCAACTGGTGCTCTGGCACTCTCTCTGCATAGCCGTTGCTTATGACGTTATTGAGAAAGTTAGTATATTCTTCTTTGAAGATAGGGTTTTTGTTTAATTTCTTTTTTAGGCAGATGACTCTTTGCTCAGCAAGGTGGCGGTTGTTGGGCATGACAACGTTGTCCTCTCTAACAGGCAATGGCAGGCAGTAATGTCCATTCTTTAGTTCGGCTGAAGTATTGACAATCTGCATGAACTTGAGGTCTTTTATGGACATTTCTGGCTTGTCTGCTGTTGATTTCTCATTGAAGTCATGGTTGTATTGTTCAACCAACAATTCCTCTATCTGAGCAATGGAAATGCGGTTGGCTGTGACCGTGGGGCAGCCGATCCCACTGTCACCGCCTTCTCTCAACGGTCCGTTAACAACCCATCCCAACAGGGTTTTAACAGCGTAAGGTCCTTTACCCCTGCTGTTTATCACTTCCCATGGCTCCATTGCGTCTGGAGTGTTAGTTCCAATTAACAACTCCACGTCAGCGTCAATAGCAGGAATTTCCACAGTGTTTAAATATGGCCAAGCATACAAGTCCTTCTGTCGCGGGATGTTATAGCGAGTCAAAGGCATCTTGTGTTGGGTGTACACATCAGGCAACTCAATGTAGGTGTCACTGTTTAGTGCCGCAACCTCTAGTCCCGAGATGACTTGACTGTTGACGAAGTTTTCTTGGTTCATCATTTTCATTAGGAATCTAGTGCTCCTTCCTGTCACGTTGAGCTTCCTCATGAGTTGCTCAGAGCAGAAAGTGGATGAACTGCCGGGATCTAAGAATGCATACGTTTCTAAGACTGTGTTGCCTTTCTTTGCCTTGATCTTGACAGGCACAATAGACAAGACACAATTCTGTGCTCCGGCCCCTATGTGGCCACAAGTTTTGGGAGTGGTGACTTGACTCATTCTGTTTTCATCTCGTGTGTCATCTTGTCGTGATCTTAGTTCTTTCCATTCCCTTTCGTGAATATGGAGAATGGTAGGATGTCTTAGGTTACATATTTTACAAAACAGCCTACTATGGCACTGTGAACTTATGTGCCCGACATATAGACATCCAAAGCAAGCGCCCTTTCTTTTTAGAAAGTCTATTTTTTCACCATGCCGCTTCTTCTCCATTTTAGAACATGTTTCCAAACTGTGGCACTCTTCACATAGCAGGCAGGATTCTCTTATTGGTTTGTCTCTCTCCTCTTGATTGTCAAACTCAACAGGTGCCACAAATGTAGCGAAACTGCTTCCTCTCTCCTGCAGGCGCCCTTGTGAAGTTTTGTTTCCAATCTTTAACTTTGACATTGAGACAACAGTGTCTAGAATGTCCCCGTACAGTGGGTCAGATGCAATAGACACTTGTCTTTCAATGAAGGTGACAACTTCACTGAAACCTGCTTGACGATGGTGTCTCTCCTGGTATTCAAAAGCAATGTTTCTCCATCTGTCTCTGAGTTTGTAAGGTAGCTTCATGATTATTGCCCGTAGGTTTGATGGCATGTTCATCTCAGACATGTAGCTGATGTCTTCCATGGCATTACAGCAGATGCGTAGAAATAACGAAAATGCTTGTAAGGCCTTGATATCTTCTGATTTTACAGGTACCCATCCAAACGCTCTCTCCATATATGCAGTGGCTATTTTCTGCTCATTTCCAAAACGTTCATGCAGAAGCGTTCTAGCCTTGTGATACCCCCTGTCGGATGGCATATGTTGACAGCTCTTTACCAGCTCTTTAGGTTGCCCTCTAGTGTACTGCTCCAGGTAGTACAAGCAGTCCACACTGTTAGCAGCCTTTCCTTCCACGCCATGTTCAAAGGCTCTAATGAATGTGTTGTACTCAAAAGGGTTTCCATCAAAGATTGGTATATCCCTGGGGGGTAGTGATAAGGAAACTTGCTGTTGCACAAGTAATGCTGTAATGTCATTTTGCTTCTGCATGATCGTGAAGATATTGCCTTGATCCTCACTGCTTTGAATGGGTTGCTGCGGTGAATATACAGCATGGGGTAGGTGTTGAGATCGTTGTGGCATGCTTGCAGTGAGAGCACTTGGTTTTGTTTTGGTTCCTTGAGAAATGATTTCCTTGTGCCGGGTGGCTACAGTACTGAGCTGCTTGTATGGCTTTTGGTGTGATTGAGTTGGTCTTGCAGGTTTGCTGCCTCCTGTTGGTGGATAGTTGACATGACAGTCTGACATTGATGGAATGAATTGTACAGCAGAGGGGTTGAGAGCAGCTTTTTCTTTTGATGCATAAGAGTTCATTCCATCTGTATATCTGCTTTCAATGTCAGACCCTCTGTTCCTGAGAACATTCACCTTAGCTGTCTGAGCAGCAATTTGACTTTGTATTTGAAGCAATTGTCTTTTTTTCCTTATTTGTGCCTCCTGGGCTTCCATTTGTGCATTTAATTGTGCTTGCTGGGCTTCCATCTCATGACTTTCTTTTAACGCCATTTCCAATACCACGAGTGCCGCCACTTCGGCCTGTGCCAAGATGGATGCAGAAATGTTTGATGACATTGAGTGTCGGGTAGAACTACCACGTGACACCCTTGATTTACCCGTATTGGAAACACTGTCATCTGGCCCAATACTATTCACCTCCTCGTTTCCATTTGACACAAAGTTGAAATTTGAACCATCATTATCAAGACCCTCGTTTGTATATGACACAGCATTGTTATTTGAATCGTTGTTATTCAGAACCTCATTTGTACTCGACACAGCATTGTTCTTTGGGTCAACCACAACCTCAGTTGCATTGGGCACACCATTGAATTCGTAACCATTGTCATCAACTTGTGTGGGCATGCACTGCTCCCTGTTAGCACACACCCATTTCTCCATTTTGTCAATGATTTGATTAACATTGTGCAGGTGACCTTGAAACCATTCTGTTTGTTTAGACATTTCGTCGTCGGGCAATAGAGGTTTTAGTGATTCATGTACCCGTGTAGTTTCACCAACCAACTTCCACAGTGTGTCGTGCTTAATTTGCATGACGGAAATATTTTCATTTGAGCACATCATTTGATCCAACTCTTTAGCCATTTTACACAATTGTTTCAGTCCAAAGTTCCTTTCTTTATGCAACAACATGATCTTTGTTTCCAAAGCTTTAAATGTGGGCTTAGAAAGCCTTTTGCCAAGTTCATTGTCTGTTTCATCTTGATTGACAGCTGCCTCCATTTCAACGTTAATTTCCTGATTCCCCACGCTACTCATGTCTACAATGTCAAGCAATAGGCGGAGGTTTTATTTAGAATTCTTGGTAGGATTTGCCTTTATCCATTTGCGCGAGGCCACTCCTTCCACAACTTTATTCCATTCATTCATGAATCCGTCTCACCGTAACTTCTTTGATGTGTTGTTCCGCGTTGTGCATGTTGATATCGTGGTTGAATCGGCAGAAACGTCAATGAAAGGGGCGCTGTTCCTTGACTCCTTCCGTATCTGTCTGTCTTCGAAAACAATCTTGTTTAGAAGCTTATCTTTTTACTTGTGTAAGGGCAACCTAACAAGAAAAGCTGCCAGTGAGGGAATACTGGGTGAAGCTCTTTCCTACGCGTGATGCTTGTTGATAATAAACTGATGTCTTCTCCTTGGTTACTGTTGAGAGTTTTTATTACTACTTGCAGTGTGGACAAATATAAGCATACAAAATAAACTCAAAAAGTGACTCAATATAACTGAAAACAAACAAACGAGCACGGTAAAAAGATAGTGTGGCTTCCCTGTGATAATTACCCAAATTCCCTGCCGCTGCACACCTGTGAACACATACACATAGACTGCACCTAAGCGCACATGAGCCCCGCCTCCTGTGCCCACTGCCTGCTAATTGGTCAACACTTTCATGGTGACACGGTGCCTTCATACAATAACATAATGGCAGAAAATCATTAAATTGGCTACAACACATTGTATATATGTATATACTGAACATTTTTGTCTATGTACTTGACTTCTATTTTATACTGCTATACTTATTTTATACTTATCTTTTTTGCCTAGCACAGTTTCTGGAGCGTAACAGAAAGAAGCATTTTGTATACAAGTATTCTGTACTTCTGTATGACAACTAATAAAGAAACTTGAAAACTTGAACAGCTGGCCTGTGATGGAAATCAATCACACCTCATCTCACTATGCGCAGAAATGCAAATTCCTCGATGTATCAAGCAAACGCACAGAGCATTATCTGCAACTGCATTGTGTTTTTATTGAATACAAATCTCTCGTCACCAGAACGAGCATGGCTGACAGCCAGAGCAGCGCGTTAGCCTCTGGCGAGGATTTAGTACCTACTTTATTTTGAAGGCAGTATGTTACGTTGCTTTTATTTGTTGTTAAACTAAAATATTAAACTATTTATTTATTTATTTATTTATTTATTTATTTATATATATGTTTACTGAAGATTCCAAGGAAAACACAATTATACCTACTTTTATGTTTATATTTTGACTTAGATGATCACTATTAGCACTAATAATGCTGCTGCCACCTTGTGGCAATATAAGATGCACACTACAAATGACGTAGTCAGTCATCAATATGACAAAGAAAGAAAGAAAAGCTTCTCAGCAAAGAAGGATGGAAACTGTCAAAGCGAGCGACACTTCAAAAGAACTTGTAAGGTTTGGTTCTTTCCCCACCACGGGCTTCTTGAAGTACTGTGATGATTGGTCCGCTGCTCACCCACTCGCTCTGTTCCTTTAAGCCTACTCGCTCTGTTTCCAATTGTTTTCTGTTAATCATTGCATTCCCCTATTCACACGCTTCTTCCCAGAGACGTCGTTGATTGGTTCTCCCCCGTCCACACGCTTATCAATCACATCCCTCAGCTGTCACTGCTTGTCAATTAAGCATTCCCTTATTATGTATACCCCATTCAAGTTTTGTTGGATCGTTTTGATATTTCTGTTGCATTCGCCGTTCCTGCTGCCTGCTGTTGTTTCCCTGTGCTTTGCCTCCAGGATATTCAAGAAGCATTCCTCTTGGACACCCTTTCCCCGAGGCGACGCGCTCGCTCCATTCTGTTCCAACGCTCTTTACGCACAACGCCTGGGTGAGTTTTTTATGACTGTCTTTGATCCAATTCCGTTTTTCGTGTGTTTATATAACACTGAAGATTTCTAGCCTTTTTTGGATTGTTTCATTGGGATAATATTTTGGCCTAACATCTCCCACTGTGTGTTTACACACCGAAGATATTATCACATTGGATTTGTATTTTGGGACTTCGCTCACAGTGTTTATTCTGCACCGAAGATATCTATCACTTGGGATTGTGTTTGGAACGTTACTCACAGTGTGTATTTACACCGAAGATTCAGTCACTAGGATAACTCTGTTTTCGGGTACAAGTCACCTCTCCTGTTCACCTGCTCTGTTCCACCTGCACTCTGAGTTAACTCGCTCCCTCTCTCTCTCTCGGTCCCGCAACCACCTCGGAGATTCTGCCGAGAGAAGTCTGCAGAGCGGCTCTGACGTCAGCGTCTGCTTCCCCTGACTACCATCCCGGGAGAAGCTGCAGAGCAGCAACATTCATCCTTGCTTGTATTCCAGTCTTTGTTTGAACTCTTCCCAGTCTGTGCTGTTTTTTTAGTCTTAATAAACAAGCCCTTGTTTTTGGCAACTCTGAATCCTACTCTCTTGTGTCGTTGCGTTTGGGGTCGGTGTCAAACCATAACATTACGATCCAACCAAATGACGACCCCATCCGACACAGAGAGAGTCGTCACCTTGGGCATCGAGGGGGTGGTAAGGCGTGCCCTACGCTTCCATCGCGCTCCAGGCAATGTACCGGTTCATCGTCTCTTTGTCCCCAACTCAGTCCGGTCCCGGGTCCTCCAGTGGGGCCATACCAGCCGGTTCGCCTGCCACCCAGGCGTTCTTCGCACGTTCTCCTTCCTGGCTCGTCGATTCTGGTGGCCCACCATGAGGAACGACGTCAAGGAGTTCGTACTGGCCTGCGCGGTCTGCGCCCGCAAGAGAGTCGGCACAGCAGCGGCAGTCCAGTTAGAGTCGGCCAGGGAACACAGCCTACAGCTAGATGCGGCTGCGGCTGCTGTACTGGAACTCAGGGAGCAGGTCCAGCTTATTCAAGGGTCCCTGGTCGCTCTGGCAGGACAACAGTCAAGTATACTCGGTCAGCTTCACACGCTGAGCGACACCGTTAACGCTTTAATTCCCTCACTTCCTTCAGGAGCATTCCCTGCAGCCCCAGCAGTTCCCACGTTTCCCGATCCCGCACCTCGGGAACCCCGTCTCTCCGTCCCACAGCTGTTCGACAGCAATCCCGAGGAGTGTGCCACATTCATCATGCAATGTGAGTTGGTTTTCCGTCATCAACCAAGTCGATTCACTTCTAGAGGGGCCCAAGTGGCCTATATGACAAACTTGCTTTCAGGCCGGGCTGCCCAGTGGGTCACTTCCTCCTGGGCAATGGATGCAGATTTTGTTTTCTCCTATCCAGACTTCGTGGCGGAGCTCCGCAGGGTGTTCCACCATCCTGCCCGTGGTCTGGACCCTGGAGCCCGGTTGGGTACCTTCCGACAGGGGAGCGGTGGGGTAACTGACTACGTCCTGGAGTTTCGACTGGCGGTGGTGGAGAGTGGTTGGAGCGACCCAGCACTTCGCCTAACCTTCTTGAGGGGGCTCAGTGACGCAGTCAGGGACCAGCTCGCGACCCGGGAGGAGCCTAACTCCCTCGAGGACCTGTTCAGCCTCGCCATTCGCATCGACGGACGCCTCCAGGAGAGAAGACGTGAGAGAACCCGACGGGAACCCCCAGACGTACCCCCCGAGGACCACGACCTCGAGGAGGATTTCAGTACCCCAGACGTACCCCCCGAGGACCACGACCTCGAGGAGGTTTTCACTACCCCAGACGTACCCCCCGATTACCACGACCTCGAGGGGGTTTTCAGGGAGTCCAGGGCTCAGGTTTTTCCGCCTCGCCGGCCTTACGACTGTGCCATCGACCTCCGCTCAGGGGCTCCCTTTCCCGGCGGCCGCCTCTACAGTGCTGACCGCCCTGCCCCCTCCGTGACTGGTGGGTTTGTTCTCTCCCGAGCCGTGACCGAGGAGGAACCCATGCAGCTGGGACGCAACCGCCTTAGCCCGGCCGAACGGGAGTCCAGGCTCTACTCCGGCCGTTGCCTCTACTGTGGCCGGGATGGACACCGTGTCTCCAATTGCCGTGCCCGGCCAAGGGGACCAGGCCCGCCGGGACCCCGGGAGATCCTGGTGAGCCGTCTTTCCTGTTCCCCCACCCGTGCACCACCCAACCGTCTGGCGGACGTCACCCTAGCCTGGGCGGACCAGCGGGCGACGGTGGGTGCACTCATGGACTCTGGTGCTGATGGGAGTTTCATGGACGTTGGGTTTGCCACCCGGGCCAACATTCCACTTGAGGACCTCGAGAGGCCCTTGGAGGTCTTCGCAAGGGATCATCGCCGCCTGGCTGACGTCACTCAACGCACCTGTCCAGTCCTTCTCACCGTTGCTGGTGACCACGTTGAGAGGCTCCAGTTTTTCGTCACCAGCTCTCCTCTTGTCCCTGTGGTCCTGGGCAGGCCCTGGCTCGCGCTGCACGAGCCCCACATCGCCTGGTCCTCCGGTACCATCAAGGGGTGGAGCTCCTCCTGTCGTGCCCGGTGTCTTCGGGTGCCGTCCGGCCCCCTCACCGGGTCCCAGTCCCCGTCTCCGGCCTCCCTCGCCGGTCCTCTGTCCCCGTGCCCGGCCTCCGCTGTCGGGCCCCAGTCCCCGTGCCCGGCCTCCGCCGTCCGGGCAGGCCGGGGCCGAGTGGGTCGCCGGGTGGCTCCCGTGGAGGGGGGGGTACTGTAAGGTTTGGTTCTTTCCCCACCACGGGCTTCTTGAAGTACTGTGATGATTGGTCCGCTGCTCACCCACTCGCTCTGTTCCTTTAAGCCTACTCGCTCTGTTTCCAATTGTTTTCTGTTAATCATTGCATTCCCCTATTCACACGCTTCTTCCCAGAGACGTCGTTGATTGGTTCTCCCCCGTCCAATCACATCCCTCAGCTGTCACTGCTTGTCAATTAAGCATTCCCTTATTATTTATACCCCGTTTCCCCATTCAAGTTTTGTTGGATCGTTTTGATATTTCTGTTGCATTCGCCATTCCTGCTGCCTGCTGTTGTTTCCCTGTGCTTTGCCTCCAGGATATTCAAGAAGCATTCCTCTTGGACACCCTTTCCCCGAGGCGACGCGCTCGCTCCATTCTGTTCCAACGCTCTTTACGCACAACGCCTGGGTGAGTTTTTTATGACTGTCTTTGATCCAATTCCGTTTTTCGTGTGTTTATATAACACTGAAGATTTGCAGATGCAGAGCAGCAACATTCATCCTTGCTTGTATTCCAGTCTTTGTTTGAACTCTTCCCAGTCTGTGCTGTTTTTTTAGTCTTAATAAACAAGCCCTTGTTTTTGGCAACTCTGAATCCTACTCTCTTGTGTCGTTGCGTTTGGGGTCGGTGTCAAACCATAACAGAACTACTCTACACGCCTCATCATGAATAGTATTACCATGAATTACCCTGAATATTGTGATATTATTTTAAGTATACAATTTACTTTGTTGACTCTCCTTATCCTTATTGTTGACTTTGGCCAGAACATAAAATATTTTCAGATCTTTAAACCGAATTCACCCTTCCCAATCAGAACGCATCAGGATGCCTCCAAAGCCATGCCCTGCTAGGTAGCTAGCAGACAGCTATGTGTTAGCAGCAGGCCTTTGTGTATGTTATCATGCACATAACAAGCACATGTGTCACTAGAGGGTTTGATAGACAGCTCACTCATTCCAATCATTTGACTTGGTCGTTTGTTTGATTGGATGCCGTTTTTTTAGCTCCTGCCCCAGAACAATTCTGACTGTAGTGTCAAGATATAATAAGAAATGTTGCCAAAAGTCAGCGGCAGCCTATTGATCCTTTAAGGTGATTTCCCCCACTCCTAATTCCCTATTGCATCATGCAGCTACAAACCACTATGCTATCAAATCACTTTGCTGCATTTTAAGAAATATTTGATGGCTTCAACTCAGTAAACAGTGAGGAGGGATATGGAAAGCAACTCTTACTGCATGACTGCCGTGTTGAAAACACACACACAGCTACATTTTCAATGACAACATTGGGAACATTGCAGTAATAAGCTTTACATGTAAATTATTATTTTTTTTTTTTCAAAATGACACTGCTACCAGTCTTCGAGTGTGTAAAAGGCATTCGTGTAAAGAGCTCTCCTTTGGGATTTGAAGTAGTTTCTGCTGCGTTACTAAACAATCCGCAGACTTTGATAACTTTGCATTTTGTGCCATTTTTCCAAGCTGGGTGTGTTAGCACATTATAGAATACTATCAGTTCCACTACCTTGCCTCATATTAATTTTTCCCCTGGTTGATTTTATATCCCTTTTCTCTCACCCCTCGCTCTAGCCTGCCAACATTAAGGCTGCGTACCAATCATTTCAGTTTTAATACCCCCGTGAGATGAGCAGGTATAGTGTTATGGCAGACGTATACCGTAAGAACAGTTCATTGTTGTCAGACAAAATATGTTCAAGGATGCGCAGACACTGGAGTATAAATGCATGCAGTACTGCATCTCAGAGGGGATGCATTGTCTTGCGATGTCCCCTCAAACACTATGATGCTGTGTGGATGACTTTGTCAACAAACAGTGAAAATATGAAATATTGTATATTCTGTAGGTCACTTTCAGATTTCAAAAGGTCTATGCAGCAACATACTTTAATAGGTGGCGCATAACGAATTATAAAGACCCAATCTCTCCACAGTTGAGCAACTCATTAAGTAACAAAACAGGTCATTGATTTTACAGCTTTGTCCAGGGATTTTATGAGACATAAGTGACTTTCATAAGATTTCACTATGCATCATTAAATCAAGGATGTGGATGATCCACCAAACATTTCACCCTCTGTAATGACAATGAGCCTGTCCTTTAATGAGTGGTCCTTTAACACCACTCCCCCAAAAGGTCCACATTATAGAGCTGAGCTGTGACAATAGAACCGTGTGCCAGAAAAGGATAGCTCAAGGTCAATCTGACATTCTTAATTTCTAAGCATTCTCTGCCAAGCACATGTGTATTTTTTCAAAGAAAACAAGGTTTTGATTCTGAATACATTTGTAGTGTCATTGTGGCAATTATTTCTCCTTTGTAGGTTAAACTACTGAATATTATAATACTATTCAGCTACAGTCAGTTCCACTGGAGAATGAGCTACATGGGCCTCCCCCTTTTCAAAATGAATTTCATAATACATGAAAAGGCTTTTAAAGCCTTGCATAGCTTAATGGATGACCTTCTTAAGAGAGAGTTGCAGTGAAGTGCAAAACTGTTGCTTGATTACTAAGAGCACAGCTAGACATGCCCACTTCACAATTAATATCCTAATATGGGAACAAAAGTTGCCGTCAAAATATTGGTCTGGTAAATCAGCATTTCTAACTAATTTACTTGGTCCTCAGAAAATGTAATTGAATAGCCTGCACTTGGAATACCCACCTCACCCAAGCAATTAGAACAAACGTGTTTTGTTTATCGCAGTGCAAGGACAACCTGATTTTTTACTAAACACATCTCTGTGTAAATGAGTATGGGAAGCCCATATGTTTACCACATTGGAGTTATGTTGGCAGCACCTTGCAATTAGTATGCAGAAACTAGCTGTCTTGCTTCGGTGTGTGAGAGCGGGAGGATACAGGATACGCTGGTGATACTTTTCAACCTCCATGGTGTGGCCTTTTCTTTCTATTGTGGAAACCTGTCCTGAGAGTCATCCTCCATTAAGATATATCTGTGCTCATTAGCAAAACAACTGCCATGCTATTGCTGGCTGTAAACAAGCTTGCTCCGTTGTACTCTCTCAAACAGGAGGGCATAAAACCCTATAGCAAAACTAATCCTGAAGCAAACTTCTCCCTCTCTGGTTCACTTATTCCATCCCCTCCTCCTCTCATTGGTCTCTAATGATCGGCCTACTCTTGAACAAATTGGGGCAGATGGAGTGGGTCTGTCATCCATCTCTTGCGAGAGAAATAGATCAAAACTTTCTTGACCAGTGCACTTTCAAAGACAGATATGGTCTGACTGTCTGTATTGATCTAAAGAAGTACATTTTCAATAATGA
Organism: Notolepis coatsorum; assembly: GCF_963971535.1. Classification (NCBI taxonomy): domain Eukaryota; kingdom Metazoa; phylum Chordata; class Actinopteri; order Aulopiformes; family Paralepididae; genus Notolepis; species Notolepis coatsorum. Next base: position 54,577,088 of record NC_140180.1, on the reverse strand, counting down.
TGTGAAACACTGCATGCAAGCCCACAGAAGGCAGAGGAGGAAGTGAATGGATTGGCCGTCTACCTCAGTGACCTCAACTAAAAGGGTCGGCCTAGAAAGAACCTCTTTCCCTTCATGGAGTTAAGTTGTAACGAGTCCAACCTCCTTTGATTGACAGGCAATTTGCTTGTTAGATTTAGATTGAAGCCATGTTTACAAACCTCCTGTGCACTCTTTTTGTGTTCTCTGTCACCCCGTGCCCGTGGTGTGTGTGTGTGTGCGTATTCGTGCGTGTACTGGAAGAACACGTGATACAGAGTTTCTGGGGACCCCTTTCCTCCTACTGTGCGATATAGTGCTAATTTCATCAATTAGTGGTAAAAAAAACCATTAGATACCGACAAATTGATGTCAAATAAATTGTAGTAAGCCATTGATTCTGATGACCTGATGGATGATAGTAGCCCATGAAGAGATGTATATATGACTTAGTTAAAGGCAGGGGCGGGGCTAGGGGCTAGGGGGTGGCTACTTGGGCTCAAGCCCCGAATGTTTTCTGAAAAGCCCTGAATCTATGAATTTTTTTTTATAAATGAACCATTGTTACATGAAAATATGTTTGCACAAGATTTAGCAGAAGCTAATTTCCATCTGTAGTCTATCCAGCTGCTAACTGTATTTGAGTGAGTTAAGTCTTGGTGTTATGGTAGACTTAGACCTAAGCTTTAATTCACAATCAACAAGTTGACAAAAACATAATTCTTCCACCTTAGAAACATAGCTAAAGTACGCCCATTTATAAATAAAAAAAATACAATGATAACTATTTTATTGCAATGCACTATTGCATTATTTTATTCTATTTTACTAACTATTTTATCGAGTTAACCCTAGATCTTAGATCCTAATATGAATCCTAATATGCTTTATGTCTGCACTTTATGCATTGCTCTTGATCTGCCAATGTTGTGCTCATTTTATGCCTGTCTTTTTGTACTGATGTGAAGCACTTAAGGTGCTATACAAACACAGTGTATTATTATTATTATTATTATTATTATTATTATTATTATTATTATTATTATTATTATTATTATTATTATTATTATTATTATTATTATTATTATTATTATTATTATTATTATTATTATTATTATTATTATTATTATTATTATTATTATTATTATTATTATTATTATTATTATTATTATTATTATTATTATTATTATTATTATTATTATTATTATTATTATTATTATTATTATTATTATTATTATTAATAATAATAATAATAATAATAATAATAATAATAATAATAATAATAATAATAATAATAATAATAATAATAATAATAATAATAATAATAATAATAATAATAATAATAATTATTATTATTATTATTATTATTATAAATTATTATAGTTTGCTTCATTAATTAAAGGGTGTGAATTTAAGTGTTCTCTAGTGCCTTTTGTCAGCTTTAAGGTGGTGGTATAAGTTAAAGGTTGTGGTGTCGAAGTAAAAAAAATCCTTGCCCGCTTAAGCGGGCACCTATCTGGGCTAAGCCCCGGATCTCCTACAATCCTAAATCCGCCCAAGGCATAATCTGTAATGCCATCGAACAGTTACCTCAAGGCAAAATAGCCCCATTTGATATTGCGCATTGTTTACTTTTTTGTTTCAGTCTGTTTAGTAACTTATTACAGAGTGTATTTCTCCAGACCTCTCTTGGTAGAGCCTGAGGTGTGGCCAGCAGTAGCAACCCCTCCCCTATACCCACTGAGATCCAATCCACACATCAGACAAAAACAAAGTGTAAACAAAGCGCAGAACCATGTTGTCATCTTTTGCTTAGAGGTCGCTGTTTGACGACATTACAGATTATACCTTTAGGTGTTTGTTTACCATTAATTAATGCAGTAACTAACATTAATACTCAGTTTTTTGTAAAGTGTTACCAGGTAACGTTTGTCCTCTATCCCTATTTCTTCCTATTTTCTTGGCTGAGAAGAAGGTAACAGATTGAGATGGTTTAACCCCTGTGTCGGGGGACTTGTTAATTAGGTTCACCACATGACAGTGGATATATTAAAAAAAATTGGAAACTGGGTCAAGCAAACAACGTATGATTCTCACTGTAAAACTTGGGGTGAGATAACATTCATAATAGCCTGTGGGTTTTTACAAACACAATGTGATCTTTGGTCAGATAAAGCATGTTACCAAAAAGGGAAATACACAGGGTCAGGAACTATAAAAGGAAAAATAAGCTAGTTTTCCTACAAAGGTTTTTTATTTTTCCCTAGTCTCTTACTAAAATATGTTAGCAATGCTAGTGTACATTAATTATATTCACATCCTCAATATAAAAAAATATCTGCACGTGCTTTTTAAACTGTCCAATGCTATTTCAACCAGATAAGACTACAATTGAGTGAAACAATCAACTTTTATTGCATTTGATTAAAAACAGGGGAAGGCTCCAGAGGATGAAGTGGGAAGTGGGAATCCATTCGAGGGGAGAGAAAACCCCTGAGAATAACGATAGCTAGATATTTCCCCCAAAAAGAAATGAGCCTATAAATGATAGGCTATGCACATTCAGAGAAGGATTAGCCAGGGAGTAAAACAAGGTGACGTGCATGTGAAGAGAGCCAAAATAAAATTACAGAAAACAGTAGGCTAATGAATGATTAGAGAGGAATGAAAGAGCGCTGGCAGATGGAGGGCCAGGTAGAAGCTTTGGCTAAGCTGGGAGATGGGAGGCCAGCTAGCTTGGCTGATGGAGGGCCAAGAATTTTATAATAATGGTTACTGAATGAAATTATCAATATTATAACTATGAAAGAATGAGAAACTGATTGAAGCAACCTGGGAGATGGAGGCCAGCTAGCTTGGCTGATGGAGGCCCAATAATCTTAACAGTAGCAGAAGTAACTGAATGAAATGATATATATTCATGACCAATGAAAATGGTTACTATGAGCTGGGGGATGTAGGCATGATGGCAATTTGATAAGCTAATTCAGTCGCTAAGGCTGGGACACTGAACTGGAGCAGAGGGGTGACTTTTTAAGATGTCTCCTTCTTTGGAGCTGTCCTCTGTGAGCAAACCCGATGGGAGCACATGGAGCGGGGATGAGACTCTTTGCATGTGCTGCAGATGCAAAGAAAAACACAATTTGGGTGCACACACTTTCATTGAAGCTATTGCAAATGTTCCTATAGTTAAAGTGAATCCCCTGATGGCCATGACCATCAAACTGAGTAGGAGTGTAGGGTGGGGGCGGGGTAGCACTTTGAGGAGCACTGAAGAAAAGGGACTTTCAGGCACAAAGTAGCTGGGTGCCCTGCATATCCGCAAGGTGCACAGGACAGAACTTGACAACCTCTGATTAACATAACCAACAGCTCGGTATCCAGAATAGACTAATTCAAGCGGGAATTGGATAGAGATAAAGCTTTAATATTGATAGAATATGTATATCAGAATAGAATAGAATATCATCAAATTGTTTGCGCCGCAGATTACTTCTCGGAAAATCCACAAATGCAACTGCAAACAATGGAAAGTGTTACAAAGGGTCAGATTAAACCGAATATATATATTTATTGCCTGAGATCCCATGTATAATATTTGTATATCGTTTGATATCCCTTGTGTATTCTTTGTACACATACACTGAATATCCCTTTAGTCTACAGGACAGACCATAATATTCGTTCTCCTATTGGAAGCGATCCCCTGGCGCCAGTGACTTACCCCCCTAGACCCGACTTGAAAGGTGCCGACGAACATGTCCCAACTAGCCCCGGTTCCGCGTAGGAATACGGCTACCAAAATACGAATGGTACTATTTGTTCACCGTGCACATAAATAGGGCGCAAGAAATGTAGAACTCCTCTTAGTCCCTTGTCCCGTTCAGTCTCGTTCAGTTCCAGTTATCCAAGTGACGTCTCTCCCCACTACGCAACGTGGGCAGAGTAGGGCTCGCATCGCCCCAAGATAGAGTCTCGTGTTATCCTAATACGTTTGTTTAACGTATCGTTCGCTATTTATTAGTAAACCTTCATTACGAGTCAAAGACCACGTGAAGTGGGTAATTGTGCGTCTACATAGAGCATTTATTGCCGCGTACTAATAGGATAGTAAAGTCAAGTTCAACCGTGCACTACCGCGCACCACGGAGGATATCTACACCGGACCAGTAGAGCCACTTTCCGGCAAGGATTATTATTCTTCATTGCTTTGACCAAGCTGCTGGAGCGGAGAACCGTCTACACCCACTGCTGTGGGATCTCCAGCCCGTGGGGACATCACTCGAGCCCGCCTCTGTCGTACCAGAGGCTCCACGGCTTTCACCTCCACGGCTTTCATCTGCGCGGAGCGCACCCTGGGATTACCACTGCCTTTCCCCGCTGACTCAGGGAGCAATATACCGTCTCCACAGGTGCCTATTGAAGCTCCCTTTGGAGCCATTGACTTTCATAGAGCATTGCCCCCCCCTGCTGGCTTACAACCGGTAGTACACCCCTTTCCCAGAGTACCATAGAGATAATCCTTAATATTCATTATTGATTTGCCTATGCCCATTCTTTGCCTTATAAGCGCAACTAATTATATAATGTAATACTATTTTGATGTAATAAATATTCTAAACAAGTATTTGTGTGGAAACCGTTTCATTGTGGAAGTGTTCTAATCTAATATACCTTTGTACGGTATTGGCCAGTAATGTACAAGACGGTAGTAGTTTAATGATACTAGTACTTGATTAATACAGTCAGGGAATTGTACCCCTCAGTTACAGAAAGGTTTCTCAATAGGCGAGGATCCGCTGAATTTAGCCCTGCAGACACGTGATGGCAACCTGTTATTTTCATATCGCACTCAGGGCAGAATTAAGCTCTATAGGTTCACATCTTTATACCACAGGCTTCGGGCTCTTCGTTTGTCTGGGATGTTAGTGGCCAGAGAAGACCTACCGAGAGCTGGGTCCAGGTCGGCCATATGGCAAGAGAACCCTGGACAGAGGGCTGATTGGCTTGAGCATGCGGTGGCATTAGGAGGCGGGCATGCAGCAGGTTGAAGAGGGGGAAATCCTTGCGGTGGCACCGGAGACACTATTAACAGTGGCAGCATTCTCCAGCAGTTTTAGACGGGCATCTACGGTGCTGAGGGAGCCAATGTGAGACTGCATGGTATCCCGGAGGGTGTCGTTGCAGGATGATGCATCTGCTGAAGTTGAGGCTGACAGTGGATCCAGGAGAGAGGAGTCACCTCTGTCATTATCAAAATACCGCTCAGATCTTGTCCGACCTCGAGAGACTGTATTGAGCTGCTCAGCTTGAGGCAAGCCAATTTCAGAGTCTTGTGGGTCTTATCACCTGATCTCTTTGCGATTCGTGAGCTTCTTCCGAGCGTAAGATTACTTAAGATTGCAGTCTCTGTTTGAGTGTCCAAAATGACTTCACCCTCGGATTCAGCCATGACAAGTCTTATTCTGGGAGTGAGACTACAGGCGCTTAAAGCGCATCGCAGCCGGAATATGAAGAAGAACACAAACAAAAGGTATTTCTCACACCGCATTGGTGTGAGAAACAAGGTTTCTGTTGCAATTTCCCAATAACCCAAATTCTGGTGTGACACCTTGTTGGATCTTTTGAAAGCACTATTGTTTTTTTCTTGATGGTAAGATTCCTTTTTTATATATAACATACCCCCCCCCCCCAAAAAAGAAACAACAACAAAAGAAATAATAGAAGTTACAAAACAATGAAACACTATGTAATCTAATTTCAATCCACACACAATCGTTCACCCTCATGAAATGTATACTTTGGTAAATAAAGGTCTTATAATTATACACATTATGCAGCAAAATGCATACATTCTTTAACTCAATACAAACATATAAGAATGTCTTTTGAATGTCTGAACTTGGGGAATCGTCGCAACTAAGAGAGTGCACTGTGCTGTAGCTCAAGCCCTTCCTATAGACAAAAGAAAACCTGGTTGGTTATCCACTTAATCTCCTCGTGTATTCATTATTTCCTCTCCTTTTGTCAATTACTTTGATTTGGGCCCGTGCTTGATGAGGCGCTCCCTCTTGTCCAATGGGATTAGGTGTCTGGCTGGTCTTGCCTGTGGCTATACTGGTGCGGTCAGAGTGGCAGTGCAGTTATTCACTGTAACTGGGAGATAGCATCTAAATGTTTGTCAGATCCCTAGCCCACTGTTTAGGGTGGCCATTATTTTTATTCTGTCACTTTGGATGGGAGGCTGCATCAGCTAAGTGTTGTCCCCTGAAGCAGGATGAGTGCAGGGTGCTGTGTTCTACTATCCCCACCCCACCCCACCCCCAACAGCCAGGGCTTCAGCCTGGAACTGTGTGGTAACTGGATTGGTGCAGTCACTAGAAGTTATCTATTGGTGCGGCTGGGTGGCGAAGTGGACTAAGCGCTCGTCACCAACGCAAGAGACACTGGTATCGAATCCGACTGTCAGCGTTGCCTCCAGCTTGGCCGGCCGTCATTCTGGCTCGATTGGCAGAGTCAGTGGGAGGGAAGCCGGTGGGTGGGTCCGGGTCGTTGTAAACAGCAACTCCTACAGTTCGGTCGGGGCGCCTGCACAGCGAGGGAAGGATCTGGAGGGAGGCAGTGTGACCTTCCACACGTTACACTCTCCCAGTGAGAGTCCGCGCTGCCAGGTGAAAAGAAGTGGTGGGCTGGGTACACATGTGTTGGAGTAAGCATGTGATAGTCTCCGCCCGCCCAGACTGACGGTAGGGGGTAGAGTGTGCAACGACCAGGAAGGGGATTGGGAATTGACATAACGACTAACATTGGAAGGGGGGAAAAGATAAAAAAAATAAAAATAAAAATCTATTGGAAAGTACAAGACAGAGTGGGAATGAGGTAGAGATGTTTATGTTTATGTTTATTAGGATCCCCATTAGTCATCATCGACCTGTTGACTATTCTTCCTGCAGGTCCTCACAGATATACACATACAAATATGAAACATTCAGCATAAATCAGTCATATATCACATACATAATCAATAAAAAAATAAAGCAAGATCATAGGTGAATCCATTTCACCATACCTTTAAAACAAAAACAAAGTAAACAGAAGAAGTTTGGATAACATGGCTGCAGCTACACTCATGCATCACATATATTGATTTCCTTCCAGATTATGGCTCCTTTAAGTTTATTTTTGAAACTGTTTTCCGTCAGTATGATATGTAATGGGATCCTATTCCAATAATTATGTTCCAGAGGTGAAGATCAACATGCAACAGAATTGGGCTGGATACAATTATTTACAAATGGTAATGTTTATACCGGTAGGCCCACAGTTTATGAGTACATGGTATGTGTGCAAGTCTTCTGATCCACGAGAATATTCTCTATCATCAGTCAGTTCAACACAGGGGTGGAATATACCTAAGTACTTTTACTCAGGTACTTTAATTGAGTATTTCTATTCATAAGTCAAGTCAAGTCAAGAGTTTTAATTGTCACGGCATACAAGTATACAATGAAATGCGGGAATATGTTGTATGTATGTATAATTTTACTCCACTACATTTCATAGCATCAACTACATTTATTTACAGCACCTCAAGTGGGCTATTAAGATAAGATAAGATATTCCTTTATTGATCCCCTTGGGGAAATTCAGGCATCATAGCAGCATGGGGGTGAGGGGGGGAGGGGTACAGGTAGTAAAACAACACAGTATACAGGTAGTAAAAGACAACACAGGCAGTGTAAACAATTTGATCAATATGGTCAATATAATTTACTATCTGACTAGCTGAGGAATATTCACATTATTCACAGTGTCACATGAGGTGCAGTATGCATGAGGTAGTGTTATAATTTACTATCTACTGAGTATACATTAATCAAAGTACCAGGGTAGTCTACTTTGTCCCCCTTGGGTTCCTATAAGTCCCAGGTCAATGTCTGGTAGCAGTCGCTGTCGCTGCCCCCTGTTGTGGGGCCTGGAGGCTGCTAGTCGCTGCCCACTGTTGTGGAGCCTGATGGCCGCTAGTATGAAGGACTGTCCGAGGCGGTTAGTTGAGTGTCGGGGGGGGATGAGTCTGTGGCTGAACGAGCTTCTCATCTTGACTAGCTCGTCGTAGAGGGGGTGGTAGGGGTTCTCCATGATGGCATCCAGCTTCCTTATCATCCCCCTCTCTACCATCACCTCAAGTCTAGGTAGCTCGACTCCCACCACGGAGCTAGCCTTCCTCACCAGCTTGTTGAGCTTGTTGGTGTCCCTTGAGTTGATGTAGCCTCCCCAGCATGCCACAGCATAGAAGAGGATGCTGGCCACAACAGACTGGTAAAAAGACTGCAGCAGTTTGTTGCACACATTGAAGGACCTGAGTCTCCTCAGGAAGAACAGCCTGCTCTGTCCCTTCCTGTAGAGGGCCTCTGTGTTGTCCGACCAGTCCAGTTTATTGTTCAGGTGTACCCCAAGGAACTTGTATGAGTCCACCATCTCCACATCCACCCCTCGGATGGAGATGGGAATCGGGGGGGGCCTCTTCTTGCCCCTCCGGAAGTCCACCACCAGCTCCTTGGTCTTACTGGTGTTGAGTTGGAGGTGGTTGCTGTCGCTCCACCCCACGAAGCTCTCCACCAGGGCTCTGTACTCCTCCTCATCATCGTCGGTGATGTAGCTTACGATGGAGGAGTCGTCTGAGAACTTCTGCAGGTGGCACCCGCTGGAGTTGCGGCAGAAGTCTGAGGTGTAGAGGGTGAAGAGGAAGGGTGACAGCACAGTTCCCTGGGGGGCGCCGGTGTTGCTCACCAGTACGTCAGACTGACTGTCCTTTAGTCTGACGTACTGTGGCCTCTCAGTGAGGTAGTCCTTGATCCAGGCCACCAAGCCGTGCTCCAGCTGCATCGCAGAGAGCTTCTCCGCTAGCAGTGACGGCTGGATGGTGTTGAAGGCGCTGGAGAAATCAAAGAACATAATCCTCACTGAGCTGCGCGGCTTCTCCAGGTGCGTGTACGCTCTGTGGAGCATGTAGATGATGGCATCCTCCACCCCGATGTTTGCCTGGTATGCAAACTGCAGGGGGTCGAGGGAGTCACGCACCAGGGGCTTGAGGTGTTGCAGGACCAGTCTCTCAAACGTCTTCATGACGTGTGACGTCAGAGCGACTGGCCTGTAGTCGTTGGGGCTGCTGGGACGTCCCTTCTTGGGCACCGGGACAATGCAGGAGGTCTTCCAGAGCTGGGGCACCCTCTCCAGCCTCAGGGAGAGGTTGAAAAGATGCTGGAGCGGTGCTGCCAGCTGCTCTGCACATACCTTGAGCACCCTGGGATTGGTGTTGTCCGGTCCTCTGGCCTTGTTTACGTTAATTTTGGAGAGCTGCCTACTTACCTGACTGGTTGTGATCGTCAGGGTTGGGGGTGGTGGGCAGTCTGCTGGTGTTGGGGGTGGGGTGCCGTTGCTGATGGGTGTGGGGGGGTGGGGGGGCTGCTTTGTAGGTGTGATCTGGTGCTGGTGTCGATGGGTGGGGGGAGGGGTGTGGGGAGGCCACTCTGGTCAAAGCGGTTGAAAAATGAGTTGAACTCGTTTGCACGCTCTGGAGGGCCCTCCACAGCTGTGCCCTGCTGTTTGAAACCAGTGATCTTCCTGACCCCCGCCCACACCTCCCTGGTGTTGTTGGCCTGTAGTCTGCCCTCCAGCCTGTCCTTGTAGCTGACCTTGGCTGCCCTTAGCTCTTTTTTGAGCTCCCTTTGGACAGCCCTGGCCTGCTCAGTGTCCCCTGCCATGAAGGCCCTCTTTTTCCTGTTTAGAAGGTGTTTAATGTCCTTGCTAATCCAGGGTTTATTGTTTGAGAAGCAGCGTACCCTCTTTGTGGGTACGATGCTCTCCTCACAGAACCTGATGTAGTCTGTGATGCAGTGGGATAGTCCATCAATGTCATCACCGTAAGCCCTCTCAAACATATCCCAGTCTGTCGACCTGAAACACTCCTGTAGCTCCTCCTCGACGTCGTCAGAACACTGTGGGACAGACATGGTGGTCGGAGGCTGTCTCTTAATGAGAGGCGTGTATGTGGATACAAGCCTCACAAGGTTGTGGTCTGACTGGCCGAGGGGGGGCAGGGAAGTCGCACTGAAAGCCTCCTTCACGTTAGCATACAGGAGGTCCAGAGTTTTGTCTCCCCTGGTTTTGCAGGTGACATACTGGGTGAAGTTTGTCAGGGTCTTGTTCAGTCTGACATGGTTGAAGTCCCCATTGATAAAAATAAATGCATCCGGGTGTTTTGTCTGAAGCGCCGCGACGGTGGAGTGTATGACGTCACTCGCCTGCGCCGCCGCCGCGCTGGGTGGGATGTAAACAGTGAGAGCCAGGACGTGTGTTATTTCTCGCGGTAAATAGTATGGCCGCAGACTCAGTGCCAATAGTTCAATGTCGGGGGAACAGATACGTTCCTTAATGGTGATGTGCCCCGGGTGGCACCATTTGGAGTTAACAAAGACAACAAGCCCTCCGCCTCTCCGCTTGCCGCTCTGTTTACTCCGGTCGGCGCGCACCACCGTGAAGCCCTCCTGTTCTATTGCACTGTCCGGGATGTTCTCGTTCAGCCAGGATTCGGTGAAGCACAGTAGGCTTGCCTCCTTGTACTCACGCTGGTTGATCATCAGGGCTGAGAGCTCGTCGGTCTTGTTGACCAGCGATCGCACGTTCCCCATGACGACAGCGGGCAGGTAAGGCTTGAATCTCCTGCTGTCCGTTATCCTGTCCTTCACGCTCGTGCCAGCTCGATTTCCCCGTCTGCGAATCCTTATTTCGGCTGGTAGATTCCTCGGTGGTTCTGCAACTCTGTTTTGAAAGCAGAGGAGAGCCTCCCTCGGGTAAACCAGCCCGCCGTTGTTGCTGTTGTTGTTGTTGTTGTCCTGCCGCGGGTAAACCAGCCCGCCGCCGGTGTTGTTGTCCATTGTTCAGAGCTGTGCTCGACCGAACTTGCCTAACTCAGCTAACTTCACAGAAGTTGTTACAAATGCCTTAACTTGGTCTAAAGCAACGCACAGTCACTTATACACCTATTAAGTAAGTATAATCACAAAAAGAATAAGTAAGAAAGTAGTAAACGGGATAAGAAGTAAAGGGGGTGGGAGCTGCTATGAAAAGGCTGCCACTCTCCTCGGCGCCAACTACTACTTAGTTAGTTGTGATCATGAGACAAGACATCAATTAATAAATGTTTATCCAGCCAGCTTAACACTTTGAGTGCCACGCCGGGTTTTCCTTTTTACCCCCTTGATGCCACGGTCCACTTCAATGTTAACGTTAATATCGCCTAATCTATGTTTTAAATTATGGCTAATATGTGTCTAATCTGCCCGTCGCTTATCAAAGACTATTTTCCAGTCAGTGCTGTCAAGGCAGATTGGTTTTTTATCGCTTCATTTCCGTTTCAGAGCATTTTGAAAACCACCCGTTTTGAAATAAAAAACAGTTCATTCTAGACCATTCTGTGATAATCGTCTTTTACTGGAATATTCCAGAACGTCGATATTCGTCGGCCTATTTATGAATCGTTTTCAAATAAACGCTAGATGATCAATATTATACGTGCACGCAAGCACATTCGCGCCGCGTACGGATAATCGGTGTGTTCATTTCCTCTTGGACTTTTCCAGTGAAACCGAAAGAGCCCATTTCACAAAATAGCCTATATATTCATCAAAATTAGTCTGATTATCCTAACACTGATAACATAGATTCCTTACCTGACATCAGATGGTATCCAACTGGTATATTCCAATTCCTGATCACCATTCGAAAAAATCGATAAGTGTATGGATCCAACGTGTATACAATGCAGTACATGATTCCGCGGGGCTGAGAGGCTCCAGAATGAACTGTGGTAACCCCGGCTGGATCAGTGGACTGGAAAATGTGGAGTAACGGATTTTTTTCCCCATCCATTTTCATTGAGTCCATTCCAAAATCCCTTATGTCATCTGGGAGATGATAGGGGGCGCTTTTTTCCACATATGATCACCGGCGGTGCTCGGGTATACTCGGGTAGGCTCGCGTGATGCAATATGATTTCAGATCGCTAAAAAAAATTTATTCAGAGAAATCTCGTGAGTGGCTTTCAACATAACTTTTGGAAACCCGAGATATCTCGTGTGTGGCAGTTAAAGTGTTAATGAGGAAGGCAGCCATGTAATATAACTGTAGTTATATGAATATGGACAAATCATCTTGCTATTGGATGCCTATTGGACTGCTCTGTGCACCAATACATATAAATAATTGTACAACAGACCAGCTACGCGCCCTCCAGCTAGTACAGTATTTCAAGTGTAGAAGCCTGACTCTCTCTCCATAGTTCCTTTCAGACAGGGAGAAAAGCAAGATGTTTTGCCCACAATCATATAACTAGAGTTATACTACATAACTATCATATATTATTAATATTCTGTCTAACCATTCTGACAGGTGGCAGGATCTAGGGAGTGCCAAGTCAGAGGCAGCAGGGTTGTCCATGTCGATAACGGACCCATCGGCAAGGAGAGGCTCCAGTCACAGTGGGCAGACTGTGCCAGTTGTCCTGCTGGAATTGAGGGAGAAGCTGGTACCGTGGGCAAGTGCTCATCAGGGAGAAGAGCAGTACAACTAGGACAGTCCAGCAGGTCGATGGTCCTCATGGCGTGAGTGGACATGGGCGTCTGACGCATCCAACTTGGCTGGGCAGAGCTGTGACAGGTACAGGATGATGGCCGTCTTGGTGGAGAGTGATTCTTGTGATGCATTGTCAGTGTTGGAAAGGTTCTTCAAAGCGCAATCCTCAGCTGAAAGGAATGGAAGGGAGAGACTGCAGGCCAGGATTCTGCCCTGGCTTTTATACTACCGGCTTTTATAAATAAAGCCTTATTTCAGCTGGTGTGCTATTGACGCACAGAGCAGTCCAGGCAAAGCAATATGTGGTATATAACTGGATCACCAACCATTTTAAGTTTAATATTAAGTAGTTAACCTCTTAAGCCCGAGCGGTCCGGGATCGATACGAGATTGATATCAAGCCATCAATCCATCTCTACAGAATGTATGAATTAATGTTGTGTTTTTTTGTCAAATGTAGCCAAGAGTAAAGACCCTAACCCAGTCAAAACAGCAGTCAAAGTGTATATTTGTTTACGAATGATTTGAACTGTTAGTGAAATATGAGTTTATAGAAAGCTCAGGGCATCCAGTCAGAAAAAGGCGCTTATAGACACGAGGATTTGGCGCAACCTAACTTGAGTAGTCTTTTGAGAGAAGAGACCTAGGGCTTTCGATGGGCTTTCGAATTTCAAAAAACTACACTTCCCAGCTCACGCCAGCCCCTGTCAATCATCTGACTTCTAGCTGACTTTTTTCTTTCTGTTATTTTGCGGGATCATATCCCACAAACCTGAATGTTATTGCCATAAAACAGAACGCAGTTAGTTTCTTTACCTTTATGTGAATGTCTAGAAAAATAGGGCATTGCAATCTGATGAAAAAGGGCGGAGCAATTTAAAAAAGTAACTGTACTTACAGTAGATTTCATTCACGGCTTTTGCTGCCCTGTCAGAGGCGCCCGGTACTAAATCCAGATTGAACTATGCCATTGGAAAGGAGAGATTTGGCCCGATCATAGATGTGTGACTTGGCCATTATAAGGTAATAGGCCTGATATTGTATATTCATATTTCAGATTGGATGTGTCTGGATGGCAGAATTCAGTACTGTATCTACAAAACAACCTGTAAATCATCTGGCCTTTATTAATTTGCTTAAATTTTTTGTACACGTGATCTCAAGAAGGTGCTGAATGAGCTCAGTGGCAATTGTTCATGATACATTTTTGCACCATCAAAGATGAAAAAAGAAAATGTATATTCTCCTTTGGTTCATTACAATTTACTCAAGCCTAGTAACATACACAATATTTCTGACACTGGGAATACATTCCTTGAGATCCATAGATGTCCCTAGATACCAAGAACATGCAAATGGACCTTGTAGAAGTGGAGCAATCTGGCAATGTATTCACAAAATGTTCAACTCGGTTTCTAAGCGGCTGGACTATAGGGCATACATTAATATAGGGCCATTTAATTTAACTTAATTTGCTTAACACAACAAAGCATTTTTACATGTAGGCTATAATCAAATTATCTGTCATATTTACAACTGCAATGCGCTGTGCAATTTCCAGTGTGCCTCCTTGCATGAGCACCTTGCACCACAGCCACTTGGCTTTTACAACCACACTTGGCCATATCAGTGCAGGCTTTTGAAGCCATCGGTAGAATGCTCCACACAGAAATCCAGACCTGGCTGTCTCTATCCAATGTCCATCCACTGCCATCTTAATGAAGTCACTCCCACCAACCATTTAAAGCTATGGTGATGTAGAGAGATGTGGTGTTTTCATCCGGCGTGTCCCCATAATTTTGCTAAGCCACCACACTACAGAGCTTGAGTAGAATTTTGAACGGAGTATCACTCTATCAGGGGTCGTCTCTACTGAATCTAATGGATTTATGTTCTTCAGCCTTTGTTTCACACTAACAAAGGAGTTGAAGCATCCGTGTATAGGAGCTTGCTTTAATTCTATATAATGTACAAGTACACATTCAAGTCAACTATGTGTGTTTATCTGACAGACTGGCATCAATTCTCATGGACTCTGCACTTGGTTTGTGAAAGTTAGAGATGATAGGATAGGAATGACTTGGCGGTGTGGATAATTAATGTTCTCCCACATCGATATCATCGAGAGACGTTGGTTCTTTACAAACAAATGTCGATGTCAGGTGCTATACTCAGCACAGGCAGGCTAGTGACTGCATTCACCTCCGTTTAAACCATCTCCATCCAATCGGGATGTCTGATTTAGTACTGAATTACCCGACCTGCAGCTAGAGCCTATTGCTAAGCTGGGATCAGTCACCCTGGGGTTGTAATGAATACAGCTTTGTTGGCTATGTTGTCTGCTTATATGTGTGTGTGTGTGTGTGTGTGTGTGTGTGTGTGTGTGTGTGTGTGTGTGTGTGTGTGTGTGTGTGTGTGTGTGTGTGTGTGTGTGTGTGTGTGTGTGTGTGTGTGTGTGTGTGTGTGTGTGTGTGTGTGTGTGTGTGTGTGTGTGTGTGTGTGTGTGTGTGTGTGTGTGTGTGTGTGTGTGTGTGTGTGTGTGTGTGTGTGTGTGTGTGTGTGTGTGTGTGTGTGTGTGTGTGCATGCACCGCTATGTGACTGGCAGTGAATGACAGCGATAGAGGATTCTTTGGGAAAGTAAAGTCAAACTGCTACTAGTAACGCATAATAATACTATTATAATATTACTTTTCCCATTAACAAGTAGTCCCATTAACAAGTAGTGTAATGAATTACTACCTCAATTTCAGTAATACTTATATAATAATAATAATAATAATAATAATAATAATAATAATAATAATAATAATAATAATAATAATAATAATAATAATAATAATAATAATAATAATAATAATAATAATAATAATAATAATAATAATAATAATAATAATAATAATAATAATAATAATAATCACAGTTACCCCATCAAAAAGCAACTTGTTACTCCATTACTTTTATTTTGTCAAGACCAAAGATGACAAGAACATTATTGTTGATCTGTAATCTTTCCAAACTGTGCTCAGGGCTTAGGTGAGTAAGACAGTAGGGCAGGGCTATTCAACTAAATTGTTCAGGGGGCCACATTGTCAGAAACCCAAGGGGCCAGGGGCCGGACTGCCACGGCGCCTCCCCGTGCTATGAATATATGTACACTTGACACAACACGCAACCACATTTTCACAACTTTTATTTAACTACATTGCAAAAGTAGTATACTTTTCAAAAAAAGTGCTTCATTTATGTGCCACATCTGCAACATCTCATGCAGAAAGTGCTTCATTTATGACTGTGCAACAACTGCAACATCTCCTCTTCAACATTTCAATATAAAAATAAAATAAAAAACAAACAAGTGCATGATGTGCATCTGAACATTCTAACATCAACACTTGAACAAAAAAACACATTTATAGTGCAGCTGAGCTTATGAAAAAGTGCTTCATGTCTGTGCAACAACAGCAAATCACAGCATCTTATTAGCACTTATTGTCCACTCTTAACTCTCAAACATCAGGGGGGTGGGGGGCAGACAGGCCTAGCCTACATACACACATCTAATGAGAGCGATTGCACTTCTTTGACTGGGCAATGGCAGAGAAAGAGGGTTCATAGGAAGTGAGGGCTACCCGCAAACAGTGATGCAAATGCTCATTTGTCAAGGAGGCACGTTGCTTGTTTTAATGGCATTCATGTGAGAGAAACTGGATTCACAGGTGTATGTTGAGCCAAACATTGTTAGCACAGATATTGCCAGTGTTTTTATTTTGGGGAATGTCTTGACATGAATACACTTTATCCAAAATGTTGTGGTGGATTCATTCTCAAGTGCCTGCTTCAGAGCAGATGATGCTTGCATGTCAATTATTTCAAGTTGCAGGAGACCTTCATCAATGTGAAGTGATGCAAGGAACTCTTGTCCTTTTGTGGAAATAGCAGCTACATTGGCAAATGGGTTGCTCACAAAATGCATCAATTCTCTGGACATGTCAAATTCATCAAATCAAACCAAATGTATATTTTGACACCAATATTTAATTAATTAACTTAAACAATGAATGACATAAAAACAGCTGATAAGTTAAATCAACAACAAAAGCAATGCCAAATATTTAGCTTGGGAATGAAATGTGTCTGAAACTACTCTTGCTGGTACTAGTTTATAATGAATTAGCTTAGATTTGGCTTTCAGAACCATGGTCAGCTCACGTCAGGCCTGCTGCCTAGAGAGCAAAAGGGAGAGTGAGAGACAGATGGGGAGCAAGCGGGAGAGAGAAATGTCTATTGGTGGAGGAAGAATGAGTGGCTCACAGCCTGTTCACATTGAGTGAAAACAAGTAGTTTATTTTATTAATAATATGATTATTATAAACTGTATTTCTGTAAAAAAAAAAAATTTTTAAAAGACTTACCGTTTATTCAATCTGAGGTAGTCCTACCTGTCTAGCACTTCACCCTCCTATGCTTGAGTGCTGAGAATGTGCTAATAAGTTCATCTGTGTCCAGCGATCTTGTTACTTCATGCTGAGCAAGAGCTGACAGATGCTCCTGGAGCATGGTTGACCTCCAATGACCTCCATGGTTGACCTCCAATGTGTTTTGATGAGCTTTAGTAGACAGAAACTTCTCTCTCTGGTTGCTACAGTCACAGGCACTATCAGCATGAGTCATAGAGCAATGCTGAGTTTTGGGATACAGTTAAACTAAATTGTTGCTGTAAATGTCTACAAATCTGCAGGCCAGTGGTTTCTTACACTGACATGGCACTGACTGCAGCCGTCACCTTGCACAAAAGGTTGTCTCCATGTTTACACAACTGTCTTTCAGTGTGCAACTTTCGATGGCCTTTTTAATTTCCTGTCTTCCATAAATTAAGGCAAACAGACTGTAACATGACTCCATTTTACTTGTGTAGAATGTTGTTCCAGATGATAATGGTCATCAGGAATTTCCATGACAATGATCTCCTGTTGTAGGCGTCCGGCTATGGTTTCACCATCACTTTTCTCTGTGGTATGATCAACCAGTGAGTGGAGCGCATTCCTAACTTGGGGAAGCTGGTAGCTAAGGCCGTTTTACATTTTCCACACGGCACTCCCATCACACGTTGGATATAGCCTTGGGGGTCATCCGTGGGACATTCGCCTTGAAAGGCTCCTACTTCTGTGTTGACGAGCTGAATAATAATGTGTATAGGCAACATTGCAGCACCACAAAGAAGCTCACAGACTCCCCTGTTGATTTGGCAGCATCGCCACGGTGCCGTGTGGCAGCATCTACAACGACTCGGTTTAGTGTTGTTGGCACACGGCACACGTTTCTGTTACTATCCAGTACTCTCTTCTGTAGCACAATATTTTTCACCCACATATTGCTCCCGTTAAGATATGCCCCTGTCCCCTGCATTTTTAGATATCCAATCCGAACTTCTCCATACAGAAGGCATCTGTT
Source organism: Notolepis coatsorum (assembly GCF_963971535.1). Classification (NCBI taxonomy): domain Eukaryota; kingdom Metazoa; phylum Chordata; class Actinopteri; order Aulopiformes; family Paralepididae; genus Notolepis; species Notolepis coatsorum. The sequence goes on along the minus strand of NC_140180.1, from coordinate 54,558,985 downwards.
AAGCCTGCGTCTGATCAAGCACTGGTAGGAAACCGACAAAATGCTCACTAACAGTAGCCCCGATATCGACTTGGCATTTGATGATGTACATTATCACAGAGAGCTGCGCTGCGTGTGCAGTGTCAAGGATGTAGTCCATTATCACAGAGTAGTAATTTGATTGTTTTACTCTCTCTCTCTGTTATTTCCTCCAGTGTCTTGAATCCAATAAGTGTGATTAACTCATTTTGTACGCTCTTCCCCACGTAGTGTACAGTTATTTTTGTGGCTGCTCCGTCTGACGTGTTCACTCATCTCTGGGTCAAACTCAGCAAGCAGCTCCCACCAGACTTAGAAGGTTCCCTTGCTTTGGTTCATGTAGGGTGGAATTGTGGCGACAGAAAGCAAGGTTTTTGTTCTGCAAGGTGACAGACTATATGGCAATGAACCTCTTTCGTGACATCATTCCAGTGTTTTTTCCCCCCCAGAATTTGCATTTCTTGGTAAGTGCTGTCAATAGCACTGTGTTCCCAGGCGAGTCTCCTGCGCACACCAGCTATCTCTGTTGGCACGGTGCACGTTTGACTTCACTCATGATCCCTCCACCTGTCTCAGTTGTAGTATTGTCACCGTGTGGTGCTTGTTCATCAAACCAAAACATTTGGTCATTATTATCGCCATCTGCTTGAGTAAAAGGGTTCTCATGTCCATTGCTCTGATTAGCAGCGTCTCCCTCACTGCTTGTCACTAGACACTGTAGCCCTGGTGTTTTGGATAGTAGCGTGCTGTACCTGTGACGGCAGTGTGGGTGCAGTTGTCAGCAGGCCTGGTGCAGATGCTGGACCAAAGAAAGAGGGCAATTTTGGCAGACGATTTAGACGTTTTCTTTGTTTGTCTATCATTTTCTGTTTTTCACCGCTGCTAAGGTGTGTTTAATATGGGGGCGGATAAGGGTAGAATTGCCTATTGGGTAGCTGTAACTGAGGGGTACAATTCCCTGACTGTATTGATAAGTATGGTATCATTAAACCACTACCGCTTTATGTACTTTAATTACTGGCCATACAGTACACGATATATGAATATGATGAACACTTCCCACAATGAAATCGGTTCCAGTCAAAGGTATTAATCAAGTATTTAATGGAGCAAAAGGTACATAGGATACTTTACATTATTCTTTGAATGCACTTGTAAGGCAAAGGAGTATGCGTAGGCAAATCAATAACGAATGTCCATTCTCTGGTTACGCAGGAGGTAATTATACAACCTGAATCTTAAGGAATTATATCTATGGTACACTAGTGATAGCGGGAGATACTGGAAGGGGTTCCCACTGGTTGTAAGCCAGCAAGGGGGGTAGAAGATCTGTCGGTAGTAGGACGTCTGGTCAACGATGACTAGGGAGACTTCAGGTACAGAAGCCGGTGCAGTAGTCTCTTGATCCACAGACGAATACAGCTTGGTTCTCTTGTAGACTGTAGCTCTACAGTGAAGAAAGCTAGGCGGCCTCAGGCTCTCTGAGCGCCGACTCGACTTGACTCCTCTCGGGGTAAATCCAACACGTGCAGGCGTCGGCGATTATCCGCTCCATAAATCATAGGACCAAAGCAAATATATTCCAGCCGCAAAGGCTATGTAGTCGTCGGGTAGATTAATCCAGTGTACATGTCCATACGGTTCTCGCCTAGGTCTCCTCGGGTGAAGGCACCATGCGGTCGGCCCAGCCTGGATAAGAACTCTAGCTAAATACGAGAAAGCGTTGGAGATGCTGGTCACTATAGAATTCTAACCGCACGATACACTATACACAAATAGACTATTAAAGACTCAATAGAAATATGTCGCACTCGACGGTATAGTGCCAAACTCTGACAATTCAGTTACTAATTCGCACGCGGTCTCGATGCTCTTATTCTGAGGCCAAACAGGCCATACTTCACCGCACGTTGTATCGTGGGTGAGGCTTCAACTGGTCGGTAACATGCTAAGTGCACGAAGGGTACGGAGGTAAGGGGCTAAGGGTCTTCTACATTCACCTGCGCCGTATTTGTACGCACGGTGAACAAATAGTGCCACTCTCATTTCTGTCGCCGTATCCCTGGGCAGGGCCGGGGCAAGTACAGACATGTCGTGTCGGTGACTTTCAACTTGGCTCCGGGGGCCGGTCCCTGGCGCCGGTGGACCGCTGTCCAATAGGAGAATGAACTATTATGGTCTGGGCTAAAAGGGATATTCCGTGTATATGTACAAGGAATATACAGGGGATATCAAACGATATACAAATACTATTCAATATATATCAATAAATAAATATATATATTCGGTTTAATCTGATCCTTCGTAACAGCCGCCCCCTAATTAGTCCCACCTAATTAGCTAAGCAGAGACAGATTAACCGCACTGTCCTCTACTCAATGTCTGTTGTGAGGGTCAGTCAGTTCACAAAGTCATGGGGTCATGGTCGTCATCGATAGTATCGGGGAGCCTTGGCAGTTCTATTAGCCTCGCCACGGGTCGGGTGTAGGTCCGCCCTTGGACGAGCACTTCAGCTGCTCGGACCTTTCCGTTGGCACCGGTGATCACTTTGCTTACGCGGCCGGCCGGCCACATAGCTCGGGGTAGTGACTGGTCGATAATCATGACGACTGTTCCTTCTGTCAAATTGTCTCTCTCTTTTACCCATTTCTGGCGGGTCTGTAGAGACGGTAGGTAGTGGAGTAGGAAGCTGTTCCAAAACTTGTCAGCCAATACTTGACTGTACCTCCACATTCTTCGGCCGTTCGCTTCTTCAGGCCTGTACATTGTCTGTGGTAGCGCGGGGTCCAGCCGCACCATCAAGAGTGTGTTGGGGGTGACTGGGTCGACATCTGCTACATCACTTGAGACGTAACCGAGGGGCTTTGAGTTCAATACTCCCTCGATCTCCGTGAGGACTGTCATTAGGACTTCTTCCGCCACGGTCTGGGCCCCAAGCACGGCGTACAGGGCTGTCTTTATTGAACGTACTTCTCGTTCCCAAGTTCCACCGAAGTGAGGTGCGTTCGGGGGATTAAACTGGAAGTCAATCTGGGATGGAGCGAGGTGGGTCTTAAGTTCTGGGCCCATAGCTTGGAAGCTCTCTCTCAGCTCTCTTTCTCCGCCTTTGAAGTTTGTCCCGTGATCAGACAACAATATAGACGGTTTGCCTTTCCGCGATGTGAATCTTCGGAAGGCCATAAGGAATGAGTCTGTGCTCATGGTTGGAAGGAGTTCTATATGCATCGCTCGGGTGGTCATGCATTTGAATACAATACCCCACCGCTTCTCGGTTCCTCTTCCTTTCTTTATATACAGCGGGCCGAAACAGTCCATACCGGTGGAGTGAAAAGGCTTGTCGCCGAGTCGGAGGCGACAGGGAGGTAGGTCAGCCATCAGGGGTATACTGGGCTGCGCTCGCCACTTACGACAGTCTAGACAGGTTCGCTGGAAGCGCCGCACTGCTTCTCTCCCTTGCAGTATCCAATAACGACGTCTGATCTCCGCGAAGACTCTCTCTGCCCCTGCGTGGTGCACATCCTCGTCGTATTTCTTTATGATCAGCTCTGTGACCTTGTGTCGGCTGTTCAAGACTATCGGGTACTTGACGTCATCCGGTAAGTCTGGGGCTCTCCGCAGACGACCACCCACTCTGATGAGACTATGGGCGTCGCTCTCGGGTGCTAGGTGGAGCAGTCTGCTGTCTGATGGGACGGGCTTTGCTCCCTGTAGACAGTCTAGCTCATCGGGGAACGAGTCTCTCTGGGCTCGTTGTAGTAGAAGAAGTTCTGCTTCTTCGTAGTCAGCTGCTGAAATGTCAGTAGTGGGCTGAACCTCTGGGTGGTGCCACAGAAATGTCTTTAGCTGCGCACTCTCTAGGGTGAGGCAATCGTCTATGTCGGGGTCTGTGGAGACGAGTGTGTTCAATCCACAGAACACAGATTTCTTGTTTTCGGCCTCCTCTTTACTCGCCTCCCGTGGGGTGGGTGTAGGCCACTCTTCTTCCGGGAGCTTGAGAAACTCTGGTCCGTCACTGTATAGGTTGTGACGGGTGAGGTCATCCAGGGACATTCCCCGGGTGATGACGTCAGCTGGGTTGTGTTTTGTGTCCACATACCTCCAGCTTGCTACTTCTGTTAACTCTTGAATCTCTGTGACTCTGACCCCCACGAAGACCTTGTATCTGCACGAATCAGACCGGATCCATGTGAGTACTGTCGTGGAGTCTGACCACAAGATTGTTCTTTGCACCGGGATGGTGAGTTCACGTTGGATTAACGTGGCGAGGTGCGCTCCTGCTAGGGCTGCGCAGAGCTCTAGACGCGGGATAGATTGTTGCTTTCGTGGGGCTATTCTTGAGCGAGCCAGGATGAAAGCAGTATGTATTTCTCCTCCCTCCTCTCGGGCACGCAAGTAGGCCACCGAGCCGTAGGCTACTTCGGAGGCGTCGCTGAAGACGTGCAGGTCCATCTGGCACGTCTCCGGCCTCACTGTGGGTGGGAAGTAGCTGCGGCGTATGTTAACACCTGGGAGTGAGCTGAGTTCCGTCTCCCACTCTCTCCATGTGGATGCAAGGTGTTCGGGTATGGGGTCGTCCCAGCCCTGGTCCTTGTCCCATAACGCTCTTACAATCATCTTTGCCCTGGTGGTGTAAGGTAGAATACATCCCAACGGGTCATATTGTCTGGCGAGTGTTGTGTATACACTCCGTCTGGTGGTCGGTAGTGCAGTCGACCTTCCCTGCTCCTTGGTCAGGGGTGTGTGTTTATAATGGAGCGAGTCTGTTTTGAAGCGCCAGACTAGTCCTAATGTCATTTCTTGGGCTTCTCCTGGGATGGTCGCCATCCAGGTCTCGCTGCTTGCTGCCTTGTCCTCGGGGGAGAGGCTGCGCAATACTTGCGGGTCACTGCTGGCCCACTGCCTGAGATCAAAGCCGCCTTTGATCAGGGAGGCGCGGAGCTTGAGTAGAAGGGCCTCGGCTTCTTCTGGCGTCGAGACGCTTTGCAGACAGTTGTCCACGTAGAAACTATTTTCTACACTTTTTCGGACCTCTTCATCAGCTGCTGGGTCCTCTGCGACGTGTTTTTGCAGTGCAAACGTAGCACAGCATGGGCTGCATGTGGGTCCGAAAGGGAGGACTTCCCATTGATAGATGGCTGGTTGCTCATCCCCGATCCTCTCTCTCCATAGAAACCGCAGCAGGGGCTTGTCCTCTGGGGAGAGGCTGCGCAATACTGGGGGGTCGCTGCTGGCCCGCTGCCGGAGATCAAAGCCGTCTTTGATCAGGGAGGCGCGGAGCAGCGCAAGACGTCGCCAGTCAATTTTCTTTATGTGTCCCGCTGTGATTCGCTTGTTAATCTCGGCGCGGTACACAGTCTCTTGAGCGGGGTCTCTGGCTAGGCGCCGCTCTGTGTTCAATAGATACCGCTCCGTTGCTTCTTTTGGGGCGTGGAAGGTGGGCATACCCTCTCGCCTCAAGAGTGGAGTTGCGTATCTCATCACTCCGTTGACTTTGACTCTCTTTGTCCCTTGCTCGAGGAGTGCTATGGCGTAAATGTCTTCCTTGGAACGAATGTCTTTCTTTTCGTTCTTAAAGGGCATTGTCTCTAGTGTCCATAGCCTCTCGACATGCTGTAGGAGTGTGGTGTCTTCTTCTGTCACTCTGGAGTGGAGGCAGCTAGTGGCTGCTGTTCGGTTAAGAGACTTAGCGAGGGGGCCTTGTAATGTCCATCCTAGGCGGGTCTCGACTGCTGCAGGACAGCCTCTGGGCCCTGTGTGGACCCGGTCTATCGGGACTATGAGGTCTGCATGGTCGGAGCCTATCAGCAGGGTCGGGGTGGCACCGTCTATGAGCGGGATAGGTAGTTGACGCAGGTGCACATATTTATCCATCAGCTTGGCGATGGGGTAGGTGTACTGCGACAGGCCTATTTCTTGGCTGGTGAAAGCATTAGTAATCCTATACCGTCTCTCTGGCTGCCCGCTTGCTGCGATAGTGAAGGAGACATTCTCGCCCTTTATCGTCTTTAGATCTCTTCTTATTGTCCGAATCGTCATCTGGTTTTCGCTCCCCCGCAGCCCCAGCTGGGCCGCAGCGGATGCGAGGAGAAGGGTCTTCTCTGACCCGTCGTCAAGGACGGCGTAAGTGTCCATGACCTTGTCTTGGTAACTCAGTGTTACGCGGACCACCTTTAAGAGCACTCGGGCTTTCTTCTGTTACTGTCGTGTAGGACATCGAGGTGGGCTCCGTCACACCGACTACACCTCTTCTTTAAGCGGCACTCGGCTGCCATGTGACTGCGCGCACATCGGTAACAGCGTCGGTTGAACTTTATCCATTGACCCACTTCGTCGGCGGTCATCTTCTTGAATGTGTCACATTGTGACAACCAGTGTTCTTTCTCGCAGTACGGGCACACCATCTTCCACTTCTCTTTCATCGAGGGGGTACTGTGGTTCTTGCTGCTCGGTACTGGTTCTGATTGGTGCATGACAGTCACCAATCTTCGGCCATCGTTTGCTCTCCTAGGTCCCTCTCTGGAGCTTGGTGTGCTCCGCACGAACGTATCCAATCGCAGGCTGCTGACTTCTCTCGCCAGGAAGTCGGCTAGGTCTAGGAGGGATGGCTCGGGACCGTTAGGATCACGGTGGTCTCTTTGCCGCCTGAAGCGCTCTTGTCGGGCGGGCGGAAGCTTCTCTAAAATCCTCTCGACATTAGAGTTTGCGTATAGTTCGTGCATACCCTTTTCTCGTTGCGCCCCCAGCATCCCTACCAGGGATTGTACCTTGATAGACAGGTCGTCTAGTGAGCGATTGTCTGTTGCTGGGGGTAGGCGGTCAATATGCCTTATCTCTTGTATTACGTAGTCCCATATGCGTCCATATCTTTGGTCGAGTGCTGCTAGAGCCGCTGTGTATGGGGTAGTAGAGGTGGCATAGGCCAGCGCTATATTGTGCGCTCGGGGCACCTTGAGGTGCTTCAATAGGATAGCATACTTGTGGCGTTCATCAGCTACATCAGCCATCATTGTCTCTAAGCACATCCGTAGCTCCGTGTACTGTGCTCTGTTCTCATGGGTGAAGTCTGGAAACGTCGGTGTGCCAATGTATGATGCCGTAGATGGCTGGCACATCGGTGAGCGTTGGAAGAGAGGCCTCCTAGGCGAGTCTCCTCTTACGCCTCTCGGTGGGCTGGTACCGGCAGGGTACCATGGCCCGCGTATCCAGGTGCTATTCCTCGGGACTGGTCGTGCGTCAATCTCACCCGTGAATTGAGTCGGGGGTCTGTAGCGCAGAGCCGCGGGGGTAGAGCCTGGGCTGTACTGGACCTCCTGGTCCTGTGGAGTACTGTGCTGCTGTCGGGCTTGACTCTCCTCCTCTCCCTCTTCTTCTTCCTCTGTCAGGTCCTCTAGATCCTGTAGTCGTCTATTTAGCCTCTCCGCGGTGTATACCGTTCCTTCCTTGTAGCTGGGTCTCACTGGGACCGGTCGGGGAAGGAGTTCGGAGGGGGGTATAGGCTCTCTCTGGTGGTCGGGCTCAGGGTCGCTTGATCGGTTAGGGGAGGGTGCCCTTGACCCGTGTCTTGACGAGGCCCTGGAACCCCGTGTGGAGGGAGGGGGTGTTGCCCTGGCGATCAGCTGCTCCATTAGCTGCGCTTGTAATCGGTCGCGCTCGGCTTCGCGCTTGGTGAGAGCGATGTCGCGCTCTGCTTCGCGCTTGGTGAGAGCGATGTCGCGCTCTGCTTCTCTTTGGGCACCGGCAGCGGCGCGCTGGGCTTCGGCGGCGGCGCGCTGGGCTTCGGCGTGGTCTCTTACCATATTCTCTTCCGTCTGAAGGCGTCTAATCTCTAGACGTATACGATCTTCGTCGCTCCGTTGCTGCGCTTGGAGGCGTTCTCTTTCCATGGAAGAATGTTCGCGCTCACTAAGCGTCTGTGCTTGGAGTCGATCGCGCTCTGTTGAGGCTGCTAGGCTGGCGAGGAACGCCTGTGCCAGCATCTTGTCCGCCTCGCTGGGGGAAGACGCTGGTTGAGGTGATCCGCTCCTGGCAGTACTCGTTGGAGATGCGTTCTCCTGCGGGGAGTCCTGGAGCTCTATCTCCTGGGCGCTCTCCTCTTCTTGTACCGGGCAGAGTTCCATCTCTGGAGGGTTGTCTTTCTCCTGGAGCTCTCCGGGGACTACTTCTTCGGTCTTGGCGGGGGGTAAAGTCGTGTCAGTTCCCTCCTGGTCCCTACCGTGAGCTTGGTCAGTTACATTAGAACCCACTAGGGCCTCTGTTGGCGGGGTAGCCTGGTTGATAGGGTCGGACATAATTTTACTTTCTACTTTTTCCGCGTTTACCGTCTGTAGAAGGCTAGGTAGTATACTGGCAACGTAATCCTCTAAGTACTGAGGTGGCTGCCGTCTACGCTGCGGGCGATCTACTTTAGGAGGACCGTTTTGTGGAGTGTTCATCATAGGCCATTTCAATATTAATACCACTATATTAATATTACACTAGTTATTCTCCGGCTCGAAGGACCAATTGTAACTGAGGGGTACAATTCCCTGACTGTATTGATAAGTATGGTATCATTAAACCACTACCGCTTTATGTACTTTAATTACTGGCCATACAGTACACGATATATGAATATGATGAACACTTCCCACAATGAAATCGGTTCCAGTCAAAGGTATTAATCAAGTATTTAATGGAACAAAAGGTACATAGGATACTTTACATTATTCTTTGAATGCACTTGTAAGGCAAAGGAGTATGCGTAGGCAAATCAATAACGAATGTCCATTCTCTGGTTACGCAGGAGGTAATTATACAACCTGAATCTTAAGGAATTATATCTATGGTACACTAGTGATAGCGGGAGATACTGGAAGGGGTTCCCACTGGTTGTAAGCCAGCAAGGGGGGTAGAAGATCTGTCGGTAGTAGGACGTCTGGTCAACGATGACTAGGGAGACTTCAGGTACAGAAGCCGGTGCAGTAGTCTCTTGATCCACAGACGAATACAGCTTGGTTCTCTTGTAGACTGTAGCTCTACAGTGAAGAAAGCTAGGCGGCCTCAGGCTCTCTGAGCGCCGACTCGACTTGACTCCTCTCGGGGTAAATCCAACACGTGCAGGCGTCGGCGATTATCCGCTCCATAAATCATAGGACCAAAGCAAATATATTCCAGCCGCAAAGGCTATGTAGTCGTCGGGTAGATTAATCCAGTGTACATGTCCATACGGTTCTCGCCTAGGTCTCCTCGGGTGAAGGCGCCATGCGGTCGGCCTAGCCTGGATAAGAACTCTAGCTAAATACGAGAAAGCGTTGGAGATGCTGGTCACTATAGAATTCTAACCGCACGATACACTATACACAAATAGGCTATTAAAGACTCAATAGAAATATGTCGCACTCGACGGTATAGTGCCAAACTCTGACAATTCAGTTACTAATTCGCACGCGGTCTCGATGCTCTTATTCTGAGGCCAAACAGGCCATACTTCACCGCACGTTGTATCGTGGGTGAGGCTTCAACTGGTCGGTAACATGCTAAGTGCACGAAGGGTACGGAGGTAAGGGGCTAAGGGTCTTCTACATTCACCTGCGCCGTATTTATACGCACGGTGAACAAATAGTGCCACTCTCATTTCTGTCGCCGTATCCCTGGGCAGGGCCGGGGCAAGTACAGACATGTCGTGTCGGTGACTTTGAACTTGGCTCCGGGGGCCGGTCCCTGGCGCCGGTGGACCGCTGTCCAATAGGAGAATGAACTATTATGGTCTGGGCTAAAAGGGATATTCCGTGTATATGTACAAGGAATATACAGGGGATATCAAACGATATACAAATACTATTCAATATATATCAATAAATAAATATATATATTCGGTTTAATCTGATCCTTCGTAACAGTAGCAATTCAAGTTTCAAGAGTAAATCATCCACATTGTTTCATTATTTTAGAGTCTGAGTGGAGCCCCGACTTCTCATACTTTCCATTTTGAAATTCAGGTATGTATGTATATTTGTATTCAGGTGTACATTACTGTATGTAGACATTGTCATCACTAGGCTGCAGATAGGGTTATAGTTAAAGAAATAAAATAATAATAAAGATTGAACGAGGGTGTAGCCAAGGTAGAATTGCCTACTGGGTAGATTTAAAGATTCAAGATTAAATCATCAGCACTGTTTCATTATTTTGGTGTGCGAGTGGAGCCCCGACTTCTCCTACTTTCCATTTAGTAAAATACAACCTCAAATCTCTTGAGACACCTGCTACAGCACACAAACAAAAAGTTGTTTAAAAAGATTGTCCTTCATCAACTCAAGACAGCTGTGTTTTTGATCAAGCCCTCTTGTAGCCTTGGTACCAAACTTCCAATGCTGCAGGGAACAAAAGCAGCCGGTTGTCACATTAATGAGCTCTCACACCAGCAGTGTCCGGGTCTTCCCTTGAAAACAATGGTCTAGCTCAGCACAGCTTTGTCTGGTTTTGATAGCCCCTTGAGGTGTCGCTAGCCTGACCTGATCATTCACACAGAAGCGCACAGGCGAAGGAGCCTGTGTTGTATTGAATTTTGACTGCAAGAAAGTAAACAATGCACAGGAGTAGCCATGCTTTCAATACAACGATAGATAACATTTGGAGGGAATATCTGGGGAACCTAACCCAAGAGTTAAAGATGTCAAACTCTTGGATATCTTCAAAGAAATTATTTGATATCCTATATGTTGAGGACAAGTTTAAATATATAGTGAAATGAAAAAGACCCTTTTCACCTTGTTACCAGTAGCTAATTTCTCAGTCATATTGTGCAACTATTTAACAATATATGCCAATACAATTTTAATATATAATGTTTTCATAATCGTACATACAAATTTAATAACCTTTCCTGCCTGTAAAGCTAATTATGTTTCGTCAGCATTTCCCTGTGAGCCGATTCTAACCAATAATATTGCAACATAATTGTCTCTAATATTGTAATACATTCTCTTTCTCAAACTAGTTGACGTAGCCTTGTTACTTCAGCAACCAAGTGCCTGTTTTTTCACCTTGGTTGGATTCTGAGCCAGGAAAATAGTGTCACTCTAAAGAGTATTCTCATCCATTTTCACGAGTGCCCCCTAAAACAGAGAAATGTCGTTTCATGATTTTTATGTAGTTTACCAGCTATTTCTTTAGTTGTAGCTACTGTTCTTCTCATCTGTTATTTATATTGTGTTTATTTTAAGTTAGTAGATACAATTAATTCAAGTTGCCATACAATATGTAGGCCTTGTCATCACTATGGCTGCAGATGGGGTTACAGTTTTTAAATGTTTCCCCAAACTAGCCAAATAACCCCTTTTAGTGCTATCTATCTATAGCACCATTTGACAAAAGTGTTATATACTGTAGCACATTTTAAAGAAACAGTAGGCGCTATATACTGTAGCACCAAAAGAGGTTCCCCTGTGATTACAAGCCAAAGAACCACTTTTAGTGCTATTTAGCACCATTTTTGTTAAGAGTGTAGTGGGATGCACTGACAAAAATCAAACCTGTCGTCATCATCATCAAATGGTAAACAAGAAGCAAAAAAGAAAAAAAAAATTATTTGCATTGGTCACATAATTGAAGCAGTAGGCTATTCATTGACTGCAATTCATTGGATGATCTGTCCAGCTTTGACTCCAAATTAGAATAGGTCTTCCTAGTAGCTGGACCTATGTGTTTTGAAAATGGCCCCCACATATTGGTGTGGAGTTAAATTCTTCGATACATCACTACTGTTTTTTATTATTAAAATATGCTTGTTACATTTAGGGTTCCATAACTTTTTCAAAACAGATTATTACTTTATGGGTCTTGTGGGGAGGGGGAGGGTGGATGTGAATGCATGGTTGATTATGTAGCTATATATGTAAAAGTTATGTTTCTTTTGTTTGTGTTTTGTGCTGGAAAATAATTATATATAACAAATAAACATTTGACCACAAAAAAACTGATTACTTATGTTATATATGACATGTATAAGTAATAGAGTGCTTGCACTTTTACTTATGTAATGGCAATAAATTGTAGCGTCATGCCGGTAAAACTGAGGGGGCACGTGCTCTCTGAAAACTGATATTTCCATATTTCATGGTAATTTGAATCCAAGGCTAAATGTATCCTATGATACAAGAGATCACGAGTGTGGATGCACTGTGGAGTAGGTTTATATAAGGGCTTGTACAGTGGAGCCCCATTGACTTTCCACTACTTTTGCGCCTAACTAGCTGGAAATGCGGGTATCCAATATGAAGAACAACATGGATTTTAGTGAGAAAGGACTCGACTGACAACATCATTGGTAAGTAGAAAATGGGTCCAACATTCCAAAAATTGTTGTTATGTTATCAACCCAAACCCATACACTATAATCTTTGAATAGATGCAAATCAAAAAGCAGTGCTTATTACATATTTATGAAAATATGTTCACACAATGCATCCCTCCATCTGCAACCCTCCAAAGGGGGCATGGTATATTTCTCAGAGGGCTAACCATATGCACTATGTTGGCATAGCTGCTATGCTGTAATGAAGAAATGCTCTCTACAAATAATTACATTGTGTGACCTTAAGTTTTCAAGTTTCAAGTTTCAAGTTTGTTTATTAGTTGTCACTAAGGCTGTCCCCGACTAAGGATTTGGATGGTCGACTATGATTGGCCAAAATTTGACGTTGGGTTGTGGGGGGTGCTTAATGTCTGAAGGAGTCGACTGAAGGCTTCTTGTCCTCTGCAAAAGCATGCAATTGGTCCACTGATGGATACATCTTGATATTTGTCTAGTCTAGTGTGTTCATTAGATGGGTGAAATCCTCTTTCAGTGCCTCTGTGCCTGTTTTTGTAGGCAGTTAGCCTCTGGTATGCGTGCCATTAGCGTTAGCCACGCTTCTAGGCCTCTTTTCTTTTGGAAAGAATGATAAAAAAAATGAAAAAAGCTCTTGGTTCTGTATGAGCCCCTGAGAGTAAAAAAGTAAGTAAAAGAGGAATATACAATATACAAAATACAATGCAATATACAATCTAAAGTACAGCCTAAATAAATCTAAGTACAGTGAGTAAAAATTTGTAAACAGTGAGGTACAAATGCAGACAATGAGGTACAACAGTTTAAGGTAAGGTGCAAATGCAAATGAGGTATGAATGTAGTGCAATTCTCTTTAATAAATAGGTAAATATAATGTAGTGTTAAAGTGTCTAAAGTGAGTGTTAATAAGGTGAGTGTTTGTTTAAAAGTGAGTGTGTGCATGTGGATGTGTGTGCAATGAGTGTGTAGATGATGGGTTGTTACATAGAGTCATTGAGCATCCTGATGGCCTGGGGATAGAAGCTCCTTCTGAGTCTCTCTGTACTGGCCATGAGACTCCGGTAGCACTTGCACAGTTCAAAGAGGCAGTTGTTTGGGTGACCTTACAGCAATAGATTGGTGTTGCCAGACATCTAAACACAATGGCAAGATACATTCTTCCAAGTATGGTCAAAATCACTGACTCACTCACTCACTCACATCCGTCCTATTGGTCCAGCAAACACTGCGGTGCACGGGAGGAGGATCAAAACCATCGTAGCTTTCTCTGACTACATAATGCATCCAGTCATCAACAATGCATGGTTGTGTAATAAACATTTTATGTTTTGTTTGGTAGTAAATATTAATGAAGGGATTTTCAGGAATATATAATGACCCTAGCATATCATCTGTAAATACATAAAGACAATAAACAGTTAATAAGCACATACAATATTCATCCATATTACAATATTACAATTAAAGCCCTGATCCGTAATGCTTTTGAGCATAATGTGCTCAAGATTTCACAAACATTCTTCAAGTGTTTGATCTGTAGATGGGACTTTCTTACAGATTCAGTACAATGAAAATCGTTGTTTCTAATCGTGTTGCATTTTCTAACAGAATATATGTTGACATAAAATTACACAAAATGTTAGAACTGTTGTTGTGAAAATAATGACTAAAGGCCTTTTTTAATTTAATTTTTTTTAGATTAGATTAGATTAGATTTCCTTTATTGTCATTACACAGTAGGCTACAAGACAGTGCAACGAGATTGTGTACATCCAACCAGGATGTGACAATCAACAGTCTGTTGCAATAAGACACATATAAATAAAACTATACAGTAAAGTGCAATGGTTAGCACAATGTGCGATGGTGAGAATAATTAAAATAATAATTAAAATAAAGTCTACATAAGCTATGGGCTATATACACAGGTATACAGTGAGGTGCAGTGGGCTAAGTGGAGTTTTGATTCAGAAGTCTGACAGCTGAGGGGAAGAAACTATTTGTGGTCCTGTTGGTTCTGCCTGGGAGGCTGCGGTAGCATGCCCCAGAGCGAGTACCCCGCAGGCGGGTGAACAGTCCATGGTTGGGGTGAGAAGCGTCTGATGTTTCGTGCTCTCCATGAGCACCGCTTCTCATAGATTGATGAAATGGGGGGGGAGTGGGGTCTTGGTGATGCGTTGGGCTTTTCACTACCCTTTGCAGTGATTTCCGGTCCTTAACAGTGCAGTTGCCGTACCAGACTGAGATGCAGGTGGTGAGGTGATAAAAAAGTTTGCTCGCACGGGAGGGGATAGGTGGAGTTTGGCCAACTTCCTCAGGAAAAATAGGCGCTTGTGGGCCTTCTTGACCAGGGTCGAGGTGTTGGTGGTCCAGGACAGGTCCTCAAAGATGTGGACTCCCAGGAAATTGAAAAGCTTTCATTTTTGCACAAAATGAGTTCCCTTCTACCACTAACAAAATTGGTCTCATTCACCAAGGACTTACGACAAAAAGGGCTTTCTCTTAGGGCCATTTGAGAAATTTTCCGGACGATTTTGGGATTCAGCAACCGTCCCAATAAAACACATATAATTAATATTATATTATAATATATTGTCTATATTCATGTCTTGCCCGAAAAGTCCTCAAATGGCCCTAAGAGAAAGCCATTTTTGTCGTAAGTCCGTTGGAGAATGAGACTCAATTATTGTTTAAGCATTTTTGGTTGAAATAAAGGTAGTTATAAGGTTTTTAATTTGTCGTTAAAAAACAACTACACTTACCAGTACGGCAGGAGAATGCCTGTCGTTCAGTGTTGTCGCATAATACACGTCACGGCCAGCTGATACCACGCTAGCTAACGTTACCTAGCTAAAGTTAACATACTAGACGTTAGCAATGTCTACTGTCGTATACATAAGTTCCCTGGCAGAATACTTTGTTGGTGAGGACAAAAGTATACAAAGAGGAGAGAACCATTTTAAATCGGGGCATGTAGAGGAGTTTCGGGAATGCCGGCTAGCAACCTAGCTAGCTACTAACGTTACGGAAATGGGCAATGGGGAAATACATTGCGTTGGACAGAGGGTGGAACACGGAAAAACGGCAATGACGTAACCACTACACATCCCTATTGTAACTGAGGGGTACAATTCCCTGACTGTATTACTAGATATGATACTTACTACCACTACCTTTGTACTTAATATTCGGCCACCCAGTACACGGCATAAATATATTATCATAAACACTCTCACGTAGATGAAACGGATCCAACACAAATGTACGAAGTCGAAACAGGTCTTTATTTCTACACAGCGATGGTGTGTAGAACAAGCACTTAATCACTTAATTACATTTATGAATTGAAATAGTATGCACTTTTATGGCAAAGAGTATTCGTCGGTATATCAATAGAGAATGTCCAATCTCTGAAGGCGCAGGTGGTAAATATACGACCTGGAATAGTTAAGGAATAACAGCAATGATACTTTAATGATTATATACTAGATACACTAGAGGGGGTTAATCCGGTCGCTTGTAAGCCGACAGGAGTAGGAGGGGGGGGGGGGGGTAGAATCCGGCTGCCTCGTCCGGCCAAGGGTATCCCAGGTGAACCCACTGTAGTGCCGTTCAATGCGCCGGCGATCCTTGGACCACAGATGAAAGCAGGTGGACTCTTTGTGGGCCGGCTCTCTCCGGTCCACGGGGGAGAGACGTGAAGCGACCTCGTCTTGCAGAGCGTCTCCTCACCTTGCGTCCTCTCCAGGGGGGGGGGTTCCAACACACGGCAGTGTCGGGGGTCTTTATCCATGGAATAATCAAAGTATACAAAGCATAATCCGTGCCTGGGAAGGCGGGCTGTCGTCGGTAGAATAATCCGGTATACAGGTCCACTCGCTCGTCGGCTCTGGGGCTCCTCGGGTGCAGCTTCACATAGGGTCAACCACCCTGGGTAAGCAGCCAGTTCTCTGCCCGAAACGATGGGGTACTGACTACGGTAGTATTCTCACCGCACGAAGCACTATATATTAACAGACTATTATTAGCTTAATAGACTACGTCCAACTCGACGATATAGTGCCAAATATGACTATTCAAATATTAATATACACGATGTCTCAATACCGATGGTAGGCGAACTTGGCCTTACTCCCACACGTGGCGTCGCGGGGAGGCTTTACGTCTGTGACTCTATTGGAGGGTAAGAAACTGGACTGAAAAGAAAGTCCTACTTTAGTAGCGCAGTATATATACGCACTATGAACAAATAGTCCCATTAGTGGTGCGGTAGCCAGATTCCTACGCGGAACTAGGACTTGTTCGTACATGTGGAGCGGTACGTTTGAACTGGGTCTGAGGGGTATGGCAGCCTGGCACCAAGGTCTCGACCAATAGTAGAATGGAGACTATTATGGGATGTTCAGTAGGCTAGAATGGATATTCAATGCATATTGTACAAGGAATATACAAGGGATATCAGGGAATATTAGAGAATATACAAATACAATTAAATATATATATATAAATAAATATATATATTCGGTTTAATCTGGCCCTTCACAACAGCCACCCCCTGAATAGGTCCCAGACCTAATCAGTTAAACAGAGACAGATTAATCGCGTTGTCTATTTACACATAAGGGTTTGCTGTAGGGGTCAGTCAACTTCACAAAGTCATAGGGTTGTAGGGTCATGGTCATCATCGATTGTGTCTGGGAGTCGAGGCAGTTCTATGAGCCTTGCCACGGGACGGGTGTAAGTGCGACCCTGGACGAGCACTTCAGCTGCTCGGACCTTGCCGTCGGCACCGGTGATCACTTTGCTTACGCGGCCGGCCGGCCACATAGCTCTGGGCAGTGATTGATCAATAATCATGACGACTGTTCCTTCTGTCAAATTGTCTCTCTCCTTTACCCACTTCTGGCGGGTCTGTAGAGACGGTAGGTAGTGCAGTAGGAAACTGTTCCAAAACTTGTCGGCTAATACTTGGCTGTACCTCCACATTCGTCGGCCGTTCGCTTCTTCAGGCCGGTACATTGTCTGGGGTAATGCAGGATCTAGCCGCCCCATCAGGAGTGTGTTGGGGGTAACTGGGTCGATATCCGCCACATCACTGGAGACATATCCGAGGGGCTTCGAGTTAAGTACTCCCTCAATCTCCGTGAGGACTGTCATTAGGACTTCTTCCGCCACAGTCTGGGCCCCAAGTACTGCGTACAGGGCTGTCTTTATGGAGCGCACTTCTCGTTCCCAAGTGCCACCGAAGTGGGGTGCGTTTGGGGGGTTGAATTGGAAATCAACCTGTGCTGGAGCGAGGTGGGTCTTAAGTTCTGGGCCCATAGCTTGGAAGCTCTCTCTCAGCTCTCTTTCGCCGCCTTTGAAGTTTGTCCCATGATCGGACAATAGGGTAGACGGTCTTCCTTTCCGTGATGTGAATCTTCGGAAGGCCATAAGGAATGAGTCTGTGCTCATGGTCGGGAGAAGCTCGATGTGTATCGCTCTGGTGGTCATGCATTTGAATACAATACCCCACCGCTTCTCGGTTCCTCTTCCTTTCTTTATGTGCAGCGGGCCAAAGCAGTCCATACCCGTTGAGTGGAATGGCTTGTCACCGATTCGGAGGCGACATGGAGGAAGGTCAGCCATCCTTGGTATGCTGGGCTGCGCGCGCCACTTGCGGCAGTCTAGACATGTTCGCTGGAAGCGTCGTACCGCCTCTCTTCCTTGTAGGATCCAGTAACGACGTCTGATTTCCGCGAAGACTCTTTCTGCTCCTGCGTGATGTACATCCTCATCGTATTTCTTTATAATCAGCTCTGTGACCTTGTGTCGGCTGTTCAATACGATCGGGTATTTAATGTCATCCGGTAGATTGGGGGCTCTGCGTAGGCGACCACCCACTCTGATGAGGGTATGAGCGTCGCTCTCGGGGGCCAGGTGAATTAATCTGCTGTCGGATGGGACGGGCTTTCCTCCCTGTAGACAGGCCAATTCATCGGGGAACGAGTCTCTCTGGGCTCGCTGCAGTAGAAGCAATTCTGCTTCCTCGTAGTTAGCTGCTGACATATCAGCGGGGGACTTGCACTCCGGGTGGTACCGCAGGAATGTTCTTTGTTGTGCACTCTCTATGGACGTGCAATCGTCTATGTTAGGGTCGGTGGAGGCTACGGTGCTCAATCCACAGAACACAGACTTCTTATTTTCCACCTCCTCTGGACTTGCTTCCCTCGGGATAGGCATGGGCCACTGTCCTTCCGGGAGTCTTAGGAATGCGGGGCCATCACTGTAGTATCCGGTATACAGGTCCACTCGCTCGTCGGCTCTGGGGCTCCTCGGGTGCAGCTTCACATAGGGTCAACCACCCTGGGTAAGCAGCCAGTTCTCTGCCCGAAACGATGGGGTACTGACTACGGTAGTATTCTCACCGCACGAAGCACTATATATTAACAGACTATTATTAGCTTAATAGACTACGTCCAACTCGACGATATAGTGCCAAATATGACTATTCAAATATTAATATACACGATGTCTCAATACCGATGGTAGGCGAACTTGGCCTTACTCCCACACGTGGCGTCGCGGGGAGGCTTTACGTCTGTGACTCTATTGGAGGGTAAGAAACTGGACTGAAAAGAAAGTCCTACTTTAGTAGCGCAGTATATATACGCACTATGAACAAATAGTCCCATTAGTGGTGCGGTAGCCAGATTCCTACGCGGAACTAGGACTTGTTCGTACATGTGGAGCGGTACGTTTGAACTGGGTCTGAGGGGTATGGCAGCCTGGCACCAAGGTCTCGACCAATAGTAGAATGGAGACTATTATGGGATGTTCAGTAGGCTAGAATGGATATTCAATGCATATTGTACAAGGAATATACAAGGGATATCAGGGAATATTAGAGAATATACAAATACAATTAAATATATATATATAAATAAATATATATATTCGGTTTAATCTGGCCCTTCACAACACCTATAGTGTAGTAAAGAGAAGGCCACGCCCCCCTCAGCCTACTGAGAGTTTGCTGTGCTCAGAGAGGCTGCACACACTTATAACAAAACAAATGATACACCTGAAGTTGAACAATTATACTTTAACATTCCACAATAAGCAATTCATGACTTAAACCAATTATAACATTATTTTACTGGATCTTTAAGAATATCTGTTTTACTCCAGTGTTTCGATCGCTGGTAGTCGTTGGTACAAACAACACCCAGTGGTAGAATGACCAAAATGGTGGAAGAAGGCACCATTCATTTCTACACTAAAAGATGTGTTTGGAACTGGAGATATACTGCTTCAGAAGGACACCTTGCTGGAGAGGGATTATCAAAGCACCGTACCTCGCTATCCTAAACTGAGTCCAATTTGTCAATCTTTGAATATTAGGGCGTGGAATCAGTGTCGTTTCCATCAATCTACGTCTACGGTATACGGGACCGTGACCCAAGATTGGCTGTATAAGTCTCACATCATAGACTGGCAGCGTGAAACAACTTGCCGCCCTGACATCTCTCTAGCATAAGGACCTGCCTGCCGGCACGGCTTTGATTGGCCCGCTGGTAATTGACACATTCCCTTTGTTAATTATCAAGGTGACGTGACACATATACTCATAGAGACCCAGTGAATCTGCATTGCAGACACATCCTCCACTCAGTATGTCAGCAAGGTGTCCTTCTGAAGCAGGCCTCCGTCTGAGCTGATTAAAGATCCTGTCATGTTACATCTTCCTGGGCCAATAATTAAATCGGAAACATAAAGCGGGGTCTAATGAACTGCAGCTTCATAATTGTTTTATCAATAAATACATAGCGTTCGCATCTATTTCCATCCCTGAGTTAATGCCATGCTTGCACTTTAGGGATGTGTCAATTATTGTAGGGGCAAATAAGTCATTAAGTACAAGTGTCTTACCGGAGACCTGCAAACAGCGAGTATAACCAGGCACAATTATCACATAGATAACATAAACATAAGCTCTACATTGGTGTGAAAGGGATACAACCGACTGATAATGAATCATAAATATAGCTCATTAAGTCATTATATAGACAAAATCGACAAAATAATCTTCAAAAATATATATTCTTTATTGTTGTTATTTTTGCTATTAATATCTCGCCCTAACCTGCTCACCCTTCCATCATTCTATCAATACTGTGTGTGGCCTGTATTACAAACTACTGGTGTTCTACCATAATTGTAAGGCCTTAAGTAGCATGTGTTGCTCCTGTTACAAATTGATTGAATTTGCAAAATATTAATCCCATCGTTGTACCTTAGTGACTTGGCTGAGCACCTTGTGGCACATTGTAGCTTTGAAAATAAACTCTCTCTCTCTCTCTCTCTCTCTCTCTCTCTCTCTCTCTCTCTCTCTCTCTCTCTCTTTCTTTCTTTCTTTCTTTCTTTCTTTCTTTCTTTCTTTCTTTCTTTCTTTCTTTCTTTCTTTCTTTCTTTCTTTCTTTCTTTCTTTCTTTCTTTCTTTCTTTCTTTCTTTGTCTCTAGACTATTACAAAAAGTGTTTTATGGATTTCCTGCATTTGAAACATCACAAACGGAATTAGAATAAAATGTGTGTGTGAAGGCCAGTAATGACCATGTCAAATTGATTGGCATAGGACTCCCTTGGATGAGCTATAGATTTTCATCTTGTGCTAAATGATTAATGCCAATGCTGTAGCCACAGACAAATAAATGCAATATTAAACTCTCCACATTCCATTGTGTATGATGAGGCACCATACACAAACCTGGTGGCTCATATCTTACAACCTTGGGAGTTTAAGCCTCTGGACGGCTACAGTTCTAACCACTATCGGTCTCGTTCCCTCATGAAAAGCCGGGTTGACGTGTTTAAACCAGTGGAAGTCATTATGTGACATTAAGGCGGCGAGAGTGGACTGGTATTAGACTGGTGACTCGGCTGGTGTTGGACTGAATGAATTCACTCACCCTAATTAAATCATTTTGCTGTCGTGCTTATTATTTTTATTGTCTTGTACAGTATTCTGTACACTTCTTCAGAACAAGGTCACAGCCGACTGTGTGAACATTATAGCCTCGTATTTGAGGCCAGCGCTGAGCCTCGGGCATCAAAGCCGAACGCCAACCTGGATGAGCGTGTCTGTTACGCTAATGATGGCAAGTCAAACTCATTCTCATCCACGTCTTCATATCGCTGTGTGTATTTGGTAACATTTTAAAGGGATAGTCAATAATCCAAGCATGAATGAAGGAAACACATAAACCATGACAGCAAATCAAAGACGTGGGATTAAAAATAGATTCCTCACCCACTCCAGTCATTGACATGTAGAGGCTGACAGCCCTATGAGACAATTCAATAGGTAATTAAAATAAACATGAGATAATGCCTAAAAAATACCCTCTTCATTCAAATAAATATCTTTAAAATAACAATTCTGATTATGATGGGGAAGGGGGATCAACTATTATTAAATAGGGATGTTCCACATCCATAGTTAATATATTCGTGATCACCAACATATCCCTTTCATAATTCCATATCAATTTATTAGGCTACGTAACCCTTCCACTAACACTACTACTACAAAGGGTTAATGCTTTCACTACCACACTACAGAAGGTTAACGTTTTCACTACCACACTACATAATGTTAATGCTTTCACTACCACACTACAGAAGGTTAACGTTTTCACTACCACACTACATAATGTTAATGCTTTCACTACCACACTACAGAAGGTTAACGTTTTCACTACCACACTACAGAAGGTTAACGTTTTCACTACCACACTACATAATGTTAACACTTTCATTACCACTAGCAGGTTAATGCTTTCACTACCAAACTACAAAAGGTTGACCCTTTCACTACCACACTACAGAAGGTTGACCCTTCCACTACCACACTACAGAAGGCTAACCCGTTCACTACCACACTACAGAAGGTTAACGCTTTCACTACCACACTACAGAAGGTTAACGTTTTCACTACCACACTACAGAAGGTTAACCCTTCCACTACCACACTACAGAATTTTGACCCTTTCACTACCACAGAAGGTTAACCCTTCCACTACCACACTACAGAATGTTGACCCTTTCACTACCACACTACATAAGGTTAACCCTGTCACTACCACGTTAATTCTTTCACTACCACAGTGTTAACCTAATGTGGTCGTGAAAGGGCTAAAAACACCACCAACGACCCAACCATTTAAAAAATAAATTAAACTCAGCAAACACAACAGTCAGTGAATTTGGAACAAAACTAAAAAAAGAAACAAGACGAGCCAACAGCACAGAAATGTGAATATCTGGGCGCCGGTGTGCATGCTTTGCGGCTAACACAGCGGTGCGGTAAGGAGGGAGAAGATAAGGCTCTGCTCATCGCGGGGCTGAGGGCTGTGAAGAGGCTCAGGAGTGATATGTGGTGACAGCCCAGTGCCAGGCTGTTGACACAGCCTGTGTCTCTTGGGTACCGAGGGCAGGATGGCCCCAGGCTTGATTATTTACATGCCTGCGTGCCTCCAAAAAGCGAAATCTTCCATGACGACGCCCGGCAAATCCCCTTTCTTTCGCAAAGGCCTTCTAATTGGATCCCAGCTATCATTTATTAATCGACTGACAGTATATGCAAGTCTAGCTTTTTTCTTTTTATGCCTCCCCATGATTATTAATGGGGTGCTGTGGATCAAAAGGCCGATATGACCTGTGTGATACACTGTGTCAGTGCTGAAAGAGGAATATATTTGCATCGTGAAAAACCAGAGGGCGTGAGACTGGGTAGTAAAAAGATCGCACACACACACAGTTTGAGAGAAAGCTAAGGGTTTTTGCAGTGTGTGGCCCTGTAAGACATTGCATCGTAATTCCTGTGAAATCCTGTAAAAATATTGACTTGCATTGACTTGCGTCATGCGGCATGTTCCATCATTTGTATGGTCCTCCAAAGGATGTTCATCGTTGCTGAATACTTGAAACTTGACACATCTGCGAACACGGCAGCGTTTCTGGAAACCAAAAATAAAGGGTCAAGGCTTGTCTTACAAAAATCATTCTGAGATAGTGTTGATGCTAATTAAGTCAATAACAAGATTCCAACTGTGTAATTAGAGTAGTACATTGTCACATTGCTGTGGTTTTCAACAGTGTGGTTAGTTTGATGTCATATGTCACATGTCAGTTCAGAACTTTGAGGTTCACATAAATAAATAGAACATACATAATAAGTAGCCTGACTGGATGATAGTGTCCTTACACTGCAGTCTTAATAATAGCTGTACTTAATTGGCCTGCACGTCGTGTGATGAGATTAGGAATTTCTACTAGTTTTGCCGTTGAGCAAAAACTTCAGGCAAAAACCGCCTTCATTTAGAAATGGTATAGCTGATATTCTCTTGCATTTAAGTCTAGTCAAGTCAAGTCAGCTTTATTTATATAGCACATTTACAATGACTAAAAGCAAACCAAAGTGCTTTACAGGTAAGCCATGATAAAAAAAAACATACAATGCAGTAACAAATCAAATACACAAAAATTACAGAAAAAGGTATAGTACAAAAAAAAACAAGAGCATGGTGCAATATAAAAGAGACAAGAAAATAGATAAACAGCTATAGCCAGAGTAACAGCAAAACATAGTGTACAGGTGGCAGGCTAACTCTGGTCAAAGGCCACGGAAAAGAGGTGTGTTTTAAACAGCGATTTAAAGGCCTCTAGGCTCTGGGCAGATCTTATGTGGGGGAGGCTGTTCCAGAGCCAAGGGGCAGCAGCAGCGAAGGCTCTGTCTCCCCTGGTTTTGAGCCTGGTCCTGGGCACCTCCAGCAGCAGCTGGTCAGCAGACATTAGGGCTCTGGATGGGGTGTGGTGGCGCAGGAGCCCAGCAAGGTATAATGGAGCCAGCCCATTTAGTGCTTTAAAAGCAGGTAGCAGTCATTTAAAATCAATGCGGAAACGGACGGGGAGCCAGTGGAGAGTACCAGAGAGATTTTGGACCAATTGTAGGCAACAGAGCAGAGACTGGTCAATGCCAACATAGAGCACATTACAGTAATCTAGCTGGGTTGAAATGAAGGCATGGATTACCCTCTCCAGATCCTTCTGAGAGAGGTATGCTTTGGTCTTAGCCAGGAGTCTGAGGTGGAAAAAAGGGTTTTAACCAGAGAGCTAACCTGTTTGTCTAATTTAAAAGTATTGTCAGAGATTACTCCAAGGTTTCTGACAGAGGAGTGTATATTTGAGCCCAGAGGGCCTAGGGCATTGACAGTAGTGTCAACCGAAGCGCTTCCAAATAAAATTATTTTCGTTTTGTGCTAGTTTAGGTTGAGAAAATGTGCACTCATCCATGTTTTTATGTCGGCCAGGCAATCTAACAGTGGCTGTAGAGTGACCTTGCCTTTTGCCTTTAACACATTGACTGCCACGCTTCTATCCATCAATGTATGATCACTGCCACCAGTCTAAGCCTATGGAGATGTTCACCTTCTTTGCAGGGCTATAACTTTTTAAATTGTATTGCTAAATTGACATTACTATGGCCCATTCAACATCGATTATCTATCGTTCAGGATGTAGGAACGTTATACTTTTTCATTCATAGATTCATACGAAAATACCATCTAGAATATAAGTATGTTTTTATCGTTTTCTGCAGTAATTCCTGACACTAGTTATAGGCCTAAACACATAATATAGATTATCAATTGCAGTTTATTCGCGATACACGCTATATTAAAAAATCCAACTGAATACGATCCTAAACGATGTGACTCATCATGCGCAGATGAAAGGGGAGGGGGGTCGTTTATAATTCCGTGATCGTCAGTAAATGCTTTATGTAGTATGGGTGATATATTGATCAGAGCGGTTTGCATTGAAAAGAATAAACAATCAAGCTGAAAGTAACGTTACTGTCCTCTTACCGTTCGCCGATGAGACTGGAGGAAAAAGATCCCACTTATTTGACCTCGATCGACTAGATCCATTTCCGGTTTGTATGGCGCAATAAACGCCCAAATCATATCGATTATTGAGTTATGGCAGCGATCCATATACACGGATGTGTGTCTAGAGTCCCGCAACAATATGTGACTGTCGGACGGATTTCCCAGATGCACCGAGATCACCAGATCCATTTCCGGTTGTAACTCGCCCGATCATCCACCAGGCGGCGGTATTGAAGCATTGCACGGTTGTGCAGAGTCCCACTGTCTCAGCAGAGGCTGGGTGGCGGAATTATGAATACCATGGCGAAAAAATGAAATATGATCTCAATAACGTCGTACGCCGTGGCTTGGCAGAATTCCCATGACCAGCAAACCTGTCGTACAACGTTATTGGCGGTCAATGTGTTAAGGGTAGATAGATCTGCAGATCATCGGCAAAGCAGTGGAAGGACATGTTGTGCTTCGCAAGGATTGAGCCTAAGGGCAACATGTATAATAGAAAAAGGATGGGGCCGATTATCGACCCCTGGGGCACCCCACAAGTAAAAGGGGCCGCTGATGAGAAGAATTCTCCTAGCTGGACTGAAAAGCTCTGGCCAGTCAGGTAGGACTTGAACCAGGTTAGGGCGACGCCTGTGATGCCAAGATATTGTTCAAGCCGCGACAGTAGGACAGTGTGGTCTATGGTGTCAAACGCGGCTGTGAGGTCTAAAAGCACGAGAATGGCGGGATTGCCAGGATCAGCAGCTAAAATGAGCTCATTAAGAACTCTCAGGAGGGCTGTTTCGGTGCTATGGCGCGGTGTAAAGCCAGTTTTTTGTGGATTTTGTGTGCATCTAAAAACTGTAGTAACTACAGTAGAGGTATACTGCTCACTCCAGGACTTTTGACAGGAGTTGTGCCACAGCATGTTTGAAGGCGGTTGGGACACAAACAGAGCTGAGAGAGGAGTTTATCAACAATAAAATAATGGGCAAGACCGAATCAAGCACTTCTTTTAGAAGGCGATTGGGTGCTTAACTCTTTGAGCGCCACGCCCTTTCCCCATCTGTACTGCCTGGTGCCAGCTTTTTTTTTTTTTTTACCATTTTCACGATATTTCACGATCTTTGTGGCGCTATTATATATTCTATATTATAGCTATGGAGACAATAGTATGGCTCATTTGACAGACACAATTTACAGTCCAACATGTAAGAAATGTTTGGCGCTCAACGCTTGGTGGCAAGACATGAGATATTACGTTTTTGGCCATCAATGAGTTAATGTGCTTAATTATGTCAGAAAGAGAGGAAAGAGAAACAGGCTCAAACTGCTCAAAAAAACAGCAGGCAGGGGTGTAGAGGTGGGGGGGGGGGGGCTGAGGAGGCTGTGGTGAGAACTGGTTAAGATGTTTTAATAATAATAATAATAACTTCGTTTTATATAGCGCCTTTCAGAGGACCCAAGGTCGCTTTACTTAAGGGGGGGGGGGGGAGATGACAAATTAACAAATTAACAAACATAGTGGACAGACACAACATATACATATAAAGTTTTAAACGTGTTAAGATGTTTCAAATGGAAAAGAGCCCACTTAAATGGTTCAACAACTACTTAAAATGAGCTAACGAAAAAGATAAACCATTTTGAAGAACAAAACATCCCCCCATTGAGAACCGGGAGATGAAGAGGATCCTTCACCTAGTATCTGATTAGCCACATGTCACAGGCTTGTCAATGCCGCTCACATAAACCAGAGAGACACGAAATTCTCCTGACAGCCCGGCATACTTGTTCAGGATTAATTATTTATGACCCGAGCACACTTAAATTATTTAACAACTACTTACAATGACACATTGAAACTAAAAAACTAAAAAAGAGAAAAAGTTTTTGAAGAACAAAACATCAGTTTTCCCAATTGAGAAAATGAGGAGATCTAGAGGAGGCTTCACCTAGTATCTGATAAGCCGCGCATTGCCGCCTAGTCAATGCCGCTCAGAGAAAGCAAATGAGACATGACGTTCTCCTGACAGCCCGACATACGTCTTCAGGATTAATTACTTATAACCTGGGCTGGCAAAGTGTGTCAGACTGGAGTTTAATTGTCAAATTCTCACTAGGCTAAAGGGCATTTTCTTGTCACTCACCAGACTAAATTGAGTATGTATATCCTCCTCGGGACCTTCAACGACACTTGGGCATATTTCACTTCCACTTAAAATGGTCTCTCTGGGTCTGAGGGCTTTTACAGCAAGTCACAATGCACCATATCTGATAGTTACAGTTTTGTGCTCCACCTATATGCTGTAGTCAAAGAAAACCAAAAAGACGAATGTTGGTGTTCATGTATGTTTTGATACTGGCCACACACTATCCAAGGTATTTTTCGGCTGGGACGAAATTAATCAAATGTCAAA
Source organism: Notolepis coatsorum (assembly GCF_963971535.1). Taxonomy (NCBI): domain Eukaryota; kingdom Metazoa; phylum Chordata; class Actinopteri; order Aulopiformes; family Paralepididae; genus Notolepis; species Notolepis coatsorum. The sequence goes on along the minus strand of NC_140180.1, from coordinate 54,531,322 downwards.
TAGGGAAGAACAAGGAGACAGCTTCCAGCCATGTGCTGTCTCTGTTAGTTAAGAGTAAGAAGTGTGTGGAGACAGCCACCAGCCCTCTTTATTGTGCCAGTGAGGATAAGCATACGTCAATCACATTTGATACAAGATGCATTAAGGTGACGGTCACAACGAAAACACAAAAGGACAATGCAAACATTTCTCTGCTGGAATATATTGTATATATACAATATATATATATATATATATGTGTGTATTAGTGTGGCAATTCTAGGTGTAGGGGTGGCAGAATAAAACAACAGACAGACGAGTGGTGTTTCCCAAAATAATACTTTTCCTTTATTTTCTAATCAAACAAACATTTCATCGGTAAAACCTTCTGAATTTGGTGAACAGCGACCCATCCGGGGAGTCTGGAGGGATCCTCTTCTGGGAACCACATTGAAATTATATTATGTAGAACAAGGGTTGAGAGATAATTTTTTCTCCAAGATCAAAATCCCAAAATGTATATCTCTACATTTTATATAATTTAATACTTTTTAGGGATTTAATAGGTACTGGTATCTAGAGCAACAATGCAACGCCTACTGTAAAGTGTAGTAGTGGAATTAGCTCAAATTCTTACACCGACACAACCTAATCAACAACTCCCAATAAATAGCCTGATAATTAATAGCAAAAAGTAAAAAGTAGTTTAGAAAGAAAGAAAAGTTGAATATGATATTCTGATGTGTGAGGTATGAATTGAAATTGAGATTGGAATTGCAGCTATTGAGAAGAAGGAGCCTGTGCTGGTCTCAGGTTGCCTGTTTTGACACAGTACACTTTACATTATTATGTGTGACACTATACACAGTATATTGTGAAATGGTTGAGTACATTTTTTTGGTTTTTTACACTCGTAATACTACTACTTATAGTAATAATCAGCAACATACTGTATCCCATTACTTGTATCCCATTTCAACCACATGTATTTTTGTCTTACAACTAAGGTGTCCTATACTGCTGAATGACAAGCTAAAAGAGTCAACAGTAACATTAACACAATGACTGAGGGCTCCCATCATAGCCGAGGCCTCTAATGTGCTAATGATGTTCAAACGTGCAGTTTAACACAAGACTGTCAATCAAGCCATTGGCATTTTAGTATGCGACAGTCGGGTCATGTGTTCCTCTGAGGGACATGAGCACGTTACCCACATTATTACACATGGCTCTCACACAGATGATTGATGTATTTAGCCCCAGAGGCCGTGTTTCTATTTCTCTTTTTTAGGGTTGAAATCAACAGACGTTGAAATTCATCTGAATGTTCAATGAGGTTAACCAAGGTACACGGTATGGGCTCTAATGGTTGTGAGTAATCAGGTTATTCGCGCATTACGTCATTGATACAGTGTGTGCGCTTGAATGCTAAATACATTTCATTATCTCTGTTTGTGTGAAGTGACATGTCTTTCTGGCTGAGATACTGTAATATGCCGTAATACATTTTCTTACAGTACAAGAAAGGAGGAGAAGGAAAAGGATGCCTGAGAAACATAATTATTGATGCTTGAAATGGGATGAGAGGGATATTATTTTACACTCTGCATTTCATTGCTGTTATTTTTAGCATAAGGAATAATTGAGAATGATGAAAACAGAAACACCTCTCTGGGGCTTTTCGCAAGGATAAATATTTCATAATTTGTCAAAGCCTCTTTTTATTATTCCTATCAAATAACAATGACTTTTCTATTAAACATTTTATTAAGATTCTTAGGGGCGAATTCCCAAAGGGATTGCACAGCTTTTTCTGACGCTATATCTGTGTAAATAACCCCCAAAAACCCCTGCTATTGTCACCCTATCATTCTCATGTATTGTAATCTTGAGCCTCTGTTCAGTGGCAACTGTCAACAGCTATTTCTGACCAGAAGGCCAGGCAGCTGTTGGTAAGAATCACAGGCAGAGATTGCAGGATTTATTGCTGACTAAAATAAACTAGTTACAGTATTCACAAATATCACTGATTCTTGAGAGTCGGGACAAAACACTTTTTAAATATTATATTTTGAGAATGCACACTATATTAATTAGAGTTATATATTCATGTAGAGAATGGTCTGAGCTATTTAACCATGTAAAGGTGCGGGCTCTACATAGAAAAACATTTTCAACAAATTCACATGTTTCCCTTTGAAACTTGATTTGTGTTAACTCCGTCAGACACACAAAAAAGTATATAATTCGAATTATTCCAGTCCAACAAGAATCTAAAGTTCTGAAGTATGTTGTAATAGTGTTTAGTTACTCTGGTATGCAATACAATATAATATATAAACCTCAGGTGTAATTTCACACTATTCTGAAAACCCAGAGTTAGAAATATTAGCATTTTCAAACTTTGTTTTTAATTTTGATATGATAAAAAAAGATCATTAAGTAAATAAGACACACGAGGATGAAGATCTAATGCTCCTTTATTACTTAAACAACATAAACTGAAGAAGGAATTTGTATTTTCCCCAAGATTAACAAAAATAAATATCTGACGGTGTTGACAATGATCTGACGGTGTTGACGAGAAACTGACGGAGTTGACAAAATTGGATTTGCATCTCTGCTCAATTTTTTAAACAGATGGAACTGACAATAATAAGAACTAATAACTCCATGTCTTATACTGAACATTTTGTTAACTCAATTGTAATAAACAACCAACTTTACATACACTGTTTCCAACTATTACAAAATGCACAGTTTCCAACAACAAAAACAGTAATGGAGAACAGGACCCCTTCTTCTCGTCCCTGTTTTCATCTACCTCCTCTACACCACTTCCTGATCTCCACTTTCTCACTCACTTCTCCTCTTCCTTTCCTTCTGCATTTCTGATTAGTTTCACTATGATGTCTTGAACTGGGCAGAAACAGACATCCTTCTTGCCACATTTGGGCTGAACCACATTTCTGTTGGACCATGGGGATGCAGAAATTCCACTTTCACATCTTGTTGCTCATTATCCACATCGATGGTCTTGGCTAGCCACCAGTGGTCATCATATACTACTGCTAACCAGTCTCCATTACTAAGGCTGCTAACAGTCGTTACTGTCACCGTACCCTCAGGACCTTTCAAAGGTTCTTCGTCCAACTCCTCCATTACATCTTCCATCTCCATACCCTCTTCCATCTCATTTTCCATCTCCTCCCAAAACATGGCCAGAGGTCTCTTCTTCCTTGCCCTCCGTGTATCACTCTGCTGTTCTCCTGGGTTGCCATGGTAATAGGAGGTAGCTGGGCAGAAGCACTGGCAATCCAACATCTCGCTGCAAAAGCAGGATAGTTGTCTGTTGTGGATCCTGTCCTTATGTGCGATGATCTGGTGTATTTGTCTTGTTGAGGGAACCGGTTTGAGAGGATTCATGAGAAGTGTGTCATATCTTTTATCCATTTGTGTCCAGATTGCTGCAGCATCCTGTCTCTTTGACTCTGACAGTGTGCAAAACCCTGCCTTTCCACCCTTAGTGTAATACATTCTGGTATGGAGTGTTATCTGTGGCAGATTTTGTCCGAAATGGCAGGCCTGAACTTCAGCTTTATATTTGAATTTCCAGGATTCTGAAAAGTCAACATGGACGATTGCTGTACTCTCATCACAGGACTCAATTGTGTTGCTGTATTCTTTTGACTGGTTTCGCAATGAACACACATGTGTTGTGGTTTCCTTTCTGAGTTTTTGCTCATAGAGTTTGATGAGCAATGAAAGGCTGCCTCGGTGTTCGACAAGCTTAGTGTTCATGTCGATTCCATTGCATGTGTCTTCTTGAACTCTCTCCCACTGCCTCCATTGAACATCGATTTTGTCTTGCTCTTGGGTTGTAACTGTACCTTTGTTTAGACATTGTGAGCAGGCGCGAAGAAGGCAGGCCTCACTTGCTGGAGAGCAACAAACTAATTGAAAACTGTCATCCAGTTTGTTTGACTTCACAACACCAGACATTTTAAGGACCTCGAGCATTAAGCATGCATTTTCATGTATTTGACACAGACATGTCTTCCGATCAGATGCTTTTGGTGCTGTGACATAGAAGGGCCTCAGAGCACAGAATGAAGAATAGCTCAGCTTTACAGTGGGGTTCTTAATCTGGAATTCAGTGTGGAGGTTGAGCATGGAGTCTAGCAGGATCATTATGTGCCGCTTGATCTTGTTCCTGGTGATTGTGTCAGTCTTATCCGTTGTCACACGTGTAGAGTTCAGGAAGAAATCCTGAACAGTCTGTGTTATACCCTGTATTAATGTTGGCTTTTTCTGAGGCTGCTCCTTTTCTCTCATTAACTTGTAGGTTAACCCAAACTCTTTCATTTGTTGAAGAAGACGATACTTTTTAAGAATCGTGCCCGATGACACACTCAGTGCTGGTTTTTGGCGCCGTGGGCCAGGAGTTTGTTTGTCTTCAGCTCTCTTCTGGGGATGTTGTGGAATAGAAGGGTCTTTTGGATTTTCGGATTCCTTACTTTGCTTCCTGATAGCATCTTCTTTGTTTCTGTGCCTGGAGAGTCCAGTGGTGATGTATTTGTAGCCTTTTTTCTGCGCATTATTGTTTTTATCAGGTTGTTTCGTTGCTTTGTTACATTTGTAATATTCTCTTTCATAGTTTTTATTTCTCTTGAATGCCTTTTTCGCATTTTACTTCATTGCTTTTCCTGTCTGAGAGACTCCCTGCACTGTCTGGCATTGTTATCTAGAATATCCTGATCTGATTTTTATCTGATCCTGATTTTTCTTAAACTCTACACTTGTGACAACTGATAAGATTGAGACAACTGACTAGCAAAATATTATCCTGTTGATCACTCCATACCATAATGTATTACACTATGGATGGAAAGAGTCAGATAAAGGATGATGTAGCAATCTACAGTAGACACACATGGACCAGTCCTATATTAAGAATTATTATAAAGATATTAAGATGAAATATCCACAGTTTACCACCGTTCACCTTTGCTCTGATGATCTAAGTAAACAGTATAAGAACAAGAATAACTGTTTTCTTCTGTCTTGTATCCCTACTGGGTTATGAAATTTTACATCAATCAATCAACCACGTAGACAAGTGATATATTTATATTTATGTATTAACACATGTGCTGGGAAAGTAAGACAATTATTCAATAAGCAGACCACAGCCTGCCCATGCTCTAAAAGTCAGAAGTGTATTGTAATGCATGCTATTATATGCACACTTCTGTGCAGATACAACTCTGAAATAACATTTAAATCCTTTACCATGTTCAAAAATAGTATAATAATAGCATATTATGAGGTTATTGATGGATTTGTCAACTCCGTCAGACACAAAATCTGACGGAGTTGATGTCTGACGGAGTTGACAAAAAGGCACACATTTTCCCTCCAAGCCTGTATTGTGCACTGCAGCTAGCTAGTTTTTTGGCAGTTGCTAGCTGTCTTAATAATCTCACTGAAACACTTGAATTCAATCCACTATTGTTTTTTAAAAGTATAATAACGGAGAGATGGTGTTGACATGTTCCAGCTGTGACCATAGGAATATTGACATTGTTTGTCTAAAATATCAAAACGTATAAAATTTACCAGACCATGTGTGGTAGTGTTGCATTCACCACAGGCAGGGAAAGGAAAAGGGGTCCTCAGGGATAGAGCTGGCCATGCTATTGCCTGATTTAATTAGGTTTATGAAAAAGTCTGACGGAGTTGACATAAACTGAGGACACAACTTTGATAGGCAGATTTCTATGGAAAATATTATTTGAGTTTCATGGCATGCATTGTTTTATACATTTATAACCCTTATCCTTGATTTGATATGTATGTTTTCACAAGTGGAGAGGTTTTTCAAGCTTTTTTGGGCTGGTCAATAATGTGACCCTTGCTGAGGACAAGGACATTAACATGGGAGCTTCTAACCACAGATTATACATTTAAACAAATATCCCCCAAAAAAACAAATATATGTGCTAAAACATAACATCAGTATACACAATACCTTTAGATTGAACTTTGTGAGTATGTCAATCATTATTAATTTCTTTATTTTTTATATAAATTAGACTTTTCTATGTAGGACATGTTTTGTCCCGACTCTCAAGAATCAGTGATATATGCTATGTTAATCAATCTTTTGTTCCATTTATCTATTGTAAGAATGTATAGACAGACATCTACAAATATGTGTACTATTACGGAATGTGCTGTTTACTGTATTAAGACACGCCATTGCCCATGTGTAGAAATGCACTGATTTGGCCCTCAGTATGTCCTTCACAACTGAAACACAGGTGACAAAACTGTAACCCTAGATCCTCGCTATTCTTGTTTTTCCCTTATTTAGTCGTATTGCATGCAGCTGAATGTGAAGAAGGCCAGGCCCCAAAGAGTATAAGATGTCACATGTTTGAGAGGTTCAAGACACATTCTCTCTGCGAAGCCCTAGCTAAGTAACTGATTGTGTCCACTCCACAGCTGTGATGTGTATTCTCTGTAATATTGTTTTATTCACTCTGTAATAAATCTTTGAACCTAAAACCCTCTTCTTACCGTCTCTTCAAGGTCAAATTAACTGAACCCGACACTATTCACAAAGCACTCGCAAAGGGTGAAATACTGTGCTAACTGCGTTGCCATCAGCATTGTGTCTCTGTGCATCCGTGCTATTTGCGGGTATTTAAATGAGGTAATATGGGCGAAAAATGTGCCCCTTTCTATTTTTTATATATTTTTTTTTAAATGTTCTTTTTTTTCTTCCACATGAAACAAGACAACACAACACAGCAACAATAACAATAGACAGGACTTCACAGAACATAGTACTTTTAACACATGCAGTTACATAAAGTGAAGTTATTTACGTCAGAGAGTTGGTGGTAACTAAGCGCATTTATAAGGGGTGACATGGCCAGCGTCTCTGGTGATCCGGTGGGTTAGGTAATAATCACAATAAAAAATGTAATAAACTTTTAATTTATAACAGGTCCATGAGGAGTAGACGCTGGAAACACAGTCAATGAAATGTTTATTCTGGAGTATATGAGAATGCGGGTTCTATTCTTTTAACAAAAAATTAAATACAACTTAATTTCTCACTCTAAAAACTCAAAACTGTGATTGTTACCAAAAGCAAGTTTTAGGTCTGGTAAAATACGACACGCTGATCGTTACAAAAACATGTTTCAGGTTCGGTAAAATAGACATAGAATATACCTTACCTTAGCCAGAAGGTACTCCAAAAAGAATAATCCCCAGTGATCCCATCGCCATTGCGATTACTCGTGTATATGTCTATACTCGTGTATACGGGAAATAGGTTTCAGGCAATAAAATCTCAGAGTGATCGCTCTGTCGCTCTGTCCCCTGACTGGGAGGAGTCCTTGCAAAAAAAAAAGTATCTCCACACCAAACGATTCCAGTTCAAAAGGTAGGCAATACTGCCACCTGGCAGGATTCGATCGCCATTGCAATTGTAACATAGGCAGATGAGCCAGGGAGCTCCGGCCGAGTGTATAGAACGGGGATCAAAGGGAAAAGATAAAAGGATCAAACCCGAATATACTCAGGTATGGCACTCAGCGCATGGTGGCGAAACCCGACTATACTCGGGTATGGCGCAGAATGAGTTAAGACAGAGCACATAGCAGGCACAAATTGCATGCAGTTAAGGGTGCTATTAGCGGCTGCAAACCATTATTTGTGAATTCGCCCCTTAGAGTAGATTTTCATGATGAATATTTCACACTCCGAACAGCCTTAAGTGGAGGTTACAATCAGTATTGTGGGATGCGCTGCACCCATGAGAGAGGTGTTATGAAGTTTATAGCGGAGACAGAAAAAGTGTTACATGTTTAATATCTTGAGAAATTATTATTAGTTTACTTCCTTCTTTTTCAAAATCAACGGAAAATAAAACTAAAGTAAGTTGAGAAAAAGGTCAAGGGTCATTTCACAGAAGATAGGCTATATAAGCGGCTGAGTGACGCAGTGGGCAAGGCGCTCGCCACTAACGCAGGATATGCTGGTATCAAGCCCAGCTCTCGGCGTTGCTACCGGCTTGGCCGGTCGTCATACTAACACAATTGGCAGTGTTAGAGTGTGGGAAAGCCGATGGGGATTGGACGTTGTGGACAGCGACTCCTACAGGTTGGTTGGGTGATGCCGGTACGGCGGAAACAGGAAGTGTCGGGGGCAGCGTGAGCCTCCCACGCGTTACTCCTCGCCACTGAGAGTTCGAGCTGTTGCAGTGAAAAGATGCGACAGGCTGCCTCCTCGCGTACCGGAGGGGACATGTGATGCAAGGCTTCTATCCTCACTACAGCCGACCAGTGGGAGGCATAGTCTAGCAACGTTCAAGACAGGGGAGGGTAGAATTGGAAATATGAAATTAGGATGGGAGAAAAATAGAAAAATGGGGAGAAAAAGTGGATAAAAAAAAGAAGAAGATAGGCTATATATTTTCTGAGGTGTTTCACTATGAGAGCAGGTCTAGGTTGAAACGGGAGCAATTCACTTAAGCTGCAACGTCCCACATATACGACGTTTTTTGGACTTTTTGCAACCGGCACTTTGGCGACCCCTAGTGGCTCGGCTGTGCATATTTTGTAATACAATATATATTATATCGAATTGAAGGCTTATTTGTTGTCTGTCGATAGCGACAAAATCCAACAAAATCCGTTCAGCGGTTCTCGAGTTACATGCCGGTATTTGAGGCTTGTGCAAAGTACACGGTATTGCGCAAAATACCACTCCCGACTCAGGCTGCAGTAGTTCCGTCAATCTAGATCCGATCTCGAAAATGATTGTGGATCGTTGTAGCCAATGAGTGTGGCTTCCAATGATACCCCATGTGGGGATGTGTGAATCAGGGATCTAGGTGAACAACAAAATTCTTTAACACTTTGAGTGCCAGCGACGAGATTTCTCGTTAGTTCATGCCGACCGTTGAGTGCCAACGATGAGAGATCTATTTTTTTTTTATTTATTAGCGATTTCCATTAATATTTCATCAATCTAGCCTCACGTTACCACTGCAAACTCTCTCTGAGCTCCATTGGGAAAATACCGCCCCCTATCGTCTCTCCCTGTGGTACTGCACCCCTTTGGATTAGACTGAATGAAACGCATGGGGGGAAACAAATCCTGCTTCCACATTTTACTTCTCAGGCATGTAACTCGAGGCGATCGGATTCATTGTGGAGCCTCAGAACAGCGTGGAATCGGTGTTTCGACCACCCAGCGTTGGATCAATAAACGCAATCGATATTTGGAATGGTGATCAGGAATTGGATCTGATCTGAGGTAAGGAATCTATTTTACCAGTCTTAGGATAATCAGAGCTTTTTTCACAGAGATATCAACGTGGGCCCTATGTGTGTGTGTGCATGTGTGTGTGTGTGTACTGATCAGGAAATCGATTTTTCAGCCCGCTTCTATAGCGTGCATAAGTACACATATACTATCGATAATCTAGCGTTTATTTGAAAACTATTCATAAATAGGCCGAAAAATTACAACGTTTTTTGTGTATTCCAGTAAACAGCGATTATCACAGAATCTTTACATTTTCCTGAAACTTTCAAAAAACGAGAGTTTTTCAAAATGGTATAAAAAGGAAATGAACCGATTAAAAAACAATCCGTTTCGACAATGTTGACTGCAAACAAGTCATTGATAAGCGATGGCCATATTATACACATAGCCATAATATATAGTTTATGCGTTCACAAATATGAGAGCTGAAGTGGGCGTTGGCATTCAACGGGGTTCCGGGGCACCGGACCCGTGGCACGGAAAGTGTTAACAGGAAGCCAAATGAATTGAAGTCTATGAGAAAACTGAGTTTTTCTTTGTACACAGTTTACCAAAATCACTCCTAATCACTCATTTCTGAATGGATCTTTATGGTATTGGATATGTACTACATAAGGCTTCAGGCCATCTGGATTTCCGTCTGGATTTGTAAGCCATACCACCTTCTGGGGAAATACTACCTCTGGACTACTAACTACTACAGAAAAAATTGAGTAACAAGTTTTTTTACAACTCAAGTTCAGACCTATGTTACTCTATTATGTTAGCACTAAAAGTGAATATTTCTTCTGTAATCAGAAACTTCAGAATGTCATCTTTCAAAAGAGACCAGGCGCATGCATGTGCTATAAGTATAAAGTATATTGTTTTGGTTTGCAAAAAAAGTATGCAGTCCTCAAAAATGAAAACGAAAATGGCCAGGAGACTCATTGCAGGTTAACAGGTAATCAATGATGTCATAATGATTCTGTTGCATGCAAGGGCATTCAGTTTATTGTCATTATACAGCACATAGGACTACAGTACAACGAAAATAAGTTCGGCATCTAACCAGAGTGCAAATGTAACAGTAAAGTGCAACAGCAATATACAATGTACAGGTGATTAAACAAATTTGTACTACTGAGTGTAGTGCTAAGCAGTGGCGTTGTTAGCCCTGGGCTTCCAGGGCTCCAGCCCCGGATGTTTTTCTCCTAGCCCCGGAGCTTAAAAAAAGAAATAATAATAATAATACTTTTTTGCGCCCTCCAACCGAACAAGGCCACTGGCCATGACAACATCCCCTCCAAATTCCTCAGAGACTCAGCAGCCGCCATCACCCCAGTCATCACACACATAATAAACCTCTCCATAAAACAGGGACACGTCCCCAAGGACTTCAAAATTGCGAGAGTAACACCCCTGCACAAAAAGGGCAGCAAATTAGACCCAGGCAACTACCGCCCTGTTTCTATCCTTACATCCATCTCGAAAGTCATGGAAAATTTTTTATACAAACAGATTGAAAAGTACCTCGCGGAAAAAAATCGAATCTACGAATTCCAATCTGGCTTCAGAACATCCCACTCCACTGACACATGCCTTCTCTATTTGAACGACCACATCAAACAAGAGGCAACAATACTGTGGCATGGTTATGCTGGACCTACAAAAGGCCTTTGACACTGTCAATCACACCATTCTGATTGACAAGCTAAAAGCAATTGGTTTTGATAGTCTATCAGTGAGCTGGATACAATCCTACCTGGAGGGGAGAGAACAGATGGTGGAGGTAAACGGTACCCATTCCCCCCCCCTAACAGTGAGCTGTGGTGTTCCACAAGGAAGCATACTAGGACCGCTACTATTCCTAATTTATGCAAATGACATGTCGTCAGCTTGTGACTGCAACTTGTTCCTGTTTGCAGATGACTCAGCCCTGCTGGTCTCTGACAAGAACAAGTTACAGGTTGAAAAAGCCCTCAGCTCGGAACTAAGCAAAATCTGCATATGGCTCGCCGACAACAAACTATCATTACACATGGGCAAAACAGAGTCCATTCTCTTCGGTTCAAATAACAAACTCAGCAAGACCGAGGCTTCTCGGTTACAGTGGGTGACAATATTGTCACAAGGAAAGATGAAATTACCTACCTGGGTTCCATCCTAGAGACTAATCTTTCCTGTGACAAAATGGCATCCAATGTAATAAAAAAAGTCAACCAACAAACTCGATTCTTGTACCGGATCTCTTCTCTGGTAAACAAGAATACCCTGAAGACTCTGGCAGGAGCACTCATTCAAGGGTACTACGACTATGCTTGCATCTCATGGTACCAAAGCACCTCAAAGGCACTAAAAAACAAATTACAAACATCTCAAAACAAGCTAGTCAGACTACTGCTTGACCTGACTCCTAGAACCCACCTCACCCCTGCCCACTTTGACAACCTAGGATGGCTTAGAGTAGACGACAGAGTACAGCAACTTGCAATGGGCCTGGTCTACAAGATACACTATGCGACCAAGGTACCCATATACATGTCAAAATACTTCCCAAAGGTCAGTGAATACCACGATCACAATACCAGAGGGAGCTCCACAAATCATGTTAAACCCAGATTCGGCTCAAACAAGGGACTAAACACGTTTCGCAATTATGCCACATCAATGTGGAACGCCCTACCCAAAGCTGTAAAGGAATGTGAATCACTACCCACTTTCAAAAACACTCTCAAAGAACACCTACGGGAGACTGCAATTCGAAACTGGCCCCTACAAATGTCCTAACCCAGTTGTACAGTAAATGACCAAGTATGGCTTTGTCAGTATTCCAATGTACAGTGTACAGTGTACCCCCCCACCTCCAATGTACAGCCCCCACCCACCCAACCCCACCCCACCCACCCAACCTCCTCCAATGTACAGTGTCTACGTCAAATGTATATACACTCTTTTTCTGGACACTTTTTGTATCACAAACAGTACTGTATTTGCAAATCTGATATGTCATAAATGTATAGATGTAGCAGTACTGTCTATCTGTATGTCATGTATGTCATATATGTTATGATGAATTGAAAATGGGGGACCCTGATGTAAACAAGACAAAAGTCTTTCTCTGGTCTGCATCCCCTTAACAATTGTATGTATTGAGCTGTACTGTACTGTACCTATTCTGTAATCTGTTAATACACTTTTCAATCAATCAATCAAAGGCGCCTTATAAATAAAATGCATTATTATTATTATTATTATTATTATTATTATTATTATTATTATTATTATTATTATTATTATTATTATTATTATTATTATTATTATTATTATTATTATTATTATTATTATCCAGGAGGGAAAAGACACTTTGGATAGTAGGGACTGCATCTCTGCCTGTCCTGGTCAGGAAACACTTTGCAACTGTGATCTCCGCTGGCAATAGTTGGATATTGTAATGTGTGGCGAGGGGTTGCAGCAATTCCACTGAGAGAAACTGGTCTGAGGCTGGATAACATGCCTGTATGCCTCTCATAAGTTGTTCTCCAACTCATGAGAACCTGCTCTCAAGCTCTTGCAGCATTCTGTCGAGGACTGGATAGAACAGTCTCTGTCTCAGCTGATCTCCTGAGCTGAGGTCTGAGCTTGTGCCACAAGATGACTCAACTACATACTCGTCCATCCTTTTCTGCTTCCTCCTTTGGCTGGTAGTATGTTCCTCAATCCCAAGGCCATTACATATGGCCTTTGTCCTGTCATACTGTACATGTCCACTGCCATCTCTGAGGTGCTATAACCTTTGAGTGTGTCCTGCACTGTGCTTTTAAATAGTACAGATAGGTATTGAAGATGTGCACTTTAACGCAGCAGCACCTGGAGCCATCCATACCCATGTCCAGTGTCCACTGACAAAGACATGCTCATGATACTGTGATAAACTATAATAAGCTTTAATCGAACCCTGGTTCATTTCCTCGGATAGTCCGGTTGGTTTGGGGTGGTGTGAAAGCTCATTCACTCTTGCAAGTGAACCCTGCTGCGGTTCATTTGAGATGTGAATGCAAAGCAGACCAAAGGCAGGAAAAGACCCAAAAAGCTCATATTTTTTTTATGAGAAGACTGAGACATATGTATATAATGAAACACACAATACAGTTTTTTTTCGATTGCTTAAGCACAATTTTGAAAACAGGGCCCGGTGTTTCAAAACACTACACACAATTAGCACAACCACACACACAATTATCAGAACACCTCAGATAAATTTGTCAAAACTATACACTAATTTATAAAAACTACATTTTGTTACCATATGAAACACACGTTTCATATGACTTAATTCTGTTTGAACCAGTTACACACTCCTGTGCTTAACCTAAAACACATTTAGCTATTCTACTTCTCAGTGATTAGAGTACTGTAAGTGAAGTACACAGATAATGTGCAAATATACAATAAATTCACCAAACACTACACAAGACCAATGCTGTAGACTGATGAAAATATAATTTATTTATCTCCATATACCCAAATCAATGATGCAGACTGATGAAAAAAAACATTTTCTCTCCATATGCCAAAATCAATGATGCAGACTGATGGACATATAAATCTTCTCTCCATATAACCAAATCAAATCAAATCAAATTTATTTATAAGGCCCGACAACACACGTTAATGTCCCCATGGGCCGTACAGGTCTTCTTTAAACAAGTCAAGAAGAAAACATAACAATAAGTCAAGAACAGAACAAGAACACCATAAGGTCCAAACTATTTAAGATAAATGCAAATAAATGAAAGAATGCAAGCACTCCCAGACATACCCCACGCGAAGGTATGGAAAAACTCACTAAAACCTAACAATAGGGAAAAAAGCTCCACAGGCAGTGTGGAGGAGAGAAACCTTAAAAGGGCCATTCAAGGGGGGATCTCCCTTCTTAGATGTTGGTGATAGTAGTGTTGCAGACGGACAGTTGGTAAGCATGCACTCATGTGTGTAGTGAAACACAGATGAGTGCATGCAATAGCAACTGAACATTTTTAAAGATTAAAGATAGAGCTAATAGCGATAGCAAATGAACATTTTGAAAGATTAAAGATAGAGCTGATAGCGGATCTATTTGAGGCACAGGGGCGGCGCAAAGAGGGTCACGTCCTCCCCGTCTTAGTCACGGGACATTCAACACTCCGGTCATTGCTCAGGGACAGCCGGAGACAGGGAGATAGGGGGGCGGCGCAGAGAGGGTCGCGAACTCCCCGACATCATCGCGGGACGTCCGGCACTCCGGTCACCACTACGAGACCTCCGGAGACAGGGGGGCATGCAGAGGTGGTTGCAACCTCCCGGCCTTCATCACGGGTCGTCCGACACTCCAGTCAGCACTCCAGGACAGCAACTCACAGGGAGACAGGGAGACGGGACAGGCGTTAGACAGCTCATGTGATTGTAGTGGGGGGAGGGGGGGGAGGGGGGAAGTCGGGGGGGAGGGAAGAGTTACAGAGTTCCCATGTTTGTGGTGCTGCAAAAGAGCAGACATGTAGTACCCTGTAGTGCCATGTAGTACCATGTAGTACCCTGTAGTGCCATGTAGTACCCTGTAGTACCCTGTAGTACCCTGTAGTACCCTGTAGTACCCTGTAGTGCCATGTAGTGCCATGTAGTACCCTGTAGTGCCCTGTAGTACCATGTAGTACCATGTAGTGCCATGTAGTACCATGTAGTGCCATGTAGTACCATGTAGTACCCTGTAGTACCCTGTACCCTAACTAAACTAATCAGTCCACATTTCAAGATGGAGAATCACAACGAAACATGTCCCAGTTTTCATGCTACTACAGTGTGCATAACACTCAGCAAATATCAGACAAACATAAAATACTGTATCCAGTACAGGTTAAAATTACAGTAAAGCAAAAACAGAAAAAAGAAAAATGTAAATAGAGTACAGAAAATACTAGACATTATCTCTTTGCATATGTTGATATGTTGACTGATTTGGGTATATGGAGAGAACATTTATATTTTCATCAGTCTGCATCATTGGTTGTCTTGTGTAGTGTTTGGTGAATGTATTGTATATTTTCACGTTCTCTGTGTACAGTACTTCACTCTCCTTCCATTTGGTTGAAGACAGGTGAACTCACCTGCTGCATTTTTATAGTGCTTAAACCTCATTGGTGTATCTACAATTAAGCAATGGTGTGTTTGTGCATCTGATGGCTGTGTTTAACCAATTGGCTCATATGTGTGGTAATTTGACATTCTGTGTCTAATGTAATGCAAGTGTGTTTAGTGTTTTGCAAATCACTGTGTATTGTTTTGCAAAAAGTGTGAGGCTGACATTGTGCTTATAGGGGTGCAAATCTGGGCCTATGTTTTGCTCCTTGAGTGTAAGGTTTTGATAATTGTGTAATACTTTTGATTTGAGTGTTTATGCAATTAAAGAAGGGGTCAGTGTTGGGTCCAAAACTGTTCATCTTGTACATTAACGAGATATGTAAAGTATCCAATATATTTAAATGTATTTTATTTGCGGATGACACTAATCTTTTTTTTTCTGGTGAGAATGTCCAGCAGCTTTTAGAGGTCATCACATCTGAAATGAAGAAATTGAAGGAATGGTTTGATAGAAACAAATTATCATTGAACTTGAGCAAAACTAAAATTATGTTGTTTGGAAACTGTAGATTGGATACTCAGGTACAAGTTAAAATAAATGATGTGATTATTGAAAGAGTTTATGAAAATAAATTCCTAGGTGTAATAATAGACCATAAAATCTGTTGGAAACCTCACATAAAACATGTCCAATCTAAACTCTCACGAAGCATTTCAGTCATGAGTAAAGTAAAGCACATCCTGGATAGAAAATCACTCTACATTCTCTACTGTTCACTAGTTTTACCATATTTAAATTACTGTGCTGAAGTCTGGGGAAACAATTATAAGTCTACACTACAACCACTTTTTATACTCCAAAAAAGGGCCATAAGGATAGTTCACATTGCAGGTTATCGTGATCACACTAACATATTGTTTCTGGAGTCAAAGACATTGAAGTTAAATGATCTTGTGGAATTTAAAACGGCACAATTAATGTATAAAGCAAAAAGTCATGCACTTCCAAGAAACATTCAAGAATTGTTCTTTGATAGGGAGGGGGGTTATAATCTGAGGGGAGAACACAATTTAAAGGTGCTAAACGTACGCACTACCATGAGAAAATGGAGTGAAACTGTGGAACAGTCTAAATGTGGTGCTAAAGCAATGTCCAAACATGAGACAATTCAAACTGATGTATAAGGAAATTATGTTCACAAGGTACAGGGATGAAGAAGGGACTTGATATTCACAGGTGTTTACATTTTTATTTTTGTTTTCTATTTTATTTTATTTTATACATATATAGTTTTTGTTTTTTGTTTTGCATATATATATATATATTTTTTTTCTTTTCTTTTCTTTTCTTTTTTATGTTTAAAATAGTACACTCATTTGAGTAGTGGAAAAGGGGTAGGATTAAATAAGTGTATACTTCTTCCTACTCCTTTTCGAACATGCAGATTGAGTTGTTTTTCTTTTTTGTTATTGTTTGTTGTATTCATTGCATGTTCGAAATAAAGACTTCAAATCAAATCAAATCAAATCAAGAAAACTGTAAAGACTAGAGATTAACTGTTTATTTCTTTTGTACATAGGATGTGCATATGTTTGTTTGTTTATTTGCTTATGTGTATGATTCTTAACTGTGTTTTTCTTTTGTTATTGTTGTATGTATGTATATTTGTACTCCTGCTGGGGCCTCTTGGACTCTGGCTAAATAAAGGTTAAATAAAAAAATAAGAAACTGATGATTTGGTCCTGTTAACTTTGAATTTTCTATGGGGACTGCCCAGATCCCTCTCATGGACCTGGACCTCACTTTGAGAACCTCTAATCTAGTTATTCAGTATTCATCTCTAATTACTCTAATTACCCTTCCACCCCCCCCCCCCCCTGAGCTGAAGCCCCCAATGTTTTCTAACCCTAAAAACACCCCTGGTGCTAACCAGATGTATGTACAGAGTTGTAGTATAATATGTACAATGGACACAGGTGTAAAGCCAGTATGGTAGTAGTCATACTGTCCAGCAACGTAACTAGTAAGAGTAGGATATGTACAGATATAGATACAGTATAGTATCTACTAGGGCTGTCCCCGACTAAGGATTTGGATAGTCGACTTTGATTGGCCGAAATTGGCAGATGCTCTACTAATAGTCGACTACCCCCCTGAATGAAAAAAAATTTATAAATGTTTTTTTATTTTTCATTCCATTTGGGCTGTGGGGGGTGCTTAATGTATGCCGGAGTCGATTGAAGGCTCCTTGTCCTCTGCTAAAGCATGCAATTGGTCCACTGATGGACCCCCTTGAAAACGAGATGGTTTCATCTCAAGGGGTTATTCCCAATAAAGAAATTTCAATACATCTTGATATTTGTCTACTCTAGTGTGTTCATTAGATGAGTGAAATCCTCTTTCAGGGACTTCAGTGTTTTCTTAGACAGTTAGCATCGCTGGTATGCGCACCATTAGCGTTAGCCACGCTTCTAGGCCTCTTTGCTTTTGGAAAGAATGATAAAAAAAATATATTTTTTGCATTCGACTAAGAGGTTGGCAGTCGACTACGGCTCCTTTCAATCGATTAGTCAACTATTCGACTAATCGGGGTCAGCCCTAGTATCTACATGTTAAATGACTAAGTGCAGGTAAATACAGACAGGTAGGATAGGTTGTCACATTCATTATATTTCACCACCAGAGGGTTCTGTCTCCCATACTTTGGTATTTAAATGTCCAGAATTGGGGTCAGAGTTCAGCTACATTGTCATCTTTGGAGTGAAACAGCTGAATTTGAGGTGAGAGGACTTTTTGTGTTTTTCATGTCCATTTGTAAATATTCCGCTCCTCAGTATTTTTCTTCTAAGCTTTTACACAATTGGTTTATAATGAAACAATTATTACCCTTAAAAAGTGTGAAGTGATAGCTATAGTTTAGATTGTTGTTAGCTAGCTAACTAGTTGTTAGATGGCTGTTAGCCTTGATGCTATCAAGACATTCCAGTTGGGGTTGGTCGTCACATTTTATTTGGGGTTGGTGGTCACATGTTGTGTAGGCTATTATTGTTCTCATTTTGTTATATAGAATGGCCTAAAGATGTGTTTCCTGTTTATGTTCATGT
Source organism: Notolepis coatsorum (assembly GCF_963971535.1). Classification (NCBI taxonomy): domain Eukaryota; kingdom Metazoa; phylum Chordata; class Actinopteri; order Aulopiformes; family Paralepididae; genus Notolepis; species Notolepis coatsorum. Next base: position 54,512,794 of record NC_140180.1, on the reverse strand, counting down.
TAAGATGCATTAAGTTATATTTGTCAACTTGTCAATGCAATTAAACTTTCAAATTTAGTTCTTCCTTCTTGTCTTCTTTTCAAGATTTGTCCCATTAAAACACATGGTGACAACCAACCCCATAGTGTGTGACAACCATCCTCATGATGAGGTTGGTTGTCACAATGTGTCAGAGTGTCTTTGATAGGTAACTCTTTGTTATAATACGTTGGGAAATGAGAGGGATACACATTTCAAGCCAACATCTTAAGCTTCAATTTAATGTAGGAATGACTATTGAAAGATGTTTTGATGATGAGCAATTCACACTAGAGTAAAAAGTGTGACAACGTCCCCCGTTCTCCCCTATACTGTATTATGACTGTCTCCCTGTCTCCGGCTGTCTCGTAGTGATGACCGGAGTGCTGGACGTCCCGCAATGATGACGGGGAGGTTGCGACCCTCTCTGCGCCGCCCCCTATCTCCCTGTCTCCGGCTGTCTCAGAGCGATGACCGGAGTGTTGAACGTCCCGTGATTAAGACGGGGAGGACACGACCCTCTTTGCACCGCCCCTGTGCCTCAAATAGATCCGCTATCAGCTCTATCTTTAATCTTTCAAAATGTTCAGTTGCTATCGCTATCAGCTCTATCTTAAATGTTTCTAAATGTTCAGTTGCTATTGCATGCACTCATCTGTGTTTCACTACACACATGAGTGCATGATTACCAACTGTCCGTCTGCAACACTACTATCACCGACATCTAAGAAGGGAGATCCCCCCTTGAATGGCCCTTCTAAGGTTTCTCTCCTCCACACTGCCTGTGGTGCATTTTTTCCTATTGCTAGGTTTTAGTGAGTTTTTCCTTACCTTCGCGTGGGGTATGTCTGGGAGTGTTTGCATTTATTTTACATTTGTTGGACCTTATGGTGTTCTTGTTTTATTCTTGACTTATTGTTATGTTTATTCTTGACTTGTTTAAAGAAGACGTGTCCGGCCCATGGGGACATTGACGTGTGTTGTCGGGCCTTACAAATAGATTTGATTTGATTTGATCTATGATACAGCATTTGTACATGGTATCATACAGAGCTAAGGTTTATATGCAGGTGTATAAGTAAGTATATGGAGAGGTTCTGTATCGTATAGCTCTCGCTCTGCGTCACTCTCTGCACTGTCCTCGCACACGTGCATGCGCACTGAATAAAGACCACAATGTACCTTTAATCCCAATATTTGTCTGACCACACCCCTATCAGCTTACTCATATAAGCAGGGGTGGGGCCACCTATTCGCCTCCTTCTCGCTTTCACCACAAGGAAGTGCCTCGGTAGATCCCCACTTGAAGTGATGTGATGGTAGGAGAAGAGTTGGAAAACAAGGATACGTTGACATCATATCTTTATTTTCTCTCTCACTATTTTCGAGAAAATACGGCGATATTGTCTTCGTACTGGAGTGTCTGGAAGATGATGATCATTCTAAAAATCCTCCACCGGTTTTCGTATTGGGAGTTCGCGCCGCTACATGCTTTTCCAACTGCAGTCCTTGCTGTGTGCTGGTTGCGGTAAAGACACAGCTGGGCTGTAGGACGCGCCGCTGTTGTGAGGAGCGGTGGGTTCCAGGTTTGGTGAGTTATGTTTGCTGGCAAGCTCCACTTGTCTGTTAGTGCTATGGGGGCTAGTTGACAATGTTTATGAAAACCGGCCCCAGACTAGGGTCCTTTGTTCAGCCTCCTAGGCGACAGAAGACCTTGGTCTGAAGCCCATTATAGTTTAACTAGTGGGCCACGACAATTAACACTGGTGATCCCTGTGTTTTCTGGATGAGTGGATGTCTCTCTGTCACCGTGTTAGGCCCCATCTTTCATATCCAAATGAGAGTATTCCCTCACGAGGAGATATGGGCATAGATGTTCATTAGCGGAAGATCTGTGTTCAAAGTCAGCTACACAGGCCAGTTGGGTATTGTGCTGGCTCCGTCGGGTGTTGGTAAAATCACCGTTGTAAAACTGTGTTGACATCTTGTTTCTCTTTTCTCTTAAAAAGTGAGGAGGGTTTCAGAACGGCGGCCTGTCTGGGTGAGTGTTATATCATTGTGTACAAGTTCAGGTGATAGCTGCTTAGCTTACGTGCTAGTGGTGGCCTACTGTTAGCCAGTCAGCTGTTAGCTGTGGCGCTAGCCTGCTGTGATCACTAGGTGGCCTACCTGGCTAGGCTAGGAAACATTAGCTTGCTGCTGTCGCTGCTTAGCTTACGTGCTAGTGGTGGCCTACTGTTAGCCAGTCAGCTGTTAGCTGCGGCGCTAGCCTGCTGTGATCACTAGGTGGCCTACCTGGCTAGGCTAGGAAACGTTAGCTTGCTGCTATCGGCCGAGGCCCAGCGCGGGGTGGCTCCGGCCCCTCGCGCGCCGCCGCAGTTCCCAACTCCCCTCTCCCTCACAGGGAGAGGCGGGGGGGGATTCGAAGCTCCCCTCTGGTCGCGTGCGCCGTTCGCTCGGCGTCTCGCGGGCAGGGGCGGTAGCGACCGACGGTTGGAGCGGCCGTTAGCTTAATGCTACTCTGTTGAACGTGCTTTGATTATAACATGTTTTAAACACTCTTGACTACGACGTCATCTTTGACAGAGGATGTTTGTCGAACCTGCCCTGGGCCAGGACGGCAAGGACTGCGTCAACAAGAGGGACCGTAGCGACGGGAGGGAGCGGCGACGCTGCCCAGATCGACAACACAGGACGGCTGTGTTTACTACGGTGCCTTGAGACTGCACTTCGCTTGATCTACGCTCCGGGTAGGCAAGGTTTGGCCAGACCTTGTACACTTCTTCTGGCTTTCCCTTCTAAATGTTTTGTAAATAACGATGTTTTCCAAAAACAAGTGTTGCTGCACTACATTTAGGATACGACGCGAGTTATGTGTGAATTGTCTTGTCACTGGTATTTAGCTTCTCCATGCAAATCGGGTTGTTGTTACAGATGTGAAAATGATCTGGTTTGTTGTGTTGAGAAACATCATGTGTGTTTATATGTACCGTGTACTCACAACTAAGGGGGTTAACTAACCTATAAAGCTATGCTTAGTGACAAATGAGTAAAGAATGATTCTCTTCTCAGCCTGTAATGACAATGAACAGTGTGTTCACATATTAACAGGTTTTCCTGTTTTAACTGGCCGTATTAAGGGTAAAGTAGGAGGATTGTGTTTCCCCCCGGTTCCCTGGGGACTTCTTCATCCTCCTTTCAGACATGGTGTTGCACTACATTGTGTCACTGTGTGGTAGGGATACGATGTAACCCTTAGCTTGATTGCTGAGGTTGTGCTAAAACAGCTGGAGAAACTTTATTTTCCTAAAAGAAAAGATTGTTTGGTCGCTTTCGTGTGTGCTTAGCAAGGCCTGTGGCCGATACTAATCGAGAATTATGTATTATCTCATTATGAAAAACGGCGTTCCTCTGTAGAGTGTTTTTGCCATTTTTTGTAGGTGATGATGGGTTGTGTGTGTTATGTGACCTACAACTGGGTTGGACTGGCCACAGAAGCACATGTGTAAGTTTGGTACCGGGGCTCTTGGAGAGCCCTCTCTATTCTGTGTTCTTTCCTTAGTAAAAATCAGATAGCAGGTTAGCTCATGCGCTGTGTGAAGCTGTCAGACGCTTCATAGAGCTGACTATGACTGTGTCATACTCTCTTTTTGTCATTACATCGTATCATGGGTGTGGGGTCGTAAAGGGGTGAACTGGTAACCTTTCCACCCCTTTTTTCTGTTGGTCAGGGGTAAACCCACCTGTCCTTCAAGGTTCCTGTCACGTTGCGGTTCGGCACGTTACAGGGTGAGGGGGGGGGGGGAGTTTCCTGGTCCCACGGCCTGGAATATTGGGCGTGTGCACCGCAGAAATTCCCCCGCCATAGAGTACGTCACCGTGCGCGTCTCTGTTGGTAGGACTTCCGTGTGCTGTTCAGGTCCATGTGATGGATCTGTTTCGGGGGGTGGTCAGGGCTCCTCCTCACCAAGCTCCTATTCGGGCCTTCTGTGAGTTGGGACTCCTCCTTCCATGTGAGGGAGCCTCCTTCAGAGTACAGAGCCTCCTCCTCAGATTGTCAAGGTGAGTGGACCCTCAAGAAGGAGTCCTACTCTATTGTGTATGTATTCGATTCAATTCGATTATTGAGTGTGTATGGGTTCAGTGCCTCCTCCCTGGAGAGCCCTAAAACCAATTTTTTACATGGCTCAAGGTGCAATATATTCTTTTCAATCTGTACAGCTCGCGTGGGAAGTCTCTCTGGGGATTCCCGTCTCCTTCCTATGGGAGGGTGGTGGGATGTAAAAATGTGAAAACATTTTAGCCCCGGCTGTGTAGACTGGGATACATACTGTTGGTGCTTCCTGCTTTTCTATTAAAAAGAGTTGGAGTTAGGAAGTGTCACACCCCTCTTGTCGTTCCCCTGGGCGCCTTGGGGATTCAATGACAGGTCTAAATAGCCTGTTCATTGATGTGGGTGTGTCCCGACGCACGTATAGTGCTAGCTCGGGGTGTTCTATAAACAGGCGCCTTGGTTGCTTGAGGTTAAAACAGCATTTTTATAAAGCAACTGGGATGGAGGTTTTTCCTCTTCCGACGACCAAATCCGACGACCTGGTTTGGTTATCGACGGATTCTCGTTCATATCTGGGGGATGATGACGGAATGGATCTGAACATATGTAGAGGGGTCTCACGCCCTGGGGGTGGGCCACCGGGCGCGGTTCGCCCGAACGTCTGAGTGGCGCCTTCTTTTCATGTTTAAGATCAACACGCATATCTGCCCCTTCTCCTGGAGTAGGCATGTCGGCGTGGTTAGGGCACAGGACTGGTTCTGGTCACGCTGGTCCGGATCAGTTGAACCCGTTGTCCGCCGGGGATGCAGATCTGCTGTTCTGGTACCCTGAGGGACTTGGGCTTTTTTCAGGGGGAAAAATGCCAGGTCGGTCCGGGTGTCACAGGGTTAAGCGCTATGGAGACCCTGGTTGGGTAAATGTTTTACTCAGCACTGTCGTAATGGCTTACGGCCATGCCAACCTGTACACGCTCGATCTCGTCAGATCTCGGCCGCTACACAGTTTGGTCCTGGTTAGTACTTGGTTGGGAGACCGCCTGGGAATACCAAGTACGGTGTGCTTGGGGCTGGTTCTCCATTCTTTTTCGCTCATCTCTCACGCATGGCGAAGAGGGGCCTGTTGGGGTGGTCTTTTGACCCCCTCTGGTGACCCTGTGCTTCCCGTATCGCCGGGCCCGGTCCGAAGTCATGTTTCGTCGACCCGTAGGCCTGGGTTAACCCTTTTTTGAAAACTGAAACACTTGTACTGCGGTATAGCCGGTGTATACCCGCAGGTGTGTTTTGGAGTTTTTTCTTGAGGGGTTATAGGAACAACCACCGCATTGGGTAACACCAAGGTGGTTGATTCCCTGGTGTGTTGGAGCAGTGTCAACTCCCGGGTTACCCGGTTGAGGGTGCCCCTGCACGTTCATGACGTCTGCCAATCGTGTCAGCCTTCTCTGCCTCAACCCCTCTGGGTGGGTTTTTTTTTAAATCGAGGCTTGGTCATGCAACAACGCCAGCATACGCCCCTTCCGCCGGGGGGGGCTGTGTTCAGCTGTCCCCTCTGGCGCCTGTCTCGTCCGCAGTCTCCAGGCTAGGGTTAACAGCCTGTTGCCTGGTTTTTCCCCGGTGCGCTGCCTGCTTCCGTTGGTTAACCTTTTTTGTGTGCTTACGGCCATGCTGACTGCCTGTTCTGCAGGGTCAGTGTGCCAGGCGGTGTACTGTTGGGGGGACAGGGCCCGCTCGGCTGAGGGGCCTTTGTCCGAATACGCTGGCGATGTGGGGGGCTGGGTCACTAAGTGCCCACCTGGTGGGGTCTTGATGCTGGCATCATGGACTTCTCCGGGCCCCCGTTCCAGGGGGTCCAGTCCCTTTGGTGGGTCTGGGTCTTCCTTCGCGCTCCGCTGCTACGGCCTTGCCACGGGGTTGGGTTTGCCCTTGACCCCGTGATTCTGGGGGCAGTAACGAGGTTGTTTCCTCCATTTGTTCCCGGGTGGCATGCGGGTTGTGCGTGTGTGTAGTCGTGGGGTCAAGCCACGGTCTGCTCACCCTGTGCGTTGAGTTGCTTGAGTGCCTCTTCGCATGGTCGGGTCCGTCGCCCTCCCGTGAAGCCCCCAATAGGGGGGGTGCCCTCCATTAGGGTGGGTCGGGGGGGCTCGGCCCTCCCTGTTCTGATGGTTGTGGGGGGCTTTCAGCGGGGTGTATTTGTCGGCCGATGGCTCTCGCTCGGCCTCCCTTGTGCAGAGAGTGACGCCGAGCGAGAGCTATACGATACAGAACGTTAGGTTATGACTATAACCAAGTTCTGTTAGTATAGCGACGCTCGGCGTCCGACGCCGCTGCAGCCCTTGATCTCGCCTTGTGGTGAAAGCTTGGGAAGGAGGCGAGTGGGTGGCCCCACCCCTGCTTATATGGGTAAGCTGATAGGGGTGTGGTCAGACAAATATTGGGATTAAAGGTACATTGTGGTCTTTATTCAGTGCGCGTGCACGTGTGCGAGGACAGTGCAGAGAGTGACGCCGAGCGTCGCTATACTAACAGAACTTGGTTATAGTCATAACCTAACGTTATATGCAGGCATTTTCCGACAAATATACTGTATATGCGGTAAATATAAGAATATAAATGTAAATATAAATATGGGTATATACAGCTGGGGTATATTATTTTAAGTGTTCAAGGGTTCATATTCACAAATTGCACCAAATAAGACTAATTGATGAAGAATTATAATACTATAGGCAATTCACTCCTAAAGTTTGTAGTTTTGTACCTCAAGGTTCCATCCTGGCGCCCCTGCTCTTCGCTCTGTATCTGCTCCCCTTAGGTTAGGGTCTATTATCAAGAACATTGGCATCTCGTTCCATTTTTATGCAGACAATTTTTTAAAGATATAGGCCTACCTGCCTTTAAATCATGATGACCCCTATTAGACTGAACCCCTGTTAGACTGTCTCAGTGACATAAAAGCTTGGCTGGCTCTGAACTTTTTAAATTTGAATGACAAAAAAACCGGGGTCATTATGTTCAGACCAAGCAGGCCTGGTACCTCACCTCCAGACATGGGGCCCCTTGACTCATGTGTCAAACCCATAGTTAACAACCTGGGGGTGAAAATAGACACTGAGTTTAAAATGGACAAACAGATTACCTCTGTGGTTAGGTCCAGCTTTTTCCAGCTGAAGCAACTCTCCAAAGTCAAGCCTCTTCTCTCTTTTAAGGACTTTGAGAAAGTTATGCATGTCTTTGTGACAACATGGCTGGCTTATTGGAACACGCTTTACGCTGGCGTTGGCCAGGCCTCGCTGTCGCGTCTTCAGCTGGTCCAAAACGCTGCTGCTCGGCTGTTGACAGGGACACGCAAACTGGAGCACATCACTCCTGTCCTCGCCTCCCTTCATTGGCTGCCTGTGCAGTCGACTAGGATACATTTACATGATCCTGTTGTTTGCTTATAAAGCAATGAATGGTCCGGCCCCACCCTACCTCACCGAGATCCTGCACCCCTACACCGCATTACTAGGGCGGGCCATACTTTTATTTTTTTGGAAAATCAATCGAGTGGGGTGTCTAAAATACGTGTTTTTTTGTGGGGAATTCAAATATGGGATTATTTTTCTAATCGGATAACTCCTACCTACATTGTTTTGGATTTCAAAATGGCCGATTTGACCATTTTTCACCCCTTGGCCATACATGGATGCCAACATGAATCTGAAGAAAAATCATAACATGCAAGGTGTCTAAATGATGTGTTTCTTAATGGGGAATTCAAATATGAGTTCATTTTTGGGATAGAATAACTCTAACCTACATAATTTTGGATTTCAAAATGGCCGATTTTACCATTTTTCACCCCTTGGCCATACATGGATGCCAACATGAATCTGAAGGAAATCCTAACATGCAAGGTGTCTAAATGATGTGTTTCTTAATGGGGAATTCAAATATGAGGTCATTTTTGGGATAGGATAACTCTAACCTGCATAATTTTGGATTTAAAAATGGCAGATTTTACCATTTCTCACCCCTTGGCCATACATGGATGCCAACATGAATCTGAACATTAACTGTTGCTGCAGCAAAGACAAAAAGATTCCTGTGAAAGATATTGCCTACATCAAGGGACAGAGGGAAAAGGTTGGAAGTAAAGGACCACACCAAATGGCTGGAGCTGATCTGCCTGAGCACAAGAGACAGGTGAAAACATTGGAAAGGCAGGGGATGGAAAAGAAGGCAGAGAAAAGGAGAAGGGGCAAAGAAGAAAGCTTTGCAGCAGCAGACAAGGTTGCCAGGAAGGATTTTGAGAGCTTCCTTACAGTCCCTGAAGTTGAGCTCATTCCTGAAACTGACCCTGCAGCTTCAGCAAAGCTACGGAAAAATTATGATGAGATTCCAAACATCGCCCTTGCTAGTGTAAGGTATGGCATAGGTCTAAGGCCAACTGCAGCTATAGCAACTGCAGCTCTGATTGATGCAGGACTCATCTTAGAAGATGACACAAGTAAAGTGATTGATAAGAACAAGGTTAAGAGAGCACAAGAAAAGTTGATGCAAGAGCTGGGGGAAGAGTTTGAGGAGAAGTGCAGGGAGGAGGGGGGGATCTCCTGTATCCTCTTTGATGGGCGGATTGACATGACCAATGTGATGATGGAAGCTGAGGGCAGTGACCAATCTTTTCCTGCAAAGATCAAGGAAGAACACTATAGTGTTGCTAGTGAGCCTGGCAGCAACTATCTGTTCCACTTTACACCAGAGAAAGCAACTAAAGAGGAGTCCCATGCAGAGAAGATTGCTAAGGTCCTGTTTGCCTGGCTGAAAGAGAGAGGTTCTGATAAGACCTTGTGGGCCATTGGAGGAGACTCGACCAATGTCAACACTGGAGTGAAGGCAGGTGTAATGCGGAAGCTGGAGCTGCACCTGGGGAGAAAGCTGGTCTGGTTGGTGTGCATCCTGCACACTGGTGAACTTCCACTGCGCCGTCTCATTGTTGAAGTTGATGGGGCTACTCTGTCAGACAACAAATTGTCTGGGCCAATAGGACAGCTCCTTGATTCTGTTACAGACTTGGAGATCAATCCTAACTTCACCAGGATCTTTCTTGGCCCTCCTCTGATCAAGCTGCCTGAGAAGATCATTCAAGATCTCTCAACTGATCAACACTATGGCTATAAGCTGGTCTGTGCAATCAGGGATGGAGTGCTTTCTGCAAGGCTGGCTCTGCTGGAGATTGGACCGGTAAACCACAGCCGCTGGCTCACCACAGCAAACAGACTCCTCAGGCTCTGGGTGTCAAAGCATCAACTTAAAAGAAAGAACCTGAATAATCTACAATGCATTGTGGAATTCATCATTGGAGTGTATTATCCATGTTGGTTCAACATGAAGGTCAAGCACTCCTGGATCGAAGGGCCTAGGCACATCCTGTTTCAGCTGGACTGCCTCAAGTCTCAGAGGAAGGAGGTGCTGGATGTTGTGATGCCAACTGTGAGAAGATCTGCTTGGTATGCCCACAGTGAAGCCATCCTCCAAACACTGCTGTGCTCTGAGGATCAAAAAGAGCGAATTGAGGGGGTGGAGAGAATCCTGGCCATCAGGGGAGAGGGGGATCCAGACACTCAGCTGGGAGACTCCTGTGTCAGGATCAGAAGAACACCTCACATCAATAGTGACGCTTCCAGCATTGGTGGCTTAATCAGCTGGTCAGAAGATGTGTCAGAGCCACCTCTCACCTGCTCCCTAAGCACCTCCGAGGTGAAGAACTTCATCAACACCCCCATGGAGGTTCTCGACTGGCCTTGCCACACACAAAGCATCGAGAGGGTTGTTAAAATGGTGACTGAGGCCTCTGCTAAGTACTTTTCATAAGAAAAAAGGGATGGAGGGATCAGGGCTCAGGAGACCAGCAGGAGGCTGATGTCCAAGAATGAATCCAAGCAGGACTTGTGCAACCTGATCAAATTTAAGAAGATAGATGATTGATGGAGCCCCATGGATTTTCTCAATAGGCTACATTGAGACGTTTGTTAAAATGGTTACAGAGGTTTCTGCTGAGTAGTTCTGGAAAGAGCTCACCTATTTATGGCTGACGTTGACTTTAAGTTTGTGTTTGTAGGTTGGTGGCTAAAGCAGTACAGTAGGAGATCTTGCCATCCAAGAATGAGTCCAATCAAGATATTGGAACCTGGTAAAGTTCAAGAAGTCAGGAAATCGAGATTTAGCACTTAGGTGTTTGTGTGCATTACAAATACAATTTATTATTGTTAGTATTATTATTATTGATCTTTGGAGTTGTATCCAGTTATATACAGTTCACTTGTTAATACATTTGATGGCTTTGTCATTATAAATGATTTCCCATATATTTTTTATCTTTGCAATTTTGTAATACAATACCAATGGGTTCAAATGGTAAAATCAGCCATTTTGAAATCCAAGATTATGCAGGTTATATTTATCCTATCCCAAAAATGACCTCATATTTGAATTCCCCATTAAGAAACACATCATTTAGACATATTGCATGTTAGGAATTCCTTCAGATTCATGTTATCATCCATGTATGGCCAAGGGGTGAAAAATGGTAAAATCTGCCATTTTGAAATCCAAAATGATGTAGGTTAGAGTTATCCTATCCCAAAAATGAACTCATATTTGAATTCCCCATTAAGAAACACATCATTTAGACACCTTGCATGTTAGGATTTCCTTAAGATTCATGTTGGCATCCATGTATGGCCAAGGGGTGAAAAATTGTCAAATCGACCATTTTGAAATCCAAAACAATGTAGGTAGGAGTTATCCGATTGTAAAAATAATCCCATATTTGAATTCCCCACAAAAAAACACGTATTTTAGACACCCCACTCAATTGATTTTCCAAAAAAAAAAGAATATGGCCCGCCCTACCGCATTACGGTCACTGAGGTCTGCTGACCAGTCCCTCCTTGTTGTCCCCAAATCCAAGCTAAAGCACAGGGGGGGTCGTGCGTTTGTGGTTATAGCCCCCAAACTCTGGAACGAGTTGCCTCCCCACATTAGGCTCCCAACGCTCCCAATGTTTAAATCCCATCTAAAAATCTGTTCTCCCTAGCATTTACATTTTTTTACAGTATTCTGCTGTAATCTGTTTGTGTGCATTGTATTGTGATTACTCTATGTGTTTTTTACTGTATTGTGAAGCACTTTAGTCAACTTTGTTGATTTTAAACGTGCTATATAAATAAACTTGGATTGGATTGGAATACCTACATTTACAATGGGCATTATAAAATAAAACACACTGCAGAAACTGAAACACTTAATTGTATATGCCAATGCAACTTATATATATATATCCCTACACACACACACACACACACACACACACACACACACACACACACACACACACACACACACACGCACACACACACAGACACACACACACACACACACACACACACACACACACACACACACACACACACACACACACACACACACACACACACACACACACACACAACATCCAAAAAAAAGCAACAAGATATTTTTCTTAAGATCACGTACAGAATCATTGTGGCTTCTTCTTGCATGCCATTCAACTGCACCGTTCCCTCAATAAACCCTCCACCAAGCCTACCTTCGACAATTGGCATTACTTTATCTATGTCATTTTCCTGAGCCGAGGTGAGAAATGAGACGGGTTAGGAGAAGATTGGTCTGAAGGCCAGTAATTTTATCTAGTTTTATCTTCAGCCTATGGAAACAAAGGGCCGGCGAGGTGTCGGTGCCGCAATAGTTACCCACTTGTCACCAGGGTCTCAAGAAAGTCACTTAAATTGTATTTTTGGAGTCGCTAACTTTCTGACTTGTCAGATTCTTGCAACCTGTCATCATTTCAAATGTGTCTGCGGGGCCTCCACTGCTACCTTAAAACTCAGACTCGAGTCCTGTATAATTTCCCCATCCTCCCAGCTCCCTCTGTGCTAAATTGCATTGGAAGATGGATTTTTGGCATCTGAGGCTGTCAGGTCTCAGCCAGGGAAGACTTTATGCACTAGTACACCCGCTATGAAAGTGAATTCTGGAGGGATAGAAGCACATATAAGAGTGGTGAGTCAAGTACTCGGCACTCCGCCGGGTCTTTGGGCATTTTTCTGTCCTATGATTGTATGTATTTAACAATAATGTTGATGCTGTACGTAAGATACCCCCACCCCCCTGATCTCATCTCTTTCTCATGACATGTCTTTCTAACAGGTGAGACAAAGAGCATCTTCTCTTCAAGAAGACCGTCATCTGACTCGTTTTCATTTACGACGACTGCAGTACTATATGCCTATGCCTTTGGTTGTGGAACATAATATGATTATGGCCCGGGTGAATACTTGAATATGATTGGCAGGAGGTCGACATCATCGATTAATTTCCCATAAGCGGACGCACCGAGCAAAACTCAAAGCTATCACTCAATTGATTGTAAATGTAATGCTTGCCACTGACAAAACAGATTTCGCATCAGAAAACTGATTGAACTTGAGGAAGACTATAGCCTGAGAGGTGACTAGATGTTTTCATAGTATTCTTGCTGGCATGACTGTGCAAGATATACTGTATATAGATCAAACCATAAGGATGTGTCTTCCCCCTTACCTCACCTGTGTAATGCATTGTGACAATGTGTTGAGTACACATGCCTCTCATCCTCTCTGCATGGTCTCTCTGTTTCTCTCTACCCTCCTCAGCATTATTTCATACACACTCATGTTACATTCGATTGTAACTCAGAGGTCGGAATTTCCGACTTCCTACTAGGAAATCTAATAAAACAACGCGTCAACTCTTCCTAGTCACAAACTTGGGTAGGATTTCTCAACCCCCTCATTCTACGTAATTTCAACATGGCCACTCACATCGTATATAATTATGTTGATGTTGTTATTAGCTGTTTTAAAAGTACATTTGTAAGAATTTTAGCTATAGTCTTTGTGAGTTGTAGTTCATGCGAGCAGGGGCGGACCTAGCACATTTGGCGCCCTAGGCGAGATTCACCACTGAGATTTTTTCTTTTTTTGTTTTTTTTCTTCTTTTTTTTGTAATTTTCTTTTTTTAGGCGACCGCCTATATCGCCTGTAGGAATGTCCGCCCCTGCATGCGAGACAAAGTGAGCGTCCATGGTTTTGCTTTGTAGCCCGAATGCACTTCCCATCTCCGACCATAAATTAATGCAGCATAAAGCACATTTGGACAGTGGTGAGAGAAAGCAAGAGCAACTTCTGTAATTTTTTTGTTCTGATACAGAACAAATGTGTTATTTTACTAGGCACGCTGCTGGAGGATGTTTCACTTTGTCAAAATTCAAGACTACATCGTTTCAATGTACAGTTATATACAGAGCAATGTTAAAATGGAATTTGCTCCCAAATCATATTACACAACATAATCATATATGGTTTTAAGGTAAAGCTTAAACATTTGTATTTAAAAATACATTTAGGTAATTAATAGTGCTGTACCAAATATATATTTATTTGCATTTTAATGTTCTGTTGAGATTTTCTGCGGGTGTTTGCTGTAACGTCATCAATGGTAACGTTACATGGGCTATCTATGTTAAAAGATTTATCTATTAATTAGATTGTGATGGATTCAGTTGGAGGCTGTCTATTTGCTTTGTCTAATTGCAGTGAGTTTGTTTTGTTTAAGTGTGTTATTTATAGTTTTTAATGTGTTTTCTCAATATATTGTGATGAGTGTGAATGTTTTTTTGTTGTTGTTGTCAGTCACCATGTAAATTATTGGACCCCAGGAAGAATACCAGCTGCTATACAAAAGATAATGGGGATCTTAATAAAACAAACAAACAAACAAACAGTTATCAGAGGAATCAAGCTACTAATATTTACAAAAATAAAGAAATTAAATGAAAGAAATCTTAAACTGCCTACGTGAAGGATTTCAACATCAATATACCATTGTCGTTTCAATGTCCATACCTGAGGCAGAATTGCCACAAAGCATGATGAGACAAATGAAACTGGATGAGAATTGAGGAGACTGTGACAGGTCCCCTTAGTAGCCTCTGTTTTCATATTGAGTGGCACCGCGTCAGATCCACAGTAGTTCTGCTTCTTCAAGGAGAGGACTGCACAACATACCTGGCCCACTGAGCAACAATACATACGTTTTGGCTGTAACACAAGATCCATGTTATGATTAGTGTGTAACTAATTGCTTTACCAAGGGAGTAATACCTACAGTTACAGAGAAGTAACAAGTAATGTGCAATACTGGTACTTTTGTGAGTAACAACACCAACACTAGGTACTGTTTTAATATGCAGTATAGGGCTGCTGGATAGATGTAATACATTGATCATTATGGCTAGACAAAGCTGCTGTGAGACTTAAGCATACATCACGCGCAGGAGTGTGTTATAAGAATTAGAGCATACCTAGGGGTGGTTGTTAGGCCAGAGGCACAGCCGAGGGTCGTTAGACCCCCCTAGGCATGCTCTAATTCTTATAACACACGACTACAAGTGGTGTAATGTCTTTTATACAATTGCCGAATTCATCCAACCATATTGCTATACAATAAACACACATTAATTGAAGCATAATGGAGATACATTTTTTAGCATTTATTGCTTTTTACTACCGGGCAGTCCGGTAGGGAGAGAGAGAGAGAGAGAGGAAGAACGGGAGACAGAGCGGGGGGGAGACATTCGGCAAAGGATGCCGGGTCCGGGAATCGAACCCGGGTCGGCCGCTTCGCGACCCAGCGTGTTACATGGTTCGCCACTTGGGCACCCCGCATAATGGAGATTTATTCACAAAACCATCCGCAGAAAAAGTTGGTCCAAAAGAAACAAAAAAAATAAGTTGCCCCCGTGTCTAGAAGCAGCTGGGAGGTGCAGTGTTTCAAAGCATGCCATCTAACAGTGAAGTTAGCGGTTGTTATTGGATTGATTGATTGATTGAACATTTTATTACAGATAGACAGTGCTACATCTATACATAGGTTGCTTCAAAGCATGCCATCTAACAGTGAAGTTAGCGGTTGTTATTGGAATGATTGATTGATTGATTGATTGAAAATGTTATTACAGATAGACAGTGCTACATCTATAGGTTGCTTCAAAGCATGCCATCTAACAGTGAAGTTAGTTGTTGTTATTGGAATGATTGATTGATTGATTGAAAATGTTATTACAGATAGACAGTGCTACATCTATACATAGGTTGCTTCAAAGCATGCCATCTAACAGTGAAGTTAGCGGTTGTTATTGGAATGATTGATTGATTGATTGAAAATGTTATTACAGATAGACAGTGCTACATCTATACATAGGTTGCTTCAAAGCATGCCATCTAACGGTGAAATTAGCGGTTGTTATTGGAATGATTGATTGATTGATTGAAAATTGTATTACCAGATTGCAGAATGGGTACAATACAGTACAGCTCAATACACACAATTTTTAAGGGGATGCAGACCAGAGAAAGACTTTCATCTTGTTTACATCAGGGTCACCCATTTTCAATGCATCATAACATAATGACATACACAGTGATGGGCAAGCTACTTGGAAAATGTAGCAAGCTACACTACAAGTTACTCTCGATTAAATATAGCTCAACTACAATGGAAGCTATCCCCAGAGAAATGTAGCAAGCTACACTACAAGAACATGACAAAAATAGCTAGCTACATCGGCACTACTTTTTTTTTATTTTTTTTTACTTCGTGACCAAGTTTCCACCAAACAAATAGGCAGGAAAAAAAATTCTCAGTTTGATTGTTTATTATAAAACTGAAACAAGCCCTCGGTCTGGCTTTTTGTGTCATCCTTTTAACATGAACTTGTATTACACACTTCTTCAATATCTGAATTGTTTTACTTCATTTTACTAGTATTATGCTACCAATGTATATACTACTACTACCAACTATGCTAATATGTCTATACTACTACAGTATGTACTCAGAGTATAACACTCAAGCTTGACACTGACAAACAATACTACTTATCCTTGGCTGCTAGATATGTACCACTCCTACTGACTTGTTGTACACAATTTGTAAGTTGCTTTGAATGAAAGTGTCAGCTAAATGACCAAATGTATTTAAATATGTAACTCACAAAACATTCCATGGCCCCAAAATCATGTGGGGCCCCCCCCCCTGGGGGTCCTGTCCCACAGGTTGAGAACCACTGCTTTTCCCTCTTTTTTTCTTTTCTCCACCCCAATAATATTGTTCATTTTTTGCCTACAGTGAAACATCATGATAGCAGCTATCTTAGTTAAAGCTGTTGACAAAGTGTACTGACTTGTGTGCTGTTTGGGAACAGTTGATTTTCATCAGCTCACCTGACTGTCCTCAAGTTGAGAGTGTCCTGGACGTGTTGAGAGAGCAGCATATGTTTTAGCCGTTTTTTCAGTCAAACTCATACATGTGTCCCAGATAGGGCCATGGAGAGTCATTGTTGTTATTGACATCATCATCTTCATCAATGCCATCGAACCCCTCTGCCATTTCGCGCAGACTGGTTAATTTCATGTAATCCGTTAAATTGCATTCATTCAATACGTCTGTGTTTTGATTTTCACTTCCTGCTTTGCGGCTGGAGTCCCGCCCTATCCTGCCTCTGATTGGCCTACCCGTAATGTTTTGGTCTACCATACCCAATCATGAGTCGTCACTCATATCTAAACAAACCAACCAATCATAGTGGGTTTTTTTACGGGGAGTTTTTTTTTCTCCTCGCAGATCTTCTAGTCTAGACTGTCTCTCCCGAAAGTAGCGTGTAACGTTTCTCGTCGCTACGTTACTACTTCGTTCTATAAATAGCTCCGCTACAGAGATTGCTACCCTGGTTAAAAAGTAGCGAGCTACCAGCACGCTACTGAGAATTGTAGTTAAGCTATGTAGCGTCGCTACTTGTAGCAAGCTACTGCCCATCACTGGACATACATGACATACAGATAGACAGTACTGCTACATCTATACATTTATAACATACCAGATTTACAAATACAGTATTGTTTTTGTAGGGTGATTATGGTTTATTTACATTGAGGTTCTGGGGTCACGTGGAGTGTATACGAAATAACAACCGTCGGCTTTCCTTTTCTAAGCATTTTTGGTGATAGAAGTGATTGGGGGGTGGGGAGCTCCAGTAGCTCACCACGTACCGCGAGCGCTATTTCAGCGCCGGGGACAACCGTGCTCGTCACGGATCTGGGGTTTAGCGAGTTCGAATCTCGGACTGCAGCCGTGCCTTTCCCAGAGTGTCTTCCCCCCCATCTGAACCCTTTCAGCCTGTTTCTGTCGGTCATCCTTGACCAGAATAAATGCGATAAACGTATAAAAGAGCCAGGGGAATGGCCAAAGTAAAAAAAAAAAAAAAGTGATTGGGGAATAGTTGCGGGACGCGAAGATGTACCAACAGTAGAAAGCTTGCATGGATCCTTATATTGGTTCTTTTAATACAGCGTTTTTTAAATCACGCAAAACAAATAACCTCTGTTCTCCTTGCAATGCGTTTTTAATTTTTTGTTATACAGTAGGAAGGGGGAAGAACACTATATTGTGGGTGTTCCTATGACTTGTATTCTGCTTACAGCTTCGAAACTCCACTTATTTCGTTTTACAATGTCAAAGCCTTCTAAATATAATCAAAGCGTTCACGTATTTCTGCAATCTATCCGCCAATAATAACGAGTTGAGTTCTATTACATGCTGGGTAGGCTGATAGAGTGTCTGCCATGGGCGGAGTTTATGGGGGTGCAGGGGGTGCATTGCACCCCCTGGTGGCCGGGGGTGAAATTGCTTTTTTTTTTTTTTTTTTTTAAATCAAGATTATTTTTATTTGAATAAAATTATAATAATTGTGAGAAACAAATCTGAATTCTATTATGTTTTGTTTTACAATACATTCATTTTATAGTAGTAATCATGTCACATTATAAGGCGAACCTTCTGTAGTGTGGCAGTGAAAGGGTTAACGCGCGGCCAAGCACCACCATTCGCAGCAGCAGCAGCAGAATGCCCAGCGCGATAGTACATTGTAACTCTTGTACAAAGCCACTTATTCTGAGATGATAATTAATGTATCTGGATAACCAATGCACGGATTTTGTTGAGGCAGGTAGCGTTATTTCGGGAAAATTGATATCTATAGTCTGGTATATTTTTCGTCCACGAAAAATGGAGGCTGTAATAATTATTATTGCTCAAGAGTCTCTATGAATAATAATAATTAGAGCCTCCATTTTTCATGGACGAAAAATATACCAGACTATAGATATCAATTTCCCCCGAAATAACGCTACCTGCCCCGACATAATCCGTTCATTGGTTATCCAGATACAGATGAATTAGCATCTTAGAATAACAAATAACAGTAAAAGACAAACGCAACATCTTTTTCTTTTCTTTTCTCCAGCGCGACCAGCACATCTTTCGTTGGATTGGCATGTCTAATAATGCTGTTATTAGAAAATGTGAACTTTTGTTTGTACAGCCTTTGACAACCTACTGTATGCATACGTGTGCGCGGCTGTGCGCTTGGCAGAGTGTTGCACAGTATTTTGTTATTTTTGTATGACTCATGTTTGGTACAGTAAAGTGGTCTAGTGGAGCAGCAATATACTTGTTGTGGTCTTTTTATTTTAGTATTTCCTTCTTTATCTTTGTCACTTTGTCAATGATTAAGAGTAAGTCAGTTAAAAATGATCCCTGTAGTGCTGTGTGTGTGAGTGTGTGTGTGTGCTGCTGTACTACCTAAATAAAATAAAAAATTAGGGGTTAGGGCATTGTAAAAACGCTAAAATAATAAAATAAAGGTCAAAAAATACGCGCACGCGGGTATCGTTCGCCAAGCAGTCGCACCCCCTGGCGTCAAGTTCAAACTC
Source organism: Notolepis coatsorum (assembly GCF_963971535.1). Classification (NCBI taxonomy): domain Eukaryota; kingdom Metazoa; phylum Chordata; class Actinopteri; order Aulopiformes; family Paralepididae; genus Notolepis; species Notolepis coatsorum. The sequence goes on along the minus strand of NC_140180.1, from coordinate 54,493,835 downwards.
CGCCTATGGTGTCTGCGCGTTCACCCGAGAGGAGTCAGATTCTGCAACTGCCACTCACCCCCCCCCCCCCCCCCCCCCTGCGATTTATATTTTGTTTTACAATGAGTCATGACAAACCAATTACATAATCCAACATTGTGTAAACAACTAACATATTCCAGGTAAATGTATCTATTTTGAATGAGTCGTTATGACTGAATCAATATATCCATTCATTATTAGATTATTGTCCGCCATCTTGGTTTCATTCAGTAAAAGAATGAGCGGTGGAGTGATTCGGAAACAAAGTAATTCGGTTGTGGGCGGGTTCTGGGATCACGTAGAGTGTGAGAAATAACAACGTCTGAAACAAGTGTTTCAGCGAATCAGAATCAAGAAATTTGCATGCCATTGTATAATGAGTAATACATCTCCAATGTTTGGGCTACAGATCATAATGTTTACAGATTTCTTATGACACATAATGACAGTAAGTCTGAGCAAAGGGGTATTACAGTAAATGTAAACTATACAGTAGTATAGTCTATATTGAATTGTGTTAGCAAAAAGAAACATGCAGATCCTACCACTATGTGACACTAAGCAGGAGGTAGCCATCATCTGTGGGCAGTGTAAACAAACACACTGTTCTACTTCAACACCTGTTTAGTGTACACTGTACAGCAGGGGTCGGCAATTAGGTTTGCCCACGGGCCAAATTTTCCCCAAGCCATTGTGTGGCAGGCCAATGATAATGAATTTTTTTTAACTCTGTCAAAATAAACGACATATACATGTTTGCACTGTCTTTTTTCTATTATAAAGTGCCTCTCACACAGTGCATAACACATTAACAGATCAGTCATTTGATTTTAATGCAGGTGCTCGCATTATAAATCGAATGTATTATTATTAGTATAACACATGAACAGATCAGTAAGGGTGCATTTGATTTGAAGCACCACAGCGGGTGTATTATACATCGAATGTATTATTATTATTATTATTATTATTATTATTATTATTATAACACATCAACAGATCAGTAGGGTGCATTTGATTTGAAGCACCACAGCGGGTGTATTATACATCGAATGTACAACTCATTATAATGCAGGCAGACCTGGGCTTATTATTGTCTCTGCTTCCTCCTCAATCCATGCTAATGTTTGAAATATGTCAAATGTCCACTCGCGTTGAATGCCCACCCATGTCCACCCAACTTGAACACAGTTGCTTGCTTCATTGAACCCATTCTGCAATCGGTTAATAAAGTTTTCAATCAATCAATCAATCAGCCTCGTGTTGCCATGTGAACACGCAAGAGACACGTTTTGCGATAAACCCGTATTTTAAATATGACTCCTCGTTTTGTTTGTGTCTTGGAAGTCGTAGTTCCCTCTTCTGGCGCCTGAGTTGGTATTTCCTCTTTGCAAGAAGCTACCTAAAGATGTTTAATTGCATTACTGTTTAATGCCAAATTGTATTTTTAATTTAATTCAAATACCTATAGCGCAGCGCCGTCATTTCAGGAGCTTCTTCAAGCACTCTTTTTAGTTAATTGCATTGTTTTTCCATTGTTTTTTATTGCATTACTGTTCACATGCATGTGTGGTGCCGTCAGTCATGACTCGAGTAAAGATAAAGCTTGAATGATTTACTGAACTGGTGTTTTTATTTCATGGACTTGCGTGTTTCCCATTTCAGCACCAGCGCTGTCCACCTCACTTTGAGCAAGCCTATAGCACAGTACATTGCACTCACCTGTTATTCACTCTCAACATGGATAAAACATAAAGTATGCATATAATAAAAAGAATATATATATATAATATTAATATAATATAAATATAATAATAATAAAAAAAATATATTAAAATAAAATAAATATCATATTCTCAAAATAAACTGACGGGCCAGAAATTATTGCTGGCGGGCCAATTTCGGCCCGCGGGCCGCCTATTGCCGATCCCTGCTGTACAGCATTTCAAGCTGAGGCCTCGTCGTCATTTATCATTTATCATAAATCATTTATATACATTCGTAAATTATTATTAAATCATTTATAACTATATTTGTATAACATTTACAAATTAGTTCTACATTATTTATAACTCATTATCAACATTGTTTGTACTTGATTTGTTCATCATTAAATAATGTTGTTTAATGTATTTGTAGACGCTTTGAAAAATGGATATGAAAAAACGACTATACTGTCGTTGTTCATGTTCAACAAATGATTTGTTAAGACATTCATAAAACATCTATAAATCATTTGCAGATGCTATTGTGTGCCCTAATCTGAAGTGAAGCCTATTCATCATTAACAAATGTCTAATACAGTTAATTATTTGTTTACTTTTTCATCACCTGTTACAAATGTTTTAGACAGCTTTCGGATACACCCTTCTTTGTGACATCAAACAGTGACAGAATTAGGACTAAAGATAAATGCAATTGTATTAACATATAAAATACATACTGATGTTTCTGGTCGCACCAATCGTGTGACGGCAAGTTCTTTCCCCGGTTAAGCTTAGGCACTCTTTCGAAGTTGGTTAAGGTTAGAGTTTGTCTTAGAGCATGGCGATAGAACGGTTAGGGTTAGGGTTTGCTGCTGGTCGAGGCGGAAATGGGCGCGTCATGCGATTGGGCGCTGAGCTTTCGGATACACCCTTCTTTGTGACATCAAACAGTGACAGAATTAGGACTAAAGATAAATGCAATTTTATTAACATATAAAATACATGTGCATGACATATAGTGTAATTTGGGGGGCACTAGGACCCAGGAGTACCCTGGCCGCGTCTATGCTTTACCCAAACGGTTCATGCGTTTTGCGAATCTGATTGGCAACTGACGTTTCTGGTCATGTGACATGTGCGCCCAATCGCATGACGTGCCCATTTCCGCCTCGACCAGCAGCAAACCCTAACCCTAACCGTTCTATCGCCATGCTCTAAGACAAACTCTAACCTTAACCAACTTCGAAAGAGTGCCTAAGCTTAACCGGGGAAAGAACTTGCCGTCACACGATTGGTGCGACCAGAAACATCAGTATGTATTTTATATGTTAATACAATTGCATTTATCTTTAGTCCTAATTCTGTCACTGTTTGATGTCACAAAGAAGGGTGTATCCGAAAGCTGTCTAAAACATTTGTAACAGGTGATGAAAAGGTAAACAAATAATGAACTGTATTAGACATTTGTTAATGATGAATAGGCTTCACTTCAGATTAGGGCACACAATAGCATCTGCAAATGATTTATAGATGTTTTATGAATGTCTTAACAAATCATTTGTTGAACATGAAAAATAAATGGAGATACAGTATAGTCGTCTTTTCATATCCATTTTTCAAAGCATCTACAAATGTGTTACTACACATTTGTAGGTGCCTAAATGCCTAGTCTGGTAATTAAGAGTAATTTCAGTTAATAGCAGTTAATAGAAAAGCATTTTTGCCTTGTATTTCATAGGATAAATAGATGGATATTATTATTATAGAAGTTAAAATGTTTTCTTTGTTGTTAGTTTGTTTCTTACAGGATATTTGGCTGATAGGCCGAGGGACTTTTAGTTTGACAGGATAACGGTGATGTCATTGATTACTGTCAGCTGCGGCAAGGTGACAGCTTTTGGTTTAGAAAGAAAACAACGCAGATTTTACCGGTGTTCAGGCCAAGTGATGAGAGAGTGGAGCCAGACAGTTTTTAGACCTCTCTCTGGATAAACTTTGTTAATCTCGCTGCTCTATATATAATTAGGAAACAAGAACGTGTAAACCCGAGTTGGACATTAAATAGTTGATACTACTTCGTGGTCGGTGCTTTTCTTGTGCGTGGATATGGAACGGGAGGATTCAAAGACTGAGAGCGTCTGAAGCTTACGGCATCAACAAGTTTCGGATACTACATTTTGTCTAAAAACTTGCTCATTAAAAACGGAACTTGGATTTGGACAGGCCTGACTGGAAAAAGGAACTTTTCGCGGAACGAAAGAAAAAAGAAGACGTCAACAAGTAAGATGTATCTTGTATGATTTGCCTGAAAGAAGACGTCAAACAGTAAGCTGTACTATGCTGTATCTTGTATAATTTGCCCGAAAGTGGCGTATCCCATTGGAGCTATAACTAACGTTACAGAATATGATCAATGGAAAAAAGCATAACACTAACAGCTTGCGGTCTGGATTGAAAGTAAAAGTAATTAAAGCGCGTCTGGCTTGCGCGCTCTCCCCAGGTGACTGACATTTTACTAATTGTGGAAAGCGACTGCCGACCGGTGATTCAATAACTGTATCAATATGGAAGGAATTGAAGTCGGTGGCAAAAGGATAGTAAAATTGACGGAGAAAGCCATGCAGGAGCAAGCTGCTAAGCGTGAAAAGGCACGCAAACACAAATTATCAACGCTAAATAACATGATGAAAGAAATAGTGACATTAAAGGAAGATGATGCAAACGTCGGCATTGTCAATAACAAAATGCGTGTTGATTTCAGTAATTTGCAACAAGAGCTAATACAAGTCAACACTGAACTGGGTCGTTTTATGTCAGAGGAAGAATATGAAGCTGATCAGAAGAATTTTGAGCCTAAAATTGAATCACTGAATTTATTCTTCTGGAAATGTGAGGAATGGATGAAAGAGGTCACAAAACTATCTGAACCGGCTGAAGATGGTAACAATCAGGAAAAACCTATGGATACCAAATCTAAGTCTGGAACAGTAATAAGTAGATGCTCATCAGGCTCTCGCTCAACAAATACAATCAGACTGACTGCACAGATGGAGCGAGCGGCTCTACAAGTAAAGGCCACCGCTTTAAATGAAAGGTTAGCTCTCGAGCAGGAAGAAGCAGACTGGTTAGCACAAAAACGATGCAAGGAGGCTCAACTACAAGCTGAGGAAGTGAGGTTTGAAGCAGAACAAAAAAGAAAGCTAGAAGTACATGCAATGAAGACGGCTCTCGCTGAGTCAGATGCGAAAATGGGAGTTCTGGAAAATTATGAATGTACTACATCAAATGGCATTGAAAAGACAGATGAAAGAGAAGAGAGGAACTTCCAACCGATATATCAGCGTGCCTCACCACCTCCCCCCAGTACACCAGAGGACGTGCAGCTTCCAGCAGCACCACTAACGACCAGCATATTAAAAGCAACAAAAAGGGAATTCAATGAAGGATGGGAGCTTCATAGCCTAGGCAAGGCTATCTCCCAACAGGCGAATGTCACAGAATACCTCGTGAAGAATCACAAAGCTTCATTACTTCCTGAGCTCACCATTCCAACATTCACTGGGGACTCTCTAGAATACAAGACATTCATCAGATCTATGGAACATGGAGTTGAAGACCGCACCAGTGACAATCGTGACCGTCTACAGTTTCTGTTGCAGTACACAAGTGGACAACCACATGAGCTGGTCAAAAGCTGCATTCACATGGAGCCTACTGCAGGCTATACCAAAGCAAAACAAATGCTGAAACAGTTCTTCGGCGACGACTTCAAGATAGCGGAAGCCTACATCAAAGAGGCTCTGGAGTGGCAGACAATCAAGCCTGAAGACGGTGCAGCATTGCAGTCATTTGCATTGTACCTCACAGGCTGCTCCAACACAATGACGGATATAAGCTACATGGAGGACTTGGAAAACGCATCCAACATAAGAGCGCTGGCTAATAAGCTACCGTACAGACTCAGAGAATCTTGGAGAAGACACGCCTGCGACTTACAAGAAAGAACCAACAAAAGGGCAAGGTTCAAGGATTTCGTAGACTTCGTCAACAAGCAAGTTAGATACGCTCTACACCCGCTCTACGGAAACATAAAGGACAACACTACAGCCACAAAAGAACCAAGTCAACAGAGAACAAAAGAATACAAGACAAGGACACACAAGTCACAAAAGGTGTACGCTACAGCAGTTGACTCCCCCAAGGCTGAAATGACTAGAGGCATGAAGGAGAGCGACGAATGTGCAACACCAAAGACTCCAACCGCTGCAATGGACACAAACAGCAAGCCCTGTGGCTATTGCAACGGAGAGCAGCATACCCTTACAGTTTGTAGAAAACTCAAGAGCAAACCACACAAAGAGAAGATAGACTTTCTAAAAGGCAAAGGTCTATGTTTTGCGTGTTTGAAACATGGTCACATGAGTAACAGCTGCACAGACAAAGTGCAGTGTCAAGAATGCTCTCGACAACACCCCACACTGCTTCACTACAACTTTAAAGATCGCTCTAAAGACTCTCAAGAGGAAGCGAAGTCAACGGAACAAGAAGTGACAAGTGCTCTTGTACAAATGATGGAGGCCTTCGGTGTCACTGGGGCCGGAAAGGAGGATTGCGCTCTCTCGATTATTCCAGTGCGCGTCAAGGCACAGAAGGGAACCAAGGAAGTAACGACGTACGCGTTTCTGGACCCGGGTAGCTCAGCTACTTTTGCCTCAGAGTCGCTGATCTCACAACTGAACATGGATGGACGCAAAGCAAGCATCTTGCTGCGAACAATGGGATCAGAATCTGTTGTGGACACAAATATTGTGAATGGACTGGAAATAAGCAGCCTGGATGGAAAACAATTCATCGAGCTTCCAGAGGTGTTTTCTCGGAAAACCATTCCCGTCTCCAAGGAGAACATTCCCCGGCAAGAGGATGTCAGCCGATGGCCTCACCTAAAGGAGGTGAAGCTTCCCACTATCCAAGCTCAGGTTGGATTGCTCATAGGAGCAAACGTCCCGAAGGCAATGGAGCCGCTCCAAGTGGTGAGCAGCGTGCACAAAGGACCATGTGCCGTCAGAACGATCCTAGGCTGGACAGTTAATGGACCGCTCAAAGGCGGAAGTGACGCAAGCCAGAAGAGCAAGCGGACAGCAGTGACCGCAAATCGGATCTCAGTCGCCAGGCTAGACGAGCTTTGGCAGCAGCAGTTCAAAGTAGACTTTCCGGACGCCGGACAAGATGAAGACATCGAGATGTCAAAGGACGATCACCAGTTCATGAATATGGTGTCACGATCCTCAAAACTTGTGGACGGACATTACAGTGTTTGCCTGCCAGTCAAGAACAAAACACTGTGCTTGCCCAACAGCAGATCAGTTGCCGAACAACGTGCGCTGAACCTACGAAAAAGATTCTCGAAAGACGACAAATTTTGCACAGAGTACGTGGCGTACATGGATAATATCCTCAAGAAGGGCTACGCTGTGAGACTCGACAACGCTGATCAGGAGTCAGCAAAAGGAAGAAAGTGGTATCTGCCTCACCACGGAGTCAGACATCCAGTTAAAAAGAATCTACGTGTCGTCTTCGACTGCGGAGCAAGCTTTCAAGGAACATCACTGAACCAGCAGCTTCTGCAGGGACCGGACCTGACAAGCTCCCTAATAGGGGTCCTGACAAGGTTCAGACAAGAGACCGTGGCGGTCATGGCCGACGTGGAGGCTATGTTCCACCAGGTCAGAGTCAGCGATGAAGACACCGACCTCTTCAGATTCCTCTGGTGGCCTGAAGGGAACTACGAAAAGAAACTTGTCGAACACAAGATGTTAGTCCACATCTTTGGTGCAACATCATCGCCAAGTGTTGCAACGTTTGCACTGCAGAAATGTGCAACGGATCACGAGGAAGAGTTTGGCCCTGAAGCAGCCAAAACAGTCAAGAAGAACTTTTACGTCGACGACTGTCTTAAGTCGACCGCCGACGAAGAGACAGCCATCACTCTTTGTGCTGGCTTACGAAGGATGTTGGCAAAAGGTGGATTTCGCTTGACGAAATGGTCGAGCAATAGCCGAATGTTGCTCAACTCGATCCCCGAAGAAGAAAGAGCCGAAGGGTTTCAAGACCTGGACTTAGACGAAGACAACCTGCCGGTGGAGAGAGCATTGGGGATCCAGTGGTGCGCCGAATCAGACCAGTTCAGGTTCAAGATCAACCTCAAAGATCGCCCGCACACTAGGAGAGGCCTGCTTTCCCTCGTCAGCTCTATCTTCGACCCTTTGGGGTTTCTCGCTCCAGTGGTGCTGCCCGCCAAGATACTCCTACAGGATATCTGCAGGCAGAAGTATGGCTGGGACGAGGAGCTACCAGATAACGTCATCCAGACATGGGAAAAATGGATCTCAGGACTGCAAAGGCTTGAGAACTTCGGAGTGGACAGATGCGTCAAGACGAAGCAGTTTGGAGCTCCAGTCTCCGCACAGCTCCACCACTTCGCCGACGCAAGTCTAGAGGCTTATGGAACAACAAGCTACCTGCTACTGCGCAACGCGACTGGCATAGTTCAAACTGCCCTGATGATGGCAAAGGCGAGGGTCGCACCCTTAAAGTCTCCAACCATACCAAGGATGGAGTTGACCGCGGCCGTAGCTGCCGTCAAGATGGACAAGTTTCTCAAGAAAGAGCTCGAACTCGAGCTGCAAGATTCTATCTTTTGGACCGACAGCACAGCTGTGCTGAAGTACTTGAACAGCGAAAGCACAAGATTCAAGACATTTGTGGCTAATAGAGTCATAGCTATCCTGGAGCATTCTCAGACCTCACAGTGGAGGTATGTCAATACCACTGTGAACCCCGCAGATCTCGTCTCAAGAGGACAGACTGTCGACGCATTCCTGAAGGAACAAAGCTGGCTGTCGGGACCAAGTTTCCTGCACTGTTCACAAGACCAGTGGCCCAAGAACCCAGATCCTGGAATGCTGGACGTCGATGATCTGGAGATCAAAGGAGTAGCTCAAGTGCATGTCATTCAGGCGGAAGAGCCGAAAGACGCAACAGGACAGTTGATGAACCATTTCTCATCCTGGACAAGGCTTAAACGCGCTGTTGCCTGGTTTCTGAAGCTGAAGGTCCTGCTTAAAGAGCTGAAAGAAGAGAGAAAGGCACCAGATGGAAAAAGCAAAGTGAGCCGGTTCAAAAAGGCTTTCCAAGGAACAGGCCTCACCTGCAAAGATCTAGCCGTGGCAGAAAAAGAAATTGTCAAGCACACCCAGAAACGAACCTTCAAAGAAGATTTGACAATGCTAGTGGAACAAGGAAGGGTGAAGAAAAGTAGCTCACTCTTCAAGTTGAATCCAATACTGGAGGATGGAATCATGAAAGTAGGAGGAAGGCTGAGCCGAGCGGCAATGCCTGACGAAGCCAAGCAGCAAGTAATCTTGCCCAAAGACTCGCACATCACAAGGCTTGTGCTGAGACATATTCACGACAACACAGCTCACGCAGGAAGAAATCACATGTTGGCTCAGCTGCGTCAAAGGTTCTGGATACCTGGAGCAAATGGAGCCATCAGACGTTTTTTGCATAAGTGCGTCACCTGCAAAAGGCTACATGGAACAACTGGACAGCAACTCATGGCAGACCTACCTACCTGCAGGGTCCTGCCAGACGACCCCCCCTTTACAAGAGTCGGCGTTGATTACTTCGGCCCATTCCTAGTGAAAAGAGGAAGAGGGGAGGCAAAAAGATACGGAGTCATCTTTACGTGTCTCGCTATATGAGCCGTGCATCTAGAGGTAGCATCTTCACTCGACACAGATGCATGCCTGAACGCAATCAGGAGATTCCTTGCGAGAAGAGGACAAGTAAGAGAGATGTACTCGGATAATGGAACCAACCTCAGGTCAGCTGACACTGAGTTAAAGAAAGCGTTGAAGACGTGGAATACCAACGAGATAGAGAAAACCTTGCAGCAGAAAGGTATCCAATGGCACTTCAACCCGCCAGCAGGCTCTCATCACGGAGGGAGCTGGGAAAGGATGATCCGTTCCGTGCGGAAAGTTCTAAATACAACAGTGAAGGAACAAACCTTGGATGAGGAGGGGCTTCACACTCTGTTGTGTGAAGCCGAAGCCATCATAAACGGCAGACCCATCACAAAGGCATCGACGGATCTCAACGACCTGGAGGCTTTAACGCCCAACCACTTGTTACTACTCAAGGTCAAGCCCCAACTACCACCCGGAGTATTCAATAAAGACGATCAGTACGCTAGACGCAGATGGCGACAAGTTCAGTACATCACAGACGTTTTTTGGAAACGCTGGTGCAAGGAGTACCTCACCCAGCTCCAAGAACGACAAAGGTGGTCCACACCTAGAAGAAACTTCAGTAAAGGTGACGTGGTGCTGATCGTGGATGATACTTCGCCCAGAAATTCATGGCCACTTGGGAGGATCGTGGAGACCTTTCCTGACAAGAGAGGTTTTGTTCGCCAAGTGACAGTCAAGACCAAGACCAACGAGCTTCGTCGCCCAATAACCAAGCTCGTCCTTCTTCACGAGTCTGAGGACTTTTGATGAACTTTATTCCGAAGGCAAAGCCTCACCTCGGGTGGGGAGAAAAAGATGATGAACCGAAGTCAAGTCTCCGTCATGGGCAGAGCGAAGATCAAGAGCTTCACTTCTTCAGTCTAGTTTAATTTTGAGACTTTAGATTGTGATGTTTAAGTTAAATGACATTTAGACGCCTTAAGTTTATATTTTTGGGTAATTGTTTCAAGGCTGTTGATAACAATTAGGGGCCGGTAATGTAGGTGCCTAAATGCCTAGTCTGGTAATTAAGAGTAATTTCAGTTAATAGCAGTTAATAGAAAAGCATTTTTGCCTTGTATTTCATAGGATAAATAGATGGATATTATTATTATAGAAGTTAAAATGTTTTCTTTGTTGTTAGTTTGTTTCTTACAGGATATTTGGCTGATAGGCCGAGGGACTTTTAGTTTGACAGGATAACGGTGATGTCATTGATTACTGTCAGCTGCGGCAAGGTGACAGCTTTTGGTTTAGAAAGAAAACAACGCAGATTTTACCGGTGTTCAGGCCAAGTGATGAGAGAGTGGAGCCAGACAGTTTTTAGACCTCTCTCTGGATAAACTTTGTTAATCTCGCTGCTCTATATATAATTAGGAAACAAGAACGTGTAAACCCGAGTTGGACATTAAATAGTTGATACTACTTCGTGGTCGGTGCTTTTCTTGTGCGTGGATATGGAACGGGAGGATTCAAAGACTGAGAGCGTCTGAAGCTTACGGCATCAACAAGTTTCGGATACTACAACATTAAACAACATTATTTAATGATGAACAAATCAAGTACAAACAATGTTGATAATGAGTTATAAATAATGTAGAACTAATCTGTAAATGTTATACAAATATAGTTATAAATGATTTAATAATCGTTTATGAATGTATATAAATGGTTTGTTCATGATTAGTTCATTATCCACTAATGCGTTATAAATAATTTGTAAATGTTATACAAATATAGTTATAAATGATTTAATAATCATTTATGAATGTATATAAATGGTTTGTTCATGATTAGTTCATTATCTACAAATACCTTATAAATGTATTATAACAGGGTGTTATTATAAAGTGCTACCGAATAACCTAATACAACATATAAGAACAACATAATATAACACCTAATAATAACATAAGACCTCTGCCTTTAATTAACATGCAACATCTTACTGGGTTTATGGCAGAAACAAGAGATCAAGGGCATACACCTATGGTAGTGCTATAGGGAAGGTTACAGGGTCAAATAAATCAACAGGTTTCATTGAATATTCACCAATTCTGTGACCGAGCAACTGGGGTCATGGTGATATGCTAATTAGAACATGTAAATGTTTGGCCTGATGGTGGCACTAGAGGAAAGGGCATGGGGTCACCAATAGCAATAGATTCCTTCATTCAATTCAATATTTATTTAATCTCGAAAGATCATTGAGAGCAAACTCTCATTTGCAATGATGTTGAGAATTACAGCATACAATAAATTATACAATTAAACAATTAAGAGCAACTGCAGACTGGGGTGAAAAGGTTGGTAAGGATTTAAACCAATACAAACTAATGTATGCATTTTAAAGTACATTGCAAGACGTTCCTCGTGTCTGGGGCACAGAAGCTAAAAGCAGATTTCCCAAGTGCATTGCAACGTCTGGGGGCTTGAAGTGTCATCATTGGAGCGAGTATGATAAGGTCCAGAGGTCCAGTCTAATAAAGTGATATAAGGTGGAAGATATCCAACAGATTCTAGTGCAAATCAAATCTCTTTGCCAGAGAGGACCACCCAACCTTATTGTACAGGATACAATGATGAGTAGTTGGGCCTGGCCGTATGGGAGTTGAGGCATACTATAGGTAGAGGTAGATTAATAATATAAACTCTGAGAGCTTTCATACTTGACATGCTAGTAGGCAGGATATTCCTCTAGCTAATAGAAACAAATTGGATGTGAATATTGATGTATGCAGGAAATATAGACCTATTATAAAACCGGTAGCTCAAATCAAGCAAGCTGATAGCATAATCTGAATCAAATGGATAAAGCGATGATTTTATCCAGATTATTTGATTATTGCCGCTTCCACAACATGTATTAATCCAGCTACTAACAGGGAAAATGGATACATTAGCGGTAAAGGAATATAGCAAGATGATCGGTTACGATCATTGAACGGGTGTCAGTTAAACTGGGCATGTGTCAACCCCAGTCCTGTTACAGCGGCTCAAATATTTTGACAAACTGACCACATATACTGTACTCTGGTAGAAGAAACAATCCCCTCCACCAAAATTAAAATCTACCCAAATCAAAAGCCCTGGGTAGACAAATCCGTCCGTGAGGCTCTGAAAGTGCGCACATCAGCATACAACACCGGGCTGGTGACAGGCAACATGGAAGAACACAAGATGGCAAGATACAACGTCAGGAGAGCAGTAATAGAGGAAAAACGGCGTTACAGGGATAAAGTTGAACTTCAGTTTGAACAGGCTGACTCTAGAGGCATGTGGCAGGGCCTCAGAACAATGACAGACTACAAAGGCACCCCCCTCAAACTGAACAGTGACATCTCCTTAGCAAATGATCTCAATTCCTTCTATGCAAGGTTTGAGGCTGTGAATAACAACACCAGCCTACAAACCACGGCAATGGGGGGGGGGGGGGGGGGGTCTGCTGATGGAGACTCAGTGTTCAGGGTAACAGAGCATGAGGTGAGACGGATCTTTAAAAAAGTGAATATCAGGAAGGCAGCAGGACCGGACGGCATCCCCGGCCGCGTCCTAAAAGTCTGTGCCGACCAACTGGCCCCGGTATTCACTGACATCTTCAACCTGTCCTTGGAACAGGCTGTCATCCCCACCTGTCTGAAGAAGTCCACCATCATCCCTGTACCCAAAAAATCTACGCCCGCTTGCCTCAACGACTACCGCCCTGTAGCCCTCACCTCCATAGCCATGAAGTGCTTTGAGAAGCTAGTGAAGGGCTACATCTGTTCCTCCCTCCCCATCAACCTGGACCCTCTGCAATTTGCATATCGCCCCAACAGGTCCACGGAGGACGCCATAGCCCATGTGCTGCACACAGCAGCATCACACCTGGACAAGAGGCAGGGGAACTATGTGAGAATGCTGTTCATCGACTACAGCTCAGCATTCAATACCATAGTCCCCTCCAAACTCATAGCCAAGCTCAGGGACCTGGGCTTGAACTATGACCTCTGCCAGTGGGTCTTGGACTTCCTGACGGGCAGACCCCAGGTGGTAAGAGCCGGCAACTGCACCTCCTCATCCATCACGCTCAACATAGGGGCCCCCCAGGGCTGTGTTCTGAGCCCCCTCCTCTACTCCCTGTACACACATGACTGCGTAGCACAGCGGAACAACAACACCATCATCAAATTTGCTGATGACACAGTAGTGGTGGGCCTGATCTCTGCCAACGACGAAAGGGCCTACCTGGAAGAGGTAGAGAACCTGTCACAGTGGTGTCAGGAGAACTGCCTCTCCCTGAACGTCAGCAAAACAAAAGAGATGATTGTGGACTTCAGGAGGTCGGGGGTCAAGGACTACAGCCCCCTCAGCATCGACGGGGCACCGGTTGAGAGAGTGAACAGTTTCAAGTACCTCGGAGCCCACATATCCGAGGACTTGACATGGACCACACACATTGACAGTGTTGTGAAGAAGGCACGACAACGCCTCTACTTCCTCAGGCGCCTAAGGAAGTTCCAAGTCAGTCAGAAGATCCTTAGGAACTTCTACTCATGTACAATAGAGAGCATCCTGACCGGCAACATCACCTCCTGGTTTGGGAATAGCACTGCACAAGACCGTAGCAGACTACAAAGAGTGACACGTTCAGCCGAACGCACAATTGGAGGGGGGCTTCCCACCCTCCAGAACATTTACAACAAGCGGTGCAAGGGGAAGGCTAAGAGAATTATTAAGGACTCGAGCCACCCGAACAACTGCCTCTTTGAACTGCTGCGGTCAGGCAAGCGATACCGGAGTCTTAAGGCGAGCACAGAAAGACTCAGAAGAAGCTTCTATCCCCAGGCCATCAGGCTGCTAAACGAACAATAAACACTATGCAACAACCATCAAATGCACACAGCACACACACCCACACGCACACACTCACTCAAACAAACAACACACTGCAGCACCCACTCTCCACACTTTAGATCACACAAACACACTTTACACTTTATATTTATTGATAAAGGATTTGCACTACAACTTGTACACCTACTGTGAATTGTACCTAAATTGCACCTCGTCCCATTTCTGCCTTGCACTATTGTATATTAGTACACTGCACAGTATTGTATATTGTATGGTAACTACGTCTATTCTGCATCGAACATTGTACATATGTCTAAACTGAACACTGTGACCTCATTTTTTTACTTCTAATTTTACTATGTTATTTTATTTCATACTTATCCTGTCTTGCACAGTCTCTGGAGCGTAACAGTAAGAAGCATTTTGTATAAAAGTATTCTGTACTTCTGTATGACAAATATTAAAGAAACTTGAAACTTGAAACTTGAAACTTGAAACATCTAAATGGTGACATTCTCACCTGAACAAATAGTAAAACTGTATAATAATGGTCCTACAGTAGGGCCTGGTCTACAAGATACACTACACGACCAAGGTACCCATGTACATGTCAAAATACTTCCCAAAGGTCAGTGAATACCACGATCACAACACCAGAGGGAGCTCCACAAATCATGTTAAACCCAGATTCGGCTCAAACAAGGGACTAAACACGTTTCGCAATTATGCCACATCAATGTGGAACGCCCTACCCAAAGCTGTAAAGGAATGTGAATCACTACCCACCTTCAAAAACACTCTAAAAAAACACCTACGGGAGACTGCAATTCGAAACTGGCCCCTACGAATGTCATAACCCAGTTGTACAGTAAATGACCAAGTATGGCTTTGTCAGTATTCCAATGTACAGTGTACAGTGTCCCCCCCCCTACCCAACCCCCCCCCCCCACCTACCCAACCTCCTCCAATGTACAGTTTCTACGTCTGGACACATTTTGTATCACAAACAGTACTGTATTTGCAAATCTGGTATGTCATAAATGTATAGATGTAGCAGTACTGTCTATCTGTATGTTGTGTATGTCATATATGTTATGATGAATTGAAAATGGGGGACCCTGATGTAAACAAGACGGAAGTCTTTCTCTGCATCCCCTTAACAATTGTATGTATTGAGCTGTACTGTACCCATTCTGCAATCTGTTAATACACTTTTCAATCAATCAATCAATCAATCAATCAGGTCGTACGATAAAACAGTGTTGGCCTTCGTAAAATAGTCAACGAATATGCCCATTGGTGCAAAATGCATTCTATATAGGTTACATTGTACCTACACCGGATCCGCCAAATTCAGGAAAAGAAGGCTGCATTTCACAACTGTATTTGCATCTGCATCTGTGGAGTGTGACACACACAGTTTGTCAGTAGGTGCACAAAAATGGCAACATACACATTAATAAGGTAAATAAATAAATAAAACCAAATAATGAAATCAATATAACACTAGCCTGTGATGAAGAAAAATAATGCCAGCTAGTTGTTAGTGTGTGTTGCATAGCAACCGCCTTGTAGTGCAGGCAGCCAGGAGAGGCTATTTTTATTTTGAGCATTATTATTTACAAATAAAAATGATTTACATTTAAGTGTGTCATATTGCCATAGCCTACTTGGTGTATTTTATAAAGGCAATAGCTCACTTCATGGCCTGTTGTGAGCTATTGCTTAATTTAAAAAAGAATATGTCTATGCTGAATGTTGTAGTAGCTGTAATTAGACAATGTCACTTGTGTAGACGTAACATGCATAGTCAGGGAGTTACATCGCTACATGTATGAGGTGTCCCCGACCAAAGAAAATGTAACATTGACTAGCAGCTCCAATATAACACCACCCAGAATCTGGGATGAGAAGAATACTGACACATTTAACTAATAAAAGTAATACTTCTTGCTTTGCCTATTGAATCTTCTGTGTATGTGCAAGACTCTGACATGCTCCAATCGCCTACCAGCACCTCCACCTGCTATAACAGGCGGTAAACGCAGGCAATCAACGTCCCCCATTGCTTTCACACATTGGTTTGTACCTCATGTGAATTATTCTTCTTCAATGGCGACGTCAAGATAAAAGAAAAAAAAACAAAACAGAAATGTCCCAACAGCTCTTTTCAGGGCCAAAGGCACTTGCCGCAGGTGTGCTTCCTGACTGACGGCACTGAGTCCCGGTGCTCTCCGATCTCTGCTGCCTGCTGTGCCTCGGTGAACCCCATGGCTTGAGAGAGCCTTGGACTCAGATGACTGCTGCGCTGTATTTAATTTTTTTATAAAAAGAGGCCGTCAACGACCGGCCCACTACTAGGCTGGGACAGCGGCCCATTGGTACTGACTGACACTGGGCTGGCCCAATCACATCTCTTACAAAGCACCCCCCCTCCCCCCGTCACTAGGCTGGGACAGCAGGCCCATCAGCTGGCCTAATAATCACATGTCTTACTAAGCCCCCCCTTCTCTCTCACCTGTTTCTCGTGTAAGAACAGATGCCGCTCAGAGCGAAAAGAAATTGATAAACAGAAGAAGCGTAAGGGGGGTGCAGAGAAATTGCATGCAATCTAGAGGCGGATGCTGCCAAATGTACTAAAATAACAGAAATGTTTGCTGAAGCTTCAACGTTGTCATCCACAATAGTGCAGCAACAGCCTCAGGTGGCCCACTGCCAGGCTGAGAAGCAGACACAGGCAGTGGAGCAGGCATGTGAGCTTCACAGGGCCAAGAGACAGAGTGAGCAGGAGTGTGTGTGCCATGCCATGATGATTAATTCAATTAATGTCAATAATAATATGAATGATAACATACTCGTAATAACGCTATCATAAAGTGAGACCGTCAACTACTGCTGGTGGTCTCTCAGTCAGTCAATGTCAAATAGTGCAGCATAAGCTATTGGCATTGTTTTTGTAGCTAATGCAGTTAACTAGCTAACGTTGCTGTGAGTGACCTGACCTAGGTCCATATTGTATCATCATAATATTATTAAAAAAATCATTAGGATAAGGGTTCCCTTGATAAAGATGCATGAAAAGGCTGTATAATATACAACACCTGCAGCTCAACTGCCAAACTGCTTTTTTGATTTGATTAGATTTGTATTTGGAAATTAAAAACACATCATAAAAACAAATTATCTTGACCAATTTGTATTCCTGAGGATATCACCTAAAAGCATTAATTAAAACACTTATTTCCAAGGTGGTCCTCGATGGAAGACATAAAAAGAAACATAAAAACACAGCACATATAGCCTACTCAACTGCACATTTTTGCTCAACTGTGAAAATGTATGCCTACTTATGTATTAGCCTACAGGGAAAAACACATTCACAACAGGCAGCAATATTTATTTTCAGCCAAGTATGGTAATAAGGTAACTATTAGGATATATGGATTACTTACTCTTATAACTTATTACTATCTGTGATAGCTCTAGTCTACACCTACACAAATTGTTTTGGTGCTGTCCATTGAGCATGCACCTTCACGTGGTAGGCACATTAACTGTAGGTCAAACTCCCCAAACAAACAAGCACACCATTGATTTAATTGCCATATAAATCACATACAAAGATCTAACTATTACTCCTCTCTGAACATTAATATAAAACAAAAAGGTGATCTATTAACTGTGTTAACTGTATTAATTCATCATTGATATTTGAATACTTGAAATCTGTATGAACTCAGTAGTTAGTATCAAATGAAATAAGATGGAACAGCTCCATGCATTAATTGAATAAACAACTATTTGCTCATTACCAGTATGGTATTGTTTCAATTGTACAGCTTTTTGCACATCTTTGTCAGGAAATTCCAACAATTCTGGACCTGAATGTACCAGTTAATTGTAATCATCTCTCGCTCTCCTTATGTATAGTCATGCCAGGTTGTGGAGGAGAGAGACAGGGATGAACAGGCTATCGACTACTTTGCCCATCCTGAGCCTGCTATGATGCAGGTGTTTTTAAATCGCCACCCAAAACAAGATTCAGCCAAGAGCGAGTGAGTACACTGGTCCACTTGCACTGGTACACTTGTCCATGGCACTTACTACCCAGCTTTGTAGTGGTTTGGGGGAATAGTACAGTAGGTACGCATATTTAAGAACCGCAAGGATGGTGCACTGGTGGATGGTGTCCGACCGATTATGGTGGGCCGGTCTGGGCCAAAAATGCCAGGGCAGATTTTTGGTCCCAGTCCAGGCCTGCTGACTGAGGCAGACCACCCTGACCGAGGCAGATCACCCTGACTGAGGTACAGAAGACCAGACCACCCTGACTGAGGCACAGGCGAGTCCTCATCAGACCTCTCTCTCATATAAAGGCCTTGTCAGGTGCTTCGATGACGCGGTGGCTGCCTTCCATGCAGCAGAGGCAGAGAGAGCCCAACTAGCCTTCCACTTTCAACACTGGCCAGCTCACCCCTCCTCTCAAACCAACAGGACTTTCAGAGAGCAGCCCACCTGCCAGCCTCTGGTCCCTCACCAGCTGTGCCTCTGCTCCCACAACATGTTTATGTTGTGTTAAAAGAAAATAAAGAAAAAACTGATTTTGACCAAATGTATTACATTTTCTTGAAAGAGAAAATATTCCATTGAAACTCACAAACACAACTCTCACCATCTTTACCTTACTGCTAGCAACGCTTCTGGGGTCACAGTGAATGCCAGTCATAAGTTCCCCCAAAGCCTCCCTTGTGTCAGGTGGATATGGCCCTGAAAAATGCTCCTGATTGGGGAGAAATATTGACTTGTATGAATGGCCTTGTCTGTCCTGCGTGTCCTAAGTCGAGCATGTGACGTGATTGAGCAATTCTTCCTTCCCAGTATTCCCCTACATGCAGTATCATGCATGCTCACATAATGCATGCACACACACACAAACCAGAGGCTGCCCTCTTTGCAGATCTCAGCGTGGCACCGGTGCCTTCCTGCTTTGAAGATCATGGCTCTCTCCCTCTGGGGCTACGCCTGGGGCTACACACACCCTCAAGATCCCTATGCTTGCATCGTCTGGCCGCCTGAGACCCACTCCTATTTGGGCTCCCCAGGGGGTCATTGAAATTAAGCAGGCTATTATCTGTCCTGACTCCACTTCCCATCACAGCTGAAACCCTGCCCAATTGTCTGCTGTGGACTAAAAACACACATAAAAAATTACAATGAAAAAATAACCCAAAGAAAACTGTCTTTTACTATGATGTACGCTACTACATGTATGTACTACTATCTACTATGCTATGCTACTATACCTATTAGGGGTGTGTAAATACATCATTATATGCATCTGTATCATCTGTTCAATCAACAAAATGATCTGTATCTGTATTCGGATAGAAGACTGGAAGTGGGCATGGTTTATACCGGAATGTGTTTTTTTATTTAGCAATTATTGTACAATAAAAGATGGGAATAGATGAAATTAACAAATGAACAATACATACGATACATCTGACAAATCTAGCATGAAGCTCAGAATAAAATAACTAGCAGCTTTATTCAGGTGAGGAATAGAGTCTGGTCACTTGCCAGACGCTCTGGAAACCCATCACATAGACGAGAAAGACCAAATCTAATTATTATCTAAATCTAATCACCTGCTCCTACCCTGCACCGTTTTGGAAGGCAGTGAACTAATAAAAATACTGTAAGACTGTAATTACACACATGTGGGGACTGTTTGATTTCTGATCAGGTTTGCTTGGCTTTCAACAAACCTTTTGCCAATGCTGTGGCAAGGAATACACAGGCCCCCTTATTAATGATGATTCTGTTTCTACTTTAAGCCATGTGCCTCAGTTTACCTTTCAGCCTTTTTCTACTAGTCATGTATGAACCATTGCAAGCCAATGATCCCAAGAGCTCAACAGGATAAGTGGTACTTTCTAAAACTGGCTGCTCCATTTATCACAGCAATTAACATTCAATCTTTCGAGTGTATTTCGTAATATTTGGAAATTATCACATGTATTTCCATTACATAAATGTGGTGATAGAAATTACTTTAATAATTACAGACCAATTTCTAAGTTACCATGCCTAGCTAAAATCCTGGAACGTCTAGTAAATAACCAACTCAAGGCATTTATTTCTAGTCACTCTAGTCAACATGAATCTGGTTTCAGAGCCAATCACAGCACTATTTCAGCCATTACATTTGTTACAAATAATATAGTATCTGCTTTGGACAGCAAGAAACATTGTTGAAGTTTACATTTAAGTACCATAAAGATGATATTGTCAGCAAATAAAAATAATTGGCTTATTCTATAAAAACAGAGCCAAAATAAAAATAAAAAAATAAAAATGAGTTACCTTTACTAAGTTTAAAATACCATCCCCCCTCTCTCATGCTCATATGCATGCGTCAGTGCTTCAGAATAGGGTCGTAAAGTAAGACTGTTATTAATTTCTTACAGGTGCATTCCCCTATGCAATGCTTCCTCGACAACACAGTATTTGTTTGTATCTTTAGAGCCCCTGGGCCATCTGACATTGTAAAACAACACTTAATTAATCAAGAAAAGTGATTATGTTATGGTATTACACAATTTAGCAGGCTTTAATTGATGTTGGAGACCTACAGTCAGCAGTAATCATAACAGTGTTGCTTACACTTGGTAATGGATGTTTTGGGTCAAGTGTGCCCAAGTCATTTATGGACACAATGCTACTTTTTTAATTTACCAGGTTTAAGGTTACCTACCGTGCCAACAGTAAAGCATGGAAGGAATTAGGGCCATTCACAATATGCCACCATATTGTGCTGATTGGAATAATAGGATAATCATTATTGTATCTCAAAGGTATAACATACTGTATTGCTGCTTATCAGACATACATTTGAAAGTTTATTTCAGGTTCCTCTTTCAAAAGAAGGACACAGAATGTCATTGATGCAAAGCACACAGATTGAACTGGGAACTCTCTAAAAATCTTGACCCTAACCCATTGGACCTTGGACCATTGGACACCCCACCTTAACTGGCCATTGGACGCAGTGCATGATGCAGTACATGAGATACCAAATTTTTAGTGAGTCCTGATTGAACTGGTCTCACACAAAGTGCCATGCATGTGAGCCACAACTAGGGGCAGAGTGGCTTACTTTAAGTGAGTGAGTGAGTGAGTGAGTGAGTGAGTGAGTGAGTGAGTGAGTGAGTGAGTGAGTGAGTGAGTGAGTGAGTGAGTGAGTGAGTGAGTGAGTGAGTGAGTGAGTGAGTGAGTGAGTGAGTGAGCATCAAACAAATTACAAAACCCTCAACATCATAGATTCCGGTGCAGTCGCCTCCCTGCACTCCCTGTATCAATGCACCGTCGTACCACAACATAAAGCCAATTGAACAGAATCAAATTGTTCAAGCTAGTTGGATTTCGAGGTCAGTCAGGCTTGTGTCAAAATAGTGTTGTGTCAATGTTAACACGCAAACAGGTCACACTCCCACCTGGTGATCAAATCGTAAGCCATCTGCCATCAAAGTGTAGCTCATGGCCCCCTGGTTGGACAACACTGCCACAGATAGATAGAAGCTGTCTTCTTGCACAGAACCCATGGATACCTGGGAGGCTGGAGTGTATTCACTGTCAGCTCTGTGGCACCAGTAGTCTTATGAAGCCACCAGGGTGATTTCTAAAGAATATATCTCTGCCGTGGTTATCTTGAACCACTGGAGCAGAGAAAGAGAGGAAAGAGCCTCAAATCCTTCGTCTCCTCGCTAAGTGCTTCAAAGAGAGAAAGCCGATTTGAGTGACCTGTGAAATTTGCTTTGGACAAAATATCTAGCTTTACAACTCGCATATTAAAGGTGTTGCCACATAGTTTGTGTCAAATGTATTTCCCCACTTTGTAAAAGCCTTTTGTGAGGTTGTTTATCACTGATATCTTATGCTGACAAAATCACAGAGAAGTATAAACTTTCCGGAATGCAATTGTATCTGGTGAAGAATATAACTTTTGAGCCTTGAGATGACATCAGCTTTAATTATTGACATTTACCAAAGGCCATGTCCTTAATATTTCATGAAAGACGCACCTCTCTCATGCCTTACAACCACCTGTACCAACAAGCCATCAAATTTACAGTATATAGCGGCTTGCTTAGCTCCACTCACGCAGAATTTCTCTGTGGGCTGGACAGGCAATATTTGCTTGGGCCTCTGGCCTTGTCCACTGTGACGCAATCAATGGGGAAGTGACTGGGAGCTGAGGATTGCTGTCTGGCGGCATGCCCAGGGCAGGGAACTGCATAAGCAATCCCCCGAATCCAAACAATACCTTGACGTGTCATTTTCCCCTTACTCTGAAAAGTGAACTTGTCTCATGGCAAGAATGTATTAATAATGCTTTGGCACCTGTCCAATTGAAACAGCTTTTCTGTGTATGCTGTAGGCTTAGGAATGTTTGACGATGTATATGCAAAAAGTTGTGAATAAAGTAATTAGAAGAAGTTGTTGTTTGTATTGATGGGTGAATGGGTTCAGAGAGGACTTTTCTTGGGTCCAATAGATAATTCACAGAGACTCAAGGGTTAAACTCAATCTGTTGAAAATGCATTTCTCCTTCAAGATTTTGTCCTTAAAGAAGCTTCAAATGCAAGGTGCAGTAATTAGCCAGAATTTGTTCGATTTCTGCCAGGTTTTAAGCAAAATCCCAACGGGATTGGCTCAGCTTCCTGTGAAATGTTTTCACTTCATTTTCTCTTCTCTGTTTCAAAGAGTATTACATGCCAGAGTCATTAAATATGCTTTTGGCATAAAGGTGACTTTTACCAAAGTTTGTAATTTTCAGTAACTTCCACCTGAATTTGAGAAGCATTATCATACAGTATGCAGATAATGAGAAATATAATGATGACCAAAGATGAAATTAAATAATGTGCTCTGAGAACAGCTGCAAGATTTAAGATTATGAATTAAATATTTAGTTTATTTTTGCATAGTTCTTCATCATAGCAAGTGGGTATAAGTTCAAGTTTTGTTTTATTTGTCACATATAAGGTACATTACAGTGAAATGCTTGGTTCTGTATGACCCTCCTGAAATTGTGCTTCATACAGTAAAAAGGTAAAAGAATGAAGACCAAACACTATACAAAATATACAATATATAAAAATGCAAAAATGAGGTAGAGAGGTAGTGCAAATCTTTTAGTAATAAATAGATAACATATGGTGTAGTGTTTTTAAAGTGTCTAAACTAAAGTGAATGTTAAAGGTGAATGTTTAAAGTGAGTGTGTGCATTTGGATGTGTGTGCAATGAATGTTTTTTTTTTATCCGCTTTTTTCTCCTCTTTTTCAATTTTTCTCCCATCCCAATTTCACTGTGCCAATTCTCCCCTCCCCTGTCTTGAAAGTTGCTCGCATATGCCCCCCACTGGCCGGTTGTAGGGAGGATAGAAGCCTTGCATCACGTGTCCCCTCCGGTACACAAGGAGGCAGCCTGTCACATCTTTTCACCTGCCAGCGCGGACACTCATTGGCGAGGTACACGTAACGTGTGGGAGGCTCACACTATACCCATCGACTTCCACCCGCTAACTGTACCAATTGAGTTAGTATGACGGCCGGCCCAAGCCGGAGGCAACGCTGACAGCCGGATTCGAACCCGGTGTCTCTTGCGTTGGTGACGAGCGCAATGTCCGCTGCGCCACCCAGCCGCTGTGTGCAATGAATGTTGAATGGATGGGTTAGTGTTGCGAGTCCACATTGAGCATCCTGATGGCCTGGGGATAGAAGCTCCTTTTGAGTCTCTCTATACTGGCCATGAGACTCCGGTAACACTTGACTGACCGCAGCAGTGCAAAGAGGCAGTTGTTTGGGTGGCTAGAGTCTTTGACTATGCAATTTGCCTTGGCCCTGCAATGCCTGGTGTAACAAGGACAGAGAAGCAGAGAGTGTTCCACAGCAATTGCCTTCAGAAACAAGTACAAATTCACAACAGCTGCAACCTTTTGTGATAGACCACTCCCACACACACACACACACACACACACACACACACACACACACACACACACACACACACACACACACACACACACACACACACACACACACACATACACACACAGACACACACAGGGGCGGACCTTCCTACAGGCGATATAGGCGGTCGCCTAGAGCAGTGGTTCCCAAAGTCGGGGTCGCGACCCAAAGGTGGGCCGCGAGCAGCCACGGATGGGCCGCGAGATGATTAAAAAAAAAAAAAAAAAAAAAACAGTTTTTTAATTTTTTTTTTTTAATTTTTTTTTTTTTTTTTAATTTTTTTTGTCAGGCCACTGAACTTAGAAGCAGGCCAGGACAGTGTTTCTAGTTGTATTCTAAAATTCTATTCTATAGTATTCTAAAATGTGACTATATGGTTTTATATTAACTTAATAAATAAACAAAAACGAAAAATCTGCTTATTTCAACGAACATTTCAAACTAAATAACAGATTATGCACATAAAACGCTGAAAACAACCGAAGCAACAATAGTATTTTAATGAGGCTATTATTATTATTATCATTATTATTTTGCAACAAGTTAGCCCTCTCATAAATAGCACATATAAATGAATAACTAACTTGAACTAACTTAATAGGATTGAAGTGATATTTGGCTTAAAAAATCGGTCACATGACAAAAAAAAAAAAAAAAAAAAAGCCAGACGATGTGCATTGGGCCGCGGCTCTCTGACGCCTTATTTTCTGGGCCCCGGCCTGAAAAGTTTGGGAACCCCTGGCCTAGAGCGCCACTTAAACTTTTTTTCTCTGCACAGTTTTGGCGCCCCCCTCTATATCTGCAACCATTATTTTTACATACAAAAAATTCTAACATAAGGGAAAATGAGCCAAAAATCTAAAACGGTCGGTCGGTCTGAGCCTCAGCTTTAGGTGTTCACAGTCAGAACATGCTAGAGCGCTGTGCATTGATGGGTATCGGTCAAGTGTTTATAGAATTGAGCATTGAGGAAAGAAAGACTAACGTTAGAGAACTATGAAGAGGCAAAAGCCATCCGGCCATCCAGTATAAAAAGAGAAGAAAAGAAGAAGACGAGAAACGTGCCAAGGTGAAAAATATGCAATTTTGTACAACTTCCAAGACCTGCCACACCAAGAGCTGATGAAGCAAGCAGAGGCAATTGTACACACCTTAAACCATGGAGGGCAATCTGATTTGTATGGGAAGGAGCTGGACAATTTGATGTGATTGATGACTTTGCAGCGAGGAAGGCCAGAAGGATTGCACTGTAAATGGAAACCAGTAGGAGCTACAGGCTAACCTTGAAGTGTGATGATAGGGAGTGGAATGTAAATAGTTCTTTAGACAAAGTGAATTTGTAATTTTTATTTATTTGTTTGTTTATTTAGCATATTATATTTTGATTATATATGTGTAACATATTTTACAATACATAATTTTCTTTTAAAGCAAATTTGCACGTTATTTTATTGTTTGTTATTATTATTATTATTATTATTATTATTATTATTATTATTATTATTATTATTATTATTATTATTATTATTATTATTATTATTATTATTATTATTATTATTATTATTATTATTATTATTATTATTATTATTATTATTATTATTATTATTATTATTATTATTATTATTATTATTATTATTATTATATTATAGAAAATATAATATAATATATAATATATATATAATATATAATATAATATATATATATAATATAGAAAACACATCTGTGAAGGAGCTGACCAAAATACTTCCAACACTCATCGGGCCAGACATAACAAAAATTCACTCATTCACTCTGGATCGTTTGACATCCTGCGAAGGAAAACGGGCACAGACACATTGAAAGAGGATTTCACTTGTTTAATGAACACACTAGACAAATATCAGGATGTATCCATCAGTGGACCAATTGCATGCTATCGCAGAGGACAAGAAGCCTTTAGTCGACTCCTACATTTTAATTCATGGTTAGAATCTGCCTGTCTTACACACGGACTGAATTTCATTGACAATTTTAATGTGTTTCGTGAATAATCCTGAACGCTTTCAGAGGAATGGATTCTTCCCAAACCGCCTTGGTTCGAAGCTTCTAGCAGCAAACCTACGTCATGCCTTAGTGACTTCCAAGGGCATCAAACTCGTGATACAAGCACGAGCACAAGGCGTCCTGTCCCCAGACAAGGCCATCATGGCCACCAGCAACCCGCTTGATCAAATGTCCCCGAGAGTGCTAATCAAACCAGCTCATCATGCACTAGAGGAGATGGACAGTCTGCTAGCACCAAAAAGTGTATTAAATGAATAGTACAAACACCATGCCATCTTTCAAAACATACCGGTAATCTTAACCAGACAATGGCATGGTAAAAGCTATAACAGATATACACCATCAATGCGTTCACCTGCTATTAACCTCAAAGCCATCAAGGTCAAGCCAAAGCAGACCTCCTCTAAAGAAGTCCAACAAATAAAATTAGCCCTCCTAAATGTCAGATCATTGAATAATAAAACATTTTTAGTAAATGATCTGATTAAAGAAAATAACTTAGATTGCATTTGCCTAGTAGAGACATGGCTAAATAATGACACAGCTACATCAATAATAACAGACTATAATTTTTATCAAATACACAGAAAAAATAGAAGGGGTGGCAGAGTTGCAGCAATTTTCTCCTCAAAACTCTTGTTTAGAATCACGGAACTAGGCGAGTTCATGTCGATGGAATATCTTGCCATTGAGCTGAAAACAGAATCATTATTGTCACAATTTACCGACCGCCCAGACACTCACCAATATTTATACAGGAGCTCTCTGAACTGATCTCATTATGTGTTACCGGATATGATAAGGTGATCCTAAATGGAGACTTGAACATCCATTTTAATAAGAAAACAGACTCCAAAACTATAGAGCTAGAAAATCTACTGGATAGCTTTGACCTAACACAACATATAACAAATGCAACTCACAAGCTTGGAAATACATTAGACTTAGTTATAACAACAACTGGGCTAAGCATAACAAATGTCTCAATAACTGAATTACCTGTTTCCGACCATCACTGTATATTTTTTGATACTCAAATAACCCTTACTAAAACAAAAAAAGAAATCATAGTTAAAAAGAGGCTCCTAAACGACAAGGCTGTATCAAAGTGCATTAATCTTATCAGATTACATGAACCACACAATCATGACAGCTCTCTAAATGAAATGGTAGAAAATCTCAATGATGCACTGTCATCTGTATTAGATTCTGTCGCTCCACTAAAAATGAAAAAGTAAAAAACCAGAGCCTCACCATGGCTGAACTATAATGCTGTCAACAAAGAAAAAAGGAAATGTCGTGCAGCAGAGCGAAAATGGAGAAAAACAAAAACCACCACATGCTGTGATATATACAAAGATGCTTTAACTGCTTATAATAAAACCATCCGCTTAGCAAGGAAAGACTACTTCTCTAAAATCATTACAGAAAATGCTGGAAACTCCAGAATCCTTTTTTCCACTATTAATCTACTACTCAACACTGCCCCTACACCTCCTCAGTCATCAACGGTTAAGTGTGAATAACTTGCACTATTCTTTAACAACAAAATAACCTTGATCAGGGCCAGCATTACTCATGATGGAAATAAAGCTGATTGCAGCAAACCGTGCAATGTAACCATGAGAAGTTTCACATGCATCACATTAGATGTACTCTGAAAAACTGTCTCAGAATGTAACTCCTCCACCTCAGACATTGACCCTATACCTACAGCTTTCTTCAAACAGGTGTTTAATAGTGTTTCAAGCCCTGTGCTAGATATCATAAACACTTCCCTTAGAACTGGTATTTTCCCAGATGCCTTTAAAACAGCAGTTGTAAAGCCATTACTAAAAAAACCTAACTTGGATAGTAATGAAATGGCAAATTATCGTCCAATATCCAACCTACCATTCATTAGCAAAGTACTTGAAAAGATAGTTTCAGTTCAAATAAATTCCTTTCTTGAAGAAAACAACATCTTAGAATAATTTCAGTCGGGATTCAGAAAATATCATAGCACTGAAACTGCCCTCACCAAAATAATCAGTGACCTCAGGCTAAACTCTGACGAGAATAAGATCTCCATCCTTGTCCTGCTAGATCTCAGTGCAGCATTTGATACAATCAATCACGATATTCTAATCGATCGTCTTGAAAACCTTGTCGGTTTCTCAGAACATGTGCTAAGCTGGTTCAAAACATACATCAGAGGGAGGCAATTCTATGTTAGACTAGGAGAGCACATGTCTGATATATATACGACAACAACTATGGAGTTGCACAAGGGAGTTGCTTAGGTCCTTTACTCTTCTCCCTTTACATGTTACCGCTGGGTGATATCATCAGAGAACATAATGTAGATTTCCATAGCTATGCGGATGATACACAACTGTACATATCTGCTGAACCAAATGATACAGCAATTAGCTCCATTACAGACTGCTTACTGGCAATAAATAAATGGATGAGTAAGAACTTCCTGAAACTAAATGAGAACAAAACTGAAATTCTAATTATCGGCCCCAAAACTAAAAAAGAAACGTTAATAAAGAACCTAGGAGGACTAACCCTTGGATCAAATCTGAGGTCACTAGTCTCAGGGTTATCATAGATTCAGAACTGAACTTCAATTCTCATATTAGCAAAGTAACGAAAACATCGTTCTTCCATCTCAGAAATATAGCAAAAGTACGACCATTTATTAATCAGAACGATGCTGAGAAGCTAATTCATGCATTCATATCTAGCCGGTTAGACTACTGTAATGCACTTTTCACAGGTCTCCCTAAGAAAACCACAGAGAGGCTTCAGCTAATCCAAAACTCTGCAGCCCGACTGCTAACTAGAACCAAAAGGAGAGAGCACATTAGTCCAGTCTTAGCTGCTTTACACTGGCTTCCTGTAACATTTAGAATTGACTTTAAGGTCCTTCTCCTTACATACAAAGCTCTAAATGGACAGGGACCTAGCTACATCACCAACACTCTAATAAATTACACGCCAGCAAGAACACTGCAATCATCAGCTGCTGGACTACTAGAGGCTCCCAGAAACAGTCAAAAGAGGATCTGTAATGCAGCCTTTATCAACTATGCCCCAAAACTGTGGAACAAACTACCCCAAAACATCAGGGAAGCCAACTCGCTAGACATCTTCAAAAGACAGCTTAAAACCTATCTCTTTGCTCAGGCATTTCAATGACTTACCTGCACTATTCCTACCCTGCCTACTTTTCTATGCTAATTTTATCTTATTTTACACTGCCTATCAAATTCATGTGTCGGTTATCACACTTTTTACTTCTTACTGATGACTATTTTTAAACTGAATCATTTTAAACTATTTTTCACACTTTTTACTCTAACCTTGCTATTTAAATTTTTTACTGTTGTTGTATGTCCGTTCTATTTTATAATTTTTTGACTATTTTTAAACTTAATCATTTTAAACTACTTTATTATTTGTATTACTGAATAGAGAGCCTATTAGGATGCTAGATCCTAATGTGAAACACTGTGATTTACCATACCTTGCTATGCTCGCTCATGCCTGTATTTTTTGTCTGTTCTATTTTATAATTTTTGACTATTTTTAAACTGAATCATTTTAAACTATTTTTATTATTTGTGTTACTGAAAACTGTAGGCGGAGAGCCTATTGGGATGCTAGATCCTAATGTGAAACACTGTGATTTGCTATACCTTGCTACCTGTCTATCTTTTTTATGCCCGCTTATGCCTGTATTTTTTACTGTTGTGAAGCACTTTGAACTGCAACCTCTGTATGAAAAGTGCTATACAAATAAAGTTATTATTATTATTATTATTATTATTATTATTATTATTATTATTATTATTATTATTATTATTATTATTATTATTATTATTATTATTATTATTATTATTATTATTATTATTATTATTATTATTATTATTATTATTATTATTATTATTATTATTATTATTATTATTATTATTATTATTATTATTATTATTGTGTGTTAGCTAAGTTGTTTATTTGTTTTAATTATTTAGTGTGCACTTTACATTTATTCTTAGCTCTTGTTCTTGCTTGTAAAAAATAAAGGTGCAGTACTTTACTGTATAACTGTTAACCCTTTCACTGCCACACAACAGAGGGTTAACCCTTTACTATCACACAACCGACGGTCGTGAAAGGGTTAACCTTCGGTGTATTGTCGCAGTGAAAAGGGTTAGCCGGTTGGTAGCGCGGCGATGTTTTGATTATTTTGGGGGGGTGGAGGCTCAGACCTACCAACCGTTTTAGATTTTTGGCTCATTTTCCCTTATGTTAGAATTTTTTTTATGTAAAAATAATGGTTGCAGATATAGAGGGGGCCGCCAAAACTGCGCAGAGCAAAAAAAAAAAAAATAATAATAATAATAACAATAATAATAATAATAATAATAATTTTTTTTGGGGTGGTGAACCTCGCCTAGGGCGCCAAATGTGCTAGGTACGCCCCTGCACACACACACACACACACACACACACACACACACACACACACACACACACACACACACACACACACACACACACACACACACACACACACACACACACACACACACACACACACATTTTAACCTCCATGCTCAATTTCAGTCCCCTAGGCCTAACAAAATTAATAGTTGGTTTCAGGTTGCCGACCGACCCTGCCGATTTAGGTGCGACCCAATATATTTTATGAGTTTTTAGAAAAAATTATAAAAAAAAATAAAGTTTCATAGAAATCTTAGTCAAACATTTAGTATTATGGATATTAAACATGCTGGCAGAGTACATGCATCCATGTTGTTGTGAACATTTTAATTAAATAAAGAAATTCCCTATCCATAGTCGCCGTGGGAAAGAATAAAATAAAAAAATAAAATAAAATAAATTCCCTACCTACCCATGGCCAAACTGACAACCAACCTGAAACCAACTATTAATTTTGTTAGGCCCTAGGGTGAAACCTGTTGCCGTTAAAAAGGAGGGGACATTTTTGTGGACCAACCAACCGACAGAGTTTTGATTGATTGATTGATTGAAAATTGTATTAACAGATTGCAGAATGGGTACAATACAGTACAGCTCAATACAGACAATTGTTAAGGGGGATGCAGGCCAGAGAAAGACTTTCGTCTTGTTTACATCAGGGTCCCCCATTTTCAATTAATCTTAACATATATGACAAACATGACATACAGATAGACAGTACTGCTACATCTAGACATTTATGACATACCAGATTTACAAATACAGTACTGTTTGTGTGTACAAAAAGAGTCTAAAAAAGAGAGTATCTAGTTATCTATAGAGCTGCTGGTCGCAGCTAAAGATTAATTGGTTTCTAAGATCTAAGATGTCCATCCAATCAGGTAACCTCTTCAGAAGGTGGGGTTACTGTACCCCCTGTTGTGCACCAATGAGGGAGAGAAGGATGGAGAGGGAAGGAGTGTCTGATGGAGCCAGGGGGAGGGGTGTGTGATGGAGCCAGGGGGAGGGGTGTGTGGTGGAGCCAGGGGGAGGGGTGTGTGATGGAGCCAGGGGGAGGGGTGTGTGATGGAGCCAGGGGGAGGGGTGTGTGGTGGAGCCAGGGGGAGGGGTGTGTGATGGAGCCAGGGGGAGGGGTGTGTGATGGAGCCAGGGGGAGGGGTGTCTGATGGAGCCAGTCGGAGGATGGAGAGGAAATAATTTTTGATTGTGTGGTTTCAGAATTTCTCAGGCTTTCAACAATGTTCTTCAAAAGCTTCAAACGCCTCAGATCTCCACAATGTACTTGTGCCTATACTGAATTTTTAAATAGCGTAGTAGACACTAGGGCTGGCCCGAGCGCTTCCAAGATTCAATCGCTGCTATGGTAATCATCTAGGGGTGGAACGCTACACACATTTTCAGATTCTATACAACTTTCGATTTTGAGACATTGCATAGGTGAATGCACCTGTAGGTAATTAATAACAGTCTTACTTTACGACCTTATTCTGAAGCACTGACTCATGCATATAAACATGAGAGAGGGGGGGGGGGGGGGTGGTATTTTAAACTTAGTAAAAGTAAAAGAGGATTCTATTTTTTTGATAAACTGAGAAAAAGGGATGACCTAGGGAAGAGAATGAGAGAAGTTACAGTTAACATTTGTGATAAATTGTATTGAAAGTAAATATTTTACAATGTTCAGTTCTGTATTATCGTTACACACCTATAATCAACGGCAAAATCAATATTGAAATACTTTTTTTAACCACAAAAAATAAATCCAAATCATCATAAGCAACACTCATAGAATGTTGTGAATAATAATCTAGCATTAATTTTTAAACCCAGACAAGGAGATGAAGTCACGAGATCTACCCAACAGCTTTCATCTGTCCATCACTTTACGCATGGGAAGAATGAGGCCACCTGACACATTTGCCTTGTCTTTGTTGGGGGCAAAAAGTTTGTTATATTATAATAATTGCACAGTCAGCCTCTGTACATTACGGGGATTCAGCCATGTGAGAGGTGTGTGTTTCTGCCCTTGCCTGGTGTGTGTTCTATAAACTATAATGTTATGATACTGATTGGTTCAATGTACATTCAATTCCATCAATCATTAACTCTGAAATCAATATGATCAGTGTTATGCATTTTACAGAGAAAGATTGCTTTTAGATTTTGATCTAATTGTATCAATTGAACTTAGAAATTTGGTAAAAATGTAATTTTTATTGATTTAATTGTGAAAACCTTCAAGAAACATTTTCAAAAATACTCTTTAGAGAAGGGAAGGAAACACAATCGTAACAGGTTAATATAATACCTTTTTACTGTGTATTACTATGTTTCAGTAGTGACCATTTTTAGGGGGAGGAAAAACATTCCAAAAGATTAAGAAAATACAATATAAAAATTGCCGGTACGCTCACTAGATATATGTACTTTAGATATGGTACAATATATATATTCTGACAACGTTTTGGGAATAAACATACAACATTTCTAAATATTTCCAACCTGACTTTCAACCAATTCGGTTGAATGGCCCATATACGTGATTGGCACTCAACGGTTGGCGACCAAACACGTATACGTTAATGGCACAGAAAGGGTTAAGGTTTATGGTTAGTTTAAGGTAAAGGTGTGGTTAAGGTTAGGGTTATGGGGTTGTGGCTGTAGGAAAAGTGTGTCTCGGTAGTGTCAAGGTCAAAAGCACTCGCCTACCATCGCAGCGCCCCGGGTTCGATCCCTGGCAGACAAACATATACAATTAACCACAGAGATTACGCATAGCGCCGAGGGCCATACACAGTGCTTGTCAGACACAGGCCGAAGAGTGACTGAGCGTGAAGATCACACACAGAGGTTGTGGGACAGGCGGGATACAGGATTGGAGGAGGAGAGAAAGGTGGGTTGACTGGATTCACCGCAGTCACGAGCAAAACAGTTATTCAAAATTCAAAAGAATCTTCATTTGCCTGAGTGATGTGAATTGGTCTAAAAATACATGTTATGACGCTCAACCCCTATGACTCATGGCTGAATAATGGCTAGTAAGTATCTTCCCAAACAGCCAAATATTTGATTTGAGCTGAAGGTTGGCATGTCATTGTGACAAGCTCCAGGTTTTAAACATGTACCATACGGCTGAATGGACAGCTGGACAGATGAAGAGATGGATGGGCGCTGGCAGGGGTGGATTAGCGGTTCGGCGGTTGGAACACACTTTAACCGGGGACCCTAAATTTGCCATTCTGTGTCGAGTGACGTGGTGAGAAACAGCCACAGTATAGGTTAGCTATCTATATATTTATCCTCACTTTCACCCCAGTAGATCACAACAAGAATGTGACAGCGTCAAATGACCAATCCTGTCTCCCGTCCCATCGCTTTGAGTGACAAGTGAAAACAGAATGCCAGCGCTTTTTGACAGCCAAGAAATGATCTCTCACATGGAATTCAGAGGCTTGCAAAAGGGGATGGGGAATACATTGTTCACGCATGTGCACCAAATGCTCAAGGCTTTGCCTATCCCACGGTAACACCGGCACATGTAAGCAGTGCGATTAGCTGCACACACATGGTGTCATCTGTGAATTGTATGCAATATTATTTGCAGTAGCAAATGGCTTGTTGTGTGTGCACAACATGGGCTTGTACATTATGTGCCATTTGAGCATTAAATCTCAAAGAGGCCTAATGAAAGACTGGGAGGAGGATGAGGGTTTCAGCTGAAGATGTTAGGGGTCGTTGTCCTGCTTTGACTGCTTTTAGTTTAATCAGACAACATAAGCACGATAAAAATGGGTGGTGAATAATTTCCCAGGTGATAAACTATTGATGTTTGTCAGGACTTGATATGCAAACAGCACAATAATTTATATCCTGCACAAAGTGCTGACGGTAGACTATAAGTCACGGCTGTCAGTTGAGGAGCATGTCGATGTCTTGTAGTTCATAGCCTACTTAGCGTTATTATATTTTCA
This sequence comes from Notolepis coatsorum, assembly GCF_963971535.1. Taxonomy (NCBI): domain Eukaryota; kingdom Metazoa; phylum Chordata; class Actinopteri; order Aulopiformes; family Paralepididae; genus Notolepis; species Notolepis coatsorum. The sequence goes on along the minus strand of NC_140180.1, from coordinate 54,458,939 downwards.
TCTTTAAAGGGTTTCATTTATCAGCCGAGAGCATTACTTTATTACTGAGTAAAAATAAATAAAAATGGATGTTGTGGAACAAAGGTGACACTAAACACACATAGGCCTGCTAAGATCATCATGATCATCATCGTCATCATCAAACCTTTTTTTAATACTCATAAGATCATTGAGGTTGCCCTTATTTCCAAGGACTAGTGCAGTGCCTGTCCTGGGGGGTGGCCGTTCAGAGCGTGTGAAGGACAGACATGCACGATAGTGCCACCATCTGGCCAAATGGCACCAAATTCGACACTGGACCCCCCTCCCCTATGTTTACCTGTGCAATATTAAGTGAACGCCCTCTACACGTCAGAAATGTGTTAATGAATTATGCTTAAGGACATAACATATTTAGATTGTCATCTTATTTATTAAAGATCCCAATCAAGTGTTGCTGACTCCACTTCAGTGCTAATTGTTAACATTAAAACATAATTAAAAAGTGACGATCAAGCAGAGACATAAACATGCTCTGGTTTGCTAATTCAGAAGCTGAAGTGAAACTTGTTCCCAGGGTCGGCATCACAAGTCTACAGTATGACTCTTTTAGGGGAAAAGCTGCTAATGAGTGCCATGTCACATAATAGAACGTAGAACACTGATTAACTGAGGGCTAGCAAAAAGTTTTGGCCACTACTGTATGTCGCAAATGATAAATTACCACAGTAATGTGGAACCGGTGATGTAGAGTGCGTTATAATGACATTCAAGGCTTTTATACAGAGAAACACGAAATGCTTTGATCTCCACATAGTGATTGATCTTTTGAAAATTCCATCCCGTGTTACAGATCACCGGATTTTCCTTTGTATTTTACTGGCAGAAGGTTGCATATACACATGCACATTTGTGGCTTTTGTTTTCAACAGCCAACGTCTGTGTGTTGCACACCGTCCTTACATGGTCATCAATACTTCTTCATCAACATCAGGGAGGCCCATTCATTGACCGGATTGGAAAATGACCAGTGAGAGGAGCCTGACATTCACGTTGTGCCAGATTGTTTCTCACTTGACACCAACTTGCTGATTGATGAGAAATGTTATGGTCGGGAGGAAAAGCAAAGTGGAAGATGAATGAGCCTAATGCCACAGCTCTCGTCACATCTAAGAACCACAACTCCTTATTAATATTTTGTTTGGGCCCGCGCCTATCCATCTCTATATATCTTCTATATGTGTAGGATTGGATCTGTCATCTCAGGTATTTATCAGCATTTGTCTCTTGGCCCTCTAGTGTGTGTGTGTGTGTGTGTGTGTGTGTGTGTCTGTGTGTGTGTGTGTGTGTGTGTGTGTGTGTGTGTGTGTGTGTGTGTGTGTGTGTGTGTGTGTGTGTGTGTGTGTGTGTGTGTGTGTGTGTGTGTGCGTGCGTGCGTGCGTAGTGTATTTAGATGGGTCTCCATTCCCGACGTGCTGCAGGGGTTAGATGTATTTTCATGAGCTACACAACAGTGCATTGATTAATTTTTTTTATACAGACAGAGTGTTCTACGTATGTCATCAGTGACAAATATTAGCTGCAGTGTGTAGAATGCAGAGCCGGCGAAGGAAGTCGACTCTGACGATTCACTTAGTCCACATGATAGATAGAGTCTCTGGTGATGAGGGACTGTAAACAGGTATTTTTAGTCTAGACGTTTAACACAGCTTTCTCCTGGTCACTAATGATGACAAGGACATAATCAGCTGCCAAAATGGGAATAGATCCTCTTCATCTGTCCCCCTCCAACTTCAAGAACAAAGAGAAAGAAAGAAATACAGTCATGTGTGAGGGGGGGTTAAAGGCCCAATCAGTTATTCAAACAGAAACAAGTGGGTTAGCCCCACCTTGACATGTTTTCACATGGTGGTTGATTTTTTCAATTTGATTTATTGTATTTTGTGGAGGCAAAGGGTTTGTTTACATTAGTAATGTTAGTAGACACTGGAATAAAACAGATCTACATTTTGCCGTGTTTTCCATCTACAGATCAAACTCTTCAAGAATGCGTGGAACAAAATAATGCAAATTATTTTTCATCAAACATTTATTCCTAAGTGCCTCAATGTGCACTGATTAATGCAATACACATTCATGAGAATGTAAATTTTTTTGTCAGCATCACATGTCTGTGTTTCCTGCAATATCTGCTTTGGTGTTGCAATGACAATATTTGTTTATTATTTTTTCCCCAACAGTGTTTATACAGGTGCAAACATGATGGTACAATTCATATGCACTAATAAATTAACTGTCAACAAAAGCAACAAATAAACTGCAGTGGAGAAATGTGCTGAATAGAAAAACAGATGGCATTGTTTTTCAGATGGAGTTTTTGGAGCAGACCAGAACAAGGTCTCATGGATGTGATGCATATGGGCGGATACTCTGAACCAAGGTCAACGTGCCATACCAGTGAACCGGCACTAGGGGCAGAGTGGCTAACTATGAGTGACTGACTATGTTCACACTGCAAGGTTTAGTGCTCAATTCTGATTTATTGCTCAGATCAGATATTTTGGTTTGGCTGTTCACATTATTTTTTAAATGTTGCCAATATCAGATTCCAGTGTGAACTGGTGGTCACGCTCCTGAACTTATCCGCATATGCAAATTAACAAAAATGATGATGGACATAAACATGGACGACACTGAAGTCACAGTTTATGGTTTCATTTACAAGTTGAATGCAGTGGAGGCCGGCTAATTAAAACAAATCGGTCCTAGGACGACATGTGAAAGTGGCGCAAATCAGAATTGAAAAGTTCAGATTCCATGTGATTTGTGCTGTTAATAAAAACAGATCTGAGTCACATATGAGCTAAACTGATTCGGGCCACCTTTGCCTGCAGTGTGAACGTAGAGCCTTATGCCCCTTTTCCACTGCATGGTACCTACTCGACTCTACTCTACTCTACTCTGCATTTTCGGTTTTCCATTGCCAAAATACCTGGAACCGGGTACTTTTTGGGTTCTTTTTTAGTCCCTGCTCTGTCGAGGTTCCAAGCGAGTAGAACTGGTACCAAAAAAGTGACGTGAAACACTGCAGACCACTGATTGGTCAGAAGAGAGAAGCGTCACACGCGTCTGCACAAAAACAGAAAGCCGCCATCTTTAGTGCCTCACATAGGATTTCATTATTTGTTTGCAGCAGGAACAAGTGCACTAACAAAAAAGGATACATTCACTGTGTATTCTGCCTCATTTATTGATGAAACTAAACCAACATCAACACAATTTACCACAGAGCGGAGAGTTTACTCTCACAAAAAGATCGCTGATTTGTTAGCTTATGTGATTGCGTTTTACCATTAGCATTTGGCTAGCGTACATAGCGGGCACAGATCAATATAACTTGCTATTGATTGTTTGTACTAGTAACGTTAATGCTAGTAGAATAGACACAACGTGAGGTAATCATCATCATCCATTTTAAACCGGTTATTACCTAATGCTAACGTTAACGTTAGCGGAATAGACACAAGAGGTAGCGTTAATGTTAGCAGAATAGACACAAGAGGTAATGTTAACGTTAGCGGAATAGACACAAGAGGTAACGTTAACATTAGCGGAATAGACACGAGAGGTAACGTTAACATTAGCGGAATAGACACGAGAGGTAACGTTAACGTTAGCGGAATAGACACACCGAGAGTCTGGTTAATGTTGTGGTTAATGGTGGTAGTAATATCACTGCAGGGCTACGGTGTGTAGGAACCCACCCTATCGGGCAGTGTGGGGACCTCACGCCTTGCATGTCCAGCTGTAGAACAGTTCCTCAGCAATCCATGCCGGGGAGGTGTTCAGTGGGGGAGCTTTTGTCACCCAGTGTGATGTTAGCTTCCCCCGTATCAAACCGGCCCTTTCTGTCGGGGTACCCCCTTTGGTGCGATTGCCTCGTTGGCAGTGTCAGGGTGCGATATCCCAGCTCCACGAGATTCCCTGCTCGTGCGGTTGGCGAGTCCAGGGTTGGCAACGCACAGCGGGTGGGATCGGGCCGCCTATCTACGGTTCATTCATTCATTCATTAATTCATTCATTCATTCATTCATTCATTCATTCATCCTGGCGGACCAGCGACAAGTGGAGGCGGGGGCGCTTGGGATTATCATCACATATGGCTACAGCAGTGCCATATTTACATTTACATTTAGTCATTTAGCTGACGCTTTTATCCAAAGCGACTTACAAGTTCTGTACGACAAGCCATCAGGAAGGGCACAACTCTATCAGCTGAGCAACAATGTTCATCAAAACTTTGAGTGCTACAGTGTAGGTTAGTTTATTAGGACAAGTGCATGACAGTACGGTTAGTTAGGGTTAGATTTTTTTTCAATTTTTTTTTCAGATAATGGTTGAAGAAGTGCGTCTTTAGTCGACGGTGAAAGATTGGACGTGATTCGGCTGTCCTAACTGGGGTGGGTAGTTCATTCCACCATTGTGGGGCAAGGACTGAGAATAGGCGACTTCTCTTTGATGACCCTCCCGGAGCTTGGATAGGAGTAGGTCTGAGGCGGCCAGAAGATGCAGAGCGTATGGGTCTTGAGGGTGTGTAGTTAGAGACCATTGACCGGAGGTAGGCGGGACCGGTTTCCTTTGCCGCACGGTATGCTAGGTCGAGGGCCTTGAAGCGGATTTGTGCAGCAATGGGGAGCCAGTGCAGGTCCCTAAGAAGTGGGGTGACATGGGCCGACTTCGTTGGTTTGAGATCAGGCGGGCCGCTGTGTTCTGAATGAGTTGAAGAGGCTTAGTGGCAGTGGCCGGGAGGCCAGCGAGCAGTGCATTGCATTAGTCGAGGCGGGAGATGACTGTTGATTGGATTAAGACAAACTTAATGCCGCCCTTCGTAGCACGCTCGACATTGTCGCTCCCCTTAAACCTAAAATTAAACGTGCTCCGCAAAAACTAACTCCCTGGTTTACGGAGGAAACGCGCTCCTTTAAAAAGGCTTGTCGCAAACTTGAACATAAATGGCGTTCGACCAAACTCGAAGTATTCCGCCTCGCCTGGAATGATAGTTTACGTAACTACAAAAAGGCACTCTCACTTGCCAAAACCTCTTATTTTTCCAGGCTCATGAATAAAAAAAAAATAACTCAAAGTTTCTGTTTGACACAGTTGCAAAACTTACGCAGAAACAACCAAGTGCCCTAAACCATGCGTTCTCGGCTAACGAATTACTGACATTTTTTACCAAGAAAATTGACCTCATTAGAGATGAAATTGTTGCTTTACTCAACAATCAGAGTCCCTCCCAACCTTTGACGGGCATTCCCCCTGACTTTGATTCCAGTCATACGCTATGCTGCCTTGAAAACGTCTCACTTAGTGCCCTCTCTAAACTGGTTGGCGCGGCTAAACCTTCAACCTGTCTGTTTGACCCTCTCCCAGCAACTCTCATCAAAAAACTCTTCCCAACTCTAGGCCCTGCCCTACTCAATAACTTCAACACCTCTTTGTCTACTGGCGTGGTGCCCCTGGCCTTTAAATCAGCCGTCATTAAACCACTACTTAAAAAACCGAACCTCGACCCTCTAATCTTGAAAAATTACAGACCTATCTCCAATCTCCCATTCCTATCCAAAGTGTTAGAACGGATCGTCGCAACGCAACTTACTGACCATTTATCAAACAATAATCTTAATGAATCATTTCAATCTGGCTTTAGAGCCTTACACTCCACCGAAACGGCGGTTACCAAAGTCACAAATGACTTACTGCTCTCTCTTGACTCAAACCTCACCTCTGTGCTCTTATTGCTTGATCTCAGTGCAGCCTTTGACACTATCGATCACTCGATTCTTCTAGGTCGGCTTGAGAATCATGTTGGCATTCGGGGTCTCGCACTAGCTTGGTTTAAATCCTATTTAACTGATAGAACACACTGCGTGGTCTATAATGATTTAACATCTGAGACCCTCCCAGTGCAATGTGGTGTCCCACAAGGCTCTGTCCTGGGCCCTTTGCTATTTTCGATTTACATGCTACCCCTCGGCGATATCATACGCAAATTTGGCATAAACTTTCATTTTTACGCTGATGACACCCAATTATATATACCTATTAAGCCAAATGATTCCTCCCAACTACAAAACCTTGAGGCCTGCTTGCTTGCCGTCAAAAAATGGATGTCGCAAAACTTTCTACTCCTTAATGCAGATAAAACTGAGATGTTAATTGTTGGCCCCCCAAACCACAGAGGCCTGTTTCAGGACATCTCCCTCAACTTTGATACCTGTCATGTATCCCAGAGCTCCACCATAAAAAACCTCAGAGTCATTTTTGATTCCTCCCTCTCATTTAATGCACATATAAAAAATGTCACCAAAATTGCATTCTTCCATCTTCGTAATATCGCAAAAATACGCCCCATTTTAACTCTGGCTGATGCTGAAACCCTGATTCATGCTTTTGTCTCATCACGTCTGGACTACTGTAATGCACTTTTTTCAGGCCTACCTAATTCAAGCATCAAAAATCTTCAACTCGTGCAAAATGCGGCTGCTCGGATACTAACTAGAACTAGAAAATTGTATCACATCACACCGGTTTTGTCCGCCCTACATTGGCTTCCTATCCAAGCCCGTTCTGACTTTAAAGTGCTACTCCTCACCTACAAAATTTTAAATGGGCTTGCACCGCTCTATCTATCCGATCTCATCTCCCGATACTCGCCCGCTCGTGCTCTGCGCTCACAAAATGCGGGGCTTCTATCGACCCCTAGGGTTAAAAATAAATCTGCCGGCCACAGAGCCTTTGTCTACCGCGCTCCCTACCTGTGGAACAAATTACCTGCCGTCATCAGGGGCGCCTGCTCTGTCGAAGCTTTTAAATCCCTGCTTAAGACTCATCTTTTCTCTCTCTCCTTCAACCTACCTTGATCTCACCTGGTCGGGGACTGACCTTTAGATTAATCTGTGTAGTTTAGTTATGGTACAGGGTACTACATGGTACCACTGGGTAGTTTACTATAGGGTAGTTTAGTTAGGGTACAGGGTACTACATGGTACCACAGAGTACTACATGGTACTGCATGGCACTACAGGGTACTACATGGCTCTACATGGCTCTACATGGCACTACATGGCACTACATGGCACTACGGGGTACTACATGGTACCACAGGGCACCACAGGGTACTACATGGCACTACAGGGTACTACAGGATACTACGGGGTACTACATGGCACTACGGGGTACTATAGGGTACTACATGGCACTACGGGGTACTACATGGTACTACATGGCACTACAGGGTACTACATGTCTGCTCCTTTGCAGCACCACAAACATGGGAACTCTCTAACTCTTCCCCCCCCCTTCACCACATTTCACCACACGTTTCACCACACACATGAGTGCATGCTTACCAACTGTCCGTCTGCAACACTACTATCACCAACATCTAAGAAGGGAGATCCCCCCTTGAATGGCCCTTCTAAGGTTTCTCTCCTCCACACTGCCTGTGGAGCTTTTTTCCCTATTGTTAGGTTTTAGTGAGTTTTTCCTTACCTTCGCGTGGGGAGTGCTTGCATTCTTTCATTTATTTGCATTCATCTAAAAATGTTTGGACCTTATGGTGTTCTTGTTCTGTTCTTGACTTATTGTTATGTTGTCTTCTTGACTTGTTTAAAGAAGACCTGTACGGCCCATGGGGACATTAACGTGTGTTGTCGGGCCCTATAAATAAATTTGATTTGATTTGATTTTGATTTACGAGGAGTTGGGTGGCTTCTTTTGTCAGGAAGGGGCGGATCCTTCTGACGTTGCTCAGGAGGAATCGGCAGGTTCTGGTCGTTGCTGCGATGTGAGCAGAGAAGTTCAACTGGTCGTCGAGGACAACACCAAGTGTAACTGAGGGGTACAATTCCCTGACTGTATTGATAAGTATGGTATTATTAAACCACTACCTCTTGTACTTTAACTTCTGGCCATCCAGTACATGATATAAATATGATGAACACTTTCCCACCTGATGAAACAAAGTCCACACAAATGTATAAATCGAATATTTTATATAGCAAAGGGTATATACAACGTTCACTTAATGACATTTATGATTTGAAATGCACTTGTATGGCAAATGAGTATTCGTAGGTAAATCAACATTGAATGTCCAATCTCTGGTTACGCAGGGAGCAAATATACAACCTGGTTCTTTAGGGAACTATAGCGATGGTACTTAAATGATTATAGCTGGATACACTAAGGGGGGGGGGGGGGTCCCGCTGGTTGTAAGACAGTAGGAGGGGGGGTTAGAAGAGCCGCTGGCGGTATCCCATCTGGCCGACGATTTCTTGGGAGAATTCAGAGTCCTGAACACGATGCCCACAGAACCTCGGTCCGCAGATGAATACAGCTGGACCCTCTGGTGGACGGTAGCTGCCGGTCCACAGATGAAGAGACGTGAGGCGACCTCACTCGGGGTAGAGCGCCGTCTCACCTGGACTCCTCTCCGGGGGGGTAGTTCCAACACTCAGCAGTGTTGGCCGTTATCCATGGAATAATCAAAGCACCCAAAGCATGTAGATAATCCAAGCCGTGGAAGGCTCGCCGTCGTCCGGGTAAAGTAATCCAATGTACAGGTCCACTCGTCCTGGCCCGGAGCTCCTCGGATGCAAGCACCACACGTGGTCTGCCCAGCCTGGTTAAGACTCCAGATAACGTCAGGAACGATGGGGGTACTGCTCACTTTATAACTCTAACCGAACGATGCACCATACATAATAGACTATTATTAGCTTAATAGAAATACGTCCAACTCGACGGTATAGTGCCAAACTATGACAATTCAACTATTAATCCACACGATATCTCAATGCCTATTCTGAGGCCAAGTAGGCCTTACTGCACCACACGTGCGTCGTGGGTGAGGCTTCGCGTCTGTTACTTAGTTGGAGGGTAAAGAACTAATGGACTAAAAGAAAGTTCTACTTTACTTGCGCCATATATATATGCGCTGTGAACAAATAGTACCATTCGTATTTCGCCAGACGTAATCCTACGCGGAACCGGGCTTGCCACGACATGTTGGTCGGCACGATTGAACTTGAACCAAGGGGCATGGCTGCTGGCGCCAGGTTCTCGTCCAATGGTAGAATGAAACTATTATGGGCTGTTAGTAGACTAAAGGGATATTCAGTGCATATTGTACAAGGAATATACAGGGGATATCAAACGATATACAAATACTATTAAATATATATCCATAAATAAATATATATATTCGGTTTAATCTGATCCTTCACAACAGCCGCCCCCTAATTAGTCCCACCTAATTAGCTAAGCAGAGACAGATTAACCGCACTGTCTACCACTCAAGGTCCGCTGTAAGGGTCAGTCAACTCACAAAGTCATGGGGTCATGGTCATCATCGATAGTGTCTGGGAGTCGGGGCAGTTCTATTAGCCTCGCCACGGGTCGTGTGTAAGTTCGCCCTTGGACGAGCACTTCAGCTGCTCGGACCTTGCCATCGGCACCGGTGATCACTTTGCTTACGCGGCCAGCCGGCCACATAGCTCTGGGTAGTGACTGGTCGATAATCATGACGACTGTTCCTTCTGTCAAATTGTCTCTCTCTTTTACCCACTTCTGGCGGGTCTGTAGAGCCGGTAGGTAGTGGAGTAGGAAGCTGCTCCAAAACTTGTCAGCTAGTACTTGACTGTACCTCCACATTCTTTGGCCGTTCGCTTCTTCAGGCCTGTACATTGTCTGGGGTAGCGCAGGGTCCAGCCGCCCCATTAAGAGTGTGTTGGGGGTGACTGGGTCGACATCTGCTACATCACTGGAGACGTAGCCGAGGGGCTTGGAGTTCAATACTCCCTCGATCTCCGTGAGGACTGTCATTAGGACTTCCTCCGCCACAGTCTGGGCCCCAAGCACGGCGTACAGGGCTGTCTTTATAGAACGTACTTCTCGTTCCCAGGTTCCACCGAAGTGGGGTGCGTTCGGGGGATTAAACTGGAAGTCAATCTGGGATGGAGCGAGGTGGGTCTTAAGTTCTGGGCCCATAGCTTGGAAGCTCTCTCTCAGCTCTCTTTCTCCGCCTTTGAAGTTTGTCCCGTGATCAGACAACAATGTAGACGGTTTTCCTTTCCGTGATGTGAATCTTCGGAAGGCCATAAGGAATGAGTCTGTGCTCATGGTCGGAAGGAGTTCGATATGGATCGCTCTGGTGGTCATGCATTTGAATACAATACCCCACCGCTTCTCGGTTCCTCTTCTTCTCTTTATATACAACGGGCCAAAACAGTCCATACCTGTGGAGTGGAATGGCTTGTCGCCGAGTCGGAGGCGACAGGGGGGTAGGTCAGCCATCCGTGGTATGCTGGGCTGCGCGCGCCACTTTCGGCAGTCTAGACAGGTTCGCTGGAAGCGTCGCACCGCTTCTCTTCCTTGAAGTATCCAATAGCGACGTCTGATCTCCGCGAAGACTCTCTCTGCTCCTGCGTGGTGTACATCCTCGTCGTATTTCTTTATGATCAGCTCTGTGACCTTGTGTCGGCTGTTCAAGACTATCGGGTACTTAATGTCATCCGGTAGATCGGGGGCTCTCCGCAGGCGACCACCCACTCTGATGAGATTATGGGCGTCACTCTCGGGTGCCAGGTGGAGCAGTCTGCTGTCTGATGGGACGGGCTTTCCTCCCTGTAGACAGTCTAGCTCATCAGGGAACGAGTCTCTCTGGGCTCGTTGTAGTAGAAGAAGTTCTGCTTCTTCGTAGTCAGCTGCTGAAATGTCAGTGGTGGACTGAATCTCTGGGTGGTGCCACAGGAATGTCTTTAGCTGCGCACTTTGCAGGGTAATGCAGTCATCTATGTTGGGGTCTGTGGAGGCGACTGTGCTCAGTCCACAGAACATAGGTTTCTTGTTCTCAGCCTCCTCTTTACTTGCTTCCCGTGGGGTGGGCGTAGGCCACTCTTCTTCCGGGAGCTTGAGGAATTCTGGTCCGTCACTGTAGATGTTGCGACGGGTGAGGTCATCTAGGGACATTCCCCGGGTGATGACGTCAGCTGGGTTGTGTTTGGTGTCCACATACCGCCAGCTCGCTGCTTCTGTTAACTCTTGAATCTCGGTGACTCTGACTCCCACGAAGACTTTGTATCTGCATGAGTCAGACTTGATCCATGTGAGTACTGTCGTGGAATCTGACCACAAGATTGTTCTGTGCACCGGAATGGTGAGTTCACGTTGGATTAACGTGGCTAGATGCGCTCCTGCTAGGGCTGCGCAGAGCTCTAGACGCGGGATAGATTGTTGCTTTCGTGGGGCTATTCTTGAGCGAGCCAGGATGAAAGCAGTGTGTATCTTTCCTCCCTTCTCTTGGGCACGCAAGTAGGCCACCGATCCATAGGCTACTTCGGAGGCGTCGCTGAAGACGTGTAGATCAATCTTGCATGTCTCTGGCCTCACTGTGGATGGGAAGTAGCTGCGACGTATATTGACGCCTGGGAGTGAGCGGAGTTCCGTCTCCCACTCTCTCCATGTTGAGGCAAGGTGTGCGGGTATTGGGTCGTCCCAGCCCTGGTCCTTGTCCCATAGTGCTCGTACAATCATCTTTGCCCTGGTGGTGTAAGGTAGAATACATCCCAACGGGTCATATTGTCTGGCGAGTGTTCTGTACACACTCCGTCTGGTGGTCGGTGTCGCCGTCGACCTTCCCTGCTCTGGAGTCAGGGGTTTGTGTCTATAGTGGAGCGAGTCTGTTTTGAAGCGCCAGACTAGTCCTAGTGTCATTTCTTGGGCTTCTCCTGGGATGGTCGCCATCCAGGTCTCGCTGCTGGCAGCCTTGTCCGCGGGGGAGAGGCTGCGCAATACGTGCGGGTCACTGCTGGCCCACTGCCTGAGATCAAAGCCGCCCTTGATCAGGGAGGCGCGTAGCTTGATTAGGAGAGCCTCGGCTTCTTCTTGAGTCGAAACGCTTTGTAAACAGTTGTCCACGTAGAAACTGTTCTTCACACTGTGTCGGACCTCTTCATCTGCTGCTGGGTCCTCTGCGACGTGTTTCTGTAGTGCAAATGTAGCACAGCACGGGCTGCATGTGGTTCCGAAGGGGAGTACTTCCCACTGGTAGATGGCTGGGTTCTCATCGCCGATCCTCTCTCTCCATAGGAACCGCAGCAGGGGCTTGTCCTCCTCCACTAGTCTCACCTGCAGGAACATCCCTTTGATATCCCCGCTGATAGCCACCTTGTCCTGGCGGAAGCGCAGTAGCACGCCCAGTAGGGAGGGGCCGAGTGTGGGGCCGGGCAAGAGCTCTTTATTCAGATTTTGGGATCCGATCTGGTAGCTGCAGTTAAACACAATGCGATCCTTGCCGTTATGGTGGACCTTGTGATGCGGCACGTACCATGATTCGGTCGTCTGATCGGCCTCTTTAATGTCAATCTTTGTCACGTGTCCCGCTGTGATTAGCTTCTCAATCTCAGCGCGGTACACACTCTCTTGAGCGGGGTCTTTGGCTAGGCGCCGCTCTGTGTTCAATAGATAGCGCTCCGTGGCGTCTTTCTTTGCGTGAAAGGTGGGCATTCCCTCTCGCCTCAGGAGTGGAGTTGCGTATCTCATCACTCCGCCGACTGTGACTCTCTTTGTCCCTTGCTCGAGTAGGTTGATGGCGTAAATGTCTTCTTTAGAACGAATGTCTTTCTTTTCGTTCTTAAAGGGCATTGTCTCTAGTGTCCATAGCCTCTCGACATGCTGCAGGAGAGTGGTGTCTTCTTCTGTCGTTCTGGAGTGGAGGCAGCTAGTGGCTGCTGTTCGGTTGAGAGATTTAGCGAGGGGGCCTTGTAGTGTCCACCCTAGGCGGGTCTCGACTGCTGCAGGACAGCCTCGGGGTCCTGTATGGACCCGGTCAATCGGGACTATGAGTTCTGCATGGTCGGAGCCTATCAGCAGGGTCGGGGTGGCGCCGTCTATGAGCGGGATAGGTAGTTGACGCAGGTGCACATATTTATCCATCAGCTTGGCGATGGGGTAGGTGTACTGCGATAGTCCTATTTCTTGGCTGGTGAAAGCATTTGTAATCCTATACCGTCGCTCTGGCTGCCCGCTTGCTGCGATAGTGAAGGAGACATTCTCGCCCTTTATCGTCTTTAAATCTCTTCTTATTGTCCGAATTGTCATTTGGTTCTCGCTCCCCCGCAGTCCCAGCTCTGACCCGCAGTCCCAGCTCTGACCCGTCATCAAGGACGGCGTAAGTGTCCATGACTTTATCTTGGTAGCTCAATGTCACACGGACTACCTTTAAGAGCACTTGGGCGCCGCTGCTGCTGGCGGGGTCAATGTACATGACACTTGCCTTGGTGCCGCTCGATGGTGCAGGTGTAGGCCGTCTTCTGTTACTGTCGTGTAGTATATCTAGATGGGCTCCGTCACACCGACTGCACCTTTTCTTTAGGCGGCATTCGGCTGCCATGTGACTGCGCGCACATCGGTAACAGCGCCTGTTGGACTTTATCCATTGACTCACTTCTTCTGCATTCATCTTTGTGAACAGGTCACATTGTGACAGCCAGTGTTCTTTCTCACAGTAGGGGCACACCATCTTCCACTTCTCTTTTCTCGAGGGGGTGCTGTGGCTCTTACTGCTTGGTACTGACTCTGATTGGTGCATGACAGTCACCGATCTTCTTCCATCATTTATTCTCCTGGGTCCCTCTCTGGAGCTTGGCGTGCTCCGCCCGAACGTATCCAGTCGTAAGCTGCTGACTTCTCTCGCCAGGAAGTCGGCTAGATCAAGGAGGGATGGTTCGGGGCCGTTAGGATCCCGGTAGTCTCTCTGCTGCCTAAAACGCTCTTGTCTTGCGGGTGGCAGCTTCTCCAAAATCCTCTCGACGTTAGAGTTGGCGTATAGCTCATGCATGCCCTTTTCCCGTTGCGCTCCCAGCATCCCTACCAGGGACTGCACTTTGATTGACAGGTCGTCTAATGAGCGATTGTCTGTTGCTGGGGGTAGGCGATCGATATGCCTTATCTCTTGGATTACGTAATCCCATATACGTCCATATCTCTGGTCCAGCGCTGCTAGAGCCGCGGTGTATGGGGTCGTAGAGGTGGCATAGGCTAGCGCTATATTGTGCGCTCGCGGTACTTTCAGGTGCTTCAGTAATATTGCATACTTGTGGCGTTCATCAGCGACGTCCACCATCATTGTCTCTAAGCACATCCGGAGCTCCGTGTACTGTGCTCGATTCTCATAGGTGAAGTCTGGAAACGACGGCGTGGCAATGTATGACGCCGTGGATGGCTGATACATCGGCGAGCGTTGGGGGAGAGACCTCCTAGGCGAGTCTCCTCTTGCGCCTCTCTGTGGGCTGGTACCGACAGGGTACCATGGCCCGCTGGTCCAGGTGCTATTCCTCGGGGCTGGTCGTGCGTCGTGCTCACCCGTGAATAGAGTCGGGGGTCTGTAGCGCAGCGCCGCGGGGGTATAGCCTGGGCTGTACTGGACCTCCTGGTCCGGTGGAGTACTGTGCTGTCGTCGGGCTTGGTTCTCCTCCTCTCCCTCTTCTTCTTCTATCAGGTCCTCTAGATCCTGTAGTCGTTTATTTAGCTTCTCCGCAGTGTATGCCGCTCCTTCCTTGTAGCTGGGTCTCGCTTGGACCGGTCTGGGAAGGGGGTCTGCGGGGGGTATAGGCTTGGTCTGTTGGTCAAGTTCAGGGTCGCTTGCTCGGTTAGGAGACGCTGCCCTTGACTGTTGTCTCGACGAGTTCCTTGAACCCCTGGCGGAGGGAGAGGGTGTTGCCTTGAGGATCAGCTGCTCCATTAGTTGCGCTTGTAGCTTGTCGCGCTCGACTTCGCACTTGGTGAGATCTGCTTCTCTTTGGGCACCGGCAGCGGCGCGCTGGGTGTCGGCCCGGTCTCTTGCCATATTCTCTTCCGTCTGAAGGCGTCTCATCTCCAGGCGTATGCGCTCTTCTTCGCTCCGTTGCTGTGCTTGGAGTCGATCGCGTTCGCCCTGAAGTCGATCGCGTTCACCCTGAAGTCGATCGCGTTCGGTAGAGGCTGTCAGGCTGACGAGGAACGCCTGTTGTAGCATCCTCTCCGCTTCGCTGGGGGAAGACGGTTGTAGAGGTGAGCCGCTCCTGGGTGAGCCGCTCGTTGGGGAGTCCTGGAGCTCTATTTCCTCGGCGCTCTCCTCCTCTTCTTCCGTGCAGAGTTCTCTCTCTGTAGGGTTGTCTTCCTCCCGGGGCTGGTCGGGGACTACTTCTTCGGTATTGGCGGGGGGTAAAGGCATGTCAGCTCCCTCCTGGTCCCCACCGTGAGCTTGGTCAGTTACATTAGAACCCACTAGGGCCTCTGTGGTCGGGGAAACCTGGTCGTTAAGGTCAGACATAATTTTACTTTCTACTTTTACCGCGTTTACCGTTTGTCGAAGGCTAGGTAGTTGACTGACAGCGTAATCCTCTAAGTACTGAGGTGTCTGTCGTCTGCGCCGCGGGCGTTCTACGTTAGGAGGACCGTTTCGTGGAGTGTTCATCATAGGCCATTTCAATATTAATAACACTATATTAATATTACACTAGTTACCATCCGGCTCGAAGGACCAATTGTAACTGAGGGGTACAATTCCCTGACTGTATTGATAAGTATGGTATTATTAAACCACTACCTCTTGTACTTTAACTTCTGGCCATCCAGTACATGATATAGATATGATGAACACTTTCCCACCTGATGAAACGAAGTCCACACAAATGTATAAATCGAATATTTTATATAGCAAAGGGTATATACAACGTTCACTTAATGACATTTATGATTTGAAATGCACTTGTATGGCAAATGAGTATTCGTAGGTAAATCAACATTGAATGTCCAATCTCTGGTTACGCAGGGAGCAAATATACAACCTGGTTCTTTAGGGAACTATAGCGATGGTACTTAAATGATTATAGCTGGATACACTAAGGGGGGGGGGGGGGTCCCGCTGGTTGTAAGACAGTAGGAGGGGGGGTTAGAAGAGCCGCTGGCGGTATCCCATCTGGCCGACGATTTCTTGGGAGAATTCAGAGTCCTGAACACGATGCCCACAGAACCTCGGTCCGCAGATGAATACAGCTGGACCCTCTGGTGGACGGTAGCTGCCGGTCCACAGATGAAGAGACGTGAGGCGACCTCACTCGGGGTAGAGCGCCGTCTCACCTGGACTCCTCTCCGGGGGGGTAGTTCCAACACTCAGCAGTGTTGGCCGTTATCCATGGAATAATCAAAGCACCCAAAGCATGTAGATAATCCAAGCCGTGGAAGGCTCGCCGTCGTCCGGGTAAAGTAATCCAATGTACAGGTCCACTCGTCCTGGCCCGGAGCTCCTCGGATGCAAGCACCACACGTGGTCTGCCCAGCCTGGTTAAGACTCCAGATAACGTCAGGAACGATGGGGGTACTGCTCACTTTATAACTCTAACCGAACGATGCACCATACATAATAGACTATTATTAGCTTAATAGAAATACGTCCAACTCGACGGTATAGTGCCAAACTATGACAATTCAACTATTAATCCACACGATATCTCAATGCCTATTCTGAGGCCAAGTAGGCCTTACTGCACCACACGTGCGTCGTGGGTGAGGCTTCGCGTCTGTTACTTAGTTGGAGGGTAAAGAACTAATGGACTAAAAGAAAGTTCTACTTTACTTGCGCCATATATATATGCGCTGTGAACAAATAGTACCATTCGTATTTCGCCAGACGTATTCCTACGCGGAACCGGGCTTGCCACGACATGTTGGTCGGCACGATTGAACTTGAACCAAGGGGCATGGCTGCTGGCGCCAGGTTCTCGTCCAATGGTAGAATGAAACTATTATGGGCTGTTAGTAGACTAAAGGGATATTCAGTGCATATTGTACAAGGAATATACAGGGGATATCAAACGATATACAAATACTATTAAATATATATCCATAAATAAATATATATATTCGGTTTAATCTGATCCTTCACAACACCAAGGTTCTTGGCGGTCGGGGACGCAGTCACAGCTGCATTCTCGACTGTGATTGAAAGGTCGGTCAGGGGGGAGGATTTGGCCGGCAGGTGGAGCAATTCTGTTTTGCTTAGGTTCAGGTTTGAGGTGGTTGGTCGTCATCCAGGCGGAGATGTCGGACAGACAGGCCGAGATCCGCTCAGAGACGTGGATATCCTAGTTTTCAGTATAAAGCAATGTTTCTCAGTGAGTGTGTCCTGTCCTTCCTTAACAGAGCTCAGTACAGAGTGTGTCGAGGTGGATGGAGGGAACGCTGAGGCAGGGACTTGTGTTTGCGAGATCCAATCTCTGTGGGCGAAATCCAATCTCGAGATCCAATCTCTGTGGGCGAAACAAGCCATCGTTGTGGTCCCAAAGGAGGACGCGATGCGTGGCATTTCCTCCCGGTATTCTCTGGTGCCCGAGAAATCGGGGGGAGGTGGCAGACCCATACTGGACCTGTCCCATGGAAGGTTCAGAATGTTGACCGTCTCCCACCTGTTAGACGCTGTCAGGTGGGGGCCTGGTTCACCTCCATAGACCTGTAGGATGCGTATTTGCATCCTGATATTCCATCCTAGGGCTTACCTACGCTTCCTTTGCAGGGCTTAGTGTACGGGTACGAGAGGCTGCCGTTCGGCTACTCTCTGGCTCCCCGCATCTTCACCAAGTGCGTGAAGACCGCGCTGGGGCCTCTGCGTCGGGGGTTACGTCTGCCCTGGACGACATTCTGGTCCTTGGCCGGTTAGGTTAGATCGCCTGGGTTTTGCTGTAGACTGGAAGTAGAGTTCTCCTCTTCCCAGTCAACAGGGGGAGTACTTGGGTTTTTTCTAAGGGATATGGGCATCCCTCTCAGAGCGGCGGCGAGTGGTTGGTTCTAGGCGCGCTCGGGAGGTTCCGTCCTAGGACGGTTACGGCGCTGTCCGTGATGCGCCTGCTGCTGGGGTCCCTCTTGGCCTCCTCTTCATGAGGAGGATGCAGAGGTGGTTTTTTCCAGTATGAAAATGGACCCGGTGTGAGACATATGGAAGTGGCTGAAGGTTCCCATGTCAGTACTGGGGGACCTCGTCTTCTGGGGAGGGTCTGGTGCCCTCACCTGCGGGGTCCCCTTGGGCAGCAGGCTGTCACACGTCACAGACTTCACAGACGCCTCCCTCATGAGATGGGGGGGGGGACGTGTCGGACCAACGCAGTAGAGGGCAGCTGCTATGCTGCCCG
The DNA here is from genome assembly GCF_963971535.1 of Notolepis coatsorum. Taxonomy (NCBI): domain Eukaryota; kingdom Metazoa; phylum Chordata; class Actinopteri; order Aulopiformes; family Paralepididae; genus Notolepis; species Notolepis coatsorum. The sequence continues at coordinate 54,440,730 of NC_140180.1, read as the reverse complement.
GTCTGCGCTACATTCAATGTGTTGGGATTGAAGGCAGTCCTTCTGGTCCTCAAACAGCTCGACCACCTTCTCGTGGAACATTCCTGCTTGGCGCTCTGCGTCTCAAGCCTGTGGAACGTTCTCTGTCTCCGAGTGGGACCTCCAACTGGTCCTGGGCCGGTTGTCGGAGGCCCCGTTTGAGCCTCTTGAGCAGGCGCCATTGGATCTGCTGTGTTGAAGACCGCATTTTTTTGGCCATCACCTCCGATAAATGCGTGGGTGAGCTGTGTGCTCTCTCGGTGCGGCCTGAGTGCCTGTCTATTCGGCCGATAGCGGTGTGACTCTGTGGCCTAATCCAGTCTTCGTGCCAAAGAATATCCGGAGCTCTTTCGCTCCAGGGATATTGTGGTTCAGGTGTTCGTCCGCCTCCTCACGCTAGTGAGTTGGAGGCGGGCCTTCACCTGTCGTGTCCTGTCCGTGCACTGGGGGTTTACCTCAGGACATGGGCTCTTAGGGCTTCCGTTCAACTGTTTGTTTGTTATGGTGGCCCTTGCGTGGGTGAGGCGCTGTCCAAGCAGCGCCTGTCACATTGGTTGTGCGGGGGCGTTGCCTTTTGCTGCACGTTGGCTGGACAGGTCCCCCTTCGGGCTGCTGCCCTGTTAGGGGGGGCCTCGGTGGAGGACATATGTGCTGCAGCCTCCTGGTCCCTTCGTTAAGTTTTACCTCATGGACATGACTGGGGGTTCTGTCTCCCAGGCGGTTCTGAGGTCTGGGACCTCCCCTGCGTCCGTCGGCTAGCAGGGGTGTGTGGGTGTGTGCCACTGGGTGCTGTGTCACACGTGGTCCCGCCTGTACTGTGCATTTTTAGGGGTCTTTGGTTCCCCCTTTTTTCGCACTTTGGTGGAGTTGACTGCCTCCCCCCCTTCGTTAGGTTGGGCGGGTGGATGGGACTCCCCTCCTCCCTGGTAGTGGGGCTTACAGGCCCTCAAGGAGTACACTTGTCGGGTCACGCGTCCGCTCTGTCCCATATCTCATAATGGCAAGAGCGAGACGCGATGACCAGTATGATATGACACAGTTTTTAATCAATAACGAAAGGTTAACCTATAACCTAGTTATATGAATACTGGCAGAGCGTCTCGCTCTTAGCGCCCTGAGGTCCCTTGGTTGGGTTTTCAATGATGGAAACTTTTTTTTCGAGGAAGGTAGAGTGTGACCATGTCCGGCGTCTTATAGGAGGACGCTGGGGCGTGGTCTGGTCACGTGCATGAGTGCAAATTGTTTGTTCATGAGCACAGTAGGTGCTAGGAGATAAGAGTTATCTCATAATGGTAATAGCGAGACGCTCTGCCAGTATTCATATAACTAGGTTATAGGATAACCTTTCGTTATTGATTGAAAACTGTGTTTTACTCTGGCTTGCTCCAAGCCCCCACGGACATAGCTATGCTCACGGAGCTCATGCTGTACGCCAGCGGCCCCGCCTCCCCACACGGAGACAAACAGAGTACTACCTGCAGTGGAAAAGGAACCAGGTACCAGGTACCTAAAGCGAGTAGACAGTAGAGTAGAGTAGGGTAGAGTTGAGTAGGTACTATGCAATGGAAAAGAGGCATTAGTGACCTTGTTGGTCCTGAGACGCATCACATCTAGGTGCTTCTAGCAGCTCAAACACCCAGTGGCACAATGATTAATTTAGCAGAACAGACACACAGGTACCGCTGGAAACGGATATTAAAGATGTATCATTGCTCATCATTATAAGAATAATTCAATTCACGTTTTGATTTCAAATTCAAATATTAATTAGGTAGAATTATCAGGCCACTTTCTAATACAGCTAAATACATATTCAACTAGAAAGGTGCGCTCAGTAGTGCACAAATCTCCACCAGGCGACAGACACACATTTCTACTAGCTCTCTCACAGAGCCAACATGCCTACATTATTTAACAAACACAGACTATTACACTGTTACACTATTACACACCATTACACTATTACACAACATTACACTATGACACAATTACACTGTTGCATTATAACACACCATTACACTATGACACAATTACACTGTTGCACTATTACATGGTAAGGGGAATATATTTATAAATGTTGGTGATAATCAGATCAGGAGATACACTTACTTCCATATTAAATGGCTGGCCTGATGGTGGCACAAAAGGTCATGGGGTCGCCAACGTCAATCAAATTCTTCCTCCTGGGGTCAGGAATGTGCACCTCAAATGTGGACGAAAGCTGTTAACCTTTTAACTCATTCAGCACCAGGGATTAGCCTGGTCCTGTTCTAGCTCTGTCACGCTTTAAAGATAGGAGTGTGTCACCTTGTTTGTAGAGCTATATCTATATTCTATATTACAGCTTTGGAGACAATAGTATAGTCATTTGTCAGTGACTTTCTTCTGTCGAACATGCAAAAAAGAGAAAAAGATTTCATGCATACGTTTGCACGTTATCCCGTGGTGAATATAAGTATAGTTTAGGAGTGATCCGGGATAATTCCTGAAAAGCTGGTTTATAGGGCGCTACGTGTATTCTACCAGTGGAGGTTATTGCATGACTACTAGTGAGGCAGTGCTTCACTAGTATACATACTCGTAGACCAGGCCCATTGCAAGTTGCTGTACTCTGTCGTCTACTCTAAGCCATCCTAGGTTGTCAAAATAGGCAGGGGTGAGGTGGGTTTTAGGAGTAAGGTCAAGCAGTAGTCTGACCAGTTTGTTTTGTGATGTTTGTAATCTTGTTTTTAGTGCCTTTGAGGTGCTTTGGTACCATCTTCAAGGTATTCTTGTTTACCAGAGAGGATATCCGGTACACAAATCTAGTTTGTTGGTTGACTTAGTTTTATTACATTGGATCCCATTTTGTCACAGGAAAGATTTTCCTCTAGGACGGAACCCAGGTAGGTAATTTCATCTTCCCTTTTCCTTGTCACCTTCACCTAATATGTTTTGATCTGGTCAGGTGTGCTGTTTTAAAAATATATTTTTTGCTTCACCAAAAAATTTGGTCAGCAGCCGCCACTGTATTCGACTATAAGCATTGGCGTTTCTTGCCTGGACACGCTACTATTTTCCAAATCAAATGTATATAATAGGTATTATGTTTCATCATGAACAGGGTTTACTGCACTCTCGATACTGCCACCTAGCCGGATCTGGCCGGTACTGCACCCTCTGGGTCCCCGTATGCATTTTAATGGCAACATACAGGTCTGCGACATTGAATAGAATATTAAAATCGGAAAAAAGAAAACGGACCAAATAACGAGTTTACTCATTGTTGGCGCTCAACGCATGGCGCTTAACACTTTGGGTGCCGGGAAACGATTTACAACGTCTTTCCCGGCCATGCTCAAGGTGCCGAGGACGCTGTACAGCGTCTTTGATCTGTTTACATCTTTTTTCGATTTTCCCCGTCTGAACTTCACCGCCGAGCTTTTGGAAGAAAATTTTAACCGGAAACTGCATTTCCTCTCAAATTTCACTAGGTGGCAGTGTCCCCCTATTTTCTAACACTATCACAATAGGGGGAATATTGTACCCCACAATGAATCTGGCATTTGATTGGCCAGCATACCTGGCCAATGTAACCACAGGTATAAAACGTTAGCGCGATCCCAGAATCTACGAGGTTTTGGAGGAGAGAGAGAGAGAGAGATAGATAGAGCGATAGAGAGAGAGAGAGAGATTGAGAGAGAGATTTGAATTGAGATCAGCCTATAGTCTATATTTATAGTGTTATACAGTATAGTGGTAGTATCAGACTAATTGTAAGGTTTCAGCTGTGCTTTAGAAAGTACTTAGTCGTGCTAAGTAGTAGTACTATTCGAGGGATTAGTGTGTAGTCTAGGTAGTATATTTCAGTAGTAGTAATAGTAGTTTGATCAGTTAGTAGTTTCATTTAGATCAGTATGAAGAGACGTAGTGTAGGAAAGCGAGGGGACAATCCGGCGGCGGGTCGCTTTGTTCAGACGAAGCTGGCGTTTGGACCCGCGGTTGTTCAAGCAGCAGCAGCACCAACAGCACCAACGTCTTTGGTAGCTCCGATCGGAGAGAGCCGTGAGACCGTTGCTGGGCCCAGTAACGCGTCTCTCCCCGGGACCGGGAGCGGCTCTACCCGACGCAGTTCGAGGAAGAGGAAGGCTGCCGCTGTGGTCATAGCTTCTTCATGCGAGTCAGGGGACAGCGATTCGACCGCCCACGAATCTGATGGGAGCGCCGATTGGGAACCACCAGGTAATTACACGGTCTTATATATATATATATATATATGTGTGTGTGTGAAACGTGTATTTGATGATTTACATACTGTGACTATGTAACGTTAGTTCGACAAACCAACGGCGATATGCATGTGATTGTGTGTGTGTGTGAAACGTGTATTTGATGATTTACATACTGTGACTATGTAACGTTAGTTCGACAAACCAACGCCGGCGATATGCATGTGATTGTGTGTGTGTGAAACGTGTATTTGATGATTTACCTACCGCTTATTCTGTGACTATGTAACGTTAGTTTGCCAAACCTAACGCTGATATGCATTTATTATATTCTAGCTCCGGAATCATCTGACGATGATCTCGGCTTGGGTCGGAGGTATGAGTCTGATTCATCGCACGATTCAGACGTGGGAGTCGGACACGGTGGTGGTCGACGGGGCAACGGTACGTCATGTTTACTAATGCAATGTGAATATTGTTTTGTGCATGTTCAAATCGATAGTTGAATGATATAGGATATAGTAGGGATGTAGAGTACAGGCCACGCGACCATGTGCTACAGTTAGGTTGTCTTGTGTGCGTGTGTGTGTGTGTGTGCATGTGCACGCCCTTTGAAGTGGCTCTTTGAAGTGTGTAGCTATCATGTAAGTGATAATAGTTGCATGCTGGGCATGATACGACGTGGTGGTGGTGGTCGACGTGGTAATTGGTATGTTGCAATGTGAATATTGTTTTGTGCATGTTCAAATCGATAGTTGAATGATATAGGATATAGTAGGCATGCAGTACAGGCCACGCTACCATGTGCTACAGTTAGGTTGTCTTGTGTGCGTGTGTGTGTGTGTGTGTGCATGTGCACGCCCTTTGAAGTGGCTCTTTGAAGTGTGTAGCTATCATGTAAGTGATAATAGTTGCATGCTGGGCATGATACGACGTGGTGGTGGTGGTCGACGTGGTAATTGGTATGTTGCAATGTGAATATTGTTTTGTGCATGTTCAAATCGATAGTTGAATGATATAGGATATAGTAGGCATGCAGTACAGGCCACGCTACCATGTGCTACAGTTAGGTTGTCTTGTGTGCGTGTGTGTGTGTGTGTGTGCATGTGCACGCCCTTTGAAGTGGCTCTTTGAAGTGTGTAGCTATCATGTAAGTGATAATAGTTGCATGCTGGGCATGATACGACGTGGTGGTGGTGGTCGACGTGGTAATTGGTATGTTGCAATGTGAATATTGTTTTGTGCATGTTCAAATCGATAGTTGAATGATATAGGATATAGTAGGCATGTACAGGCCACTACATTTAGTTACATGGATGTGTGTGTGTGTGTGTGTGTAGATGCCTCACCCCATGCCATTTGATGTGTGTGTGTATGTGTGTGTGTGTGTGTGCAGTGTGTGTACACACACACACACACAAGATCAAAAGACATGCATCCTCTCCAACACCTTTGAACTTCGCAGTACATGGTGAGGCCTCTATATGCAAATTCCATTGATTACAGCACACACATACACAATGGCATGGACACATGGCGAGGCCTATATTTAAATGCATGGTTGTGTAGCATATGTAAAATTCCATTGATTACAACACACACACATGTACATGCTTTGATGGCCGCTGATTTATTTTGTGTTCACACAGCAGAACACTCCGAAACCGAATCCGGGGCCAATACACCAACATGCTTGGGTATGTACTAACTACATTTATGTATGTGTAAATGTATTACTATTGTGTTTTGTGAGACTTACTTACTGAATGAATTTAATCCAATTCAGATTCTGGCGCAGACCCTGCAGATAGTGATGCTGAGACTGGCAACGACATAGGATCACATTCTACTCCTGCAGGTAATTGTACATGGTGGTGACTGGCTGCTGCTAGAGCCTGGGCCTGGTGGTAGCTGGCTGCTGCTAGAGCCTGGGCCTGGTGGTGACTGGCTGCTGCTAGAGCCTGGGCCTGGTGGTGACTGGCTGCTGCAGGGCCTGGGCCTGGTGGTGACTGGCTGCTGCAGGGCCTGGGCCTGGTGGTGACTGGCTGCTGCAGGGCCTGGTCTGGTGGTGATGGTGGTAAATACAATGACAATGCGTTGCCCTAGTGTAATGTATTACATCATGTGATTCTAGAACTGGATGCTAGTCTGGACATGCCGGAACCTGTTGCAGGGCGGAAACGCACATCTAAGAGCGGTAAGTTGGCCTCACTCTGCACACCACTTCCAGCTCTGACCTCTGACCCCCACACCACGTCCAGCTCTGACATCTGAACCCCACACACACTCACTCATTCACTCACACAGTTTGTAACTACGTGGCATATGAATGTCTACAGTAGGGGTGTTATAGTATATTTGTATAATTGACAGGTCGTGGAGGAGCGAAGAGCAGGGCTGCGATCCGTCAGGAAGAGGAGAATGCCTGGTCTCGTGAGGGCTGGGTGCCTCAAAGGATCCCCTTCACAGCCCAACCGGGGTTGCTCCAGGACGCCAAGGCACTCAGATCTTACCGGCCTGCGAAATGGATGGATCTGTTCCTGACAGATGCTTTTCTGAACTCTATTGTTGCCCAGTCCAACCTCTACGCTGAGCAGTCCATTGCCCGGCTGGACCCCACGCTAACCAGTAGCAGGGCACTGCTTTGGAAGCTCCTCACATTGAAGGAGCTGAAGAAGTTCCTCGGACTCCATTTCCTTAGCAGTGTCCTGCGGAAGCCTCGCGTGGACCAGATGTGGACCACTGACGACATGATGTACACACCGTACTACTCTGATACCATGCCACGCAACAGGTTCCAATTGATCTGGCGATTCCTCCACTTTGCGGACAATACTTCCCTGGAGGTTAGAGACAAATTGTGCAAAGTACGCCCTGTAGTCGACCATGTAAACACGAGGTGCAAGGAGCTGTACCAGCCTGAACGCGAGCTCGCCATTGACGAGGGGGTGATGGCATGGCGAGGCCGCCTGACCTTCCGGGTCTACAACCCCAACAAGCCCACCCGCTATGGCATCAAGTCCTACTTCCTGTGCGAATCACGCACAGGATATTGCTTTTCATTTAAGCCATATTGTCGGGAAGGCTCGCTCCTGGGGGACACGGTCGTCGGTCTGCTTGGACGTCTGTCTGGGGCCGGCTATACGCTCTACATGGACAACTTCTACAACTCGGTACGTATGTCCGCCAGGCTCCGACAGTTGAGGACCGACGTCTGTGGTACCCTCAGGAAGCACCGGGGCGAGCCAGCCATCATCAAGAACATTACCAAACGTGACATCGGTGTGGGGGAGCGCATTGCGGTCAACAACAAGGAGGTCCTGATCGTGGCATGGCGCGATAAGAGAATCGTGAAGACCATCAGCAGCTTCCACGAGGACACCATGGAAAAGGCGATGGTGTGGAAGAAGCAGAAGAAGGGCAAAGCGCTGAGGGTGGAGATGCTCAAGCCATCATCAATCCTGGAGTACAATAAATTCATGAACGGCGTCGATCAGCTGGATCAGAATATATCGTACTATCCGGTTACACGTAAGACTGGAAAGTGGACCAAAAAGTTTGTGATGTATCTGATCCAAATATGTATCTTCAACGCGTTTGTCTTGTACAAAAAAAAGCACCCACAAGGGCATTACTCCAACCTCTTCCGGTTCACCAGGGCTGTGGCGCGGACCTACACAGACGGTAAGGAGAAGAAGATTCCTGGGGTGACAGCGGAGATGGAGGCGGAGGCGGAGGCAGGGGAGGAGGCAGGGGAGGAGGCAGGGAAGGAGGCAGGGGGTGGGGATGAGGAGGAGGCAGGGGCTGAGCAGGTGGGGCGTGTCGACCCTAGGGCCCCACTGGGGGACCCGCAGAGCAGATTAGTGGGTGGCTTTGTGAAGCATGTAATGGTTGCATACAAAGCCACCCCGAAGAAAAAGCTACCGTGTAGGAAATGTCGTGTCTGCAGTAGGCGTGGCATCAGGAGTGAGACCAGATATTTTTGCACATCGTGCAAAGTCCCCCTGCATCGTGACAAATGCTTCGCTCTGTACCACACAAAGAGGGATTTCTCTAAATAGTTTCTTTATTAGTTGTCATACAGAAGTACAGACTACTTCTAAATAATCCGGCACACAGAAGTACAGATTACTTCTAAATAATCCATTATTGTGTGATACAGACAGAACCATGTGTACCGGTACATAGTATAGCTAGCTGAGTGTAGTATAGTATAGTGTAGTATAGTATAGTATAGTATATTGTAGTATAGTATAGTATAGTATAGTGTATGGGTAGTTGCACTGTTTTCTGTACAAGACAAATGCGTTGAACACATGTATTTGGGCCACGGTTGTCGATATTGCATAGGCATGTTTGGACCACTTGCAGATGAGACGTTATGTTAGCGATCTAGCTGTATCGACTCCATTCATAATTTGCATTGTGTGTGTATATAGTTTTTTTTTATTTATCTTTTTCCCCCCTCATTTTTACCGTTTGCACAGAACCAATGGTTGCTGACAGTCACCCAGTTTAAAAAAGTATATACTGTAGGTAACATACCACACTTTTCTAATGCAGTCCATTGGCCTATTATTTATATACTTTGGAAGCATGTATTGGATATTTTTTGGTCCACAGATCATCTGGCGCTTCATCCATTTATCAATGGACAATGCAGTCATCGATGCGAGAGACCAAGTAAGATATGCCCTGTAGTTCATGTGACGTGAATGTTACCAGCAAACTTCTAAATGCACTGAAACAATGGTTGGTTATCCTCCAGTGTTCACTTTTTATAAGGTATTGTCTTTGTAAATTACCATAATCCTATACTGTGAATGTTACCAACAAACTCCTAAATGCACTGACACAATGGTTGGTTATCATCAGCCAGTGTTCACTTTTTATAAGGTATTGTCTTTGTAAATTACCATAATCCTATACTGTGAATGTTACCAACAAACTCCTAAATGCACTGAAACAATGGTTGATTATCCTCCAGTGTTCACTTTTTATAAGGTATTGTCTTGGTAAATTACCATAATCCTATACTGTGAATGTTACCAACAAACTCCTAAATGCACTGAAACAATGGTTGGTTATCATCACAGTGTTCACTTTTTATAAGGTATTGTCTTGGTAAATTAACATAATCCTATACTGTGAATGTTACCAACAAACTCCTAAATGCACTGAAACAATGGTTGGTTATCATCACAGTGTTCACTTTTTATAAGGTATTGTCTTGGTAAATTACCATAATCCTATACTGTGAATGTTACCAACAAACTCCTAAATGCACTGAAACAATGGTTGATTATCCTCCAGTGTTCACTTTTTATAAGGTATTGTCTTGGTAAATTACCATAATCCTATACTGTGAATGTTACCAACAAACTCCTAAATGCACTGAAACAATGGTTGATTATCCTCCAGTGTTCACTTTTTATAAGGTATTGTCTTGGTAAATTACCATAATCCTATACTGTGAATGTTACCAACAAACTCCTAAATGCACTGAAACAATGGTTGATTATCCTCCAGTGTTCACTTTTTATAAGGTATTGTCTTGGTAAATTACCATAATCCTATACTGTGAATGTTACCAACAAACTCCTAAATGCACTGACACAATGGTTGGTTATCATCAGCCAGTGTTCACTTTTTATAAGGTATTGTCTTGGTAAATTACCATAATCCTATACTGTGAATGTTACCAACAAACTCCTAAATGCACTGAAACAATGGTTGATTATCCTCCAGTGTTCACTTTTTATAAGGTATTGTATTGGTAAATTACCATAATCCTATACTGTGAATGTTACCAACAAACTCCTAAATGCACTGAAACAATGGTTGATTATCCTCCAGTGTTCACTTTTTATAAGGTATTGTCTTGGTAAATTACCATAATCCTATACTGTGAATGTTACCAACAAACTCCTAAATGCACTGAAACAATGGTTGATTATCCTCCAGTGTTCACTTTTTATAAGGTATTGTCTTGGTAAATTACCATAATCCTATACTGTGAATGTTACCAACAAACTCCTAAATGCACTGAAACAATGGTTGGTTATCATCACAGTGTTCACTTTTTATAAGGTATTGTCTTGGTAAATTACCATAATCCTATACTGTGAATGTTACCAACAAACTCCTAAATGCACTGAAACAATGGTTGATTATCCTCCAGTGTTCACTTTTTATAAGGTATTGTATTGGTAAATTACCATAATCCTATACTGTGAATGTTACCAACAAACTCCTAAATGCACTGAAACAATGGTTGATTATCCTCCAGTGTTCACTTTTTATAAGGTATTGTCTTGGTAAATTACCATAATCCTATACTGTGAATGTTACCAGCATATAATGCACAGCAACAATGGTTGGTACTGATGACTTGTCACCCAGTTTATTGAACATATTTTACAATAAAAATGTTCATGGCATCAAAGTTTCAAGTTTTTTGCATTGTAAAGTATTCTGTATTTTATAATAATGTTGTCTGGACCTACACCAGTAGTTATAAAACTTACTTGTTCATTAGCGCCAGGCATATCAATCAAATGACCAACAAAGTAATCAATCAATCAAACAAATCAATCTATGAATCAAACTATCAACAAAACAATCAAACATTCTATCAAGCAAATGACCAACAAAGTAATCAATCAAACAAATCAATCTATGAATCAAACTATCAACAAAACAATCAAACATTCTATCAATCAAATGACCAACAAAGTAATCAATCAATCAAACCAATCAATATATGAATCAAACTATCAACAAAACAATAAAACATTCTATCAAGCAAATTACCAACAAAACAATCAAACATTCTATCAATCAAATGACCAACAAAGTAATCAATCAATCAAACAAATCAATCTATGAATCAAACTATCAACAAAACAATCAAACATTCTATCAATCAAATGACCAACAAAGTAATCAATCAATCAAACCAATCAATCTATGAATCAAACTATCAACAAAACAATCAAACATTCTATCAATCAAATGACCAACAAAGTAATCAATCAATCAAACCAATCAATCTATGAATCAAACTATCAACAAAACAATCAAACATTCTATCAAGCAAACTATCAACAAAACAATCAAACATTCTATCAATCAAATGACCAACAAAGTAATCAATCAATCAAACCAATCAATCTATGAATCAAACTATCAACAAAACAATCAAACATTCTATCAAGCAAATTACCAACAAAGTAATCAATCAATCAAACAAATCAATCTATGAATCAAACTATCAACAAAACAATCAAACATTCTATCAAGCAAACTATCAACAAAACAATCAAACATTCTATCAATCAAATGACCAACAAAGTAATCAATCAATCAAACAAATCAATCTATGAATCAAACTATCAACAAAACAATCAAACATTCTATCAATCAAATGACCAACAAAGTAATCAATCAATCAAACAAATCAATCTATGAATCAAACTATCAACAAAACAATCAAACATTCTATCAATCAAATGACCAACAAAGTAATCAATCAATCAAACAAATCAATCTATAAATCAAACTATCAACAAAACAATAAAACATTCTATCAATCAAACCAATAAAACAATCTGTCAAACAATCAATCAATCAAACCATCCATCCATCCATCCCAGTCTAAATTGCTTTATAACACGTTCAGTACCTATTATCACCCCGCCGGCACACCTTTCATAAAAGTGCCTGTAACTTCTGTTCTAAATAATTTACCTCCACTTTTATCTTTTGTTGACGTTTTTTAACTTGTAATTGTGAACGAACGAAGACATGCAGAAACAAACGGTTTTTTGCATTGTGTACATCAACTTGTCGTCTTCAAATGAGCCCAACCATTTCCCCATAGTTATAATATAAAATATAGAAATAGCTCCGCTAAGATCATGAGATATGCTAGAATCGTCCAGGAATCCTGGCAACCCACAGTCATTTTCCGGATTTTTGGCCGGCACCCAAAGTGTTAATAATGAGTAAACTCGTTGTTGGCGGATAATGAGTTAAAAGATTTAATATGTGGCCTGATGCTGAAGAAAAAAGGCGATCGGGTCACCAAAATCAACAGACGCAACCAATGACATAATCTTCCCAGGCTTCTACCTGGTGGTGTCATGGTTCTACCTTGTCAGTGCTCCTGCTTCTCTCTATTCACTCTACCACCTCTCATTATCGTTAACTAGTTACAGGTGATTGTCATTAGTGACAGCTGTTATATAAACCCTCCCCAAATGTAGGGAAGCTGTCAGATCGTAAACCTTCGTACCTCTTTAACACTTTCCGCGCGGAGCTCGGGTGCCCCAGAACCCTGTTGCATGCCAGCGTCCACTTCAATGATAGAGCTCTCATATTTGCGAACGCATAAACTACATCTTAAATTATGGCTATGTGTATAATCTGGCTGTCGCTTATCAATGACTTGTTTGCAGTCAACATTGTCGGAACGGATTGTTTTTTAATCGGTTAATTTCCGCTTTATACCATTTTGAAAAACTCTTGTTTTTTGAAAGTTTCAGGAAAATATAAAGATTCTGTGATAAACGCCCTTTACTGGAATATTCTGGAATACACAAAAAACGTTGTAATTTTTCAGCCTATTTATGAATCGTTTTCAAATAAACGCTAGATTATCGATAGTATATGTGTCACCTCACAGCGCTTTGTGCCAGATCTCTACATTTCAATTTTTCAGATTATTCCAGATTGCTAAAGTACAGAATCTAAGCTTTCAAATGATGTGTCATATGTTGAAATCTGAGAATGTTTTGAACACGATGTGCTCAATTATAACTTCTAAAACTGGCTGTGTTCTAGAATACCTAAGAGGTGAAAAGGCGTCTCAAAGGAAGGCCACTTTTCACACTTCAGACAGTTTCAACTGGGCGTCAACAAAACCCCCTCCAGCAACGCCCCTCACCTGAATAACATTAACATAATTAAGTGCTGCCATCAGAGTTCTCTCTCCTCAGGACCCCTGTCTCTCCAGGACCCCCTATCTGGACTGTATAGGACTGTGAAGCTATGTACCCCCCCCCCGCCCCCCCCATGCTGCTTTGACACCAGAATTATTGTTAAATCTATGTCACAACGAGAAAAAGCAACAAAGTCCTCACTCAGTGGCATGGGCCATTCTCTGATGCATAAATAATAAAATAATGTATGATTGAAGTGATGGATGTCAGTGTCACAGTTACACATACACACAGTCCTCATATCCCTCCTAGTTACACACACACACAGTGCTCATATCCCTCCTAGTTACACGTACACACAGTGCTCATATCCCTCCTAGTTACACACACACACACACACACACAGTGCTCATATCCCTCCTAGTTACACACACACACACACACACACACACAGTTCTCATATCCCAACCTAATGTTATGTAGCTCTGCAAGCTGCTTACACACACACTTACCTGATATGCTAAGAGTTAAAAAAGAAGAAGAGAGTATTTGATGAAGAAACTGTACATTGTATGAGGTGGGGTGGGGGGTAGTTACACATACACACATCAAGCTGCAAGCAGAATTATTGTTAAATCTATGTCACAACGAGAAAAAGCAACAAAGTCCTCACTCAGTGGCATGGGCCATTCTCTGATGCATAAATAATAAAATAATGTATGATTGAAGTGATGGATGTCAGTGTCACAGTTACACATACACACAGTCCTCATATCCCTTCTAGTTACACATGCGCGCAGTCCTCATGTCCCTCCTAGTTGCACATACGCACGGTCCTCATGTCATGAGGTGATGAGCATCTTAAACTATCTGGACTCAGTGGTTAAGAGGTGATGCAGCATCTTAAACTATCTGGACTCAGTGGTTAAGAGGTGATGATGCAGCATCTTAAACTAGCTGGACTCAGTGGTTAAGAGATGATGCAGCATCTTAAACTAGCTGGACTCAGTGGTTAAGAGGTGATGCAGCATCTTAAACTAGCTGGACTCAGTGGCTAAGAGGTGATGCAGCATCTTAAACTAGCTGGACTCAGTGGTTAAGAGGTGATGCAGCATCTTAAACTAGCTGGACTCAGTGGCTAAGAGGTGATGCAGCATCTTAAACTAGCTGGACTCAGTGGTTAAGAGGTGATGCAGCATCTTAAACTAGCTGGACTCAGTGGTTAAGAGGTGATGCAGCATCTTAAACTAGCTGGACTCAGTGGCTAAGCGGTGATGCAGCATCTTAAACTAGCTGGACTCAGTGGCTAAGCGGTGATGCAGCATCTTAAACTACACACGTACACACAGTGCTCATATCCCTCCTAGTTACACACACACACACACACACACACACACACACACACACAGTGCTCATATCCCTCCTAGTTACACACACACACACACACACAGTTCTCATATCCCAACCTAATGTTATGTAGCTCTGCAAGCTGCTTACACACACACTTACCTGATATGCTAAGAGTTAAAAAAGAAGAAGAGAGTATTTGATGAAGAAACTGTACATTGTATGAGGTGGGGTGGGGGGTAGTTACACATACACACATCAAGCTGCAAGCAGAATTATTGTTAAATCTATGTCACAACGAGAAAAAGCAACAAAGTCCTCACTCAGTGGCATGGGCCATTCTCTGATGCATAAATAATAAAATAATGTATGATTGAAGTGATGGATGTCAGTGTCACAGTTACACATACACACAGTCCTCATATCCCTTCTAGTTACACATGCGCGCAGTCCTCATGTCCCTCCTAGTTGCACATACGCACGGTCCTCATGTCATGAGGTGATGAGCATCTTAAACTATCTGGACTCAGTGGTTAAGAGGTGATGCAGCATCTTAAACTATCTGGACTCAGTGGTTAAGAGGTGATGATGCAGCATCTTAAACTAGCTGGACTCAGTGGTTAAGAGGTGATGCAGCATCTTAAACTAGCTGGACTCAGTGGTTAAGAGGTGATGCAGCATCTTAAACTAGCTGGACTCAGTGGCTAAGAGGTGATGCAGCATCTTAAACTAGCTGGACTCAGTGGTTAAGAGGTGATGCAGCATCTTAAACTAGCTGGACTCAGTGGTTAAGAGGTGATGCAGCATCTTAAACTAGCTGGACTCAGTGGTTAAGAGGTGATGCAGCATCTTAAACTAGCTGGACTCAGTGGTTAAGAGGTGATGCAGCATCTTAAACTAGCTGGACTCAGTGGCTAAGCGGTGATGCAGCATCTTAAACTAGCTGGACTCAGTGGTTAAGAGGTGATGCAGCATCTTAAACTAGCTGGACTCAGTGGTTAAGAGGTGATGCAGCATCTTAAACTAGCTGGACTCAGTGGCTAAGGGGTGATGCAGCATCTTAAACTAGCTGGACTCAGTGGTTAAGAGGTGATGCAGCATCTTACACTATGTGTACTTATGCACGCTATAGAAGCGGGCTGAAAATCGATTATCTCATTTCCTGATCAGCACACACACAAGCACACACACATAGGGCACACGTTGATATCTCTGTGAAAAAAGCTCTAATTATCCTAATTATCCTAATCCTAATCTGATTATCCTTGGTTGGGTTTTCAATGTTGGAAACTTTTTTTCCGAGGAAGGTAGAGTGTGACCATGTCCGGCGTTACCTCAGATCAGATGTTCTCCAAAAAGATTATTCCAATTCCTGATCACCATTCCAAATATCGATCGTGTTTATTGATCCAACGCTGGGTACTGGAAATATGTATTCCACGCTGTTCTGGGGCTCCACAATGAGTCTGATTGTCTCGGGTAACTTGCCTGAGAAGTAAAATGAGGAAGCAGGATTTTTTCCCCCCATGCGTTTCATTCAATCCATTCCAAAGGGGTGCAGTACCACAGGGAGAGACGATAGGGGGCGGTATTTTCCCAATGGAGCTCAGAGAGAGTTTGCAGTGGTAACGTGAGGCTAGATTGATGAAATATGAATTAAAATCGCTAATAAAAAAAAACAGATCTCTCGTCGTCGGCACTGAGCGGTCGACATGAACAAACGATGTATCTCATTGTTGGCACTCAAAGTGTTAACCTTGTTCTTATTATCTTCTCTGTTGCTTTGGTTGTTCACCTGGATATCTTGTTCACCGACCTTGTCCTAATCTCAGTTCTCATCCTCCTCCTACTGTAGCCTACACGGTGAAGACCTCCACTGGGCCCTCATTCATCAACGTGTTCTACGCACAGATCTGTGCTTACCCTGTGCGTACGATCATTTCTAAGCAAAGAGTGGGATTCATCAATTTCGATTTGAACTTGACTCCGTGCTTACATCTACGCACAGGTCAGACCAGGCGTACCTGGCGCCCAGTGGTAGAATATATTATTACAACAAGGAAATTAGCTTCTGTGCATAATAACACTGGCATGTTCTGTACGAACCGTAGTTAATTATAGTTCATTGTAAAATAGCAACAGTAGTGTAATTATGGTCAAAACCCTATAAATAGCATTTGGAATAATAGATCTTTCTCTCAGAATGAATGCAGCATAGTTTATATAGCGTTATCGGAATATACAGGGTGTAGGCTACTGACTGACTGCGCTCCGCGTAGCTTGATTGATTGATTGATTGGAAAGTTTATTAACAGATTGCAGAATGGGTACAGTACAGTACAGCTCAGTACATACAATTGTTAATTGGGGATGCAGACCAACTTTCGTCTTGTTTACATCAGGGTCCCCCATTTTCAATTCATCATAAATCATAAAGCTCAACTCGTTATTATTTTGCGCAGACTGCAGAAACACGGGAACGTCTTGATTATATTTAAAAGGCTTTACGTTAAACAAAACAAGTGGAATTTCGAAGCTGTAAGCAGAATACAAGTCATATGAATATAGTGTTCTTCCCCCTTTTTACTGTATAAGAAAGAATAGAAAACGCATTGCAATGACACCAGATAGTGGACAGACTATGTATATGATGGGATTCAAGTTCGCGTTTTTGTTGATCATAGGCATGCTGTCAGAGTATGATATCTTCAAACATTCTAGAACATTTGTTGTCACAGATCATGTCCTAATAGAACATAGGCTATGGCATGGATCGTGATATTGTGTGGACTGTAATTATTACTGTACCGGTACCACCCATTGTGACAACAGCCTTGTGAGTCCCGCACACAAACATGATGGAATTCAAGTTCATGTATTGAAAGGCAGGCTACATCATACATGCAGTGAGATTCATTGTTCTTGTATATGCTCTCTATTATTGTTTATATAGGCTACCCAATACTGACATCAAAATAGATTGTAGTATGCCTCTAGAAATCATATGCAGCAGGTAGAAAATTGACGGGAGATCCATCGCGATTTGGAATAAAATTAAGGAGAACTTTAATCCCTGGGTATTAATCAAACAACACGGGAAAAGGCAGTCATATTCCAGCGCGGTCTTTATTAGCCGACAACAAAATAGATGCCTCTAAAAATCATATAGCCAATCGAACACAACTAATAAAGGCATTCATATTACAGCACGGTTATAATGACACACAACCAACGCCAAACAGTGGTCAACGAACGGTCTTTATTAGTATTTTGAGCTGTCCAGGCAGAATTGCAGCAATGGTCTTAGGGAGCCGTTGATATCTGACATCACCGTTTACAAGCCCGCCTTTTATTTATCCCATAATACGCGATAGTGTCTTCTTGGTTCGACAGCAGTGAACAATCTTCGTGGAGTTTCTCAGAGTTCCGCTCGGGTCCGTCCATTATTTCACATCCCATGGGGGGTGTTTCCTCATTTTCATGACCATATATGGATAATCATGCACGAGCATTGACGGTAGAACAAAGTGGTATTCATCAACACGGAGGAGCATAGAGCCTGCGTACGCACCGTGTGATGAATCCCGACTTCCCTGTGCGTACACTAGTTCTACATTCCGTGCTTACGTGTGGAAGTAGGTCAAGTTCTACGCACACATTGATGAATGAGGGCCCTGGAGATGCTGGCCTGCTGGTTAAGACCCATAGACACTGACCTGCTGGTGAAGACCTGGATGCACTGGCCTTGCTCACATGTAAATATACACCCATATTGGGTTTTGCTCCGTTCTGCCTACCGTGTCTCCTTGCCTGCACATTGGGTCCCAGCCACAACCGTGATAGGTGGAGATAATGATGGAGAACAAAGGTCCCTCATGCATCAACGTGTTCTACGCACAGATCTGTGCGTAACCCGTGCGTACGATCATTTCTAAGCAAAGAGTGGGATTCATCAACTTCAACTTGAACTTGACTTCGTGCTTACATCTACGCACATTTCGGACCTGGCGTACCTCGCGCCCAGTGGTAGAACATATTATTACAACAAGGAAATGAGCTTCTGTGCATAATAACACTGGATGTTCTATGAACCGTAGTTCATTATAGTTCATTGTAAAATAGCAACAGTAGTGTAATTATGGTCAAAACCCTATAAATAGCATTTGGAATAATAGATCTTTCTCTCAGAATGAATGCAGCATGTCATATATGTTACGATGAATTGAAAATGGGGGACCCTGATGTAAACAAGACGAAAGTCTTTCTCTGGTCTGCATCCCCTTAACAATTGTATGTATTGAGCTGTACTGTACTGTACCCATTCTGCAATCTGTTAATAAAGTTCTCATTCATTCATTCATTCATGGTTTATATAGCGTTATCGGAATATACGGGGTGTAGGCTACTGACTGACTGCGCTCCGCGTAGCTTGATTGATTGATTGATTGAAAAGTTTATTAACAGATTGCAGAATGGGTACAGTACAGTACAGCTCAGTACATACAATTGTTAATTGGGGATGCAGACCAACTTTCGTCCTGTTTACATCAGGGTCCCCCATTTTCAATTCATCATAAATCATAAAGTCCAACTCGTTATTATTTTGCGCACAG
Source organism: Notolepis coatsorum (assembly GCF_963971535.1). Taxonomy (NCBI): domain Eukaryota; kingdom Metazoa; phylum Chordata; class Actinopteri; order Aulopiformes; family Paralepididae; genus Notolepis; species Notolepis coatsorum. The sequence continues at coordinate 54,421,602 of NC_140180.1, read as the reverse complement.
ACCGCCGAAACACGGGAACGTTTTGATTATATTTAAAAGGCTTTACGTTAAACGAAACAAGTGGAATTTCGAAGCTGTAAGCAGAATAAGTCATATGAATATAGTGTTCTTCCCCCTTTTTACTGTACAAGAAAGAATAGAAAACGCATTGCAATGACACCATGCAGATAGTGGACAGACTATATGATGGAATTCAAGTTCATGTATTGAAAGGCAGGATACATCATACATGCAGTGAGATTCATTGTTCTTGTATATGCTCTCGTATTATATTGTTTATATAGGCTACCCAATACTGACATCAAAATAGATTGTAGTAGTATGCCTCTAGAAATCATGCAGCAGGTAGAAAATTGACGGGAGATCCATCGCGATTTGGAATAGAATTGAGGAGAACTTTAATCCGTGGGTATTAATCAAACAACACGGGAAAAGGCAGTCATATTCCAGCGCGGTCTTTATTAGCCGACAACAAAATAGATGCCTCTAAAAATCATATAGCCAATCGAACACAACTAATAAAGGCATTCATATTGTACAGCACGGTTATAATGACACACAACACAACCAACGCCAAACAGTGGTCAACGAACGGTCTTTATTAGTATTTTGAGCTGTCCAGGCAGAATTGCAGCAATGGTCTTAGGGAGCCGTTGATATCTGACATCACCGTTTACAAATCCGCCTTTTATTTATCCACCTCCGTTACGAGGACCTCCACCTCGGTGTCTGTGTAGTTTCTCTTTTTCGTTCGCTTTGCCATCCTCCAACATTCCACGCACAGGGATTCCCTCATGGTATTTGAAGGGGAGGGCCTGACCATATTTGGTTGGTCGGGGCGGTTTTGGTATGCAAATACGTGAAAGCGTGCACGAGCTGCGGCGCAGGGCCAAGGTGGGATTCATCATGACAGGTGTGCGTAGAGCCTGCTTACGCACGTGTGATGAATGCCGACTTCCCTGTGCGTGCGCTAGTTCTAAATTCCGTGCTTACGTGTGGAAGTAGGTCAAGGTCAAAGTCCACGTTGATGAATGAGGGCCCCTGGTCCGGAAAGCCACATCAATATTCTTCAAATGCATTGTAAATCTGAACACTTTCACAGAACACTTTCACGTCTATTTTTACAAATAAAAGCCGTAAGCGGATCAGAAAATGTCATTGATCTTGTGGCAGTCACAACACTGCTAATAGATCTGGGAGTCAGGTTCCACTGTGATTTTCCCACATTGTATATCAATACAATATCAAACATGCCATTACGGTCAAACCATACTTTGTGTAGGTTCATTATCTTTGAGGGAGGTGTAGATTATTTCATTATTGTAGTGTTACAACCAATAAAGGAACATTTTGAACTTTGAAAATGTCTTTTATATCATAATGTTTACTCATTTCCATAATATATGTTACAATATCCATAGGCCTCTCCGATCATTGACCAATCACAATGGTTTCCCTTGCCTTCTCGTTCCATATCCCTCTTTGTTTTCATTTATAAAACACAAAACCTATAGCGTTGAAAAACAATCTGCCGCCCAGAAGAAGCGCATGACTCCTCCTCATGTGTAATGCACCAGTGTGGTGTAGCACAGAGCCCTCATCTGCTGTGACAGATGGCACAATCATGACAGGTGTTACCATATTCAGCACTGTGCCCTGTGTGGTCCAGATAGATGATGCAGTGGTCATGGCCATAGACACTGATTCCGTGGGTGCTTCCGGGCTCGAGCACCAACGGAGAAGGCTGAGCACCCACGGAAAAAAATGCACTTGATATGCCTGCTGTATGTGCCAGCATACAGTCAGGGACAAATTTACATTGATTTGATAGCAAACTACGCCCAGCATACGTTGCCAAAAAAGTTGATCCACCCACTCAAAAGTCATATATTTAATGTGATTGGCTCTAACGTTAGACGCATTGTCCAATTGAAAGCAATGTCAGATTAAACGCTAATGTGTAGGGCAAGGCGGGCTGGCAAGTGGCAAGTTGGAAACTCGTTAGTTAGCTTGACCTAGCCCAACAAAATGGACAAATCTGTGATAAAAAAAAAACATCAAGCAATGTTACAATTTCCACTGTAACTGAGGGGTACAATTCCCTGACTGTATTGTTAGATATGATACTTACTACCACTACCTCTTGTACTTTAGACTCTGGCCACCCAGTACTAGGCATAAATAATTATGGTAAACACTCCCACGTAGATGAAACGATCCAACACAAATGTACCAAGTCGAAAGTCTGCGTTTAATAATAATTAATACATAGCAAAAGGTATGTAGAGCAATCACTTAATTACATTTATGATTTGAAATAGGATGCACTTTTATGGCAAATGAGTATTCGTTGGTATATCAATAGAGAACGTCCAATCTCTGGTGGCGCAGGCGGTAAATATACAACCTGGAATATTTAAGGAATAATAGCAATGATACTTTAATGATTATAGAACTGGATACACTAGGGGGGAATTCCGGTCGCTTGTAAGACAACTGGAGAAGGGGGGGGGGGGGGTAGAGTCTGGCTGTATCCGTCTGGCCGAGGGTATCCTGGGAGAACCCACGGTTGTGCGGCTCGGTGCCTCAGCGATCCTCGATCCACAGATGAAAGCAGTTGGACTCTCTGTGGGCCGGCTTCCTTCGGTCCACGATGGAGAGACGTGAAGCGACCTCGTCGTGTAGAGCGTCTCCTCACCTGTCGTCCTCTCCGGGGGGGGGGTTTCCAACACACGGCAGTGTTGGTCTTTATCCATAGAATAATCTGTTATGGTTTGTAACCGACCCCAATCGCACAACACAAGACAGGTATGATGGTTTGCCAAGAAACAGATATTTATTGAACAACAGGGAAATACAGGGAAAAGGGCACTGTCCCTTTAAGGGAGAATCACAAATACAGGAATATAATATGAGGGGAAGGAAAGGTGCCTTTAAGAGGCGGGCAGGAAAGGGGACACTATGGGAAGGGGAACGCCTTGGGACAGAGGAACTAGAGACAAGGTAAACAAGGGACAAAGAGAACTAGGGAGAGAGGACTTGGGACTAGGAGAGCTAGGGATAGAGGACTAGGGACTAGGAGAACTAGGGAGAGAGGACTAGGGACTAGGAGAGCTAGGGATAGAGGACTAGGGACTAGGAGAACTAGGGAAAGAGGACTAGGGACTAGGAGAGCTAGGGATAGAGGACTAGGGACTAGGAGAACTAGGGAAAGAGGACTAGGGACTAGGAGAGCTAGGGATAGAGGACTAGGGACTAGGAGAACTAGGGAAAGGGGACTAGGAGAGCTAGGGATAGAGGACTAGGGACTAGGAGAACTAGGGACAAGGAACTAGCTGGAACTAGAAGGGGAGAAACTGGGACAGGAACTAGGTGGAACTAGAAACAGAGGGGACAGAGGGGACTGAGGCCCGCGGAGGCGGGCTGGGAAACAGGGAGGAACTGGGAGGACTGGTGGAAATCATCTGGGCCGCTCTGCAGGACAGAGGAGATAGTTAATGCACAAAAGGGGAAAAAACAGAGCAGGTGCAGAACAGTCCAAATAACAAAGTGAACAAAGTAATAATATCTTCGTGTGACAAACACACAGGGGGAGATGTAAAGTCCAAAAATACTATTCTAAGAGAGAACCAAAAACAGAGGCAATACGCTGGGAGATGAAATGTCCAAACTAACTAACAGAGGCAATACGCTGGGAGAGTGACATCACAATCAAAACTAACCCAGGCGTATGCGTAAAGGTACAGGAACAGCAGCGGGAACGGGGGCAAGGGCACTACGCTGAGTGAGTGACATCACAATCAAAACTCACCCAGCGTATGCGTAAAGGTACAGGGACAACAGCGGGAACGGGGGCAAGGGCACTACGCTGAGTGAGTGACATCACAATCAAACTCACCCAGCGTATGCGTAAAGGTACAGGGACAGCAACGGGAACGGGGGCAAGGGCACTACGCTGAGTGAGTGACATCACAATCAAAACTCACCCAGCGTATGCGTAAAGGTACAGGGACAGCAACGGGGCGAGGGCATCGCCACCGGTTGGCTGGCTGTCCGAGCCGAGGGACAGAGTGCTGGAACAGTGGCGGTGACGAGGGAGTCGTCCACCGGGTAGCCGCTGTCGGAGCCGAGGAACAGGGTGCTGGAACAGCGGCGGTGGTGAGGATGTCGTCCACCGGGTAGCCGCTGTCGGAGCCGAGGAACAGAGTGCGCGCCACACCTTGGTGTGCGCGTCGGAACAGGGAGCTGGAAACAGTGGCGGTGGCGAGGATGTCGTCCACCGGGTAGCCACTGTCGGAGCGAGGAACAGAGTGCGCGCCACACCTTGGTGTGCGCGTCGGAACAGTGGCGGTGGCGAGAGCGTCGTCCACCGGGTAGCCGCTGTCGGAGCCGAGGAACAGAGTGCGCGCCACACCTTGGTGTGCGCGTCGGGACAGTGGCGGTGGCGAGAGCGTCGTCCACCGGGTAGCCGCTGTCGGAACCGAGAGACGCCTCGGGGTGCGTCTGCGAGGAGGAGTGTGCCAAGCTCGAAGGTCTGGAAGATGCGCGTCAGTGCGCTGGTACGGAGGAGCGTGCCAAGCTCGAAGGTCTGGAAGATGCGCATCTGTGCGCTGGAACGGAGGAGCGTGCCAAGCTCGAGGGTCCGGGAGATGCGCGTCAGTGCGCTGGAACGGAGGAGCGTGCCAAGCTCGAGGGTCCGGGAGATGCGCGTCAGTGCGCTGGAACGGAGGAGCGTGCCAAGCTCGAGGGTCCGGGAGATGCGCGTCAGTGCGCTGGAACGGAGGAGCGTGCCAAGCTCGAGGGTCCGGGAGATGCGCGTCAGTGCGCTGGAACGGAGGAGCGTGCCAAGCTCGAGGGTCCGGGAGATGCGCGTTGGTCTAGATGTGCGTCAGGACGAACAGCTGCGCTGGGGTCTGCAGTGGAACGCTGAGGTGCCTCCCGTGGAAGTTACAGGGAGTGCAGAACAGTCTCCTCCACAGGCTACGGCGACAGCAGACGAAGGCTGGAGCAAACATCTCAAGGCTGGAGAGGTCCATCTTACAGCATTGGTAGACCAGAGGATCTCCCGAAAAGAGTCTAGATGTTAGGAATATGACTCGGCATGAATACAACACGACCCCACGCCAAAACGAGGGGAAGCGCCCTGGTATTTAAAGCCCAAAGGGGGACTAATTAGCCTGCCACCACAGGTGCGAGAGATAATAGAATATCAAACAGGTGTGGCCACTAAGGGTAAGGAACGAGAGGGTGGGGGCTAGAGAGAGTGAGTAGGGAATTCCTAACAGTAGGCTTAAAGAAGACAGAGAATAGGGAATTCCTAACAGTAGGCTTAAAGAAGACAGAGAAAAGGTAGTGAGCAGCGGGCAAAACCTCACAGTATCCCCCCCTCCAACGGGAGCCACCCGGCGACCCAAAACAAATACAGACAGAGTGGCAGGGGGCAAAACAAGAGGTACTGGCCAAGCCAGCAGGGGAAGCCACCACAAGAGTGGGGCTAGCAAAAGAAACAGGGTCGCCGAGGGGTAACTAGGGTAGCAGAGGGGCAACTGGGGGAACTGGTCTAGAGGAACTGGGTCTAGAGAACTAGTCTAGAGGAACTGGTCTAGAGAACTGGTCTAGAGAACTGGTCTAGAGAACTGGGCTAGAGAACCGGGCTAGAGAACTGGTCTAGAGAACTGGTCTAGAGGAACTGGGTCTAGAGAACTGAGGGGCAAGCAGGGTAGCAAAGGGGTAACCATGGAAGCACCGGGAAAGGGCTAGCAGAGGGAAGGTTGCTGCCAGGGCACTGATAGCTACAGGGCCTATGCTAGCTGTACTGCTACATCAACATAGAGGCTGCGCAAGCTGCCGGAGCCAGGCTAGCAGAGGGAAAGGGTAGCTGCCAGGGCACTGATAGCTACAGGGCCTATGCTAGCTGTACTGCTACATCAACATAGAGGCTGCGCTAGCTGCCGAGCTAGGCTAGCAGAGGGAAATGGTAGCTGCCAAGGCACTGATAGCTACAGGGCCTATGCTAGCTGTACTGCTACATCTACATAGAGGCTGCGCTAGCTGCCGGAGCTAGGCTGGCAGACAGGGCTGGACCAGCATGAGAGAACAAGCTAGCTGGAAGGACAGTCCTAGCTGTGGGAATACTGACCTTGCTAGCTGAAGGGCAGTCCTAGCAGTGGGAGAAACTACACAAAAAAGTGGAGGCCATGCAGAGGGACCGGGTTAGCTGCTTGGGCCTGGCTAGCTACAGGGCCTATGCCAGCTGCAAGGCTGCATCAACATAGAGGCTGTGCTAACAGCCGGGGCCAAGCTAGCAGACCGGGGCCATGCAGAGGGAAACTGGGTTAGCTGCCAGGGCATGGCTAGCTACAGGGGGGTCAAACAGGGCAAAACGGGAAGCAAACAGGGGAGCTAACCGGGGAGACTAACAAGCTAAACAGGGAAGCTAAACTGGGCTAAACAGGGGAGTAACAGGCTAACAAGGGAGCTAAACAGGACTAACAAGGAAGCTAAACTGGGCTAACAGGGAAGCTAACAGGGCTAACAGGGGAGCTAGAGGGGACAAGAAAAAAAAAGGCAAACTCAACATACACAGTCTGTGCTGGCTGGGGTCGTAGACTTGGTGGGGTCGTACTGTTATGGTTTGTAACCGACCCCAATCGCACAACACAAGACAGGTATGATGGTTTGCCAAGAAACAGATATTTATTGAACAACAGGGAAATACAGGGAAAAGGGCACTGTCCCTTTAAGGGAGAATCACAAATACAGGAATATAATATGAGGGGAAGGAAAGGTGCCTTTAAGAGGCGGGCAGGAAAGGGGACACTATGGGAAGGGGAACGCCTTGGGACAGAGGAACTAGAGACAAGGTAAACAAGGGACAAAGAGAACTAGGGAGAGAGGACTTGGGACTAGGAGAGCTAGGGATAGAGGACTAGGGACTAGGAGAACTAGGGAGAGAGGACTAGGGACTAGGAGAGCTAGGGATAGAGGACTAGGGACTAGGAGAACTAGGGAAAGAGGACTAGGGACTAGGAGAGCTAGGGATAGAGGACTAGGGACTAGGAGAACTAGGGAAAGAGGACTAGGGACTAGGAGAGCTAGGGATAGAGGACTAGGGACTAGGAGAACTAGGGAAAGGGGACTAGGAGAGCTAGGGATAGAGGACTAGGGACTAGGAGAACTAGGGACAAGGAACTAGCTGGAACTAGAAGGGGAGAAACTGGGACAGGAACTAGGTGGAACTAGAAACAGAGGGGACAGAGGGGACTGAGGCCCGCGGAGGCGGGCTGGGAAACAGGGAGGAACTGGGAGGACTGGTGGAAATCATCTGGGCCGCTCTGCAGGACAGAGGAGATAGTTAATGCACAAAAGGGGAAAAAACAGAGCAGGTGCAGAACAGTCCAAATAACAAAGTGAACAAAGTAATAATATCTTCGTGTGACAAACACACAGGGGGAGATGTAAAGTCCAAAAATACTATTCTAAGAGAGAACCAAAAACAGAGGCAATACGCTGGGAGATGAAATGTCCAAACTAACTAACAGAGGCAATACGCTGGGAGAGTGACATCACAATCAAAACTAACCCAGGCGTATGCGTAAAGGTACAGGAACAGCAGCGGGAACGGGGGCAAGGGCACTATGCTGAGTGAGTGACATCACAATCAAAACTCACCCAGCGTATGCGTAAAGGTACAGGGACAACAGCGGGAACGGGGGCAAGGGCACTACGCTGAGTGAGTGACATCACAATCAAACTCACCCAGCGTATGCGTAAAGGTACAGGGACAGCAACGGGAACGGGGGCAAGGGCACTACGCTGAGTGAGTGACATCACAATCAAAACTCACCCAGCGTATGCGTAAAGGTACAGGGACAGCAACGGGGCGAGGGCATCGCCACCGGTTGGCTGGCTGTCCGAGCCGAGGGACAGAGTGCTGGAACAGTGGCGGTGACGAGGGAGTCGTCCACCGGGTAGCCGCTGTCGGAGCCGAGGAACAGGGTGCTGGAACAGCGGCGGTGGTGAGGATGTCGTCCACCGGGTAGCCGCTGTCGGAGCCGAGGAACAGAGTGCGCGCCACACCTTGGTGTGCGCGTCGGAACAGGGAGCTGGAAACAGTGGCGGTGGCGAGGATGTCGTCCACCGGGTAGCCACTGTCGGAGCGAGGAACAGAGTGCGCGCCACACCTTGGTGTGCGCGTCGGAACAGTGGCGGTGGCGAGAGCGTCGTCCACCGGGTAGCCGCTGTCGGAGCCGAGGAACAGAGTGCGCGCCACACCTTGGTGTGCGCGTCGGGACAGTGGCGGTGGCGAGAGCGTCGTCCACCGGGTAGCCGCTGTCGGAACCGAGAGACGCCTCGGGGTGCGTCTGCGAGGAGGAGTGTGCCAAGCTCGAAGGTCTGGAAGATGCGCGTCAGTGCGCTGGTACGGAGGAGCGTGCCAAGCTCGAAGGTCTGGAAGATGCGCATCTGTGCGCTGGAACGGAGGAGCGTGCCAAGCTCGAGGGTCCGGGAGATGCGCGTCAGTGCGCTGGAACGGAGGAGCGTGCCAAGCTCGAGGGTCCGGGAGATGCGCGTCAGTGCGCTGGAACGGAGGAGCGTGCCAAGCTCGAGGGTCCGGGAGATGCGCGTCAGTGCGCTGGAACGGAGGAGCGTGCCAAGCTCGAGGGTCCGGGAGATGCGCGTCAGTGCGCTGGAACGGAGGAGCGTGCCAAGCTCGAGGGTCCGGGAGATGCGCGTTGGTCTAGATGTGCGTCAGGACGAACAGCTGCGCTGGGGTCTGCAGTGGAACGCTGAGGTGCCTCCCGTGGAAGTTACAGGGAGCGCAGAACAGTCTCCTCCACAGGCTACGGCGACAGCAGACGAAGGCTGGAGCAAACATCTCAAGGCTGGAGAGGTCCATCTTACAGCATTGGTAGACCAGAGGATCTCCCGAAAAGAGTCTAGATGTTAGGAATATGACTCGGCATGAATACAACACGACCCCACGCCAAAACGAGGGGAAGCGCCCTGGTATTTAAAGCCCAAAGGGGGACTAATTAGCCTGCCACCACAGGTGCGAGAGATAATAGAATATCAAACAGGTGTGGCCACTAAGGGTAAGGAACGAGAGGGTGGGGGCTAGAGAGAGTGAGTAGGGAATTCCTAACAGTAGGCTTAAAGAAGACAGAGAATAGGGAATTCCTAACAGTAGGCTTAAAGAAGACAGAGAAAAGGTAGTGAGCAGCGGGCAAAACCTCACATAATCACTGTATACAAAGCATAATCCGTGCCTGGGAAGGCGGGCTGTCGTCGGTAGAATAATCCGGTATGCAGGTCCACTCGCTCGTCGGCTCTGGGGCTCCTCGGGTGCAGCCTCACATGGGGTCGGCCACCCTGGATAAGCAGCCAGTTCTCTGCCTGAAACGATGGGGTACTGACTACGATAGTATTCTCACCGCACGAAGCACTACATATGAATAGACTATTATTAGCTTAATAGACTACGTCCAACTCGACGATATAGTGCCAAATATGACTATTCAAATATTAATATACACGATGTCTCAATACCGATGGTAGGCCGAACTTGGCCTTACTCCCACACGTGGCGTCGCGGGGAGGCTTTACGTCTGTCACTCTATTGGAGGGTAAGAAACTGGACTAAAAAGGGAGTCCTACTTTAGTAGCGCAGTATATATACGCACTATGAACAAATAGTACCGTTAGTGGTGCGGTAGCCAGATTCCTACGCGGAACTAGGACTTGTTCGTACATGTTGAGCGGTACGTTTGAACTGGGTCTGGGGGGTATGGCAGCCTGGCACCAAGGTCTCGACCAATAGTAGAATGGAGACTATTATGGGATGTTCAGTAGGCTAGAATGGATATTCAATGCATATTGTACAAGGAATATACAAGGGATATCAAGGAATATTAGAGAATATACAAATACAATTAAATATATATATATAATAAATATATATATTCGGTTTAATCTGGCCCTTCACAACAGCCACCCCCTGATTGGTCCCAGACCTAATCAGTTAAGCAGAGACAGATTAATCGCGTTGTCTATTTACACATAAGGGTTTGCTGTAGGGGTCAGTCAACTTCACAAAGTCATAGGGTTATAGGGTCATGGTCATCATCGATTGTGTCTGGGAGTCGGGGCAGTTCTATGAGCCTCGCCACGGGACGGGTGTAAGTGCGACCCTGGACAAGCACTTCAGCTGCTCGGACCTTGCCGTCGGCACCGGTAATCACTTTGCTTACGCGGCCGGCCGGCCACATAGCTCTGGGCAGTGATTGATCAATAATCATGACGACTGTTCCTTCTGTCAAATTGTCTCTCTCCTTTACCCACTTCTGGCGGGTCTGTAGAGACGGTAGGTAGTGCAGTAGGAAACTGCTCCAAAACTTGTCGGCTAATACTTGGCTGTACCTCCACATTCGTCGGCCGTTCGCTTCTTCAGGCCGGTACATTGTCTGGGGTAACGCGGGATCTAGCCGCCCCATCAGGAGTGTGTTGGGGGTAACTGGGTCGATATCCGCCACATCGCTGGAGACGTAGCCGAGGGGCTTAGAGTTCAATACTCCCTCAATCTCCGTGAGGACTGTCATTAGGACTTCTTCCACCACAGTCTGGGCCCCAAGTACTGCGTACAGGGCTGTCTTTTGTTGTGCACTCTCTATGGTAGTGCAATCATCTATGTTGGGGTCTGCAGAGATAACAGTGCTCAATCCACAGAACACAGGCTTCTTATTCTCAGCCTCCTCCTGACTGGCTTCCCTCGGGATAGGCGTGGGCCACTCTCCTTCCGGGAGCTTTAGGAATGCTGGGCCGTCACTGTAGACATTGCGACGGGTGAGGTCATCTAGGGGCATTCCCCGGGTGATGACGTCAGCTGGGTTCTGTTTTGTATCAACGTAGCGCCACTCTGTTTCTCCGGTTAACTCTTCGGTTAAGTCTTGAATCTCGGTGACTCTGACTCCCACGAAGACTTTGTACTTGCATGAGTCCGATTTGATCCATGCGAGTACTGTCGTGGAATCTGACCACAGGATTGTTCTAGACACCGGTATGGTGAGCTCACGTTGGATGAGCGTGGCTAGGTGCGCTCCGGCTAGGGCTGCGCAGAGCTCTAGGCGTGGGATAGATTGTTGCTTGCGTGGGGCTATTCTCGAGCGGGCGAGGACAAATCCTGTGTAGATCTCTCCCCCCTCTTCTTGGGCCCGCAAGTAGGCTACTGATCCGTATGCGACCTCTGAGGCGTCACTGAAGACGTGTAAGTCCATTTTACATGTCTCTGGCCTCACCGTGGGTGGGAAGTAGCTTCGGCGCATATTAACGCCTGGGAGTGAGTGGAGCTCCATCTCCCACTCTCTCCAGGTGGATGCAAGGTGTGCGGGAATGGGGTCGTCCCAGCCCTGGTCCTTGTCCCACAATGCTCGTACAATCATTTTTGCCCTGGTGGTGTACGGTAGAATACATCCTAGCGGGTCATATTGTCGGGCGAGTGTTGTGTACACACTCCGTCTGGTGGTCGGCGCCGCCGCCGGCCTTCCCTGCTCCGTAGTCAGGGGCTTGTGTCTGTAGTGAAGCGAATCTGTTTTGAATCGCCACACCAATCCCAGGGTCATCTCCTGGGCTTCTCCCGGGATTGTAGCCATCCAGGTCTCGCTGCTGGCTGCCTTGTCCTCGGAGGAGAGGCTGCGCAGTACTTGCGGATCGCTGCTGGCCCACTGCCTGAGATCAAAGCCGCCTTTGATCAATGAGGCGCAGAGTTTAATCAGGAGAGCCTCGGCTTCTTCCTGGGTTGAAAGGCTTTGTAGACAGTTGTCTACGTAGAAGCTGTTCTTTACGCTGTGTCGGACCTCTTCGTCCGCTGCTGGGTCCTCTGCTACATGTTTCTGTAGTGCAAATGTAGCACAGCAGGGGCTGCACGTCGTTCCGAAGGGGAGGACTTCCCATTGGTAGATGGCTGGGTGCTCATCTCCTGGCTTCTCTCTCCATAGGAACCGCAACAGGGGCTTGTCCTCCTCTACTAATCTCACCTGCAGGAACATTCCTTTAATGTCCCCGCTGATGGCCACCTTTTCCTGGCGGAAGCGGAGTAGAACGCCGAGTAGGGAGGGGCCGAGTGTGGGACCGGGCAGTAACTCTTTATTCAGATTTTGGGATCCGATCTGGTAGCTGCAGTTAAATACTATGCGGTCTTTACCGTTGTGATGGACCTTGTGGTGAGGCACGTACCACGATTCAGTGGTCTGGTCAGCCTCTTTAATGTCCATCTTTGTGACGTGTCCCGCTGTGATGAGCTTCTCAATCTCAGCGCGGTATACACTCTCTTGGGCGGGGTTCTTGGCTAAGCGCCGCTCCGTGTTCAGCAGGTACCGTTCTGTGGCGTCTGTCTTGGCGTGGAAAGTAGGCATTCCTTCTCGCCGCAGGAGTGGCGTGGCGTATCCCAACACGCCGTTGACCGGGACTCTCTTGGTCCCTGTCTCGAGGAGGTGAATGGCGTAAATGTCATCTTTAGAGCGAATGTCTTTCTTTCCGTTCTTAAAGGGCATTTGTTCCAAGGTCCATAGCCGCTCTACGTGTTGCAGGAGTGCGGTTTCTCCCTCTTGGTCTCGGGGGTGGAGACATCTAGTGGCTGTACTTCGGTTGAGAGATTTGGCGAGCGGGCCTTGGAGAGTCCATCCCAAACGGGTCTCGACTGCTGCAGGACAGCCTCGGGGTCCGGTATGAACCCGGTCTATCGGGATAATGAGGTCTGCATGGTCGGAGCCTATCAACAGGGTCGGCATAGCATTGTCTATGAGCGGGATCGGTAACTTGCGCAGATGTGCATATTTCTCCATCAGCTTGGCGACGGGGTATGTGTACCGCGACAGTCCTATTTCTTGGCTGGTGAAAGCGCCTGTAATCTGGTACCGTCGCTCAGGCTGGCCGCTTGCTGCGATAGAGAATGAGACATTCTCGCCCTTTATCGTCTTCAAATCTCGTCTTATTGTCCGAATTGTCATTTGGGTTTCGCTTCCCCGCAGCCCTAGCTGGGCCGCAGCGGAGGCGAGCAGAAGGGTCTTCTCTGACCCGTCATCGAGGACGGCGTAAGTGTCCAGGACTTTATTCTGGTAGCTTAGTGTCACACGCACTACTTTTAGGAGTACTCGGGCTCCACTGCTGCTGGCGGGATCGATGTACATGACGCTCGCTTTGCTGCTGGATGGTGCGGGTGAAGGGCGCCGTCTGTTACTGTCGTGAAGTATGTCCAGATGGGCTCCATCGCACTTGGTGCACCTTTTCTTTAAGCGGCATTCGGCTGCCATGTGTGAGCGCGCACAGCGAAAACAGCGCTTGTTGGACTTTATCCATTGACTTGCTTCCTCCGCGTTCAGCTTGGGGAAGGAGTCACATTGCGCTAGCCAGTGTTCTTTCTCACAGTAGGGGCACACTATCTTCCACTTCTCCGTTCTGGAGGGGGTACTGTGGCTCCTGCTGCTCGGTACTGACTCCGATTGGTGCATCACAGTCACCGATCTTCTTCCATCATTTAGTCGTCTGGTTCCTTCTCTGGAGCCAGGGGTGCTCCGTCTGAATGTATCTAGCCGTAGGCTGCTGACTTCTCTCGCCAGGAAGTCTGCTAGATCGAGGAGGTTCGGTTCGGGGCCATTCGGGTCTCGGTGGTCTCTCTGCCGCCTAAAACGCTCCTGTCGAGCGGGCGGCAGCTTCTCCAAGATCCTTTCCACATTTGAGTTGGCGTAAAGTTCATGCCTCCCCTTCTCTCTCTGCGCTCCCAACATCCCTACCAGGGACTGCACTCTGATGGACAGGTCGTCCAGTGCTCGATTGTCTATTGCTGGGGGTAAGCGGTCGATGTGTCGGATCTCCTGGATCACGTAATCCCATATGCGCCCATACCTCTGGTCCAATGCTACCAGCGCTGCTGTGTATGGGGTGGTGGAAGTCGCGTAGGCGAGCGCTATATTATGTGCGCGGGGTACCTTTAAGTGCTTCAGTAGGATGGCGTATTTATGGCGTTCATCCAATACATCCACCAACATGGTCTCCAGACACATGCGGAGTTCTGTATACTGGGCCCGGTTCTCTTGGGTGAAGTCGGGTACCATAGGCGGGCCAATGTATGACGCTGACTGTGGATACATCGGCGAGCGTTGGGGGAGAGGCCTCCTAGGCGAGTCTCCTCCCGCTCCTTGGTATGGGCTGGTACTGGCAGTGTACCATGGCCCGCTTGTCCAGGTGCTGTTCCTCGGTGCGGGTCGTGCGTCGTGCTCACCCGGGTATAGAGTCGGGGGTCTGTAGCGCAGCTCCGCGGGAGTATAGCCTGGGCTGTACCGGACCTCCTGGTCCGGTAGAGTACTGTGCTGTCATCGGGCGTGGTTCTCCTCCTCTTCCTCTTCGTCTTCAGTTAGGTCATCCAGTGCTTGTAGTCTCTGGTTTAGCCTCTCCACAGGATATGCTGCTCCTTCCCGGTTGCTAGGTCTCGCTTGGACCGGTGGGGGGAGGTGGTCTGTGGGGGGTATAGACCTCGTCTGTTGGTCAAGTTCAGGGTTGTTTACTCGGCTAGGGGATGCCGCCCTGGAGGTGTGTCTAGACGAGTTCCTGCAGCCTCTGGCGGAGGGAGAGGGTGTTGTCCGTCTGATCAGCTGTTCTATTAGTTGCGCTTGCTGTCTGTCGCGCTCTGCGTCCCGTAGAGCACCAGCAGCTGCTCGCTGGCTGTCTGCTCGGTCTCGGGCCACGTTCTCTTCCCTCTGAATGCGTCTTATTTCTAGACGTATATGCTCTTCTTCGCTCCGCTGCTGGATCTGCAGTCGGTCGCGTTCAGCAGCGGCGTTCAGGCTGATGAGGAAGGCCTGCTGTAGGGTCCTCTCTGCCTCGCTGGGAGAAGGCGGTTGTATAGGGGAGCCTTCCCTCGGGGTACTCCTTGCGGAGCCTTGGAGCTCTATCTCCACGGTGCTCTCCCCGTCTTCTTCCGTGCCGAGTTCTCTCTCGGTAGCGTTGTATTCCTCCCGGGACTCATCGGGGACTACTTCTTCAGTACTGGCGGGGTGTGAAGTCATGTCTGGTTCCCACTGGTCCCCACCGTGAACTTGGTCAGTTACATTAGAACCCGTAGGGGCCTCTATGGTCGGGGTAGTCTGGGCGTTGGGGTTAGACATACTTTTACTTTCTAGTTTTACCGCGTTTACTGTTAGTAGAAGACTAGGTTGTTGACTGACAGCGTAAGCCTCTAAGTACTGAGGGAGCCGTCGTTCGCGCTGCGGGTGTTGGTTAGGAGGATCGTTTCGTGGAGTGTTCATCATAGGCCATTTCAATATTAATAACACTATATTAATATTACACTAATTACCATCCGGCTCGAAGGACCAATTGTAACTGAGGGGTACAATTCCCTGACTGTATTGTTAGATATGATACTTACTACCACTACCTCTTGTACTTTAGACTCTGGCCACCCAGTACTAGGCATAAATAATTATGGTAAACACTCCCACGTAGATGAAACGATCCAACACAAATGTACCAAGTCGAAAGTCTGCGTTTAATAATAATTAATACATAGCAAAAGGTATGTAGAGCAATCACTTAATTACATTTATGATTTGAAATAGGATGCACTTTTATGGCAAATGAGTATTCGTTGGTATATCAATAGAGAACGTCCAATCTCTGGTGGCGCAGGCGGTAAATATACAACCTGGAATATTTAAGGAATAATAGCAATGATACTTTAATGATTATAGAACTGGATACACTAGGGGGGAATTCCGGTCGCTTGTAAGACAACTGGAGAAGGGGGGGGGGTAGAGTCTGGCTGTATCCGTCTGGCCGAGGGTATCCTGGGAGAACCCACGGTTGTGCGGCTCGGTGCCTCAGCGATCCTCGATCCACAGATGAAAGCAGTTGGACTCTCTGTGGGCCGGCTTCCTTCGGTCCACGATGGAGAGACGTGAAGCGACCTCGTCGTGTAGAGCGTCTCCTCACCTGTCGTCCTCTCCGGGGGGGGGGTTTCCAACACACGGCAGTGTTGGTCTTTATCCATAGAATAATCACTGTATACAAAGCATAATCCGTGCCTGGGAAGGCGGGCTGTCGTCGGTAGAATAATCCGGTATGCAGGTCCACTCGCTCGTCGGCTCTGGGGCTCCTCGGGTGCAGCCTCACATGGGGTCGGCCACCCTGGATAAGCAGCCAGTTCTCTGCCTGAAACGATGGGGTACTGACTACGATAGTATTCTCACCGCACGAAGCACTACATATGAATAGACTATTATTAGCTTAATAGACTACGTCCAACTCGACGATATAGTGCCAAATATGACTATTCAAATATTAATATACACGATGTCTCAATACCGATGGTAGGCCGAACTTGGCCTTACTCCCACACGTGGTGTCGCGGGGAGGCTTTACGTCTGTCACTCTATTGGAGGGTAAGAAACTGGACTAAAAAGGGAGTCCTACTTTAGTAGCGCAGTATATATACGCACTATGAACAAATAGTACCGTTAGTGGTGCGGTAGCCAGATTCCTACGCGGAACTAGGACTTGTTCGTACATGTTGAGCGGTACGTTTGAACTGGGTCTGGGGGGTATGGCAGCCTGGCACCAAGGTCTCGACCAATAGTAGAATGGAGACTATTATGGGATGTTCAGTAGGCTAGAATGGATATTCAATGCATATTGTACAAGGAATATACAAGGGATATCAAGGAATATTAGAGAATATACAAATACAATTAAATATATATATATAATAAATATATATATTCGGTTTAATCTGGCCCTTCACAACATCCACCAATGAGACTTCCAGTTCCACGTAAAGAAGTAACGTCAATGGTGAGTGAAAAACCAATTAAATATTTTATATTTAGTAGCTGTGTGGGCCTATATGTGTTGATTATTAATTAATTGGCTGTATTTTACTGCATGCGTTGGTATGCTTTCTTTCCATGGGTAACGATAATATAACTTTGTTGGCTTGTTAATTAATGGTATGCTGCGTTCATTATGGGTGTTCTAGCAGCGGTGTCTCACACCCACGGTGGTGTTGGATTGTGCACTTGGTCTACAATTCTACGTGTGCGTCTGTGTGTGTGTGTGTGTGTGTGCGTGTGTGTGTGTGTGTGTGTGTGTGTGTGTGTGTGTGTGTGTGTGTGTGTGCACACGCGCGTGTGTGTGTATAGGTCGCTGTTCATTTCCTATAGTGCTGAAATGTGTGCGATTGACTCCATCCAAATCCGTATAGCAACAAGTCATGTAGGCTATGGCTATTGGATAAGGTTTATCTTGGGCGTGGGGCATTCAACTGTTTTGAGCACCCACTGGCAGAAACATAAATCTGTGCCTATGTCCATCAAGCCAGTGATTCTCAACCTCTTTCACGTTGGACTCCCATATTGATACAAATTAGACTGCAGACTGTTGTTAGAAGTTCAGAATTCCATAACTGTCTATGCCATAGTTGGGAAGCTAACAGTGGGAAGAATAAATGATCTGAACAGTACTTTGTATACATTATCTCATTCTGCTAAACTTTTTGTCAATGAAATACTAGTTTACTTAAGATTAGGTTACATCTTTTCTTATGCATTATAACGGACACTATATAGAAAAGCAGCCATTACACTACCATCAGAAGTGCTGCAGCGCCTAGCTTTCTGATTATGCCAAGACTTAACCCTCTAAAAAGGTTAAGCATCTGGATCATTGTCAGACTCAGCATATTGATAGATTTGTCAGCTGGAGATTGATTACCTGCCTATTTGACTGTAGATCAAATATGTTTAGGTCAAGACAACGTGTAAACCAAGTAGCTTCCAGCAGCATTGAATACATAATTCTGGCATGCTTTTCTGAATTACATGTAGGTCTGGCCCTGAGGTACAGTATGATGCTGCTTAGTAGGAAGGGCACCAATGACCATGCAGTGGGCTGCAGTGTTCATACAGTATTGCAGTAATAAAGACAAGCATAAAGATTGATCAGAAATACACAAGGGTCACTTTCAATACTTACACTGAGTGCTGTGTTCATTTTAAAAGCTTTTACACCCATGGGTCTTTGGACAGTGACACAACTCATACTGTACATGTCATAACTATTACTATTAATATGGAGCTGAACCATACTCACCATCCAGTACTATTACTGTTAATGACACAATTACTAGGACAGAATGTCAACAAATCAGAGGAACAGTTCAAATTACTGCTAGATTATAATCCGAAAACTGGGGGGAAGAAACCAGCCATAATGGTGTGTTCCCTTCCCACCTAGCTTGTTTACTCCTTTCATTTGATTTGTTTGGTCAGGTGAGAACAATGCCATTCAAGCTGTGCAACGAGACTTTCTGAACATGCAGGTCTTGGTCCTCCTTCCAAGCAAATTGGGGTGCAGTTCATTAGGAACTCGTGCAATCTGAATCAAAGACTGGAAACAACCCCAATATATGTGGGTAAAGGGAGACAGATTTTGACATTTGATATCAGATGTACAGTAGTTACTTATGCTTGGATGGCTGAGAATTGCTGTTTTAAACAACACTTGGATCAGTACCGAGTGAAAGGCAAGAAATTAGAAAGGGTCCACGTAAAATATATTTGGGGAATTCAAGGTCTAAAAATATTTTAGAAGGGGAGGCCATTTTGATCTGTATAGAAAATGTCAAGATAGACCGCTCCCTCAAAATTCGATACTGGGTGCTGAAATCCCATTAAGTAATATATAAAAAAAGAAGCAGTGAAGCTGGACCAGCACTCTCAGGTTCAAGTATTTAATGGCAGCCTGAAACAAACATGTTTCGGAATTACTTATTCCTTCGTCAGCTATAACACTGACGAAGGAATAAGTAATTCCGAAACATGTTTGTTTCAGGCTGCCATTAAATACTTGAACCTGAGAGTGCTGGTCCAGCTTCACTGCTTTTTTTTTTTATATGATCTGTATAGAAAACAATGAGGATACAGTAGATATTGTAACATTTCCAATAAGGGGACAAGACCGGGGATGAACCTAATGTAATTCTATGTGACAACTAGAGAAAGCGAGAGTCCAAACAGCAGAGCACAGCAAAAATAAAAATGACAAAGTTTAGCCCCCTGGCAGAGCTAACAGAGCTTACATATCAAAGAATAACAGACTTGCACCTACGGTATACACCTAGGATCATGTAAATATTCATTGCTCCTTCTATGACTTGTGGGCAAGGCAGGGATGCATGGACATGTAAAAATAACACCTAAATGCAAGTCCAGGTGGATGTTTCTTTATCCGGTGAAGTTTGTTTATTCAGGAAACCCAATTTGGATTGACTGGAAATGCCCCATTCTTCTGAAAGAAATTTGGTTTAATAGAAATTATCCTTGTACTGTGCAGTCTATAACTCTTCATATGACTCTATGCCTATGTAAAGAGGGATGTGACTGTTTGCACCCCTCTGCCTAATGTTATTCATCATACTATTTAATATACAGTCAAACATAATAGTGTCACTGCCAACCATGTAGGCCTCTGTACAGAGGGATGTGACTGTTGGGACCTCTCAACTGTTTCAACAGATGTTAATATTCAGCAGTAGCGACCATTATATTCATCCTACCATCCTACCAACAACAGATGGTTAAGAGGAAATATAAGAAAAATTATAAAGAGAGTATTGTTGAATGAGGCCCAATGTGCACCACCTGTCAATCAGAGGCTGGGAATTAGTATTTAATTTAAGAATTCAGCGTAAAGCTGCTGGCACCTCTGGGAGTCTGTAGAAAACCTTTGTGGCATGGGCTTGAACAGTGATGCAGAGCTTGTTTTATTTCAGCTGGGCAGGTAAACTCACTCTTGCTAATTTCTCTGAAGTTGCCTGCGAAGCTTTAACTTTTGAAATGCAACGACATTCTATACTGTATTATAACTTTGGAAATTGTATTATTTTGTCCTTAATAGGTATTAAAAAGGTCTTACAAGTCATTAAATGTGTGATGAAGTTTAGGTGTGTGATGTCCTGTGGCAAGGTGGCAGATATGATGAGGAAAAATAACAAATACGTAGCTAAATGCATCTGTCTGGGCCACAGTCATAAAGAAATGCATGACAAAAATGTTTTGGGGAAGTAATAAGTATACTAAGTATGTAATAAGGATTTATTTGGGAGGAATCTTGGTGATTGCATTTACGTCGATTCTCCAGATATCCTCGGAATTAAATACATTTTTAATGCAAAGGTATATCAACAACAATCGGTTCACTGTTGACAACAGAGAGTTAGAGAGAGCTGAGCGAGAGCTGGGTATACCAGCAAGCATTATGTAGTATCACCCTCTTGTATTCTAAAGTTGTAACTTTTCCTGAATGGAGGCCGCATACTGTAGGCTAAACCCACCTCCACTGATCTGCAGATCATTTGATTATCTACACCCCTAAAGGCAGCGTAGACTGTGTGCTTTTATGAACTTAGAAATCTGAAAAGACTCTTACATGACAAGTAAAGTAACTTACACTGTGTGTGGGTGCATTATGATGAATTGAAATTGAAATGAATTGACAAAAGTCTTTCTCTGGTCTGCATCCCCTTAACAATTGTATGTATTGAGCTGTACTGTACTGTACCCATTCTGCAATCTGTTAACACTTTGGGTGCCATGGGTTAAATTCATTATATACCATAGGTTGCCGGCTCTATTTGTCTATGGAGAAGTACCCCTTCTTTGCATGGCTATAACTTTTTTAAATGCTATTGCTACATTGCCATTATTAGGGCCCATTCAAAGTCCTATATCAATTGTTCATTGTGTAGCAACGTTAAACTTTTTCATTCACATATTCATAGTAAAGTATGGTCTAATGTATAAGTATGTTTTCATCTCTTTCTGCAGCTTTCTCCAGAACGTGATCTATAGCCCCAAATGCATTATATTGATGATGAAATACAGTTTGATGGCAATCAGGGCGATATAGAAAAGTTTCAATTGGACGTACTTCTAGAATGATCTACGTATGATCTGATGATGACCGGATGGGCGGGGGATCGTTTATTGTGCAGCTTTACTCCCGCTGCTGGGGTGAAGGGATGGACAGGATGCCACTCAGTTGTAAAAAGGTTTTAATTCTTTTCTCCAACAGGTTACAAACCTTGAAACAAAACACACATTCAATCAATAACTACCACAATACTACTATCATTCTTAAAACAAATCGCTTACACACATTCACTCACCAGTCCTCACTCGTTTCCCTTCGCTGCTGTCAAATTCCCCGCAACTTCCTGTTTACCGTTTCACTGACACCACGTGACGTATCTCGACCAATTACAGCCCACTCCTCGCTACGTCCCTGGATCACATGTGAAATGAATACACCTCCATTCACAACTTTAACCAAGCATACAGTGCCTCCATACATCCGAAATGACAATATAATTATAACCATAGCTCAACTACCACTAATCAACATTCACATAAACGCACTCATAAAAAACAACACAAAAAAAAACATTACTTATTTACAAACACAGACTAAAGTGCACCTAACCTCCACCACCACAATAGAAAGTTGCACACCTCCCACTTGGTATCCTGGTCTTTAGACCCAAGGAGACCACAACAGATAAACACTCTCCCTTGGTGGTGGACACAAGCCTGTTCAGAGTTGACTCAGGGAATGCTACTCCCTTTTTAGCTGCCAAACAAAGTTCTCGGAAGCGGCCCCAAGCTCCCATGCTTCGAGGACAGACCCTCTTTTTGAAGATGAAGAAATGCCCCTTCAAGGACAAAAATGTCTCATATTTATTTTGTTACAGCTTGAGTTTGAGATGTAATGTCTTCCATTTATTCTGTGAAACTGAAATCTCAGTTCCATTGCTAACAGGCTGTTGTAGTTTCCAGCTGTTTCAGAGAGCTTCTGTGCTCATATTCCATTCTTCCCAACTGTGCTATTAGACCATTGTTCTCTTCAGCATGTTTCAGCCTTTCAATTGAGGCAGAATCCATGACATGGGCAATGGCTGCATCATTCTCCTTCAGCTGTTGACCGAGTCCAGCAAGTAATTCCTTTCTTTGACTTATTTGAACGTTGATGCAGTTGATTAGCTCATCTTTGGCTTGCAATTCATTGTGTAGACAATGATGTTTGTTAACTGCCTCTCTCACTTTATCTGACTCTTTATGGAACTGTACGTGGAGATGCTCCACTTTCTCCTTCAGGGCAGAGGCCCCTTCACACTCATCATGGTGGATCTTCTCTCTCTCCTCAAGACTGTACTCAGTCATTTGCAACTGTACTGATACTTTATCCAATTCACTTTTTAAAGAATTAATCTCAGACTGATGACTTTCTTGTGACCGTTTCATCATAGTATGTAAAGAGGCCTTTTCTTCCTCTAATGCAACACATTTCTCAGCCATGGTTAGCGACAAAATTGACAAATCTTTATCAGCACACTTTTTGCTTGCATCAAGTGCTTTGCCTCCCACTCTGCTCTCTCTATGGCTCCACCTCGGATTCGCCACTTGTTCACCGCTCGGCGGACCCAGCTGATGGCCCCCCCACAGAGCTTGGCCAAGCTGCTGAACCTTACACACAGCCTCTCTGGCATTGGGCAACACCAGGGTTTCGAGCGCCAGACTCGAAACCTCACCAGATTGCTTGGGCTGACTTCTTTCACGCCTCCCACTTTGACCGGACTGAACCCATGGCTTGAGAGAGAAGCCTCCAGCGGGGAGGATCTCTTCCACTCCTCTCGTGACCTTGTCCAGTTTCTGAGCCCTTTTTCTTTTGGTGTTTACCAGCTCGCAGGAGATCTCCTCCACCTTGATCGCTTTTGCTCTCATAGAGTGTGCAAAATGAGTCTTAGAGTTGTGGATTGACATCTCCATCTCCTCAAACAGATCAGGGTGCGTTCCCCCCACAGTCTTCCCTAGCGGGCCGTCCCACAGCACCAGATCTCCCACTCTCTTCATCCGCTGTGGAGCAAGCCGACCCTCCCAGTGGCTGATCAAGAGCTTGATCTTCTCTGGCCGGACCAGCTCCTCTGTTTTGACTTCTGGGAAGAATCTTTTAAGCTGCTTCGGGCTGACGACTCTGCCTGCTCGGGCGATTTCATCCAGGCCATAACAGACTATCTGGTGGGGACTCCATGTGTCCTCTGAAATACGCATCCTGACCTTGAGCAGGTACCTTTCTGTCTTGACTCTCACTTTCATCCCACCAACTCCATGCACAACCAACGTTATCTTCTCCCCTCTCAGTCTGAGTCTTTTGGCAGCTTGGTGGGTTATGTAGTTGGTGTCGGACGCAAGGTCTACTAGGGTCCCAATAGTTTGCCCTCCGTTTGTCATGACCTCCATGATCATCATAAGCAGAGGATGCTCCCTCAGGCCATTTTTTCCACGGAGACTACCACCCTTACTGCTTGTGCTCATTGACACTGTTGTTTAGTTTGTAACTGTGCAGCTTTACTCCCGCTGCTGGGGTGAAGGGATGGACAGGATGCCACTCAGTTGTAAAAAGGTTTTAATTCTTTTCTCCAACAGGTTACAAACCTTGAAACAAAACACACATTCAATCAATAACTACCACAATACTACTATCATTCTTAAAACAAATCGCTTACACACATTCACTCACCAGTCCTCACTCGTTTCCCTTCGCTGCTGTCAAATTCCCCGCAACTTCCTGTTTACCGTTTCACTGACACCACGTGACGTATCTCGACCAATTACAGCCCACTCCTCGCTACGTCCCTGGATCACATGTGAAATGAATACACCTCCATTCACAACTTTAACCAAGCATACAGTGCCTCCATACATCCGAAATGACAATATAATTATAACCATAGCTCAACTACCACTAATCAACATTCACATAAACGCACTCATAAAAAACAACACAAAAAAAAACATTACTTATTTACAAACACAGACTAAAGTGCACCTAACCTCCACCACCACAATAGAAAGTTGCACACCTCCCACTTGGTATCCTGGTCTTTAGACCCAAGGAGACCACAACAGATAAACACTCTCCCTTGGTGGTGGACACAAGCCTGTTCAGAGTTGACTCAGGGAATGCTACTCCCTTTTTAGCTGCCAAACAAAGTTCTCGGAAGCGGCCCCAAGCTCCCATGCTTCGAGGACAGACCCTCTTTTTGAAGATGAAGAAATGCCCCTTCAAGGACAAACATGTCACATATTTATTTTGTTACAGCTTGAGTTTGAGATGTAATGTCTTCCATTTATTCTGTGAAACTGAAATCTCAGTTCCATTGCTAACAGGCTGTTGTAGTTTCCAGCTGTTTCAGAGAGCTTCTGTGCTCATATTCCATTCTTCCCAACTGTGCTATTAGACCATTGTTCTCTTCAGCATGTTTCAGCCTTTCAATTGAGGCAGAATCCATGACATGGGCAATGGCTGCATCATTCTCCTTCAGCTGTTGACCGAGTCCAGCAAGTAATTCCTTTCTTTGACTTATTTGAACGTTGATGCAGTTGATTTGCTCATCTTTGGCTTGCAATTCATTGTGTAGACAATGATGTTTGTTAACTGCCTCTCTCACTTTATCTGACTCTTTATGGAACTGTACGTGGAGATGCTCCACTTTCTCCTTCAGGGCAGAGGCCCCTTCACACTCATCATGGTGGATCTTCTCTCTCTCCTCAAGACTGTACTCAGTCATTTGCAACTGTACTGATACTTTATCCAATTCACTTTTTAAAGAATTAATCTCAGACTGATGACTTTCTTGTGACCGTTTCATCATAGTATGTAAAGAGGCCTTTTCTTCCTCTAATGCAACACATTTCTCAGCCATGGTTAGCGACAAAATTGACAAATCTTTATCAGCACACCTTTTGCTTGCATCAAGTGCTTTGCCTCCCACTCTGCTCTCTCTATGGCTCCACCTCGGATTCGCCACTTGTTCACCGCTCGGCGGACCCAGCTGATGGCCCTCCCACAGAGCTTGGCCAAGCTGCTGAACCTTACACACAGCCTCTCTGGCATTGGGCAACACCAGGGTTTCGAGCGCCAGACTCGAAACCTCACCAGATTGCTTGGGCTGACTTCTTTCACGCCTCCCACTTTGACCGGACTGAACCCATGGCTTGAGAGAGAAGCCTCCAGCGGGGAGGATCTCTTCCACTCCTCTCGTGACCTTGTCCAGTTTCTGAGCCCTTTTTCTTTTGGTGTTTACCAGCTCGCAGGAGATCTCCTCCACCTTGATCGCTTTTGCTCTCATAGAGTGTGCAAAATGAGTCTTAGAGTTGTGGATTGACATCTCCATCTCCTCAAACAGATCAGGGTGCGTTCCCCCCACAGTCTTCCCTAGCGGGCCGTCCCACAGCACCAGATCTCCCACTCTCTTCATCCGCTGTGGAGCAAGCCGACCCTCCCAGTGGCTGATCAAGAGCTCGATCTTCTCTGGCCGGACCAGCTCCTCTGTTTTGACTTCTGGGAAGAATCTTTTAAGCTGCTTCGGGCTGACGACTCTGCCTGCTCGGGCGATTTCATCCAGGCCATAACAGACTATCTGGTGGGGACTCCATGTGTCCTCTGAAATACGCATCCTGACCTTGAGCAGGTACCTTTCTGTCTTGACTCTCACTTTCATCCCACCAACTCCATGCACAACCAACGTTATCTTCTCCCCTCTCAGTCTGAGTCTTTTGGCAGCTTGGTGGGTTATGTAGTTGGTGTCGGACGCAAGGTCTACTAGGGTCCCAATAGTTTGCCCTCCGTTTGTCATGACCTCCATGATCATCATAAGCAGAGGATGCTCCCTCAGGCCATTTTTTCCACGGAGACTACCACCCTTACTGCTTGTGCTCATTGACACTGTTGTTTAGTTTGTAACTGTGCAGCTTTACTCCCGCTGCTGGGGTGAAGGGATGGACAGGATGCCACTCAGTTGTAAAAAGGTTTTAATTCTTTTCTCCAACAGGTTACAAACCTTGAAACAAAACACACATTCAATCAATAACTACCACAATACTACTATCATTCTTAAAACAAATCGCTTACACACATTCACTCACCAGTCCTCACTCGTTTCCCTTCGCTGCTGTCAAATTCCCCGCAACTTCCTGTTTACCGTTTCACTGACACCACGTGACGTATCTCGACCAATTACAGCCCACTCCTCGCTACGTCCCTGGATCACATGTGAAATGAATACACCTCCATTCACAACTTTAACCAAGCATACAGTGCCTCCATACATCCGAAATGACAATATAATTATAACCATAGCTCAACTACCACTAATCAACATTCACATAAACGCACAGCATAAAAAACAACACAAAAAAAAACATTACTTATTTACAAACACAGACTAAAGTGCACCTAACCTCCACCACCACAATAGAAAGCTGCACATTTATAATTCCGTGGGCAGCGTTATATCATTCATCTAGTGTGGGTCATATGTTCATCATAACAGTTTATATGGAATACGTTAGAAAATAACGCTGGATCTTACCAGATCTTCCTCGCGCCGTTGGACGATCAGCGTGGTGTAGACCGTTTTCGATTATGGGATGTTTATCCTGATGAACCATTTCCAGCTTGTATAATACTATATACGTCCAAATCATGTTGTTTATCGAGTTATTGGCAATGGATCGCTATTATATTGTGACGAGCCAGAGTCCCGGGACATGTACCGAGTGCCCGGAAGTAATATGGCCGACCAGCACAACCTCCACGGCACTTCCTGTTTGGCGATTGCGCCGATCGGCCACCAGATGGCGCTCCTGAACCGCCAGAGAGCTCAGTGGGTCCTCCTGGTGGATCTCAGGCCAGCGGAGGGGAAATATGAATCCGATCACAGATTTTTGAAATATTGATATTAAAGACGCTGTACAGCGTCCTTCGGCAACTTGAGCATGGCCGGGAATGACGCTGTAAAGCGTTTCCCGGCAGTTAAAGTGTTAATAAAGTCTTCAATCAATCATTCAATCAATCAATCAATCAATCAATCAATCAATCAATCAATCAATCAATCAATCAATCAATCAATCAATCAATTCAATCAATCAATCAATGCTTGAAGCACTATCCTGTATCATGTTGTAAACAAGTGCCACAGAGCCGATTACCAGCGAACCTGAGTAGTATCGCTCTCTTATGGTAAAAATATGTAACTTCATACGGAATATATTTTTCAATGGACAATGATGGAAATTATTTCAAAATACTTGTCGGTGAACAATCTGAAAAATATTCCAGCATCCAGGTCCCTGACCTGCTGTCAGCCTATAAGCAAAACTTGTCCAAATCGGCCCTGTAGTTTGTGAGGTTAGCTGCAGAGAGACAGACTGACTCACACAACCGATCACATGATTCCTACCAGGCTTCCGCCTGGTGGAGATAAAAAAAAAACAGCTAATTGACTGCAGTAAGTCTTGGTCGATTAAGACCAAACCAACCAATTAATTAGGGGGGCGGGCATCCCAAGTTATCCTACTGATTTCAAATGCCAAAAATATAATTAGGTTGAAGGAAGGATGCCTGTGGCATATAATCCATCCTCGTAAAATAAGACAAAATGTTTTATTTGGATATTCAGCTTTAGAAACATTGCTCATATGGTTTGTTGGTAACGAACCCGGCTCCTATACTAGCAATCTTCAAAATACTTGTCACAGTTTGACAGGAGTTTGCTCCCCTATGTGGCTACATACTGTATTTCTGTGCATCATTTTAAATCTTTCTGAATATAATAGATCACTTTTTATTGATTGATTGGTGTCTTTATTGAAGCAATACAACAAGGATTGTGTAATACAATACAAAGAATATTGATAAAAAGGATAAAAACACAATAATAATAGAGCTTGTTTCCATTGTGGTCCTTGTGAAGTGAAGTGAATGTAAGTGTGCATATGTGAGCTTGTCTGTGCGCGGGGAACATAAAACAAGATACAATATATAAAAACAAAAACAAAACTTCACATCAATAGATACCTCACCAAATAACAATTACCCTACAGGGGTTCCAATATTTAAAACCAATACAGGGGACAGATACAAAACAAACAGAGAATTAAGAACCGTTTTGCAGCAATTTTTTTATTTATTTATTTAGCTTTATATTTTCAGGTAGTCTGTTCCATAAAATTGCTGCAGAATATAAAAAGGTACATTTGCCCATTATAGTTTTCAATTTGAAGGGTACGATGTTGGTGGAGCTTCCTCTGGTGGAGTAGCCGTGTACGTCACTGACTTTACAAAAATAGTCAGTGAGGTAGCGTGGAGCCTCCCGTTTAAAAATCCTGTGGACCATACACAGTTTAATTTGAGAGACCCTCTCCTCCACTCATTTGTTTTGGGAAGTCTGTAACCTGTTTTTAAGTTTTATGGAGATGGCTGTGAACCAGGAGGAGCAGACATAATCAAAATGTCATTGAACTACCCTTTTTCCCCTGCACCATGGCTGTGCTGACTAGAACTAGAGACGAATGACAATTTAGCAAAATGGTCATGCACAGCTGTGAGTAATGTGAACTAATCACGGAGAGACAAGATACCTCCCTTCCCCTGTGGATTGGTTGAGCAGGCACCCAGGTCTGCCCCTATTTTTCCTCCCCCACTGTTTTCCAAGTCTCCTATAGAAGCGTGATGATGTCACGGAAGAACACCTGGGCTTATAATTGCAGATGAGCTTCAAGATGGCAGACTGATCCAGGCGGTGGTCTCACAACAGCAAGCTCTCCGTTCCAGCCGTTATCTACAACATCGGATTACGCATTCCTTCCAAACAGCCTGACATCCTCCTACTCCAACTCAACTACATTTCAGTTCAGTTCAGTTCAGTTCAGTTAATTTTTATTTCGGATATTGGACACATAACAATGGTCATTACATAAATCGTTTTACCAGCTGCTATTACTTTTTATTTAACTATTGATCTCCCTTGAGATCAAAATATCTGGCCAAGGCCAAGATAGTACATCATGATAGAACACCATTACAAATTAAACAATTATTAAATAAAGCATGTTACAAACACAATTCAGTTTACGAATAGCAATACCACTATTTTTTTACCAGAGCTTTGAACTCTCCCTGGGAGACAAAATTATTAAGCTGTAGTGTGTTCTGAAGGTTATTCCATGATCAGGGGGCGCAGAATAGGAGAAAACTGCTGGCAAAGCAGCCATCTAGTGGAGTGAAAATTAACTGGTGATAGGAGATATACAGGGAGTTTACCCAGTATGGCTTTGTAAATATAAAAATTGAAATGCTGCCGTCTTTAGGCTTAATACATTCCCTGCCACGCTTATATCCATCAATGTTTGATCACTGCCACCAGTCTAAGCCTATGGAGATGTTTACCTTCTTTGCAGAGCTATAACTTTTTAAATTGTATTGCTAAATTGACATTACTATGGCCCATTCAACATCGATTATCTATCGTTCAGGATGTAGGAACGTTTTACTTTTTCATTCATAGATTCATACGAAAATACCGTCTAGAATATAAATATGTTTTTATCGTTTTCTGCAGTAATTCCTAGAACGTGAGATATAGGCATAAACGCATATATAGATGATCAAATACCGTTTGTTGGCGATACACGCTATATAAAAATGTTCAACTGTACATGATCCTAAACGTTATGACTGATTATGTGCAGATGAACGGGGGGGGGGGGGGTCGTTTATAATTCCGTGATCGTCAGTAAATGCTATGTAGTATGGGTGATATATTGATCAGAGCAGTTTGCATGGATAATAATAAACAAACGCGCTGAAAATGACGTCAGCGTCCTCTTACCGTTCGACGATGAGACTGGAGGAAAAGATCCCACTTATTTGACGGCGATCTCCTAAAACCATTTCCGGTTTGTATAATCATAATAAACGCCCAAATCGTATCGATTATTGCGTTATGGCAGCGATCGCTACACACGGACGTGTGTATACAGTCCCACAACAATATGCAAGTGCCGGACGCATTTGCCAGATGCACCGGAGATCTCCAGAGATCCACTTCCGGTTGCAACTCGCCGATCATCCACCAGGCGGCAGTATTGAAGCGTTGCAGAGTTGTGCAGGCTCCCACTGCATCAGACCAGGCTCCGTGAGGGAATTATGAATAACATGGCGAAAAAATTAAATATGATTTCAATAACGTCGTACGCCATGGAATGGCAGAATTCGCATGAACTTGAAACACGTCGTAAGCCGTTTCCGGCGTGGGATGTGTTAATGAAGACCAGGAAACGAAATCCTAAAGTTCACAATGATGTGTATGGGACAATGAGTTAGGTATAAACTGTAGAGAACTGTGATACTGTGAATCTAGACAGTGAAGTGTAGAACACGAAATAACCTAGCCTGTACATTTCCTACAACTGCTAAATTAAGGCAGGCCCTATTTTCATAATAAAAACCCAACCTAACCTTCCAAATACTCAAGTACTTGTAGGGACTCAATTGAGTCCCCTCCTAATGTATGAATACCAACATTCTCTGATATCTATGATCAAGTTCTGGAAAAGGTCATGAATTAGTTTTTCTTAGCAGTAAGAACCAACTTTACAATGATGCTTGAAGCTGTTGAAAGGTACGTTGGCTCACTAACAGCCTGACTCAGAGAAGAGGCAACTGAGTAGACTATTGTGTAATCTGCATAACAATGCACTTCCCAATGTTATTTATTAAAATAGAAAATAAGACAGGGGGTAAGATTTTACCTTGAGGGACTCCCTTAACACATTGAGTGCCACGCCCCTTCCGGGAAGTGACCTGGCCTTGCCGCCCATTAACCCCATTTAAACGTAGAAGTTTGTAGAGCTAAAACTATATTTTATAGTATAGCTATGGGTCTAATAACGCCGTCGAGTGTCAGTGAGTTGCTTCCAGTCAACGTGCAAAAAACAGATAATTTTTTCCATCGTACATTTCCGTTTTATACCGTTTTGAATATGAATATAGTTTGGGTGCTTCTGAGTAATTCCAGGAAAAAGACGCGAAAACAACGTTTTTGTGTAATTCAATAAACACGTTGTCATTTTTCGCCTGATTATCGAATCTTCCTGAAATCAACGCTAGATCATCATTATTATCATTCCTCGTGCAAGCATGGAATGTGGTTTAGACCGGCGCCCCCCCCCCATCTGCACCCAACGGCACACAGTCACACACATAAAACACAGATAGCTTCATCGCAGTAGAAATAAATATCAGATCAACACAAGCTTTCATATAGTGTCCTTACCTGGTATCTGATGTAATGCAAAAAAAATAATCCAATTATCTGATCGCCATTCCAGTTATCCATCCTGTCTCCGACGTTGTTGGGCATTGCACATGAACGGGCGGCGTCTATGCCTTCTACAACGCTGTTCGGTTTCCGGGTTCCTCTGATTGGCCGCTGAAGCACGCCTCCCGAGTGACGCGCGAACAGCCAGCCTTCACCGAGCTCTAGTTCTAACCAACTCAATGGAGATCAACCCCGAGGTTGAAAAATCACTTAGATTTCGTAATTATTTACCCGTTTCTCATACGGTTAACGATTCAGAAACAATCATTGCTCATCTCCGTGTGTTTATGTCGTTGCAGATGCTCAACAAGGTGGGTTTGATACGCAGTCATGGCGGCGAAAGAGAGAAAAACATAGATCTACTTTTCCGGCACTCAAAGGTTGGGCGACAGAAACGTAGTTCTACGTTAACGGCACCGGATGTGTTAATCCCCTTTCACACCGGCATGGCTCCGGTCCAAGCTCCGGCTCTGTTCTGGAGCCTCTGAACCTTGGTGCTCTCTGGCGAACCAGCCCACGTTTACACCTATTTAAGGAGAACCAACGTTCCACCATCCTCCGTAATCAACGGGGGGCATTACTCAGTCGGAGATAAACACAACCATATGAACACGACAGTGGCAAAATGTGTCCTATATAAAACAGCTTCAGAGGTTCGGCATTGCACCATGCTGATCCACTCAACAGGTAGCGATCTCAAGATGAGATCCAATTCAAATGTATTGTCATTATACAGTACAATAGATCATCCAACCAGAGTGGATAAAGAAATGCATAAATTAATTAAAAAATTAAAAACTTGTGTAACTGAGATATTTGAACCTGGGACCATAGGATCACACAGGCAGCTGCACCAACTAGTTGAGCTAAAGGGTCTAACGTTGACTGCAATTGACTAATACATCATTTATACTTGTCAAGAGGCCAATTGTGCAGTCTTCAGTATTGGCATTAATAAATCAGATGTCATCATGCTAATATGTCATGTTCTACAGTAGGACTTACTTCCATTGTTGTTGTTTAAAAGGATCCCCATTAGCTGCCACCTAAATGGCGAGCTAGTATTCCTGGGGTCCACACAGAGAGACAACACAAAACACAAAACATACCAATGCATGAGATACATATGACAATCACAATTAACTTAATTAACAATGATAATCTAAAAACAGTAAAACATTGGGCGGCTGGGTGGCGCAGGGGACATTGCGCTCGTCACCAACGCAAGAGACACCGGGTTCGAATTCGGCTGTCGGCGTTGCCTCCGGCTTGGGCCGGCCGTCATACTAACTCAATTGGCAGAGTTAGCGGATGGAAGTCGATGGGTGGTAATCTGGACGTTGTGGACAGCGACTCCTACAGGTCGGTTGGGGGACGCCTGCACAGCAGAGACAGGAAATGGCGGGGGTAGTGTGAGCCTCCCACACGTTACACCTCGCCAATGAGAGTCCGCGCTGGCAGGTGAAAAGATGTGACAGGCTGCCTCCTCGTGTATCGGAGGAGACACGTGATGCAAGGCTTCTATCCTCCCTACAACCAGCCAGTGGGGGGCATATGTGAGCAACGTTCAAGACAGGGGAGGGGAGAATTGGCACAGCGAAATTGGGATGGGAGAAAAATTGAAAAAGAGGAGAAAAAGTGGATTAAAAAAAACAGTAAAACATTGTAGACATCTTTATAAACATCAGAATATTTTCAGAAAAGGTTATTAAATTCATGGACATGAATATTTTCAGAAAAGGTTATTACATTCATGAGTAAATATTTCATTATTAAATTCCTACAGTAGGTATTTCCACTCCCAAACGTGAACAGTATTTACTCACATATTTAAGTAGTGCATTCTTATGCACTTATTCTTATGTTCAGTGGGCAGTTATTCCAATAATTGATGGCACGATAAACAACCGTCCTCTTTAAAGCATTTGATTTTGGACGTGGTAACATAATCTGTCCATCATCGGCTAACCTAGTAAAATAAGAATGAACCTGACTGCATCTGACAATTTGTTTGTATAAGAAAACAATCTATGTCTATGATACCCAATAAAAAAGTCATTATAATAATAGAAGCCTACTTTGCTGGGACGATTAATTTCAAACCTAGATTTATTTCGGAAGCATTTATTTATCCACTCTGGTTGGATGGTGTATTGTACTTGTGCTGTATAATAACAATACATTGGAATCTAATCTCGTTTTGAGATCAGTCGCAAATCGCTTCCTGTTGTATGGATCGATTGAGTGCAATGCCCAACCTCTGCTGTTCGCGGTTTCCGCTTGTCCTGACAGGTGACAGCCTAATATGACATGCCCACTGATGATGTCATGGTTCGCAAGGAAAAACCAACTATTTTTCCGTTCCAGCTGAGCACCGATTTTTCACGTTCCGAACCAATTATTCCCGGTGTGAACGCGCTGGCCGGTTAGAGATTACGTCTGGGAACCGGCTCCAGCACGAGCCTGGCCGGTGTGAAAGACCTATTAGTGACCTCCGTGAAGCTTGACTTGTGGCCATATGTTTACTGGGTTCTATCTCCAAAGTAGTTCCTGAACTACAGTATAGCCTACTCAGTCTGCCCAACAACAGCTTATAGTCAACAGAATAAAATGCCTGGGATAGATCAACAAACAGGGCAGCACAGTGCTGCTTTCTGTCCAAGGCATTGATAACATAATTTGTTAACATACAGTAGTTGATGTTATGGTACTATGACCTGATATAAAGCCAGACTGATTTCCACTTAAACTATTCTGCCCTGTCAAGGCTAACCACAGTAACTCGAAAAAAGTCTAAATTGAGTTATGAGTGAAATTGAACTTGTCAATAAATGTTTTATCTTGTGACCAAGTTTCAGATGTTAATGTCGCTCAGTTTTGGAGATATGGGGTTTTAAAAACTGCAGTAACTACAAACTACAATCATTCCAATATATTCAGGTGTTAAATTTCATTTTCAAAATGGCTAGGTTAAGTTATGAAAGCTGGAGGGAAAACAACATTGTATTTGAAGTTACTGCACTTTGCCTGTACATTACCTGTATAATTATTTAAGGAAATCGTGCAGCAGAGTGCATCTGCTTTTTTGGGGTTAATTAAAATAATTACGTCATATTTTTGTATGCCTAAAGATTACTTCATTAATACATGTTAAATCTGGGTACTATCATCTATCTACCTATAACACATTTTGGATGGCAAGTCAAAAACTTTAACGCCATATATCTCAGTTTCACTGTTTGGAAGTTACTGCGGTCTGCCTTGACAGGGCAGTATTGTTGTCAGCCAAGAATTGGTTTCATTGAGCGTTTTTCTTTAATTCTAAAATCTTGGCAGGGTAGGACATTTGGAAATAGGGCAGTAGTTGTTTAGGTCCAAATGGTCAAACATAGGCTCCTTTCCAGATTTTGGGAATTAGTCTGGAGGGTCTGATTAGAAATATGAGCAATAGGCTCAGCAATATCAGCTGCAAGCTTTAAAAGATAAGGATCCAGGTTGTCGGATCCAGACAACCTTTTTGGATCAATAGCTTTCAAAGCTTTACAGATTTCCACACTACAAATAGGTCTAAAATCAAAGGGTGAGTCAGTGCAGGGTAGAGGTTCACAAAACTGGAATTAGAGCTCTTAGATGCTGCTGCATATGTATTAAAAATAGACCCAGCTGCGGGACCGGAGAACGGCTTGGTTGGGTTCCTCCTCCTATCTTTTTTTTTTTTTTAGCATAGGTCGTTTTGGGACAGATAGTATTTGTACCTTCCTCGTGTGTGTTCCTTTGTTCATTTCCCCCAGTGTGTACAGCCTCCACAGTGCTCCATTCTAGTGAACGTGTATCTCCATTGCCATGGCAGCGTGTTCCCCTCTCCTGCCCTAGCAGTCACTGGACAAGTGTTTACTGTGGATTATCAAGTATACTGTAGGACACCAAGTGTGTACTAGTTTGCCTATACTTGATCTGCCACACAAATGATTACTTGGCACTAGGGATGTCCGATATTATCGGCCTACCGATATTATCGGCCGATATCGGCATTAAAATGTGATATCGGAAAATATCGGTATCGGTTTTCAAATTTCTTTTTATTTAATTTTTTTTTTACATTTCTATAACCTTTATTTACCCAGGCAAGCAAGTAAGAATAAATTCTGATTTTATTTATTGTCAAAAGTATGCATAATGTTGTGTTAATTCCACAACAAGAGATATGTAATGTTAATTACCTGAAATTATTAAGTTTTTTTGGGGGGGGGGAACCCTGCATATATCGGTATCGGTTGATATCGGTTGATATCGGTATCGGAAAAATTAAGAGTTGGACAATATCGGTATATCGGTATCGGTAAAAAAGCCAATATCGAGCATCCATACTTGGCACACAAATTATTAAACTACACAAACGGTTGTGCCAAAATAATTATTGTCACAGTGCAAGAATTGTATTCATGTGTTCTGTTTCATGTGAATTTAGGCCATGTTGCCAAGTTCAGTAGCAAAGCAATGCTGGATGTAAACATTAAAACAATTCTGCCTATCCAATGGATTTGGGTAAGGGCATGGGCAGAGTTTATGGGGGTGCAG
The DNA here is from genome assembly GCF_963971535.1 of Notolepis coatsorum. Classification (NCBI taxonomy): domain Eukaryota; kingdom Metazoa; phylum Chordata; class Actinopteri; order Aulopiformes; family Paralepididae; genus Notolepis; species Notolepis coatsorum. The sequence goes on along the minus strand of NC_140180.1, from coordinate 54,385,760 downwards.
GGGGTGCATTGCACCCCCTGGTGGCCGGGGGTGAAATTGCTTTAAAAAAAAAAAAAAAAAAAAATCAAGATTATTTTTATTTTAATAAAATTATAATAATTGTGAGAAACAAATCTGAATTCTATTATGTTTTGTTTTACAATACATTCATTTTATAGTAGTAATCATGTCACATTATAAGGCGAACCTTCTGTAGTGTGGCAGTGAAAGGGTTAACGCGCGGCCAAGCACCAAGCAGCAGCAGCAGAATGCCCCGCGCGATAGATTGTAACACTTGTACAAAGCCACTTATTCTGAGATGATAATTAATGTATCTGGATAACCAATGCACGGATTTTGTCGAGGCAGGTAGCGTTATTTCGGGAAAATTGATATCTATAGTCTGGTATATTTTTCGTCCACGAAAAATGGAGGCTGTAATAATTATTATTGCTCGAGACCGAGTCTCTATGAATAATAATAATTAGAGCCTCCATTTTTCAAGTCAGTTAAAAATGATCCCCCGTAGTGCTGTGTGTGTGAGTGTGTGTGTGTGCTGCTGTACTACCTAAATAAAATAAAAAATTAGGGGTTAGGGCATTGTAAAAATGCTAAAATAATAAAATAAAGGTCAAAAAAATCGTTATCGTTCGCCAAGCAGTCACACCCCCTGGCGTGAAGTTCAAACTACGCCTATGGGTAAGGGGCATTGGTATCTCATATTTTGCTATGTCCACGTTGTAGATAAAGGATACGCTAGATAATGGTCGTTGTAATTCTGATAAACCTTGAACTGCCTTGGTTGAATTGTTTTTGCAGTGCAATGAGGATGGAAACAGTAGTGTCTAGTGAAGGAGCATCAATCTCAATGAAAGCCAGGAACTGCATCAAAATGGTGGTGACAAATACAAATACGCAGCACAAGACAACAACAGTACTCTCAAGGTTCTAAACCAAGTCACCTATTAGCTATGCGATTAAGAGTCAATGCAAAATTTGCAGATATAATTACCATTAGAGCACAACAAGTACTTGTTACAGACCCTGAAGAAATAAACACGACATTCAAAGAATTCTACTCCAACTTGTATAAATCAGAAACGACCTTCGATCAAAACAAAATGGACACATATCTTAATCAAATTAATCTCCCTAAACTATCAGAGGAAGACGCTGAACAGTTAGAAACACAGATCACACTAGAGGAACTCAAGAAGGCCATATCCGAAATGCAAAGTGGTAAGGCTCCTGGAAGAGACGGTATCCCACCAGAAATGTACCTCTCTTGTTGGGACATAATTGGACCCTTATTACTAAATATGATTTTATACTCAGTCAAGGAGGGGAACTTCCATAAGAACGACAACATTGCACTCATAACAGTCCTCCTTAAAAAAGACAAAGACCCCACCGAGTGCGGTAGTTATAGACCCTTAAGCCTCCTCGGAACCGATATCAAACTGTACTCTAAGGTATTAGCCATCAGATTACAAAAGCATATGACGTCTTTAGTTCATCTGGACCAAACTGGCTTCATAAGAGGCCGCTTGATCACTGATAACATAAGACGAATATTGCACGTACTAGATGCTGACAAGGACGACACCATACCTAAGGCGATGCTGTCCCTGGATGCAATGAAAGCTTTTGACAGGCTGGAATGGTCGTATCTATGGGCAGTATTAGAAAGGATGGGGTTAGGTAAAGGTTTCATTGATATGATTAAAGTAGTATACAAAGACCCATCGGCCATGATTACAATGGGTATAATAACCTCCGGAATCTTTCCGGTATCACGCTCAGCTAGACAGGGTTGCCCTCTTAGTCCCGGACTATTCGATCTATCATTAGAGCCTTTAGCACAATATATAAGACAATCCCAATCCATAGAACCAATTGTAATCAAGGGCACACAACATAAAATTAGTTTATATGCGGACGCCGTAATACTGTTCATGCAAAACCCCAACACCACATTGCCTCATCTGCTCGAGTTGATTGAGGACTTTGGAGATTTATCAGGATTTAAGATAAATTGGCCGAAGTCGGCTTTCCTTCCACTTAACGCCCCTGTAAAAAAAAAAAACTCACAGTAGAGATACCTATGGTAAAACACTTTAGATGCTTGGGAGTAGAAATATTCCCCACTATAAGACAAACGGTGAAGCACAATTACATAAAAATCCAAAACTAAATCAAAGATGACCTTGATAGGTGGTCAAAACATAAAAACTCGGTACAAGCACGGATATCAATAGTTAAGATGGACGTACTACCTAGAATCAACTTCTTCAGCTCAATGCTACCGTTACCCCCTCCAGAGGGTTACTGGAAAAAATTACACTCCTCCACATACAAATTTATTTGGAATAACAAACCACCATGTATAAAAAGATCCACAGCACAGAGAAACAAAGCAGACGGTGGTATGGCATTTCCAGATTTTTTCCACTATTTTAAGGCGTACACTTTAAGACCATTGACAACATGGTTTGATCCCCAAGCATCAGTATCCTGTAGAAAATTAGAAGAAAATATAGTAGCCCCACATAGACTGAAGGACATAGCATACACTAAAATATCAATTAAGCAATGCGAACGGAAATTTGGCCCCATAATTACTCATGCGATCCGGATATGGCGTGAAACACAAAAAAAACATTCTAATCCACATAAATGGCACAATCATACTCCCTTATTCAATAACAATGCACTCTTGATTGGAAAACGACCTATAAGATACCCTATATGGGAAAAGCAAGGCATACACTCATTAGGTGATGTTTTTAACAAACAGGGTTTCTGTAGCTATGAAGAAATACGCAAACATTTTTATCTCACCGAGTCCACAATCTTTTTTTTACACACAGTTATTGTTATGTTTGAAGTCTCAAGGTGTTCCATTAAAGATACCAATTGAACACCACAGATACCACAAATGATTCTATGAAAGAGAGACATCGAGAGGTTTTGTTTCAGATTTTTATCATCAATTACTAACGTCCTCGTATGAAACCCTCCACCTAGACTCCGTCTGGAGGAGGTATATACCAGACCTGGAAAGCGATTTTGATTGGCAAGAAGCCTGGGCAAATGTTCGATTTACATCAAGGAACCCAGACCATCAACAAATAAATCTTAACTATATTCACAGGACATACTCGACTCCTATAAGACTGAAAAAAATTGGTCTTAAACAAGACTCCAAATGCTCCTTATGTACAAATGGGGACGAGGGGACATTTATGCACATGTACTGGGACTGCCCACCAGTTAAAATATTCTGGAAAGAGGTGACCCAGCAATTATCAAATCTCTTAACTCTGAATATACCTGTACACCCCTCTGTATTACTGCTGAATGATGTTTTTGAGAATGCAGTACATCCACAGCTAAAGAGATTGGTTTTATCGGGTATCACAGTGGCTAAAAAGCTGATAGCATCACGATGGTTCCAACCGGAAAAAATTTGCCGAAAGGTCTGGATTATTACATATCTCGATGTGATTTATCAAGAAATATCTACAGCAAGAATTTTGGGTCTCAATGAATCAAAAATGAAAATGTGGTTAGAAGTGGTGGAGATAATAAAAGCTAGCATATAATGGTAGTGTCTGGTTAGGAGCGTGGGATAATGGATGGATTATCCAATGGGGGGTCCGGGAGGGGGGGGTACGAGCTAGAGCATATGTGTGTAGGGTATTAGATAGCAGGTATTGGGGGTATATCCTGTATAAGACATTTAACTATATGGTGATTTCATTGGATGTGCACTGTTAATAATGCTTGTATATCTTATCGTGTGTTGTCATGTTTGTTTATATGTTTGTTTAAAAAATTATAAAAAAATAAAACACAAAATGGTGGTGACTGACACAAACCCAGGCCCGGCGGAGATTTGTGCTCTACTGGCACAGCTTTCTAGTCTAATTTTGTGTTCATAGGTGTATACAGTGTGTCTAGATCACAGCTTACCTTACTATATACAGCATTCACACTGTCATTGCTGTTGATATGATCTCCTTGAAGCAGACTGGAATGAGTTAGTGTGGGAGAGGCGAATGCTGCATGTGAGGCTTTTATTAAATATCTATCATTGTATGAAAAATATTGTCCTAATGTATTATGTAAACAAAGAGACAAATACAATGAAAAGCCCTGGATTACAAAGGGACTACAGAATGCTTGTAAAAAGAAGAACAAGGGGAGCTCCCGTAGCTCACCGAATATCTCGGCGCTATTTCTGCGTCGGGGAAAACCGTGCTCGTCACGGATCTGGGGTACACGAGTTCGATTCCCGGACCCGCCGTATTTTCTCAGAGTGTCTTCACCTGCTCTACATCCCATTTCAACCTGTTTCTGTCGTCATGCTTGACCAGGAAAGCGATAAACGCAAAAAAAAAAAAAAGGTAAAAAAAAAAGAAGAACAAACTTTATAGAGATTTTATGAATGTAAGAACAAAGGTTGCTGAAACGAAATATAAGGTATACAAAAATAAATTAATAGCTATAATGAGACATGCTAAGAAATAATATTTTAAAAGTAAAAGTAATATTAAAGAAACTTGGAATATCTTAAATAAAGTAATAGGACAAACATCTGGGCCCACAAACCCGCCAAGCCACTTTATAGATGAGGAAAATAAGATTATAAAAAATATGAAAGAAGTGGCAAATGGATTTAACAAATTTTTTGTAAATGTTGGACCTAACTTGGCAAATACCATTGAGAAAAACAATGACGGAGATGTGCAGAGTGGAGCAAAATGGTGCAGCAGAATGCTGCAGTCCATGTTTTTGGTAGAAGTCAGTAACAATGACATTATATCAACAGTAGTAAAACTGAAAAATAAGACATCAACATCTAGTGATGGGATAGACATGTAAATAGTGAAACAAACCATTGACTATTATAAAGCCCCTCTGTTATGTTTTTAATCTTTCTTTTCTCTCAGGGACTTTTCCAGACAGAATGAAGGTAGCAAAGGTTATCCCTCTCTTCAAAATGGGAGACAGACATCAATTGACTAACTATAGACCAGTGTCACTACTGTCACGATTCTCCAAAATACTTGAAAAGCTATTTGTAGAAAAATTAGACCAGTTCATTGAAAATAATATGTTACGGAGTGAGAGTCAGTATGGATTTCGGTCCAATAGATCCACTGCTTCAGCTGTGACAGACATAGTGGAGGACATAGCAACAGCTATGGATAAAAAAAGTTCACTATAGGGGTGTGTATTGATCTCAAGAAATCTTTTGATACGATAGACCATTCCATACTATTGTCAAAACTTCACTCATATGGGGTGAGAGGAATAGTGCTAGACTGGCTAAAAGGTTACTTAGATAACAGGCAACCGTTTGTGAACTTCGCTGGAAACGTATCTGAACATATGCACATTGAATGTGGAATTCCACAAGGTTCAGTTTTATGACCTAAACTGTTTATTTTATATATCAATGACATATGTGAAGTGTCAAAACTATTGAAATGCAAGGACGCGAGAAGTGGGGGTGCGACGGGTGCTCCAGCACCCCCTGCTGGCGGGGAGGGTAACTGCAACTGCAAGGTGGTTTTGGCCTTTATTCCATTGAAATACCGACGCTACTCAATGTCATAGAGCGGAACGGCACTGCAGATTTACCCTATTCTTGGAATTCATTGCCAGATCCATAGGGGCGCTGTCTCGATAATGCAGTGTTATTAAAACAGCGTGTAGCCGACTCATGAACCGGTTGGGATTCGAATAGACGCGGCCTGGAAGAGTCAACGCGGAACTGGAAATCCGTTGGTAAAATAAATAGCGGCCTGGAATAGTTTTTGTTTTGGGACAATTCGCAGTAAAGGAATATATCTGTCGGCAATGTTGTATGCGGGAACGAATTGCAGAGAGGGAGGACTGACTGAAGTGGAGAGTGTGTTTACTTGTGTCTCAGAAAAGAAATGTCTCATCTGATTTCTTTAATAATAATAACCTGGACTTGCTGCAGCATAATACATCAGGATATTCTGGACTCACTGGACATTCATGTTGTCATGAAGGAGTTTATTTCCACCACTCCTGAACGCAAGACCACCTTCGGTGTTTTACCGTCTTCGGAATAGGTAATGTGTGTTATTATTATCGCTCCTGCAGCGATTGTTGTTGCGACAGTGACACACACACACACACACACACACACAGATCCTGTGCGGTGTGCAAAACGAAAGTCCAAACGCTAGTTGTTGCCGCTTGCGTCTAAATCGACAATAAATCGTCTTCTGATTAGAGAAAAACTGCTGCATTTCGTGTGTGAACTGTCCACATGTTGGTGTTCAAGTTTGTCTGTTGTATTGTAAAATATTGATCTTTCAAATGAATGGAAAATCACGAATGATGCGCTTCGCGCATGCATTTAATATGACGTTATTATTATTATTATTTATCCGACTCCAACCGCACCCCCAAGTATAAATTACTTCTCGCGTGCCTGTTGAAATGTGTATTATTTGCGGACGACACACATTTTTACAGCTCAGGATATGATTTAAAAGCTTTAGCAAGCATTATCATGCAGGAAATGGACAAATTCAAGAAATGGTTTAAGGAAAAGAAACTATCATTAACTCGTCCAGCGCCATCGCTTAATGCGATGCTTTAGGATCCCCTCGAAAACGAGATGCTACATCTCAAGGGGTTATTCCGAATAAAGAATTTCAATATATATATAATGCGCTAGAGGGCGCTAGAACGCCATCGCTTTAATCAATGGGGGGACTGCGAGATTTGCGAGTGCTTAAAATATATATTATATTATAGCTATGGGTCTAATACACCCGTCGATTGTCAGTGAGTTGCTTCCAGTCAACATGCACAAAACAGATTGTTTTTTCATACGTACATTTCCGTTTTATACCGTTTTGAATATGAGTATAGTTTTGGTGATTCTTAGTAATCCCAGGAAAATACGCGATAATAGCCCTTTAGTGGAATACACTAAACACGTTGTCATTTTTCGCCTGATTATCGAATCTTCCTGAAATCAACTATAGATTATCATTATTATCCTTCCTCATGGATACATGAAATGGCCCTCGTAGTGCAGCGCTCCCCCCGCCACCTCCTGCACTCAGCGTTAAAAAGCCACACACACACACACACACAGACAGCGTCGATCGTGGGAGAAAGAAATATCAGATCAATGCAAGATTTTATATAGAGTCCTTACCTGTTCTCTGATGTAATGCAAAAGAAATAATCCAATTATCTGATCGCCATTCCAAATACTGCTCGTGGAGGTCCGTCCTACATTACAGAGCGTTACACATGAACGGGCGAGCGGGGTTAGTGTACCATGCCATCGTTGGAAAGGCCTGCCTCGTCTGAGTATTTAAACCCCACCCGCACGGCTCAGATCGGCCCTGAAAAGAAACGACACCATTTCTAATAGTGAGTGCAATACCAGGTGGAAGGCGTAGGCGGCGGTATTTGCCCTTTTGCGAGCTCAGACCCATTCCCAATGATACCATCAGGCTGGATGGATGAAAATGAATGGATATAGCTAATAAAAGAAATAACGATTAAAACCCGACTTTACTCGTGATTGGCACTGAACGGTTGGCGAGTTAACCCGACTTTACTCGTGACTGGCGTTGAATGAGTTGAATGGGGAAAAAAACAAAGTTTATGATCTTTCGCAAGAGAAAAAAAGAGGAAAATGTTGTATTGTCAATAGATGGAGTTAATATTGAAAGGGTTACAGAACTGCATTTTTCGGGAGTATTGCTGGACGAAGGTTTGAACTGGAAACCTCATATTGCACACGTAAGTAAAAAAAATTCTACGAGTATTTTGATTGTGAATAAAGTTAAATATGTATTAGATAACAAAGCAATGCGAACATTGTACTGTGCACTCATATTGCCTTATATTTTGTATTACTGTGTGGAAGTATGGGGTAACACCTATAAGAGTAATATAAAACCACTGTATCTCCTACAGAGGAGAGCTATTAAGATTATTTGTAAAGCAGACCATCGAGAACACACCAACATATTATTTATTAATTCTGGATTATTGAAATTGCAAGAGCTAGTTAAAGGAAAACTCCAACATTTTGGGAAATTAGCTTATTTGCCATCTACCCTGGAGTTACACAAGAACATTTTTCTTCTCTGTGATTGCATTAGGAGTAGGAAGACGTTGGGAACTGAGCTAATGGGGGAACCTACTTACAGTGACTGACGCTAAGCTAGGCTAACGGTGCGCATCTTCCTACTCCTACTGCATGCACAGAGAAGAAAAAGGTTTGATTGATTGAATTGATTGAAAAGTTTATTAACAGATTGCAGAATGGGTACAGTACAGTGGAGGTTTCTCCATGACAACACCTGAAACACAAATTCACTCATAATTCATAATTATTATTAATTTACATATATATATATATATATATATATATATATATATATATTTTTTTTTTTTTTTTTTTTTTTTAGAAATGTTTTCCTCTTTCGCCTGTTCGAATCCAGCTCCCGGTGTTGTCACCAGCTTGGCTGGCCGTTCACACTAATACAATTGGCAGTATTAGAGGGTGGGAAAGCTGTAGGGGTGGGTCCGGGTCGTTGTAAACAGCGACTCCTACAGTTCTGTCGGGGCGCCTGCTCAGCGCGGATATGATCTAAGGGGGGTAGTGTGATCCTTCCACACGTTACACCCTCTCAGTGAGAGTCTGCACTGCCAGGTGAAAAGAAGCGGTTGATTGGCTAGACGTGTGTCAGAGGAAGCACGTGTTAGCCTCCACTCTCCCAGACCGACTGTTGGGGGTAAGTGCGCAGCGACCAGGAAGGGGATTGGGAATTGGCATAACGACTAACATTGGGATGGGAGAAAATCGGAGCAAAAAGGAGGGGGAAAAAGACCAAAAAAATTAAAAATAAAACTAAAAATGTCCTCTGTAAAAAAAAAATCCAGTGAATTTCTTTTTCTTCAAAAATTGCCAAAATTGACAGCTAGCTCTGAGCTCTGAACTCAGGCCTGCACTGCAGTAAAGGCTGCAGTAAAAACGGGTGCAGAATTCCCTGCACGGGTTGACCCGGGATTAAATAATAGCCACTCAAAATAGGCTATTAACGTCATCTAAGCACGGTCCGTGCATTTAAACTCTTGCCATTGAATGGGGGATTTAATGATTGACAGCCTTGAAATCCAATCAGAGAATGGTGGCAACTCTGCGGCTCTGCAGCTACACAGAGGTTGAATGATTGACAGCCTTGAAATCCAATCAGAGAATGGTGTCAACTCTGTGGCTCTGCAGCTTTGTTTACAAAATCATTTTATCTCAGTTGAAGAAGCTAACTTGTTGGAGCTAACGTAGCTAAAGTAAAGGGCTACCACCGCAGCTACCAGGCCCAGGGTGGAGTGTTTTGTTATTGAACTTATTGTGCATCGTTTGATGATATATATATTTTTTTTTATCTCAGTTGAAGTAGTGTAATTGACGTGATTGCCGGCTTGGACTGTCTGTAAGCTAACTTGTTGTAGCTAACGTGAGCTAATAGCTAAGTCATCGAAACGTTCACCCAGAGGAAGAAGAAGAAGAGGAAGATGGGATAGGTGAGCCCACAGCTTTGGTGAGTGCACTGCTTTGGCAATCGCTTGGGTGACTGTCTGAGTGACCACCTGTCGGAATCGGAGTTACGAAAATGGAACGTGTGTCACGCATCAACAGAACAATGTTTAGTGGATTTCGACAGCATCCTCACGCAAATGAAGGATCGATTAGATCACACAAGACTGCTGTTTGTTGCATTGCTGGATTTGCAACTGCAGAGGAGGTCATTGAACGTTTCATCAGAAAAGAGCGAAGGATGGATTTCATTTACAAGTGATGGGAGCGACAGGGACACTATTTCCTCCTAAGAAGTAACGTTGTCAATGGTGAGTGAAATTCTTTTTTTTAATATTTAGTAGCTGTGTGGGGCGGGTCTGTGTTGATTATGAATTAATTGGCTGTATTTTACTGCATGCGTTGGTATGCTTTCTGCCTTTCTGTGGGTAACGAGCGATTTATTTTGGTCCGCTGTGGCCTGGCCTCTGTGTGTGCGTGTGCGTGTGTGTGTGTGTGTGTGTGTGTGTGTGTGTGTGTGTGTGTGTGTGTGTGTGTGTGTGTGTGTGTGTGTGTGTGTGTGTGTGCACACGCGTGTGTGTATTGTTCAGTTCCTATAGTGCTGAGTGATGTGCATCTGAGATTGATCTGGTGATGCGTTCTGTACATCCAGGCGAAATGACAACAAGTCCCAAGCTGTTACTGTGACTGAGAGTGCAGTAGTCCAGGGTGGAAATGTACCGTGAATTTTACAAGCTCTATTGTACAACTTTGCTATGGGTTCTTCTATAATTTCCTTTCCAACCAGTTCTGGACCCAACATCTCCTCTCCTCCTCCTCTTCCTCTCCCTCCTCCTCCTCTTCCTCTCTCTCCTCCCTCTCTCCTCCCCTCCTCCTCCTCCTCCTCCTCTCCCCTCCTCTCCTCCTCCTCCTCTCCCCCTCCTCTCCTCCTCTCCTCTCCCTCTCCTCTCTCCTCTCCCCACCTCCTCCTCCTCCTCCCCTCTCCTCCTCTCCCTCTCCTCCTTCTCTCCCCTCCTCCTCTCTCCTATAGCTATTGATGTGATGTTTGTAAGTGAGGCGTACTCAAAGGTATTTATTACTAGTGCCTGTTGTCTTTAACTGTAGTGTCTGTCTGCTGTCTTCATAACCACACTGTGTCTGTACTTCTTTATTAAAAATGTTTATCTCTCCCGTCCTCCCCAATTTTTGAACTCACCAGCCACTACTGACACACACATTGGGGGATGTTTTATAAATATAATATAATAATTTGTGCTTCACCTAAAAATTTGGTCAGCAGCCTCCACTGGTACAGTACAGTACAGCTCAATACATACAATTGTTAACACTTTGAGCGCCACGCCTGGTTTTCCTTTTTACCGGCTGAATGCCACCATCGGCGCCAATGTTAACGTTAATATCGCCTAATCTATGTTTTAAATTATGGCTATGTGTCTAATCTGCCCATCGCATTATCAAAGACTATTTTCCAGTCAGTGCTGTCAAGGCAGATTGTTTTTTTATCGCGTCGTTTCCGTTTCAGAGCAGTTAGAAAAGCCCCCGTTTTGATATAAAAAACAGCTCATTCTGGAGTATTCTATGAAAATCGTCTTTTAGTGGAATATTCCACAACGTTGATATTCGTCGGCCTTTTTATGAATAGTTTTCAAATAAACGCTAGATGATCAATATTATACGTGCACGCAAGCACATTACAGCCGTGCGCGGATAATCGCCTCGTTGATTTCCTCTTGGACTTTTACAGTGAAACCGAAAGAAGACATTTCACAAAACAGCCTATATCTTCATCAAACTTACTCTGTATCCAACTGGTATATTCCAATTCCTGATCACCATTCGAAAAAATCGATACGTGTATGGATCCAACGAGATACTGTAGAACTCCATGATCAGCGGGGATCTGAGGTTCCAGAATGAACTGTGGTAACCCCGGCTGGATCAGTGGACTGGAAAATGTGGAGTACCGGATTTTTTTCCCCATTCATTTTCATTGAGTCCATTCCAAAATCACTTATTTACATTTAGTCATTTAGCTGACGCTTTTATCCAAAGCGACTTACAAGTTCTGTACGACAAGCCATCAGGAAGGGCACAACTCTATCAGCTGAGTAACAATGTTCATCAAAGTGTTGAGTGCTACAGTGTAGGTTAGTTTATTAGGACAAGTGCATGACAGTATGGTTATGGAACTTATGTCATCTGGGAGACGACAGGAGGCGCTTTTTTCCACAGTGATCGCCGGCGCCACTCGGCTATACTCGGGTAGGCTCGGGTGATGCAATAATTTTTCAGATCGCTAAAAAAAAAAGTAAATAAAAAATTCTGAGAAATCTCGTGAGTGGCATTCAACGTCACTATTAAAAACCCGAGATATCTCGTGAGTGGCACTCAAAGTGTTAAGGGGATGCAGACCAGAGAAAGTCTTTTGTCTTGTTTACATCAGGGTCCCCCATTTTCAATTCATCATAACATATATGACATACACAACATACAGATAGACAGTACTGCTACATTTATACATTTATGACATACCAGATTTGCAAATACAGTACTGTTTGTGATACAAAAAGTGTCCAGAAAAAAAGTGTATATATATTTGACGTAGAAACTGTACATTGGAGGAGGTTGGGTAGGTGGGGTGGGGTTGGGTGGGTGGGTGCGGGGCTGTACATTGGAGGTGGGGGGGGGTGGGTAGGGGGGGGGTGGGGGACACTGTACACTGTACATTGGAATACTGACAAAGCCATACTTGGTCATTTACTGTACAACTGGGTTAGGACATTTGTAGGGGCCAGTTTCGAATATCAGTCTCCCGTAGGTGTTTTTTGAGAGTGTTTTTGAAGGTGGGTAGTGATTCACATTCCTTTACAGCTTTGGGTAGGGCGTTCCACATTGATGTGGCATAATTGCGAAACGTGTTTAGTCCCTTGTTTGAGCCGAATCTGGGTTTAACATGATTTGTGGAGCTCCCTCTGGTGTTGTGATGGTGGTATTCACTGACCTTTGGGAAGTATGTATCTTAACATTCCAACATTTTGGGAACCCTGGAGTTAGACAAGAAGATAAATACCTTTTTCTTCTCTGTGCATACAGTAGGAGTAGGAAGACGTTTGGAACTAGGCTAATGGAGGAACCTACTTCCAGTGACTGACGCTAAGCTAGGCTAACAGTGCGTGTCTTCCTACTCCTACTACATGTACAGAGAAGAAACACGCTGCCCCCGACACTTCCTGATTCTACTGCGCAGGCGCACCAACCGACCTGTAGGAGTCGCTGTCCACAACGCCCGATCCCCACCCATCAGTTTCCCACCCCCTAATACGGCCAATGTGTATTAGTACGGACGACCAGCTAAACTGAAAGCAAATGTGGAGCGCTGGGCTCGAACTGACGAGCCCAGCGTCTCCAGCATTTCGTGGCGAGCGCCTTGCCCACTATGCCACGTAGCCGCTCTATTATATTATTATTATTATTATTATTATTATTATTATTATTATTATTATTATTATTATTATTATTATTATTATTATTATTATTATTATTATTATTATATGGTATGAAGCTGTACGGTGCATCCAAGGTTGAGGGCATCCGCTCTCTCCTCCCCGGCTCCTCTTCCTCACCTGCTCCACCTGCTGTCTTACAGCCTGAAGTCTCCCAGCTCCTCCTCTGTTTCAGCGACACCACGCAGTGTGAGGTCGAGGCCATCATCGGGAGGATGAAGTCATCCACGTGTGATCTGGATCCCCTCCCCACAGCCCTGGTGAAAGCCAACATCCGCACTATTGGTCCCCTCATGACCAGCACCATCAACCTCTGCTTGCAGGCTGGCCACATTCCGCCTGCCCTCAAAACTGCCATCATCACCCCCCTCCTGAAGAAACCCACCCTGGACCCAGAGGCCCTCATCAACTACCGGCCTATCTCCAACCTCCCGTTCCTTTACAAGGTGCTGGAGAAGGTAGTTGCGAAGCAGCTCCAAGCACACCTCAGAGACAACAACATCTTCGAGAAGTTCTAGTCTGGTTTCCGCTCTGCGCACAGTACAGAGACAGCCCTGGTCAGGGTAACCAACGATTTACTGATGGCGGCGGATGCTGGAACCCCATCCATTCTGGTCCTTCTCGACCTATCGGCAGCCTTCGACACGGTGGATCATCCCATTCTACTGGACTCCACTCCAATGTCGGACTCCGCGACCTAGCCCTTGGCTTATTCCAGTCCCTCTTGGCTGGTCAGACTGAGTGTGTCTCCCTCGGAGGCGCAACATCCTCCAACCACCCTGTCACCTGCGGTGTCCCCCAGGGATCCGTCCTCGGCCCCCTGCTGTTCACCCTGTACATGCTCCCCCTCTGCCACATCATCGGCCGGCACGGTGTGTCGTTCCACTGCTACGCTGACGACACCCAGTTATATATCCGGATCACACCATCATCACCTTCATCACCCCCCACACTGACCGCTTGCCTGGAGGAGACTAAGGCGTGGATGAACAACAGGTTTCTCCAGGTCAACAGTTCCAAAACACAAGCCATGCTGATCGGTACCCCACACCAGGTCCGGTCAACCACCATCACCACCATCTCCTTCTCCGGTCAGGACATTCCCCTTTCCACCCTTGTCACCAACTTGGGCGTGAAAATGGACCCCCACCTCACATATGATACACACATCAAACACCTCTGCAAGACCTCTTTCTTTCACCTCCGAAACATCACTACACTCCGCCCCTCACTCACCCTGGCAGATTCCGAGAAACTCGTCCACGCTTTTGTTTCCTCCAGGCTGGACTATTGCAATGCACTCCTCATCGGGATCCCTAGTAAAAGCATTAAAAAACTGCAAACCATCCAGAATGTCGCTGCTAGGATCCTGATGAGGGTGCGCAAATATGATCACATCACCCCCACCCTCAGATACCTTCACTGGCTCCCCGTGGAACACAGAATTGAGTACAAGGTGTCCCTCCTCACTCACCAGTGCGTACACGGTGGTGCCCCTGCCTATCTCAAGGAACTCCTCACCCCCCAGTCCTCCTCACGTTCCCTCCGCTCCGGCACAGCCTACCTCCTCAAAGCCCCCAGGACTAAGCTGCACTCCATGGGCGATCGCGCCTTCTGCTCTGCCGCACCCAGACTTTGGAATGCTCTCCCCATCCACCTGAGAGCACCACAATCCGTAGAGGTTTTTAAAAGGGGCCTAAAAACATTTCTTTTTAACAAGGCTTTTGCCTGAATTTTCTTTTACTTTTATTTTTACTTCTATTCATTTTACTATTATTTTAATTTAATTTTACTCTTAGGTTCTTCCATTTCACTGGTTGTTAGTCTTTTTAATTGTTTTTATTCATTTTAAATTGTTTTATTCATTTAACTTTTGTCTATATCTCCTGTAACACTCTGATATTCTCACGAATGGAGAGCGCAGTACAAATTTAATCCATTATTACTTGAGCTGACCATTATGTTAAAATAAATATGAAGTTTGGAAGGGGGCAGGAAACATACGTTTTCTTCATCCTGCTCCTTTTCGGCCATGGGTGTAAAAAAAAGATGTTGGTGATATTGTGCAAAGATGAACTGTACCCCCATGTAACAAACAAAATAAAATGAATGAATGATAAGGAGTGGAAAAGGACTCCAAGAGACTTTCAGCGTGCTCCTGATTAATGCGCAGCTTTTAATGGCGTGCAGTAGAGTAATACAGTAACATTAGCGAAAATATACGACCTAGTGATTTTCACAAGGGTGAATTACTAGCGACTTTCAAACAACTTTCAACTCTCACAGAGGATTTCCACCCCTTGTTTAGCACCAATGGCAGTGTGAGATCAGCTAAAAACACACACAATACATACTAGTACGTAAACAGAAAATGTGTTAAAGACAGGGATAATGGTGAGAAGTCCAAATTAGACTGGTTTTTCAGCAATGGCCCATGATTAATGCAAAAGGAAAGAGCAGACGTGTGGCTCTTCCCTCGGCTTTAACGACAGGGGAGGGAGAAGCTATCTGAGCTTTATTTATTTATTCATTAATTTACTTATTTATTTGTATTAGGGACCCTACAGTCACACATGCTGAGATGGAGGGGGTGGGGGTTAAAGGCTGTATGGTGCACTAGTGTCCACACATCTATTATACGGAAGAAAAAAAGAAAACATCTCATTTGAATGTGAACTTTAGCTCAAATCCTGCTTACTCACTGACAATCCATACGATATAATGCTCCCTCCCCCAACGGTCTCTATGACTCAAGTCCACATGAGACCCATAATGAATGTGTGAGCATGCACCAATGGGGTTTGTTGAATGTGTAAAAGGTAGCTGATATGCTTGACAAATCTTATACTTTGTGTGGTCCTATCGCTATGTGTAAAACAGGGGAGCTGGATCAGCGAGAGTTGGTACGGCATGCTGACTAAACTGCTGCTGACTTAAAGGGGACATCTTTTAGTCCTTTAAGTCAACAAGTTAATATAGGTCTTCTGAGGTCCCCTAAACATGTATTTTCTTGCTGAGAAAAAAACAACAACAATTCAGATTATGCATTCTAGCAGCCTCTATGCCCCTCTGTTTCAGTCCTGTTCTCAACAAGCTGTATCTGTGCCTGTGACAAGCGAATCTAGCAGTGGTGCACAGGCCTGTACTGTCGAATGAAATTCACATCAAACGTTCAGACTAGATGTTGCAGATCAAATATGACTCAAGATCCAGCAATAACATAGCAATATTACCGTTAAAGGAATTGTCAAAAACTATAAAACAAAACAATATTTTAGGTTTATATTTAGGAGCGAGCCACCATTGTGTACACACCCATTTTATCAATATATCTTCACACACAATGATGGTCTTATTAACTATGGCGATTGTGGCTACAGTTCGGAATGGCTAGTTTAAAGTGGGAGGGTTCTTGTCACACTTGTCACAGCTGAACTGAACTGAACAGAAAAGGCACAATTATGCACATATTTTAAATGTTCTCAGTGTTGGGACAATCACTCTTTAGGGGGTGTGATCAGCTCAAGCTGAATTCGGCAGAATCTGCACCTGGTTCGCTGATAACAAACTATCACTACACCTGGGTAAAACAGAGTCCACTCTCTTTGGATCAAATAACAAACTCAGCAAGGCCAACGGCTTCTCTGTTACAGTGGGTGACAATATTGTCACAAGGAAAGATGAAATTACATACCTGGGTTCCATCCTAGAGGCAAATCTTTCCTGTGACAAAATGGCAACCAATGTAATCAAAAAAGTCAACCAACGAACAAAATTCTTGTACCGGATCTCCTCTCTGGTAAACAAGAATACCCAGAAGACTCTAACAGGAGCACTCATTCAAGGGTACTACGACTATGCTTGCACCTCATGGTACCAAAGCACCTCAAAGGCACTAAAAACAAGATTACAAACATCACAAAACAATCTGGTCAGACTACTGCTTGACAACCTAGGATGGCTTAGACAATAGAGTACAGCAACTTGCGATGGGCCTGGTCTACAAGATACACTACACCACCATGTACATGTCGAAATACTTCCCAAAGGTCAGTGAAGTCCACAACCACTACCAGAGGAATTTAGGAACAAAAAGGTTTAGGAACAAAAAGTTCTCCATTGACAAAATAGCACATTTTGCGCAATCATTTTCGTAAAGTCGGGACTAGATCTTTCCTCGCAAACGGATATTTGGTCACAGCAGAGTTTTATCTGACGCAATTGGTGCGAGTTCGGTCACGTATCTTGCGCTAGACCAATAGCAGCTATCCTTGTTGCCAAGTTACAGACAACAAGAGATTTGTGTAAACAGTAGTAATGGAAGCAACTGAAAGGCAGTACTCATCGACGAGTACAGAAGACAACAAAAATGGAGAAAAAACACCTTCTAAAGTTCGCAAAAAGGTTTCAAAACAATATTATGCATCTCACGTCCGTTCAGAAAGAAAGTGTACAAGATTTTACACAGATACGGTGGGATAGATATAGAAACTCCGTCGAGCGGTGGCTTAAGTTGCCAGGAGATAATCGTATCATTGCAGATGCATACAAACATTGTTTAGAGATCGAGTTTGCCAATGTTCCCGGGGATGCTGGTTTTCACGCTACTTGCTAAAGGCGTTTTATCGACAAAAAACGCTTGGATGCAGCTGCGAAACGGACGATGTGTTCTGCAGCTCAAGATGTGGAAGCAGAGCCAGAACTTATGGCTCTACAAGTGAAGCCACAGTCTCAACAAAGTCTGCAGAGATTTAACACAGATTGACATAGATAACATTCCTCACATTATCAAAATACAATCAAATAAATTCTCAGTCCCAACACACACTCATGTCATTTTCCAATTGTATTTAAATGCCTGTTTAAGCAAGACACCAGCCTGCTTTTGCATATCCAAGACAAAGACTGTGTGGCAATTGAGGTGCGATATCACACAACCTGTTACAGGGAGTACACCAGATCAGAGTATAGATCCTTGAGACCTCAATCAACTGCAACAGCTACTGGGACTTTGGAAGAAACGGAAGCAGAGTGAGTTATTATACCATGAGCTATTCTTAATTCCTGCATATTGCACATTTTTAAAGTAAAGCTTGACCACCTATTCTGTTTGTCTGTAGCAATCATGACTGCCCAACCATTGGCACATGCATTCATTAAGTGTGTGTGTGTGTGTGTGTGTGTGTGTGTGTGTGTGTGTGTGTGTGTGTGTGTGTGTGTGTGTGTGTGTGTGTGTATGTGTGTGTGTGTGTGTGTGTGTGTGTGTGTGTGTGTGTGTGTGTGTGTGTGTGTGTGTGTTTGTGTGTATCAGAAACTAGCCAAATTTTGATGTCAACTACAAAATCTTCTGTGAGAAGATCATCCGACAAAGGATAATTGTCAACCAAGAAGTGCTGAAAATGAACCAATGGGTGGCACGTCGAGGATGGGGAGTTAACAGTGACCTGGATGACTACAAATCCGGCCCCTGATAGTGTGTTGCAAGTAGTCCATTGCGGTTGCAAACAAGGAAAATGTGAGACAGGAAGATGTTCATGTGTGTCTGCAAAACTACCATGTACAGATCTTTGTAAATGCCAAAACTGTGCAAATGTTTCTAAGGAAACGGAGGATAGGGCTACATTAGAGGATGACTCAGATGATACTGGATGTATCGGGTGAGGGGATTAGGGTTATACAGTAGTAGTGTGATTTGTTTATTTGTTGAAATCAGTTTGACACTGATCCTTCCACACACCTCACTCTTTACTCATTTTACTCCATAGTGTATATTGTGTATATTGAATATTCTTTACTTTACTTTACTTTTTACTTACTTACTTTTTTTACTGTATGAAGCACACTCTCAGGGGCTCATACAGAACCAAGCATTTCATCGTAAACTACCTATTTTACTATTTACTATATTTTATTGTGATAAAAAAAAATGAAACTTGTGTATGTATGTGACGAATAAACCTCTTGAATCTATTTTTGTACCTGCATTCTATTTTGTCTTTAAATGGAAAATAAAAAGGTTAATGAGTAACTTATTGATTTGTAAATTGTTTGACATTATTCCATTATTCCAAATGAATTATTAATACATTTGTCATTACTATCCACTGAACTGTTTTGTGTACGACCTCAATCTTTAGAAAATTGTACCAGCATCTTTGATATTGCAGGTTGGGAATCACAAAGTAAAGTGTTTTTGATACAAAAAAAGTGCTGCATGCATCACGGATTGTGTGTTTATGGAGGTTTATTGAATAATTGCCCCGACAGGACGTCATGCATCGGTGTGAAATGCTGTGTTGTTGGTGTAGATAGAAGGCGATATGATTTAAATGTACAGTATGCTTAATAACACGAACGTTATCGCCCGTTTCACAGCTGTATTTAATCGATTGCCTATATCAAGTAGCGTATATGCATATAAGTAACATTGTTTTGAAACCTATTTTGCGAGCGTTAGAATGTGTTTGTTGTCCATTTGCGTCGAGATCTACTCCGTGAATGACAGGATAACATTACACAGCTGTTTACACAATCTCTTGTTGTAATTTGGCAACAAGGAGAGCTGGTAGCACAAGATACGTGACCGAACTCGCACCAATTGCGTCAGATAAAACGTTGCGATGACCAAATATCCGTTCGCGAGGAAACATCTAGTCCCGACTTTACGCAAAATGTGCTATTTTGTCAATGGAGAACTTTTTGTTCCTAAATCTACACCAATCGAACTTTCACCCAGAGTGAAAATCGTGTAATTCGCCGAGGTGGGAACCGGATGAAACGATACAGCCTTCACCATACGGCCTACTACTAAAATAATGTGAATCCCTACCCACCTTCAAAACCGCTCTAAAAAAGCACCTACGGGAGGCCGCAATTCGAAAACTGGCCCCGGTAAATGTCCAAACAGCCTCCCGCTCCCGGGCTGATTTGTCGCATGTCCTCCCCACATCTTCTCCCGTTCTCCCTCTCCTCTGTCGGTCTTGTATGACCAATAAAAAGCTGTAAAAATGCTAAAATAAACCTAAAAATAAGTATTCCCTTGAATTCTCATGTCTCTTACGTTTTAATTTATTTATGTACTTATTCTATGCCAGCGCATTATACTACCAATCACAAGTTTTTTATTTTGTATTTGGCCGGTGGATAAATGTGTCACACATATGTTGGCACATAATGGCCAATAAAGACAAAGGAATTATCAAATTTACCATTATAATGGTTCACACCTAGCGATAAAATGAAACATTTACAAAGGCGCACTTTACTGAAATAGCGTCCGTCTGTCCGCTCAGTGTTTGTGTGCATTTCTCTCTCTTTTAACCGCGAGGCTTCAGTACAATTATTCCCCACCATGTATTTACAATGTCAGGCCTTTCATTACAGCGTGGCCTAGAGGCGTGTGGAACAAGGCACCAAATAGCTCGCTTACTTTATGTCCCTCAACCAAATACACGCGCAGAACAAAAATAAAAGAATCAGAGGGATTAATAGGACCCCCCCCCCCCCTCCACCTTCTTTTCAATGCCTTCTATTTTATCACAAATCATTTATAATTTATCAACATCCTCACTCGTTATCTCAAAGGAATCATTATAGTGATGGATTACTTTACCGTGCAGCTTTAAACACGCAGGTGTATCCTAGAGCTTTGTCCTTGTAAGACAGAGCTGAATCACTACCGGTGGCAAGTATTACCTTGGAAAAGGAAAATAAATGCGGATATCTATGTAAATGATCAGTGTGAGGATCATCTGTTCATTTGGATTTATATCTTCAGCAACAACGTTTGCCATCTTTCCATCTCAATAAATGTGATTAAAATGTGAGTACATTCACCTCGTGATGTCAGAGAAAGTGACATTCCCTTACAGTAGCAAACATTTGGACTGAAATAGCTGAATAACCTTTTGTGAACCAAGTATGATGCCTTGCTTAATCCGTTGAAACTATTTGTTTATACCCTTGTGTTTGAGTGACATGAGCTTACTGTAGTTTGAACTGTCTGATTTCTCTTCCCCGTCTCCCACTGGGTTTATTACTGCTCTAAAGCGAGGGGTCGTCCGTCTGCCACATCACAAAAAGCCAATATTCCCCCCCCACCCCCCCAAAATACAAGAGTCCTTGTTTGAGGTTGGTCCAGTTCTGCTGCTTTTTCATGATCTATCTCTAGGAATCAAATACAGCTCTGAGTGAGGCTGTCAATCTATGTGCACAGCTTCTTGAGAACCAATACAGCCCTGCTTGTATGATGAAACAGGGAGAAATGATGGCAGGCATGTCATTGAAGCACTGTGAGATCAATTAGCGAAGGACTTCTGAAATACTCTACTCATAGTGTACTGCCCGCCAAGTAATGATTTCTGTTTGGAGAGAAAGCTCTCGTAGAAATGGCATTTTGAGTTTGGTAAATTCCATCCACTAAAGGAGCAAGGAGTCACTATAGTTGTCTATTTTCCAAAGCTCAGCCCGGCATGGTACAGTATAGGAAATGGCAGAATGCCTTTGGATAATAATAAGAGAAACAGTCCAATAGTCAGGATATTAACTTATATCCAGTTGCCTGAATGAACCTCTCGGTTCCCCCATGGGAAATGATACTGTCAGGCCATTTACTGTACATACCAGTGCTTACATATCAGTGTGGCATGTTTCACCAGCATCAATGTCTTCCAAGATGGTAAATGAAGTTCAAAAGCACACGCTTGTTGAATGGCTAATTTATTTCTGATGAGGTGGATGATGGGAGGTTGGGGGGGGGGGGCACTATTGGTCTGAATTGGCATAAAGCCATACCACCATGATCTTCTGGTCCAAAGCAACTCTATTCAAATGACTACATGCATGTCTCCTGAGAAGAAATGGCTCAAATGAGCCTGTTAGGAGGCAATCCTTTGAACGAGTCAGAGAGGGAAACAGGACATGTCAAACAGGGAGAGATCAACATGGAAACATTGTCTTCCGCCCCAGGGACTGGCACTAGCTACTATCCTCAGCTCTCCCTCTACATTGATTTGACAGTCAATGCCAAATCCCAAAAGGCTCTGTTGTGTTTAATGAATGAAGGGCAAACTTCACATAGTCCTACGTCAAATTCATCTCATAGTACAACAATTTTCTCCTCTTGTATTGTCAGTCCGTTCTACGTGCAGGGTGTGTTCGAGTGTGTGCATGTTTCTCTCTTTCCTGTCCTGCAGGATGCTTTTTCTAAAGGAACGGCACGCACACACAAATATGTTGTTGCAAGAAAATCAGATATTCCTAGCAGTCCTTTCTGCCCGTAGGATATGTGTTTGAGGGTGTGCATGTTTGAATTAGCCTATAGATATCTCTTTTCTGCGGGATGATTTTTTTAAAGGAATGGCACATATGTTGTTGCCCAATAATCAGATATTCTTAAGACAAGCAAGCAAAGTGTCATTGAGATAAACAACTCCCAATTTATTTTGTATTGTTCGTTTTTTATTTGTGTTTTTGGTACAACATAGCACTGTGAGTATGTATAACGCACAAAGACATAACATCATTGCTCGAGGGATGGGTTGCTGGTCCAAAGCCAATGGCTTGGCATCCTATAGAGGAGGTAGTTTACTGGCTCACCACAGCTCTCCTGCTTGGCACAGAATATGTATTTAAGTATCAGCTTGACTGCTTTATCTTCACTAGAATCAGGTTAGCTTTGCTTGAATCTTTGGTTAGCTTTGCATCCAGTCACTACCAAATCTCAAACTCCCCTAAGCATGCTTTGCCTCTGTGTGTGTGTGTGTGTGTGTGTGTGTGTGTGTGTGTGTGTGTGTGTGTGTGTGTGTGTGTGTGTGTGTGTGTGTGTGTGTGTGTGTGTGTGTGTGTGTGTGTGTGTGTGTGTGTGTGTGTGTGTGTGTGTGTGTGTGTGTGTGTGTGTGTGTGTGTGTGTGTGTGTGTGTGTGTGTGTGTGCGTGCGTGCGTGCGTGCGTGTGTGTTGTACAATGTCCAGTGTATTTTGTCTCAATCCTACAGAGCTTCATTGGGGTTGTGTTGCTCATTACGGACACCTTTGTTTAACACCTATTATTATAATTGGGTACGGCACCACTTTTGACCGCAAACGTGAAGAAAGAGACACCCCGTCCTCCCCAAGGGATCAACAACACTCGTCGTTACCGTGGTGACCGATGAATGACTGCTTTCCCCCCTTGCCACATAAAACCTTATTTACTATCGCAGCTGTTCAATTTTGCAACACCTAGCCTGCCTTTCTCTCTCGTTAGGCCATCCTTCACATCCAGGGTGTATTCTCACGCACCCCTCGCCACACTCTCAAATAATCTCTTACACATTTGCAGTGAATTCAAATTAAGCCTTTTTAAGTCATCATTATAATTTAGTAGGTCACACCTCCCCTTTATCTAATTCATTTTTGTGTTAAAGCTTGCCATTTAAAGATATTGTATCATTTGTTTTGTTTTGGTGCTCAGAGGCTATTAGTTGACAAGGTGTTTGCAACCAACTATGTTGTGTTTACTTTCCTGAGTCGAGGGCTGGGATAATCATTCAGTATTACACCTGCCCACACGCACGCACGCACGCACGCACGCACGCACGCACGCACGCACGCACACACACACACACACACACACACACACACACACACACACACACACACACACACACACACACACACACACACACACACACACACACGAGGAACATGCACAGAGAATGGTTCAAACCTAGAGATAAAATTAAACATTTACAAAGGACAGTGCCCACACAATATGCCCACGCACGTACATTACATTTGTCTGTAACAAATAAATGGACACACAGTCATATACATGAACAGTAATGGATCTACGTGTAAATAATCCAATTAAAAAAGCAACTGTATTTTATTACAGTGGGAAAAAATACAATAATCAGAATGCAGTTATTTGATAGCATTTTGATTGTGAAATGATGACACAGAAGTAGCTGTACACACCACAAATTTCACTCAAATGAAAAAAATATTATAAACAATTTGTTTTATTGGATAACTCTAAAGTCAACCAGGGAACTTTTGTTTTTTAAACATCGTATTTAGATGTTTTGAACCTAATTTCCTCAGTGAATTACGCTATTCATTTTGGACATTGTCCTGGGCGTTTTCTTTTTAGCAGTCAGTGCAAAACTTTAACTCCTGATAACTCCATAATCACCCAGATAATCTTTGTCAGTTACATCCATTTCTTTGGACATTGTACTGGCAGTTTTTTTTTTTTTTTTTTACCAGTCAACGCTAAAGAGGGAAGGTACTTTGACCACTCTATGTTAGGAAACTGAGTGTTCGTCTTCCTTATATTGCATGTCATTGGTGTTGTGTCTGTGACGGCATTGTTTTTTGATAACCGCATTGAGTACATAGGACTGATTATACAATGGACATTTGCCAAAGACAAAAGAAATCTGTGCTGTTTCAAGGGAAAAACATAATTTATGTCTTGCTCACTGCTTACTTTAGTAACATCCTCTGCAACTTGCTACTTTCTTAGCAACAGCTTGGCAACCACCTGTCACTAACTGTTGCCAAGTTACATTAGCAAGTTGGTCAGCTTAAATACTTAGGGCGTCTTAACAGAATACATACTGATTCTCTAAAGACCAAACTGCTTCCCAAGCTCTGTCTTGTTGAGAAAAGATATTCGCTTGACAGAATAGTTTAACAGAATAAATATTTGATACCAAGTAAATTTTCACCCGCTGATGCAGGGATCAGTCCTGGGCGCGTGAATATTAAAGGCAACCTACTTGTGTTCAGCTTTTCGTTGAGCGTTTCCCTGATTGGCCACACGGCCACATGACCGCCCTAGCACACGCCCTTATCCGCGCCGCGCCGATCTGTGTGTTGTTACGCGGCAGAGAGGACGCGGCAGAGAGACGCGGCGTTTTATCACTGGAGATACATTTCTCACTCACCATTGTATTTTATATGAAAATAATTGTAAGTAGGTGAATTCTACACATCTGACAACGCCATCTGACAATATCAAAATAATTGTAAGTAGGTGAATTCTACACATCTGACAACGCCATCTGACAATATCATAATGATGTGTTTTCTATATTATATCCACAATCATTCATCTAAAAAATTGTATGGGCGTAAATACATGTTAAGATATTCAAAATCGTCACAGCAGTATAGTTTGTTTATACTTCAGAAGTATGATATTTGAACATCGTCCCCAAAATGAATGGAAGCGAAATAAAGAGACCTTATTATTAATCAGTCAGCAGCCTCCAGCGATGTTATGACGTTACAAACGCGAAATAACATTATACATTATGCTCCGCGAAATAAAGAGAGCTTATTATTAATCAGTCAGCAGCCTCCAACGGGCGAAATAACATTATACGCCAAATAACATATAACGTTACAATTGTACAGTTTCGAGTTAATCAGTCAGCAGCCTCCACTGATGTTATGACGTTACAAACGGGCGAAATAACATTATACATTATGCTCCGCGAAATGACATTATACACTCTGCTGCCGCGTTCGCTGCGCACTTCATTCATTTAATTTGGGACCTTGCAGGGACCTCTGCTGCCGCGTTCGTGGCAAAAGGGGGCGGGGGGTCGTGGCCAATCAGAGAAAAGCTGAACACAAGTAGGTTGCCTTTAATATTCACGCTCCTGGGCCCGGTCTTATTTACCACTTGTATTAATAATAATAATAATAATAATAATAATAATAATAATAATAATAATAATAATAATAATAATAATAATAATAATAATAATAATAATAATAATAATCATCTCTGAAGGGCTGTCAAGTTTATGAGGATGATGCTGTTATCTATTGTATTGCCGATTCTGTGAAATTAGATGCAACCATGCAAGGTGCCAACCTGCTCATCGGGAGCAATTAGGGGTTAAGTGTCTTGCTCAAGGACACATCGACACGATGCCCACGAGGAGGGGGAATTGAACCGGGAACCTCCGGATTGCCAGACGACTGCTCTACCTTCCGAGCCACTGTTGTCCCGGGTCTGTGAATGGTTCTGACATTGAAAGAGTCACAGAAATTGCGCAAACCAAACCAGAAGATTCATAAACTAATTTAAAATGTTTTTTTTTATATTATCACAGTTTGAATGTTTAAGAACATATTTACTATAAAAGCGAACAGTTATAGTATCGCATTTGGCTTGATGAGAGATTTACATTTAAATACCATGTGAACATTCTTGCCAATAAATTGCAGCAAAAGATTGCATTTTTATACAGAAATAGACCTAGCTTCCCAATGATTGTAAATTAGGGTTTCCCCTCAGTGTAAATCTGGAGTCAAAATCATTTTAATGAATGATACGAGAAGGAGATGCTAGTTAAAATATAGCCTGAGGGGGCAGACTCTGAACTGCAGCACCATTTGCCACCCAGTCCACCCTGGACTCCCACACAGACATTGATTCCTACACTTCCTCTATTTTGGACTACATCAACTCTAACATCAACAGTATCACCACCTTCAAGCATGCCCCAATCAGAAGCCGTGGATGAACAAAGAGTTCCATCTACTATGAAAGGCAGGAACTGCACTGAGCAGCTGACATCTTCAACCTGTCACGAGCCAAGACAGTTGTTCCCACGTGCTTCAAAACCACCTCCATCGTGCTGGTGCCAAAACACTCCTCTGCAGTGAGCCTTAATAACCTCTTAAGCCCTAGCCATATTTTCAGAAAATTCGCCTAAAAGTACATACACAAGTAAATGGAAGATTGCTCCACTTCTACAAGGACCATTTGCATGTTCTTGGTATCTAGGGACATCTATGGACCTCAGGGAATGTATTCACAGTGTCAGCAATATTGTGTCTGTTACTAGGCTTGAGTAAATTGTAATGAACCAGGAGGAGAATATAAATGATTATTATTATATATTTTTTTCATCTTACATAACATTGTCCAGATGTGAAAGATGGAGCTCATTCAGCACCTTCTTGAAATCAAGTGTACAATAAATCTAAGCTAATAAAGGGCAGATGATTTACAGGGGGTTTTGTAGATAGAGTACTGAATTTTGCCATCCGGACACATGCCATTTGAAATATGAATATAGATTATAGAATATCAGGCCTATAAATAACCTTATTACATGGCGTTTTAACATTCGCCGAAATGCTTGATTGTGATTGGTCAATAGCGCTCGGCAGAGGTCCGTTATTACTCGATAACGGACCTCTGTCGAGCAATAATGACCGCTGTTTGCAGCTGAAGCAATCAAGCCCACTGACACACACTGCATCAGTGCAATCAGATACACCTGCCGGCTGCCGGCGAAGCTGCCGGCGATGACAGCACTAATAAATTAGGTATATTGTTAGTAAGTTAGCCATGTAATAAGCGGGATAATGTATAGCCTACTCGGTCATTGTCGCAAAATAATTGACCTTCACTACGTTTAGAACACCTCGGCGAGGCGCCTCGGTATTCTAAACTCTGTGTCGGTCAATTATTTTGCGACAATGACCTCGTACATTATCCCTTACATATTATGGCCAAGTCATACATCTATGGATCGGGCCAAATCTCCTCTTTCCAATGGCAGAGTTCAATCTGGAGTTAGTACTACCAGGCGCCCGTAACAGGGCAGCAGAGACCGTGAATGAAATCTACTGTAAGTACAGTTACTTTTTTATAATATATATAGCTCCGCCATCAGATTGAGATGTCTTCTAGACGTTCAGGGAAAAGTAAAGAAACAAACTATGTTCTATTTTATGGCAATAATGTTCAGGTTTGTTGGACCCATGAGATATAATCACAAAAATAATGTCAGAATATTTCGCAAAGAATATTTGCAGCAGCTTTCACAGCTGGTGTGAGCTGGGTAGTGTAGTTTTATGATATGTTGATGTCCATTGAAAGCCCTGGGTCTCCTCTGTCTTAGGACTACAACACTTTCATGACGCATTATTTTCTCGCATCTAATTTGTCCGGTTTCCGCTGGGATGCGCCAATATACTGTATTTATGAATTCATATTTCGCTAATAACATTTAAAATCATTGGTAAACAAACAGTGCTGAAAATATACACGTTGACTGCTGTTTTGATAGGGTTAGGGTCTTTACTCTTCGCTAAATTTGAAAAAAAACACAAGATTAATTATTACGGACTTTATTGATCTATTTATGGCATGAAATTTATCTCGTACCAGTACCGGTACTGCTCGGGCTTAAGGGGTTAAAGGAGCACTTTGAGGAAATAAAACAACAGTGATTTATTTTGCACATAATCTCATACATATCCCAAGGCTCTAAACAGTTTTGCACACAGTCATTTAGTTTGACAGTTATTGAGAGTTAAGACATTTGAATATCTCCTCCAGTGATGTCATCAGAGGACACCAAATCCTTGTGTTTCCATGATGTGCTTTGAAAGGCTGGTCCTGGCTCATCGCAAATCCTCACTGGATTCGCCTACCAGCTACTTTTATGCCAGGTTCGAGGTCAACTACACCACCCCCCTCGACGGCTGAAACGAGCACCACTATGGAGGCTGACGTGTGCAAGGAATTCAAGTGCATCAACGTAGCCAAGGCAGCCAGACCACATGGTATCCCAGACGAGTGTTCAAAACATGTGTGGAGCGGCTGGCTGCTCTGTTCACTGATATATTCAACCTCTCTCTCTCCAAGCATACAATCCTCTCCTGCTTCAAGTCATCCACCAGTGCCAAAAAGAGCAAGTTAACGTGCCTGAATGACTGGCGCCCTGTTGCCTTCACTCCTATAGTGAGCAAATGCTATGAGAAGCACGTTAAGAAATTAATCTGTAGCGGACTACCGACCATCACCGAAAAAGCCAAACAGATCCACTGACGATGCAATAGCCTCAATACTCCACAGCGCCCTCAACCACCTGGAGGGAAAGACAATAAAGATGATTGTAACTGAGGGGTACAATTCCCTGACTGTATTAATCAAGTATTAGTATCATTAAACTACTACCGTCTTATGTACATTACTGGCCAATACCGTACACAGGTATATGATGAGAACTTCTCCACAATAACACGGTTTCCACACAAATACTTGTTTAGAATATTTATTACATCAAAGGTGGGATATTACATTACTTGAATGCGCTTATAAGGCAAATCGAATGTGCATAGGCAAATCAATAGTGAATATTAGTAATTATCTCTGGTACTCAGGGGAGATACTGGAAAGGGGTACTACCGGTTGTAAGCCAGCAGGGGGAGGCAATGCTCCATACAAAGTCAATGGGTTCAACAGGGGCTTCAACAAGGCACCTGGATACGGTATATTACTCCCTGCTCCGCGGGGAAAAGCAGCCGCTGTAATTCCAGTGTGCAGCAGCGCGGGTGGAAGCCGTGGAGTCTCTGCTCCAACAGAGACGGGCTCGAATGATGTCCTCACGGGCATGTGTAGATCCCACAGTAGCAGCGGGGTAGGCGGTTCTCTGCTCCAGCAGCCACAGTCAAAAGCAATAATCCTGCCGGAAGGTGGCTCTGCAATCACCGGTGTAGGTATCCTCCGTGGTGCACGGTAGTTCACAGTTGAACTTGACGTTACTATCCTTATTAGCACGCGGCAATAAGTGCTCTATGTAGACACACAATTACCCACTTCACGTGGTCTTTGACTCGTAATGAAGGCTTTTACTAGTAAGTAGCGAACGATACGTTAAACAAACATAGTAGGATAACGCGACTCTATTTGGGGCAATACGAGCCCTACTCGTCACCGCACGTTGCGTGGTGGGTGAGGCTTTACTTGGTAACTGAACTGAACAAGACTGAACGGGACAAGGGACTAAGAGGAATTCTACATTTCTTGCGCCCTATTTATATGCACGGTGAACAAATAGTACCATTCGTATTTCGGTAGCCGTATTCCTACGCGGAACCGGGGCTAGTTGGGACATGTTCGTCGGCACTATTGAACTTGACTCAAGGGGCCTGTCTGCTGGCGCCATGTTCTTGTCCAATGAGAGAATGAACTATTATGGGCTGTAGTAGAATAAAGGGATATTCAGTGTATATGTACAGGGAATATACAAGGGATATCAAACGATATACAAATACTATTAAATATATATCCATAAATAAATATATATATTCGGTTTAATCTGACCCTTTGTAACAATGATCCTATTTCTGATTCAGGTGAAAACAGGAGCACGTATGACGCCATCTCTTCAGCACCAGACTCCGCCCTTTGCCACATAGATGACAGCAACACCCATGTGAGAATGCTGTTCATCAACTTTAGCCCAGCTTTAACCCCTCATGCTGAGGGCACAAAACACCTGACGATTGCATACCCAAAGTAATTAGCAATTTATTACTTGAACCACTTATAGCAGATGCATGAGTCTGGTCTCTTTTTAAAGGAAACATTCTGAACTTTCTTCCACAACAGGAGAAGAATCACTCTGAGTCTAATGTAATAGAGTTAGAGGTTTGAATACAAGTTTTGGTGACTCACATTTAGTTTACTTGTTGCCAGATGCCTGTTTTTTAGTTCCAGCTGAGAGGTAGGAGCTGCAAAACATAACGGTTCCATAGCCTGACGTTTTGTTTTACAGATGTTTTTGTAATCTGTAATAATCTGTAATAATTGGTCCAAAATGGTGGACCGCTCAATGGTGGACCCCTCACTATCCTTCTCTGCTGCTGAAACACTGACCCATGCACTCATCACTTCCCGACTGGACTATTGCAACAGCATTCTGTATGGCACATCCACCAAAATCCTCAACAAACTACAATACATCCAAAACTCTGCTGCTCGCATGCTCACCTCCACCCGCCGCTCCGACCACATCACCCCCATCCTCCATGATCTCCACTGGCTCCCCATCATATACAGGATTCAGTTCAAAATTCTACTCATCACCTTCAAAGCCCTCAACAACCTGGCCCCCTCCTACCTCTCTGACCTCCTTCCCCACCACACGCCTACCCTCTGCCGCAGGTCCGCAGGTCTGCTAACCTCCTCCAACCCATCAGGACTAAACTCCGGACCTGGTGCGACAGGGCCTTCGCTGCAGCTGCCCCCACCCTCTGGAACACCCTGCCCAACCGTCATGCAGACACCCTCTCATTTTTTTTTATTATCTTTTTCCCCCTTCTTTTTCCTTTTTTTCTCCCATCCCAATGTTAGTCGTTATGCCAATTCCCAATCCCCCTTCCTTGCTCTGTAAAGTGTCTTTGAGCATTCTGAAAAGCGCTATACAAAATTGATGTATTATTATTATTATTATTATTCATTTGGACGGTGAGTGAGAAATTATCCAAACAAACTTCTTCTTCATCTTCTTCTCTCCCTTTACCATAGGAATCAGCTCTCATGTAAGATACCGTTGGTGGTCAATCATTTTCGCCATCCACGGTGACTGGTCTGTTCAGGACCCGGTCAAACCGGACATGGTCACTTGTCCGAATGGCTTGTCAAATGACACCTGTCAGATGTTCCGTCCTGTAACTCGAGACTGGAAGCAAACAATAGGTCGAGTAGGGTGACGATCGAAAGGCGGCAAATTCAATGTTCCAACAATGTATTGGTTGATCGGCAAAAATACAGCGCTAGGCCGACAGACGAGGGCAAAGCACCGCGAAGTGTGCGCATGCGGGCCGCCGAACGCTAACAGGTTAAACACCATCCACCTCCAAACCCATCTCCAAACTTGGTGACCTGGTGGAAACCAAGGACCTCAATATCAACCCCTACATCTGCCACTGGATACTTGACTTCCTAACCAACAGACCCCAGTCTACATATTCATACATTATACTGTATACTGCTACTTACACGCTGGTTAGATGCCAACTTAATTTAGTTTTACTCTGTACTTGTACTACTGACAATACATTTGATCTAATCTAATCTACCATAGATGTGTATTTCCATCAATCGTTTGTTGGATACATTGTAATGACACAGTGCAACATTAGTTCCAAGGACACTACAGCTGTACTGTTTTTCTTGAATACAAATGTGGAAAATTATTTAAAATAAAATAAAACAATCCAATAATTTGTGTCTGTAACAATCACATAAACATGAGTTCTGTCCTTATCTTGGTGAACTGAACATGTGTGGAAGCCATGGCACACACATTTTTATGCAGGCAACCGATTAACTTTCACTTTATTCAGTGGTTCCCAGTTTGAGAGGCATGCTTGCCTAAACAATTTGAAAAACTACCATTATGCTTCACTTTAGCTTGTAACACATATTGGCATTCATCACATATCTACCCATGACTGCTGAGACACGCAGGGCCAACCTAAAATCCTGGAGGTTGGTTCGCTCTGTCAAAATATTATAGGAAGTCTTGTCTACTGGTTCATGGATAACCATAACCATCCAACAGCCCATTTACCACCAAATACAGCTAGTGGCTCAAATATTTACATTGAGTCATGATAAAAAAATATTATATGAGGGGAGGGAGAAAGAGGATTTGTGTAACCCAGAGATAGAAAGATATAAGTGCTGGGTTATAGAGAGATATAGATGGGAAAGAGCCAGATAGAGACAGGTGTTGCTATGGTAGGGTACCCCAGCATTGAATCCAAAAACTTAAATTATCATGCATATACAGTATATGACTGTCCATACTACAACAAATATATTTACTAACCTTTAAATAATGATTTGTTACACATAATTTGTGTTTTGATTGGTGCCCTGCTGGAAGGCTGAGATGAGGTGGATGGTGTTGATTTTGGTGGCAAAAAGGTAGGAAGGGTGCTGGGTGGATATAGTAGGTGGCTGACTAGAGAAGAGGGCTCTGGTGCTGGGTGGATGTAGTGTACTAGTCGGTGGCTGACTAGAGAAGAGGGCTCTGGTGCTGGGTGGCTGTAGTAGGTGGCTGACTAGAGAAGAGGGGTCTGGTGCTGGGTGGCTGTAGTAGGTGGCTGACTAGAGAAGAGGGCTCTAGTGCTGGGTGGCTGTAGTGTACTAGTCGGTGGCTGACTAGAGAAGAGGGCTCTGGTGCTGGGTGGCTGTAGTAGGTGGCTGACTAGAGAATAGGGATCTGGTGTTGGGTGGCTGTAGTAGGTGTTGACTAGTGAAGAGGGCTCTGGTGCTCGGTGGCTGTAGTAGGTGGCTGACTAGAAAAGGGTGCTCTGGTGCTCGGTGGCTGTAGTATGTGACTGACTATAGAAGAGGGCTCTGGTGCTGGGTGGCTGTAGTAGGTGGCTGACTAGAGGAGAGGGTTCTGGTGCTGGGTGGCTGTAGTAGGTGGCTGACTAGAAAAGGGTGCTCTGGTGCTCGGTGGCTGTAGTATGTGACTGACTAGAGAAGAGGGCTCTGGTGCTGGGTGGCTGTAGTGTGTAGTAGGTGGCTGACTAGAGGAGAGGGCTCTGGTGCTGGGTGGCTGTAGTAGGAGGCTGACTAGAGAATAGGGCTCTGGTTCTGGGTGGCTGACTGGAGAAGAGGGCTCTGGTGCTGGATGGCTGTAGGAGGTGGCTGACTAGAGAATAGGGATCTGGTGTTGGGTGGCTGTAGTAGGTGTTGACTAGTGAAGAGGGCTCTGGTGCTCGGTGGCTGTAGTAGGTGGCTGACTAGAAAAGGGTGCTCTGGTGCTCGGTGGCTGTAGTATGTGACTGACTATAGAAGAGGGCTCTGGTGCTGGGTGGCTGTAGTAGGTGGCTGACTAGAGGAGAGGGTTCTGGTGCTGGGTGGCTGTAGTAGGTGGATGACTAGAAAAGGGTGCTCTGGTGCTCGGTGGCTGTAGTATGTGACTGACTAGAGAAGAGGGCTCTGGTGCTGGGTGGCTGTAGTAGGTGGCTGACTAGAGGAGAGGGCTCTGGTGCTGGGTGGCTGTAGTAGGAGGCTGACTAGAGAATAGGGCTCTGGTTCTGGGTGGCTGACTGGAGAAGAGGGCTCTGGTGCTGGATGGCTGTAGGAGGTGGCTGACTAGAGAAGAGGGCTCTGGTGCTGGGTGGCTGACTAAAGAAGAGGGCTCTGGTGCTGGGTGGCTGACTAAAGAAGAGGGCTCTGGTGTTGCCTTTTCCAGTACTAATGGTGTTATAAATAGTAGGAGGAGTTGTCAGCAGAGGGTTTACTTGTACTGAAAGTTGTTACATCTTGTTCATGATCTATTTACTATTTATGAGGTATATTTTAAATAAGCTATTAACAAACATGTAACAAGTTATTAATAACTCATTAACTAACAGTTTGTGAATTATCTATTAACTATTTATAAGGGATATTTATTATTCTAAAGTGTTACCAACATATTTAGGAAAAGTCCATGGACTGGGGACATCACAGTTTTTATTTCAATAAATGATATACATTACAATGTACATTACATGATGACAAACAAGTGAAACAAAGTGCCAATGGGTGAGATGATTGAACTTTTACCAAAACAAATTAGCTTATTTCTAGGATTTTCTCAAAACAAGCTAAATGCTCCTGAAACCGGAATGGCCTTTATTTATATGCTTTATTTCTAAATATTGTCATTTGCTTCAAGACATTTCTTGAAACAAAGTAACATTCACACCCCATTGACAGCTGAAAATAAGATTTTAAGACTCAAACTGAGCTTAAAAAGCACTCTGATTTTTCCTCAGTGTAGTCTATGGTAGGTATAGCAATAGCAGCACTCAAATATTTATAGCGCATTAATTTTGAACTGTAATAAGACTACTATGTCAGAGCCATACGGTTATCTCAAATTAATCAACACCCCTCCAGCGAATTAGAATCACGTTTTCACCCGTGGTACGGTGCATGCATACAAAGTATGCGGCGCACACTTCTCAAACATCATCTCCCCTCTCTCCTGCTATACACACACACACGCACGCACGCACGCACGCACACACACACACACACACAACACACACACACACACACACACACACACACACACACACACACACACACACACACACACACACACACACACACACACACACACACACACACACACACACACACACACACACACACACACACACACACACACACACACACACACACACACACACACACACACACACACACACACACACACACACACACACACACACACACACACACACACACACACACACACACACACACACACACACACACACACACACACACACACACTATGCCGGGAGAGGTCTGTGCCACTAAGCTAATAAAGTCAGCATGGTGGCCACTGCAGGGGCTGGCTCTCTGTTGTGTCTTGGCCCTCACAGCCCCTCATGCACATCTTGGTTTCCTTTGATTCTTAAGCACCAGCAGGGCCGGGGTATATCATGTGCTGCCGCCACCCACCTGCACAGCCAAACACTCTCTCAACCTATTTGATGGCTCTCTGTCTACTCTATAACCTTAGAGACCCATTAAAGCAGGCAAACGGTGTGTTGATGTATCACATGTCCATGTGGGGAGTGAGTGAAAGCGAGGAGGGCGCTGTGTTCACTTACGTCATTTCCTGTGTAAGGAGGCACAGCGTGCAAACACAAGGTTTGAAATAGCCAGGCACTGATGTAATCAGGTGATGCTTCCTACCCCACCGAAGTCAGATAAGTCAAATAAAATAATTTTTTTAATGAAGCTATAATGATAACGATAATAATAATAACGCTATGTTTTGATAAGGCAAAATAAACACATTTCAACAGATGAAGTGGTACAATCTGTGATAGTAGTCCAGCAATTGGGTCCATAATGGGAACATTGAACACAATTATACCTGCACTGATTTATTTACATGTTTTAATTACCATGTATAAATATTGGAGTCGATATTGGATTTAAGTCAAAAGAATAGTTTACCTGGTAGATGTGTCACCCCCACACCCTCAATCAACACCAGTTATTTTTGTTTTGCAGCTTAACGTGCGTAAATTATGCCTCTTTGCTCTGCTTGTTATTTTTTTTTATAATAATACATATGATTTATATACTGCTTTTCTAGAACTTAAAGTTGCTTTACACTAAGGGGTGGGGGTAGTGAGACAAACAAGAGACAAACATAACACAAACACATAAGGATGGATAGGGGGGCTAGTAGAAGGCAGTGGAGAAGAGATGGGTCTTGAGGTGGGATTGGAAAACTGTTAGGGACTCAGAGTCTCTAATGTATTGGGGGAGAGAGTTCCAGAGCCTGGAGAATGCTCTGTCCCCAAAGCTGTGAAGGTTGGACTTGGGGTGGAGAGAAGGGAAGCTGGGGTAGTTCTGAGGGATCCGAGGGGGTTGGTAGGGGGAGAAGTCAGTGAGATGTGAGGGGGCCCATTGGTGAAGGGCTTTGTAGGTGAGGACCAGAATTTTGTAGTTGATCCGGTGGGAGACAGGAAGTCAATGGAGGTATTTTAGGACTGGGGTTATGTGGTGCCAGGATTTGCTGTGAGTTAGAAGTTGGGTAAATGTGTTCTGGACCAGTTAGAGTATATTGATGGAGCAGCACGCACTGGTACCATAGAGGAGTGAGTTGCAGTAGTCATATAAAGCAAATCAGAGAGTTGGAGGGGATTGATAGATTTTATGTTTTGGAAGGTTATTTCTCTGAGGAGGTGTGGACATGGGGATAGAATAGTGAATTAGATGAGATTATGATCTGACAGCGGAAATGGGGATGAATGGTAAATTGATTGAGCAGACCAGGTCAAGGATATGGCTTTGGGAAAGTGAGGGTTGAAGTTGTCAAGTAAAGTGAGGATACAGATGAATCGGTGTGAATGTTTATACATTTTCAGGGATGCAAACGTTGCTGTATTTCACCACTTTGAATCCAAAATAGGTAATTTGTGTGATTCTTTTAGATCCGATGATATTATTTGGCTGCAGATATTGTTCCAACCCCATACCTATGAAAATCTGACGTCATCTCCCTCTCCTCTCTCTTCTTAACACATTCGGCGCCAGCTATTATTTAGGGCCCTGTTGAGAATCACAGCTCGCGTGACCCTAAAAAGCATTTGCCATCCCATTTCCCCACCTTTATCATGCCAGTTCCAGGAAGTTACACATTTGAACTGCCGGCAGTGACCCCTTCTCCTATGTTTGCTTCACTGTAAACAAGCCCTGTGTTAGGGCAGCGGTGGCGGAGCCCAATAGCAGAACACAGGAGAAGAGAGAATGTAGCGTTTTAGGTGGGTTTTAATTGTAGGCACCAAGCAGACAGGTATGACAACAGGAAGGCGCAATAGACGTGAGCAGGTGCGCTCCTTGTGCAGCACAGGAGCGTCCAGGTGGGTGGTGTCTCGGGAGCGGTGGTCCTGGGCACAGAGAGAACAAAATTAGGACAAGGTATTTCAACAAGGACAGAGTAGCAAGGCTAGGGTTTGTCATCGTACCTAGGTTGTTAGGTTAACACTGCGACGAGGGAGAGCAAGATCCGTTGGCTGAAGTAGGTGAGGGAATCCCTCACAGCCATGTTGATTGATCTCCCTCCGACAGCGTGGGAACGCAGGGACTGGATGCTGCCCATATAAGGGTACGGAAGGATGAGGGGTGACCAAGGCTCTCGCCGTGATGGTGTGGAAGGAGGAGGGGTGAAGAAGGCTCTAGCCGTGATTATGACACCCTGTAATAGACAATTACAATCTTGACACAAGTACAAGCCATTCAGTGTAACCATGCGTCACTGTGTTGAAAAGGGCGTCATGCTAAAATGTAAAACTGCTCTTCCTGTGTTAAAGCAGCTACTCTCCAAATATATGACATCACTATTGATGAGATGATTAAGATACATGTGTGATGTGTAAACATATAACTATAATTAGTATTATGTTGATTGTATATGCTAAAGTGCATGTATGTGAGTCATTCCACCAATCCGGTCCGATTTGAGTCCCTCTGATGTTTTTAAGTGTCTTTTATCTAATCAGTTACCAAAATGTGCTTTGAAATGCTATTTATTTCAGTTGAGATGTCCTCTTTAACACTTTGATCGCCATGGTTAAATTCATAATTTACCATCCCTCGCCATCTCTATTTGTCTATGGAGAAGTTCCCCTTCTTTGCAGGGCTATAACTTTTTAAATTGTATTGCTAAATTGACATTATTATGGCCCATTCAATGTCCTAAATCTATTGTTCAGGGTGTAGCAACGTTATACTTTTTCATTCACATATTCATACTAAAATACGGTCTAAAGTATAAGTATGTTTTTATCGTTTTCTGCAGCTTTCTCCAGAACTTGATTTATAGCCCTAAATGCATTATATTGATGATCAAATACAGTTTGGTAGGAATCTGTGCGAGATAAAAAATGTCAACTGGATGTGCTTCTAGGAGTTACTACGTATGATCTGATGTTGACCGGATGGGCGGGGGGTCGTTTATAATTCCGTGGGCAACGTTATATCATTCATCTAGTGTGGGTGATATGATCATCAGAGCAGTTAGTAAAGAACACGTTGGAAAATAACGCTGGATCTTACCGTATCTTCCTCGCGCCATTGGGCGATGAGCGTGGAGCAGAGATATTCATATTATGGGATGTAGAAATACCCGATCCATTTCCAGGTTGTATAATAGTATATACGTCCAAATCATGTTGTTTGTCGAGTTATTTGCAACCGATCGACATCCATTGTGTCAAGATGGAGTCCTGCTAATGATAGCGAGTGCCCGGACGAAATATGGGTGAGCACCACTTCATCCACATGACTTCCTGTTGGGCGATCTGCCGATCTGCCACCAGATGGCGCTCTTGAACCGTTAGAGAGTTGAGTGGAGCTCAGCAGTATATCTCAGGTCCCCGGGGGAGAAATATGATTTCGATCACAGATTTTTGAAATATTGATATCAAAGACGTGTTACGGCGTCTTCGGCAGAATGAGCATGGCGGGGAATGACGAGTTACGGCGTTTCCGGCGATTAAAGTGTTAATAAAGTGTAAACACATTGCATGAATGTAATTTTTTTAATGATGCATTATGTTGTTATTTCAGTTGACACCATGTATTTTGACATGTCCCTCGTGGCATTTCATGAAAATGTATTTGGGATATGACCAAGAAAATTTGTAAAAAGTCCATACTTTTTTCCATGAACATACACATCCATCTGTGCTGTTAATGCTGGTAATGATTTATTTCAAAATAAATGAATAATTATTCATTAAAATAACATTATTCAGTCTGTCCCTCAGTAACCCTCAACCCCGTTACACTGAGCATTCTCCCCCCCTACAAAAATAATGGTTCAATCCATAGAAGCATGTGAAACAGGAAGTGACAACTTTGAAGTCTTTTGGAGAACACAACACCAGAAACAGGCAAGTAGCTACCTCATTGTACTATGTTTTCAGTCATTTATCATGTAATATTATGGTAGTCAAGCATAATTACTCAACACTGTTACTTGAAGAAAATATAGCAAACTATTACTTGTGAATATGATCTTTGTTATAAAACATTTTTAGATGCTTTCTTAATATCATGCATGCCATGTGCTCTCCTGGTATTCACCACATGTGGAGTAGCAACCATTTTGTGCAAAAAATCACAACCCTGTTACACTCAACCCCGTTACGTTTGAATGTAATGTTTGAATGTAACAGGTTGTGAGATTGTAACAGGGTTGTGATTGTAACACTGATTTTGAAGTTATACAATAATAGTTGAATTAATTATTGAGCTTTTTCAACATGCTTATGCCACATACATATTAATTGTAATGTGCATGTTGCTGTGTGTGTCCTCACATGTTACCCTAGACTCAACCCTGTTACAGCTACATGTTTATTAATTATTTCTTTAAGTTTATGAAAAACAAATTCAACTTTTGAATAAGTTTGTCTGAAACGTTTAGAGCAAACATAAGAATATCAATTTTAGTTCAAAATCTGAGGTCAAATCACATTTCTGATGAAAAAGCTTGCGGCCGCTGTCAAAAAAAGGCAAATTTCAGGGTTCAGAATAGCAAAAGTGTAGGATTTTACGTAATTTTTAGACAAGCAATTATAGAAATGGTGTGAAGGCTATCTAATTATTATAGAAATGTTGACTTTAGCACAAATACATGTTTTAATCTTATTCAGAGAGCTTATTCAGAGTGTCCGTAACGGGGTTGAAGAATAATGATGTCCATATCATACAATAATGACCAAAAATAATAGAGATTTCATGCCTGAGATGGGAAAATATATTTTTCTGGAAGTTAAATATGTCATTCATCTTGAGGGGTGTTCAGAAAAGTAATACCTCTTGGTAAAAAAAAATCCCAAAGTCCAAATCGGACTGGATTGGTGGAATGACTCATATATCTTGTATATCACAGCAGTGCCGTTGTTCATTCTTTGTTAACTGCGTGTATGCTCCAAAACCCTCTCCCTCGAAGAGGGCCTCTCGGCTGCCGGCTGCACATTCCAATGGCACAGAGGGACTTTCCAGTAACAATATCCAGCTTTAGTTACTTTTCTAGTTAAGTAACAACTGGAAGAGGGAGAAGTGTTTATCCTTACTGATTGTATGTTGATTGGTTGGTAGAATGACATCACTGTTTTCAAACCAATAGTAAGAAGCTTTGATATGAGTCTTCCGGTTATGGCGTTGGGGTGATAGGATGCACAACGTTTGCTCCCCGAAACGTTTGATAATTTGAAGCATTTGCACCTCGATTTTTGCTAATATCCTCCACTTTTTAAGGTACACTAAGTACCATAACTTCTTCCCAGTACCAGAATGGCGGGTTGTGGTCGCAAGAACCAAAGCCAACTACTAACTCAACAATTTAGCCCGCACGAGGAGAGGTCTGCTACTAGCAAGATGCCAACAGTAGCAGCGTCAGCAGCTAATGCTAACGCGGCGCCGCTAACACTTGAAATGCTGGTCGGTGAACTTGATAAGCTGCGTAAAAATGTAACAGGTGAACTTACCGCATCCATGAACGTTGCCTTAGCCCCACTCCAAGCCTCTCTTCAACAAATCACCGACGCGGTAGCCTCACACACCGCCACGATGACTGCAATGGAGACGGCTCTTTCTGCACATTCAGATGATATTACCACACTGGGACGTTATGTGGCCGTGTTGAAGTCCAAACAGGAATCCACTACTCAGATGAATGAAAAGTTGCAACTAGCCATCGAGGATCTGGTGTCACGCTCTAAGCGGCAACATCTCTGTGTGATGGGCATCCCAGAGGGGATGGAGGGAGAAGACCCCTGGCGCTTCATGGCAGCGCTGTTCATGGAGGTGGCATGAGACGCGCACCTTGATCCCAGCCTGGAGTTGGACCGCGCACACCGCAGTCTGGGCCCAAAACCGCAGCAAGGATCCCGACACTTCATGTCCGCTTCCATTAATATACCCAAAAAGAACGGGTGCTTTTGTGGGCTAAGAAGAACCGAGACGTCGTATACAAAGGACATTCTATCAGGATCTTTGAAGACTTCAGCGCCACACTCGCCAAGAAACGGGCCACCTTTAACACATTCCCTGCCACTAGTTATTTCCATCAATATAGCCAGTCTGCCACCACTCTAAGCCTATGGAGATGTTCACCTTCTTTGCAGGGCTATAACTTTTTAAATTGTATTGCTAAATTCACATTACTATGGCCCATTCACCATCTATCGTGAATACTTTTTCATTCATAGATTCATACAAAAATACCTTCTAGAATATAAGTATGTTTTTATCGTTTTCTGCAGTAATTCATAGAACGTGAGTTATAGGCATAAACGCATATATATAGATTATCAATTGCCGTTTATTCCCGATACATGCTATATTAAAAAATGCAACTGTATATGATACTATACGTTAGCCGTCATCATGCGCGGATGAAAGGGGGGGGGGGGTCGTTTATAATTCCGTGATTGTCAGTAAATGCTTTATGTAGTATGGGTGATATATTGATCAGATCAGTTTGCAGTGAAATGAATAAACAATTGGGCTGAAAATAGCGTCAGCGTCCTCTTACCGTGCATCAATGAGACTGGCGGTGAAAGATCCCAGGTATAGGACGTCGATCACCTAGGCCATTTCCGGTTTGTATGTCGCAATAAACGCCGAAATCATATAGATTATTAAGTTTATAAAGCAATCCATATGTACATAGTGTCTGTTGGGAGCCTTGCGACAATATCTGACGGACGGATGAATTGAATCGACGGACAGCAGCCATATCCTGTTTACCAGTGTAACTCGCCCGACCATCCACCAGGCGGCGGTATTGAGCCGTCGTTGTATTGAGCCGTAGGGTCCAGCTGCAGCGCCGGAGGTGTATATATGAATTATGAATGCCATGGCGAAAATCTTTTATATTGATCTCAATATCGCTGTACAGCGTGGTCTGGCGGTCAAAGCATGGCGGGCAATAACGTTTTAAAGCGTTTCCGGTGGTGGATGTGTTAACAAAGTGAAATCCCAGCTCTACAAAGATGGGATACCCTTTGGCCTCATCTATCCAGCCCGCCTCTGGGTTACCGTTAACGGACTGACTCGCATGTTCGACACAGCGGAGGAAGCATTTTTACGGGGATATTAGCAGTAAGTGATCAATCAGGACTGCCCACATATCCCATTTGAATAATTATTTATAGTTTGTTTGCTTGCCTTTTTCCCTAATTACTCATTAGGCTATACGTTATAAATTGTCTTTGAGAACACTACAGGCTTTGTTTATGGGATGTGTGATGTAGAGCTGCCGCGGTATTGATATTTTCCTTACCGCACAAATTTGCGAAATATTTCCTACCGCCGCGGTTATTACCGCACAGTGCGCACACAAAAAAAAAAACTCTGTTGTCTCCGTGTGGGGATGCAGGCGGGGCCGCTTGTGTACACTGAAAGCTCCGTGGGCATGTCCGAGGGCTTGCAGCAAGCCAGAGTTTAACACAGTTTCAATCAATCAATAACAACATTAACCAGACTCTCGTTGTGTCTATTGTGCTAAAGCTAACGTTACCTCATTGTGTCTATTCTACCAAGCAACCCGGGTTTAACGTTACCTCTCGTGTATATCTGCTGACGTTAGTATTAGGCTAATAACAACAAACTTAACACATCAGCGATCTTGTTGTGACACTAAACGTTCCGCTCTGTGGTAAATTGGGTTGATGTCGGTTTTGTTTCATCAATAAA
The DNA here is from genome assembly GCF_963971535.1 of Notolepis coatsorum. Taxonomy (NCBI): domain Eukaryota; kingdom Metazoa; phylum Chordata; class Actinopteri; order Aulopiformes; family Paralepididae; genus Notolepis; species Notolepis coatsorum. Next base: position 54,342,615 of record NC_140180.1, on the reverse strand, counting down.
TGAGGCCGAATACACAGTGAATCCATCCTTTTCTGTTTATTACACTTGGTGCTGTCGCAAACAAATCCTGAATGAAATACATCCTTAGCGAGGCAGTAAAGATGGCGGCTTTCTGTTTTTGTTCAGAGACTGCAATGTGTGACGCGTCTCTCTTCTGACCAATCAGTGGTCTGCAATGTTTCACATGACTTTTCTGGTACCACTTCTACCCAATAGGGTCGCTTGGAACCGAGTAGGGTATATCTGCAGAGCCGCAAGTCCAACGTCTGGGCGCTACTTTATTATTATTAAAAAAATCAGCGGTGATGCGGTATTCAGCCCAACTCGGTGGGCGTGATGCAACAGCGATACCGCGGTAATGCGGTTATCGCGGCAGCTCTAGTGTGATGTGCAAGGACTTACATAGGAAGTGTATGTTACAATATAGTATATTTCATGGGGTTACAAACGTTGTCCTAACTACAGTAACTGGTTGCGCTGATTAAAACGGGACATCACGTGTCAAGTTCAGGGGGATACGGGGGGAGGGAGGGTTTGTTTGTTATTGTGTTAAACAGACGGGTTTGATATAAAGGGGCATTATGTGCCTAGCTCAGGGGGACACAGGGGTAGGGAGGGTTTCTGTTTTTTGTTTTCTATGTTACACTCAGACAGGTTTGTGAATGTTTTGTTTTCACGCTCACGGTCGGAACTCAATAGGACCTGTACAAGTGGATATCTATCTATTATGGTATTCTACTCCAAACAAATTACATTCAGTCATACTGCAGCCTTTTTAGACTATGGCTAATTTGAACATATTGATCTGGAATACAGGGGGTCTCAATATACCGCATAAACACACAAGTGTACTAACGTGGCTAAAAAGGAAGGAAGTGGACCTTGCTTTACTGAGTGAAACACAGCTTTTATTGGCAGATAACGCAAAAATGGCAAATACATTTTACCATAACATAAGTTCTTCTTCTATTAGCACCAAGGCCTGTGGGGTAGCCATAATAGCGAAACGAAAATTGAATATTAAACTGTTAGATGTGTGGTCTGATGCAGATGGTCAAATTACTATTGCTAAAATAGAATGTTCTAACCGGAAAATTGCGCTGATCTCTGCTTACGCCCCTAATTTGTATGACGCTAACTTTTATGCTGTACTCACTGCAGCTATGCTGAAATTACCTGATTACTCATTAATAGTAAGAGCTGATTTTAATGCAGTTTGGGATCCATTGATTGATAGGTCCAATCACGCTGAAACATCTGATCAGAAGCAAGCTACCACAGCCCTACAAGCCTGGTCTGAGGACACGGGGGTAATCGACATGTGGCGATTGCTCAAGCCTTCCACAAGAGATTATTCCTTCTTCTCGTCGAGACAAGGCTCCAGGCTTGATTATGTTTTTTCTTCCCCACATCTATTTGATAGCTTGGATGTTGACTTATTGCCCATTGCACTTTCAGACCACAAAGGTATCCTACTTAAGGGTTCACGCAGTAAAATAACGTCCCGCACCCCTAGATGGCGCTTTAACTCTACACTGCTGAAAAACGGGGAGTTTAAGCTCACTGAATTCCTGCAGTTTAATGCTGGCTCGGTACAGGATCCCAGAATTCTATGGGATTCCGTTAAGGGTTTTATCAGAAGTAACACTACTCTCTTTGCATCTAATCTCCGCAAGGGTCGTCTCTCCAAGTTGGTGGAATTGGAAAAGCTTCATGCCATGTTGATCTCTTCATTGCAGAATAACTACTCTAGTCGACTGGAGCTTCAAATTAAGGTAGTGAAAAAAGAAATTAATTCCATTTTAAGACATTAATCTGAATTTCAAATGCACAGAACAAGACAGCACTACTACTTTCACGGCTCCAGGCCTAGTCACCTACTATCTTCACCTACTATGAAGATACGTGCCAGTGAACAATTTGCAGATATCCCTTCCATTAACACAGCCATGGGTTATATCCATCAATATACCGAGTCTGCCACAGTTGAAATCCTATGGCGATGTTTACTTTCTTTGCAGGGCTATAACTTTTTAAATTGTATTGCTATATTGACATTACTATGGCCCATTCAACATCAATTATCAATCGTTCAGGATGTGGGAACGTTATATTTTTTCATTCATACATTGTTGTGTTAATACCGTCTAGAAGGGCAAATCGATCAACAGCCTTAGCCTTAATGAATATATATGAAGAAATAACCACAGCAGTAGATGAGAGGAATTACACAATAGGGGTGTTTATTGACTTAAAAAAAGCATTTGATACCATAGATCATCACATTTTAATTTCTAAATTACAAACATACGGTGTGAGAGGGGTGGCGATGAACTGGTTAAGTAGCTATCTTGAAAATAGACAACAATATGTACAACTCTCTGGTTACACATCTGAATGTATGAATATTGAATGTGGTGTCCCTCAAGGTTCGGTCCTGGGGCCCAAACTTTTTATTTTATATATTAATGATATATGTGAAGTGTCAAACATATTGCAATTTGTTTTATTTGCTGACGATACAAATTTCTTCAGTTCAGGAAAATACCTTAAAAAATTTGCAGATGACATTGTAAATGAAATGTGTAAACTTAAGATATGGTTTGATAACAATAAGCTATCCCTAAATTTGGAAAAAACGAAATTTATGATATTTACTAATCGAAAGAAGGACAATGTGGCATTATGTATTGACGGAGTTAATATTGAAAGAGTATCTGAGTTAAAAATGTTGGGTGTTATGTTGGATGAGAAATTGACATGGAAGCCACATATAATGTACATACAAAATAAGGTAGCCAAGAGTGTTTTTGTTTTGAACAAGGCAAAGAATGTGCTTGATTATAATTCTATGCGAATATTATATTGTTCACTCATCCTACCATATTTGAGTTACTGTGTGAAAGTGTGGGGTAACACGTATGAAAGCAACATAAAGCCATTATTTATATTACAGAAGAGAGCAGTAAGAATAGTTCACAATGTAGATTCAAGAGAACATACCAACGAATTATTTATTAAATCCAGACTATTGAAACTTAAAAAGTTAGCTGAAATACAGACTTTATTAGTTTTGTTTAGAGCAAAATGCAGAGTATTACCAGCAAATATACAGAGGTTGTTCGTTCCCTGTCCAGATGACAGCAGAAGGAAATAAAATTTTAAACACCAATTTGCACGAACAACCTTAAAACAAAGGTGCACCTCAGTTATAGGTATCAAACTATGGAACTCTTTGCAGAACGATGAAAAGAGTTCCAATAATATATTTCACTTCAAAAGGTTGTGCAAAGAAAAGATACATAGACAGTATAGCACACTTTAGTATAATATTGCAGTTTAGCGTGTCAGGATGACGTAGCATAGAGTTGTAGTGTAGGCCAGTATGAGTATAGTAATATAGTATATAGCAGCGTAACATAGAATAATAATATATTAAAATATTGTATAATACTGTACCAATATGGTGTAGAATAAATAGTATGATTTAGTTATATTATAATAAAATAGAAATTAGATAGTATATAGAAGTATAATACATTATATAAGTGTGTGTGTGTGGGGGTGTGTGTGTGTAAATGAATTAACCTAAATATGTAGTTTGACTGATCGATAGACAAAATGGGTTTATTTATGTTGATTTAATTTGGTTGTGTTGATGTAAAATTTTTATAAATTTTTTTGCAAAATGGGTATATTCTGTTTGGTTTTACACAATATGTCTATCGGTGTGTTGTACGTGTGTAGGGGCAGGTATATATAAGATTTTTTCTTCTTCCTGTTCCTTTCGGCCATGGTATTTTTTGTGAATTATATGAATATGTACTGTTGGACTGTGGTAATTCCATGTACGAATAAATAAAATGATGATGAAAAAAATGATGAATATAAGTATGTTTTTAGACAGTATAGCAGTAATTCCAAAAACAAGTTATAGGCCCTGACACATATGATAGATTATTGATTGGCGTTTCTTTCCTATACATGCTATATTAAAAAATGTAAATGTATATGATCGGTATACATTATGCTTCATCATGCGTGAAGGAAAGGGAGGGGGGGGTCGTTTATAATTCCTTGATCGTCAGTAACGGCTTTATTTAGTATGGGTTGATACGTTGATCAGATGGTTTGCAGTGAAATTAATAAATAATCGGGCTGAAAATAACGTTAGTGTGCTCTTACCGTTCGCCGATGAGACTGGAGGAGAAAGATCCCAATTATTTGACGCCGATCTCCTACATCCATTTCCGGTTCGTATGGCGCAATAAACGCCAAAATCATATCGATTATTACGTTTAGAAAGCGATCCAAATGCACTATAGTGTTTGTCTGGAGTCCCGTAACAAGATGTGACTACCAGAGGGATTTCCTCGACGCACCGATCGGCACTTCCGTTTTTGGCAAGAGTGTAACTCGCCCGACCATCCACCAGGCGGCGGTATTGAGGCGTTGCAATCTCATACAGGGTCCGGCTGGAGTCCGGAGGTTGGCTGGATGAATTATGAATGGCATGGCGAAAAAATGAAATATTGATCCCAAAAGCGGCGTAAGTCGTTCTTGGCGTTCAACGCATGGCGGGCAAAAAAACGCGTAACTCGGCATAGGATGTGTTAAGGACCAACAGGGGGAGGTAACCACCCCTCTTTTTGAGAGAGATGCTGATTTTGACTTTGATGAGTTTTTTGTATCCTGTTTTATTATTTTTCAACTTTTTGACCGAATTCTTTCACAAGCTACTCCATCATGATTCTTAACCACGCCTGCCATGCCATGGTTTCTATCTTGAGCCTTAACTGGCGTGGTTTATTTATTCACATGGCAGAGCAGCAGTTCTACAGGTCTCCTCTCACTGAGAAGCTGGGGGAAAGAAAAAGAATGGGAGGAGACATCTCTATTTATACTCACCACCTGGTGGTGTTCCTGAGTGGCTCTGCCTAGAGCGCCCTCTAGTGGAAACAGTTATATATGCAGTTAGACAGTTACTAACAATCCTACACAGAACCTCTGATTTCAACACTCCCACTTAGGGTTTGTATTAGCATACTGGATAACTTCTTTGAAAAATCATTTTACAAAGGAAATAATATAATCCAAAACATCAACAGGGTATGACAGTCAATATTTACACATTAAACATGACCCTTGCAAATCCCTTCAATTTTAATTTGGAAAAGGTTTCCTCATACTGTCTGCTACCCTGTCGTCCATTGGACAGTAAACCAGTGTCATCCTTTCTTCTCTGATGACAGATCTGATAGTATGATATTTTCTATATTGACATGTTTACATCTATGTTGACACACTGGGTTCCTAGCAATCACAATGGTTTCCTGGTTGCCCTCATAAACAGCCTTCATATATACACAGTGTCCATCATTTTTAAATGACGTTGACAAAACGCCCCTCATCTTCAAGAACCACCTTATTTGGTATAGAGGATACATTCCAATTACCTATTACATATTAAAGGGGAACTATCTTATAAATGGCCGTTTTTAGTGTTTAGCATTGTTTCCTAGCTATGTGGACTTATATTAATATGATCTATGTCTCTAATGCTCATATTGGCGCATTCTTCTAATTCTCCTCTCACAATATTCACCCTCACTGAACTGAGTCATCTTAAAATGTGCTGATTTGTGATGTCAGAGAGACTCAGCTGCATAATAATGTGGCCCCATGTGGCATCAGGCCACACAGTGGTTGGAGCCCAGGCTCAAACGGCTTAAGATATTGAGGTAGAAAAATGCTGTTTTTTAGTACTTGATTAGAAATACCAAACAATGAATTAAAAAAAAATTACAGAGGTGTTCCATAAACTCACAGGAATTGTGTAAAAGTGCCCAAATAGTGAAAGAAATTGTAAAATAGTTCCCCTTTAAGCAATATACTCGTAATCTTGTCTCCACCACTTCTAGTGGTTGTTCTGGATAAATACACTCCTGTATGGTCATAGCTAGAACCATATATCCGGCTTCATAAGTTGACAATGCCCTGTCTGCATCACTGTGGGCTTTAAGCCCTAGACCCTCGCTGCTCTTTCTGAAACACAGTTGTTTATCTGCTGTACCTTTAGGATAACAAAAGACATGTTTGGCTGTAATCCAAATGCTCCTCTGTGGGGTCAGCAAAATGCTGTGACAGTCTACTCACTACAAACCATCGGTCAGGGCGGTACACACTGTTAAATAAATGAGGCTACCCACAGCTTCTCTGTACATTTTCACATCTGTCGGTTTCTGAGCATCCTCCTGATAGTCTAGTTTTTGATCACATGGTGTTTCCCTTGAACTACATTCTTACATGTCTAAACGTTCCAGGGTCTTTCCCACATAGTTACATCATTGAGAACATGGTAAGTCATCCACCTCTGTAGTTAAACATGGGATTAAACATAGGATCCATTTCAGTATTTAGACATGGATACCTCTGTACTTTAACATGGAATTAAACATAGGATCCATTTCAGTATTTAGACATGGACTCTTAATCAGGTATTTAAACCTGGATTCTACTCCTCCTGTATTTAAACCTAGAGTATCATCCTCCTGCATCTAGGCAGTGTAGCCACCCTCCTTCAGTATTTAAACATGGGGTACCCTCCTTCAGCATTTAAGCAATTTTCTACGAACCATACTTTATATTTGTTGTGGCCTTCAATACCCTCCTGGCTTGAATACACCCATTTCCCTCCCACTGTCTGTCTGCCCTCTTCGGGGGACAATGTGACCTCTTTAAAGGTCAGGGTTACCCCACTGACTATCCTGTAGTAGTAATCAACAGGGGTAGGAGTACTGTCCTCCTCGTCACTCCCTTTTCGGGCATAGTCTGTCAGATACTTTGGGGGTTTGTGTTCCCTTGAGGGATACCTCCCACTGCTTGGGGCACTTGACGTCACTCTCGGGTGCTCCTCGTCATCGCCCTCTGGGGGTTGCTGACTGTCTGCCTGCACGACCGTACTATGTACACTGGGCTGGTGTGTCTCTGTTTCTACACCCCTTACTCTGGAGTCCAGCTCTGGCTCCTCTGTCTGTGTCTCGCTCTCACATGTTGCCTTTGTGACAAACTTGACTAGCATGTGTTTCTGCACTCTGCCGTTACCGGGATGATACACTCGGAAAGCGGGGCTTTCCTTGTCGTGTCCTACGAAAAACCCTTTTACACCTCTGGACTCTGGCTTTCCCCTGTCCAGCGGGTACGCATAACACACTGATCCAAATTGGTGCATTCTGGCTAGATTACACTTATTTCCTGTCAGTGCTGTATACGGGGTGGTGCCCGAGTGCTTATTAAAGCACCTGTTTCTGGTGTAAGTGGCTTCTTGCACCGCATAATGCCATAGGTAAGTTACTATCTACTAGCTTACACCTAGCCATTTCGAAAAGGGTGCGCCATTCCCTCTCTGCCACCCCGTTCTGGTGTGGGGGATATGGACGTGACGTCTCGTGTCTTATCTTGTACCTTCTCAACAATGATTGGAATTCTCTGTTTGTGAACTCGGTTTCGTTGTCGGACCTCAAGCATCCTACATTACCATAAGGGGCTACGTCTGCCAGGAATTTCTCCATGGCCTGGAGTGTGTCACTCTTTGCTTTGATAAAGTAAACAAACACTGCCCCTGTGCACACATCTGTAAAAGACTGTACATATCTAAAGCCTCCTATGGACTCGTTGCTTACTGGGCCGGCTAGGTCCGTGTCAACTAATGCAAGTGGTACCCTTACTTTTTCTGTGGGATTTCTGTATCTCGGTTGAGTAAACTTCCCCGTTTTGCACAATGCAAAATTTTTGTCAGGTCTACGCTTTTCACCTTCAATGTGCATGCTTTCTGTCACTACTTGCAGTTTCAGTAAATCCTCGTAATTACAATGACCCATAATCTTGTGCCATGTCTGAACATCGTGACTGGCCGTCACGCTACACATATCATTATTATCATTACACTTGTCGTTGTCATTACACTCCGTTTGCAGATAATATATTCTCTGGTACATCTTTATGTCAAACCGTGTACCGTCAGGTTCTACAAGAAAATGTTTACCTTTATCGAAGAATACCTTGGCACCGCTTGCAGTAGCAGCTATTACAGAGAATAGTCCTTGTGGGAACGATGGTACGTAGAGAGCGTTCTGTAACGTCACCGTACGCAGGCGCCCCTTACTGTCCGTGAGGCATACCTGTGCGTCTCCTCTCTCTTGCGCCAATCCGTAGGTGCTTCTCCCGTCTGCCAGCTCCATGCTGTGCCTCTCCTGGTGGAAAGTGTTGTCAATGTTCTTGAACCGACTCCTGTCGTTGATGACATGGGACGACGCACCTGTGTCCACGATCAGTCCCCTTCTCTGGGCTCCCTGCATCTGGGCCGGTCCGGCAATGCACGCCGTCCACACCCCGAAAGCGCAGTCTTCTTGTCCCGTTATTCTCCGAGCGTCGTCTAGATCCGTCTCACGTCGACCGCCGCCGCCATTGTGTCCGCTGCCGTCATCCTGTCCACAGCCGTCTTCTTGTCCGTAGCCGCCATTTTGTCCGTAGCCGCCATTTTGTCCGTAGCTGCCATTTTGTCCGTGGCCTCCGTCTCGTCTATGGCCGTCATCTTGCCCATGCGCGTATCGCGCGCTCTGGTCATGTTTCTTCATGCACGCTCTGTCTGTGTGCCCCGTGGATTTGTAGAAGCTACACCAGACAGTCTGTGTGCAGTCGCTTCTCCGATGGCCTTTCTCTCCGCATTGCCAACACGCCAGTTCCGTTGTGGTCCTGGTCCTTTCCCTTGGTGTCGCTCGGGCCTTTAGCACCCTCTCTACCGCCTCCGCGGCGGCTGGGTGGGTATCTTCTGAGGCCTCAAAGTTCCTTAACTTAGCCTTGAACTGTCCCAGCGGCATGTCCGTTGAACTGTGTGTTACCAGGAGTATGAACGGTTTGTACAGCTCCGGTAGTCCTCTCATCATCATCGCCATCATTAGCCCATCGCTTGGTGCTTCTCCGGCACTCCTCAATGGCGTTGTGATCTGCTCCGCTCTGTTGACGTATTCGGTCACAGTCTTGGTTTGCCCCTTCCTCAGGGCCGTTAGTGCTATGTAGAGGGCCACGACTCTGGGTCTTCCTCGCCCGATGTAATGCTCTCTCAACACCTCCAGGCTTTCTCGGCCTTGGTCTTTAGTGTCGCAGAATATCAGCCCCAACTGGTGTCGAGCAGCGGCGCTAACTCACAGTACGCGTCTGCATTACGCTGGTCGTCCAGGGCTTGCTCTTCCGCCGTCAGTTCTCCCGTGGGGGCTGCCAAGATCGTTTCATTCAGTCCTGCACCGTGCATGCAGCATAGCATGCGCTCTTCCCAGAGCTCGTAGTCTTCTGCTTTTCCATTGAATGAGGGCCATTTGCCCCTTCCCTTGTTTTCCATCCTCTTCGTTGGTGGTAGGCGTAGCTTTAGCTCTTGTTGGCCTAGCGTCTAGCCACGCGGTGCTCCCGGCACTAACCTAGCCTATACTTTAGCTAAGCTTGCTACCCTTATTATTTCACCCCGGCGTTATCTGGGCCCATAACCTGTTGACAGAATTCGGCTATAGGGCGACAATAATGTGGTCTTGAGCCTTAACTGGCATGGTTTATTTATTCACATGGCAGAGCAGCAGTTCTACAGGTCTCTTCTCACTGAGAGGCTGGGGGAAAGAGAAAGAATGGGAGGAGACATCTATATTTATACTCGCCACCTGGTGGTATTCCTGAGTGGCTCAGCCTAGAGCCCCCTCTAGTGGAAACAGTTATATATGCAGTTAGACAGTTACTAACAATCCTACACAGAACCTCTGATTTCAACACCTTGCTGGGAACAATTCAACAATTCTACACCTGGGGTAAGCATGATTTCATAAGATGTCCTAGTAGCCTGATTACAGATTCAATGAATTGCTTTTACTGCTTCTAGCCATTTGTTACATACCCCCGTGGGGAGACGCAACACAAGGCCACAGACAGGGTAGGTGAGGGTGCAGTGACACAAAACGCCAGAGACAAATTGCAAAATAATAATATTTATTTCACAAATAAGGATCAGCAACACAGAGTACCAAAAATGGCGCTGCACCGAACTGCGAGACTCGAGACTGTGCTTTCTTTTGTTAATTTTTATAGTATTAAGAGTTTTATTTGCACCTACTGTTGGTGCATTATATGTGTACGACCGTCAGTCAATCATTGACATTGGATTAAGGAAAACGTACCGATTGGATTGCTCTCTGGATCGGATTGCTGAACAGCAGCAATGGCCCGCTGAGATCCTTTGTTGTGACCGTGGCCAAAGCCAGGAGAAGCCGAGACGACGTGGAAGAGCAGCCGGGGTCCGGAACAGACTAAGGTCCAAACGACACAGAACAACATTGCCCAGCATATTGTTGGCCAATGTGCAATCGATAGGAAATAAACTGGACGACATCAGAGCACGGATCCAATTCCAGAGGGACATTCGGGACTGTAATGTCCTCTGTTTCACAGAAACTTGGCTGTCTCCAGATGTCCCGAATCATGCAATAGAACCGGCAGACCACTTCTTTGTCCTCCGCAAGGACCGGACGGCGGAGTCACTAAGGACGAAGGGAGGCGGCATTGCCTTCATGATAAACAAGGAGTGGTGCGATATAGGCAACGCAAAGGAATTGTCTAACCACTGCTCCCCAGACCTGGAGTTTATCGCGATCAAATGTCGACCCTTCTTTCTTCCAAGAGAGCTAACGTCCATCATCCTCATCGGAGTGTACATCCCACCACACGCGAACACTGGGACCGCACTTTCAAAACTTCACGACGAGGTAAACAAACAACAGCTAGCTGCCATTGTGGTTCTGGGCGATTTCAACAGCGCGCTTCTTAAAAAGGTGTTGCCGAATTTCTATCAGCATGTGACCTGTCCCACCAGAGGCGAGAACATATTAGACCATGTATACTCGCAATTTAAGAATGGGTACAAGTCACAGGCTCTTAGTCCATTCGGTAAGTCCGATCACGCCGCCATCTTTCTTTTGCCAAAGTATAAACAAAGTCTCAAGCGAACGCCGGTGGTCTCGCGAGAGGTTAAGCGTTGGACCGTGATGTCAGAGGAGACACTCCAAGCTGCACTTGAATGCACAGACTGGAGTGTATTCCGTGATAACACAGCCTGTAACTGAGGGGTACAATTCCCTGACTGTATTAATAAGTATGGTATCATTAAACCACTACTGTCTTATGTACATTACTACTGGCCATACAGTACACAGGTATATGATATGAACACCTCCACAATGACACGGTTCCACACAAATCTGGGTTATAATAATATTTATTAGCAGCAATGATAGTATATTACAATACTTTACGTAGAGTCGCACTTATAAGGCGAAGAATGTGCGTGAGTAAATCAATAACGTAAGTCCATTATCATATTACGCAGGAGATAATGAATACCACCTGTATCTTAGGAATTATATCTATGGTACACTAGTAAGGCAGCGGGAGATACTGGTAGGGTCCCTCCGGTTGTAGGCCAGCAGGGGGAGGAAATGTTCGAATGCAAACTCTGGATCAACGGGGAATCAATAAACTCCAGCTACGGGAGACGGTACATTACTCCCTTGATCGGCAGACGAAAGCAGCAGCTGTAATCCAAGTATGCGTGCAGCATAGGTGAAAGCCGGCCAGCCTCTCCTAGAGACGGGCTCGAGTGATGTTCCTCACGGGTAAATCCCACACAGTAGTGGGTGTAGACGATTCTCCTCCGCTCCAACAGCCACAGGACCAAAGCAATAATAATAATCCAGCCAGAAAAGGGCTCTGCATTCACCGGTGTAGATTATCCGGTGCGTGGTACTTCACATTAACTAGGTTGAACTTGACGTTATTCCACTAAGCTCTGATACTTTTACTGTCCTATTCGCACGCGGTTATAAGTGCTCTATTTAGATGCACGGTTGCTCACTTCACTTGGTCGTTGACTCGTGATGAAGGATTTAACATTTGAGGGTAACACGTTTCTAGGTTAACTCGTTCGAGAGTAACTTGACTTTAGGCTAAGTGCTGCTGTATCCACCTGCGACGTATTTATACGCACGGCGAATAATCTAGTACCAGCCTTATTCCTGTCTCGTATTCTTGCGCCGAACCGGGCATGTTCAGGCAAGCCTTGGCGGTGACTTTGAACTAGACATTGGGGGTATGGCCGTGGCGCCTAGTGGAACGCTATCCAATAGGAGAACGAAATATTATGGTCTGTACTAGGTAAAAGGGATATTCCGTGTATATGTACAAAGAATACACAAGGGATATCAGACGATATACAAATACTATGCAATATATATCAAGTAATAAATATATATATTCGGTTTAATCTGATCCTTCGTAACACAGCCAATATTAACGAATACACTGAAACGGTGCTTGACTTTGTCTGAAGAAACAATCCCCTCTACCACAATTAGAATCTACCCAAATCAAAAGCCCTGGGTAGATAAATCCATCCATGAGGCTCTGAAAGTGCGCACATCAGCATACAACACCGGGCTGGTGACAGGCAACATGGAAGAACACAAGACGGCAAGATACAACGTCAGGAGAGCAGTAATAGAGGCAAAACGGCGTTACAGGGATAAAGTTGAACTTCAGTTTGAACAGGCTGACTCTAGAGGCATGTGGCAGGGCCTCAGAACAATGACAGATTACAAAGGCACCTCCCTCAAACTGAACAGTGACATCTCCTTAGCAAATGATCTCAATTCCTTCTATGCGAGGTTTGAGGCTGTGAATAACCACACCAGCCTACAAACCACGGCAATGGGGGGGGGGGGGTCTGCTGAGGGAGACTCAGTGTTCAGGGTAACAGAGCATGAGGTGAGACGGATCTTTAAAAAAGTGAATATCAGGAAGGCAGCAGGACCGGACGGCATCCCCGGCTGCGTCCTAAAAGTCTGTGCCGACCAACTGGCCCCGGTATTCACTGACATCTTCAACCTGTCCTTGGAACAGGCTGTCATCCCCACCTGTCTGAAGAAGTCCACCATCATCCCTGTACCCAAAAAATCTACGCCCGCTTGCCTCAACGACTACCGCCCTGTAGCCCTCACCTCCATAGCCATGAAGTGCTTTGAGAAGCTAGTGAAGGGCTACATCTGTTCCTCCCTCCCCATCAACCTGGATCCCCTGCAATTTGCATATCGCCCCAACAGGTCCACGGAGGACACCATAGCCCATGTGCTGCACACAGCATCATCACACCTGGACAAGAGGCAGGGGAACTATGTGAGAATGCTGTCATCGACTACAGCTCAGCATTCAATACCATAGTCCCCTCCAAACTCATAGCCAAGCTCAGGGACCTGGGCTTGAACTATGACCTCTGCCAGTGGGTCTTGGACTTCCTGACGGGCAGACCCCAGGTGGTAAGAGCAGGCAACTGCACCTCCTCATCCATCACGCTCAACATAGGGGCCCCCCAGGGCTGTGTTCTGAGCCCCCTCCTCTACTCCCTGTACACACATGACTGCGTAGCACAGCGGAACAACAACACAATCATCAAATTTGCTGATGACACAGTAGTGGTGGGCCTGATCTCTGCCAACGACGAGAGGGCCTACCTGGAAGAGGTAGAGAATCTGTCACAGTGGTGTCAGGAGAACTGCCTCTCCCTGAACGTCAGCAAAACAAAAGAGATGATTGTGGACTTCAGGAGGTCGGGGGTCAAGGACTACAGCCCCCTCAGCATCGACGGGGCACCGGTTGAGAGAGTGAACAGTTTCAAGTACCTCAGAGCCCACATATCCGAGGATTTGACATGGACCACACACATTGACAGTGTTGTGAAGAAGGCACGACAACGCCTCTACTTCCTCAGGCGCCTAAGGAAGTTCCAAGTCAGTCAGAAGATCCTTAGGAACTTCTACTCATGTACAATAGAGAGCATCCTGACTGGCAACATCACCTCCTGGTTTGGGAATAGCACTGCACAAGACCGTAGCAGACTACAAAGAGTGACACGTTCAGCCGAACGCACAATTGGAGGGGGGCTTCCCACCCTCCAGAACATTTACAACAAGCGGTGCAGGGGGAAGGCTAAGAGAATTATTAAGGACTCGAGCCACCCGAGCAACTGCCTCTTTGAACTGCTGCGGTCAGGCAAGCGATACCGGAGTCTTAAGGCGAGCACAGAAAGACTCAGAAGAAGCTTCTATCCCCAGGCCATCAGGCTGCTAAACGAACAATAAACACTATGCAACAACCATCAAATGCACACAGCACACACACCCACACGCACACACTCACTTAAACAAACAACACACTGCAGCACCCACTCTCCACACTTTAGATCACACAAACACACTTTATATTTATTGATAAAGGATTTGCACTACAACTCGTACACCTACTGTAAATTGTACCTAAATTGCACCTCATCCCATTTCTGCCTTGCACTATATAGTATTGTATATTAGTACACTGCATAGTATTGTATATTATATGGTAACTCAGTTACGTCTATTCTGCATCGAACATTGTACATATGTCTATACTGAACACTGTGACCTCATTTTTTTACTTCTAATTTACATGCTATACTATGTTATTTTATTTCATACTTATCTTGTCTTGCACAGTCTCTGGGGCGTAACAGTAAGAAGCATTTTGTATAAAAGTATTCTGTACTTCTGTATGACAACTATTAAAGAAACTTGAACTTGAAACTTGAAGAGAGCAAAGAGGACCTACCAGTGAGCACCAAATCAAATATTAAAAGGAAACAAAAACCCACCCCCCCTTTACAGGCGCGGACGCCCCAAAGTACAGGTGGTGGTGCTCACTCTAAAGCTGGTGTCTTTAACAGTAGTTCTCCTATGTGATGCAGAATGTAGACCCAGGGTATCTTCCTGCCCTCAATGTCCCTGTGTGCGAAACAAAAGATTAATAACAAGAAAACAATCACCATAGGCTGGGTGACAATCAAATATACAAAGGATTAAGGTTTAAACAGAAATGTACTACAAACACCAAAAGACACAAGGATTCCAATAAAGAACTATTCACCAAATAGTTCTTACTCAAAAGCACACAGCTCTACAAATACAATAATGCTCCAAAAGCCACAGTTCTACAATAAGGCTGAACACAAAAGATGTCTCCTAACTAACTAACAGCACAAAGTGCCAGAGCCTTCATCAGCTCTATTACCACACAAACGGAGAGAGCTCTACCGACAAAAGCACAGAGACATAGTTACCACCAACACAGACCAAACGAACCAGGGAGCTAACTAACACTGAAACAAAAAGGGTATATGAAGGGAGAGTGGATGTTGATTGCAGAACGAGTCTCAGCTGCCGCTGCACCGGGGTGAGTTGCTGATTGACCAGCTGCTGCTGCAACTGGGAACCTGAGAGTGGGATATGTAGACATAAGAGGGAGACAAGACAACAACAAACAAAACATGCCTATATATACAACATAAGATACATTACTCCCTCTATATACATACATAAGGACACCGTCCGTAACACCATTTATACCTGTTATGGCTATTCAGTATTCTCACGTCTGTACGCTGATTAGAGTCAATATTGCTGTACTCTGATTAGGGTCCCATTTGTATTGAGCGTGTTTGACCTGGGCCCTCATTTATCAATTTTTCTCAGAAAGTATTCTATTTTCATACGTAAGCACAGAATTTAGAATGTGTGCATGCACAAAAAAAACGGGACTTATCACACGTGCGTACACAGGTCCTATGCACACCTGTCTTGATAAATATGACTTTGATCCTACGTTTGAGCTTGTGCACTGTTTTAAGTATTTGCATACCAGAACCGCCCCGATTAACCATATACGGTAATGGAACACCCCCATGAAATGTGGAAAAGTGGACTCACCCGAGCGAACTCTGAGAGACTTCACTGAGAGTGAGATTGATCACCGAGGTCCAACCAACAAATTTAACGTATACAGCATTTCCCGTTGTGAACAATCTTATTTGGAAACATGACACACAGAATAATAGTATTTAGCGTTTTATTTTAAACAATATTTAATCGTATGATTATAGATATTTTTAGAGAATAAATAAATCCAATGAAGTTGCCAAGTTCACAGACAACTCTGCGCTCTAATGCCTATTATGTGCGCTCGTCATGAGCCCGTTCTGGTCAGAGTCATATGGCTTCAGTGGATAACTATGATCTGCATTTAAGTGAATATGAATGAGACTCCGGCCATGAGACCCCAGGAAGACTAGAGGCTCTTTCATGGGTCTCTAATGGGGATCCTTTAATAAACATAAACATAAAACCGGCACATTATCAGCCAAAATGCGCATCGCAGATTATCTGTACATTGACCAAGTGGAATCCCGTTCACATTACTGATTACTGATGGAGCAAACTCTGAGAGATTGTTCACAGAGGCGCTGCCGAACCAAGATATAATGTGATGTGTATAATATAATGTGTGTAGAGGCATATGCTACAATCTATTTTGTTGTTGGTATTAGGCAGCCTATATGAAGTACATATAATAGCAGCCAGCCCATAGCCTACATTATGCAACAGTAACTTGCGCATATAATAACACACAGCCCTGCGAAGCCTGCATACAGTAAACTAACTTGATCATTAATCTAGCTGTTGTATCTTTACGCTTATGAAAACATTAAATAATATGTATAGGCTATAGGCCGTCGCTTTAGCCTATATTCTCAAATTGCATTTAATGGCTGAATGAATGAATGAATGAATGAATGAACAGATTGCAGAATGGGTACAATACAGTACGGCTCAATACACACAATTGTTAAGGGGATGCAGACCAGAGAAAGACTTTTGTCTTGTTTACATCAGGGTCCCCCAACTCGAGTCCTCGATATCCTCGCGGACGGACCAGTATACCTTTATATCATATCATATTGATTTTCATATCATAAAAATATTCTACCACCGGGCGCCAACTACGCATGGTCCGACCTGTGCTTAAATATACGCACAAAGTCAAGCACAAGTTCAAATTGATAAATCCCACACTTTGCTTAGAAATGATCATACGCACGGGTTACGCACATATCTGTGCGTACGTCAAGTTGATAAATGAGGGCCCTGGTCTAGAAATTATCAAATAGTAATGCTATGACATGATTGCTCAATTAAAAGAGTTTCTTCCAAAGCAGACATTCTGTTTATTACAACAAAAGAGGATTAACAAACCTCATTAAGTTTAAATTTCAAAGGAAATTGATAACTAACCAGTACTATGGCCCATTTGACATCACCTATCTATCATTCAATATGTGAAAAATAATGTTTCCATCCATACTTTCCCGTGTTATACCATGGTGAATATAAGTATGGTTTTAGAGAGCTCTAGAGTAATTCATGAAATGCTGAGTTATAGCCGTATACGTCGATTCCACTATAGACTAGGGGTGTAACGGTACGCGTATTCATCCAGCAAATTTACGGTACGGCCGTCACGGTGTGGTACGCGCACCCATACGGCGAATACGCCCCACAGCGCAAACACACGAGTCCCACATGCAGGCACTCGCAGGTTCCGTGCGAGAATAGCGTGCGGCACACAGAGTCCCCGACTTCAGTTCAGACTGAGCAGCGAAAGTGCACGGAGAAAGGCACATTTACATTGGAACAGCTGCAGGGTCATTACAGTTTTCTTTTGTTTTCTTGTTCGCCCAATAACGTTAACCAAATGAAACCAATGGAAAGAAACACACACGTGTCGCCGACACACACACGCGCGCCAACAAACACATTAACATTCTCCCCCGCCAGACTCACAGGCACACCCGCCAGACTCACAGGCACAGCTCATCAAATAAAAAAAATAAACATATTTTTCCGGACAGATCATCTGAGCTCCACTGTGTTTAAATCCAAATAATCCTCTGCCATTGTTGTAATATGTCATCTGTTCTCCATGAATTCAGTCTCGTCGTGAAGATAAATTCTCTCTAGAAGTGAAACTGAAACTTATCAAGGATTGTTAAACGGGCAGTAGGCAAGTGGATGCCTGAACACAGAATGACACCAGTATCACTGACTACCACGGCAAGACTATAGAAAATTATTCTATTTAATAATAATAATTATCATAAATATAATATATAAAAAAAAATTATAAAAATTAAAAAAAATTACAAAATAATTTATATTAATAATAATTATTATAAATACTTTTTTTCTGTTGTACCGAACTCGTACCGAACCGTGACCCCAATACCGATGTACGTAACGAACCGTGGCTTCTGTGTACCGTTACACCCCTACTATAGACGTTGCCATTTCTTGCCTGTATACGCTATTATCCCGAAATCAAATCTATATCATATCGTATTATGTTCCATCATGAATGCATGAAAGGGGGGGGGGGGGGGGGGGGGGCTTTTCTGATTATTTGATTGTCAGTAACGGCATTCGTATTGAACACTAAAAGCGCGATCGGTGTAAAAGCATTGAAGGATCAAGCAATATTGTACGTCGGATCATTCTTACTGGGGGATTGGGAGTATTCCAAAAATAATATTCCAATTTTTGATCGCCATCTGGTATATCCAATGTCCATTTGGCCCACGGCATAATCCACCACAACATATGGATCGGGAATATTTGATGTGCTTCAATGGAACCAGCAGAACGGCTGCCCTCGCCCGACAAGGAAACATGAAACTGGAGACGTTTGGCCATCCCACAGGCGAAGATAGAACGGTACAAAGAGTGCTCGATACCGCCGTTATGCGGGATGCAGCCGGTATTGCCGTTTGGCGACCTCAGACTCATTCCCTATGCAACACAGAGGTCCGTGGATGAATAATGAATAGAAATATCGAATAAAGGAATAAACGACCAAAACCCAAGAAATCTCGGGTCTTGGTGCCCAACGCATGGCGAGTTAACCCGGGATATCTCGGGTCTGGCGCCGAATATGTTAACGAACTACCAAAATGTGTCTCAGATCATGCACTCATCGTGTTAGAAAGCTAACATGAAGCTAAAATAAATTAGGAAAATGCAATTATGAAGAGAAGTAGCCTACAGGACATTCAAATATGAGTTGCATCTGTCTGCTTTGTAAAAAAATATTTTCCCTCTCTATCTCTACCCCCCCGCCATCTCTCTCTCTCTCTCTCTCTCTCTCTCTCTCTCTCTCTCTCTCTCTCTCTCTCTCTCTCTCTCTCTCTCTCTCTCTCTCTATCTCTCTCTCTCTCACTATCTGTGTGTGTAGCCTAGGATAATACAGGGACATTTGAATTGCTAGGGGCGACCATTAATGACTAATAATTAAGGTAAGGTTGTCATGGTAACAGTAATACATTCCAGTAGCCTACTGATACAGCATGCAGTACATCATCCTGCTTTTTTATGACTTGTAAATATCTCTCTCGTCTATTAGTAGCCTGATGTTGGTTTGGTTGAGGAAAGGGGTGTTTTTGTTATGTGACTCTTTCAAAAAGTATTTTGTGTCAATGTGGCTTCTGAGTTGGTAAGTAAGTCTGAGTACCACTGGTCTACAGCATTTAAACTTGATGGCTGGATTAGAGAATAGCAGCAATGGTTATGTCTGGAGTGGTGCTGAAATATTCATGTATGGTTTGATTTTTTTTTTACATGTAAATAAGCAACCAAAAATCTTGGTTTATCACCACACCACAACCCAAACATTTGTCACCTTTTTCACCCCTGACCAGTTTGCATTCCTGAATGTAAATCTTTTTTGTCTATTCCCATCATCCTTGGACTTTCTCCTCATTGTAAAGCAGCTGAGGACATTTTAAATGTATTTATGTTGCCGTACAGAGCTATATGGTGTTAGTAAGTATTTTGTTCCAAACTCAGTTTTAACCTCTTAACTCAATGGAGGCCAAACCCGAGATAAGTCGGGTTAACTTGCCAGTGGTTGGGCGCCAGACCCGAGATTTCTCGGGTTTTGGTCGTTTATTCCTTTATTCCATATGTGTATTCATTATTCATCCAGGGACCTTCGTGTTAACATAGGGAATGAGTCTGAGATCGCCAAAGTGCAATACCGGCTGCATCCAGCTAGACGGCAGTATCGAGCACCCTTTGTAACCTTGTATCTTGGCCTATATAATGGCCAAATGTCTCCGGTCTCACTTTTCTTTGTCAGGCGAGTGGAGCAGTTCTCCCGGTTCCATTGAAGCGCATCAAATATCCCCAATCCATATGTTGTGGTGGGTTATGCCGTGGACCAAATGGACATCGGATGTACCAGATGGCGATCATATAATTGGAATATTATTTTTGGAATACTCCCGATCACAGGTAAGGACTATCTGATGGCAATTTTTGCTTGATCATGCAATGCTTTTATACCGATCGGGCTGATAAGCGTTTTTAGTGTTCAATACGAATGTCATTACTGGCAATCAAATAATTAGAAACTAAAGAAATTAATCACCCGGACAATGAATGGTAACTTGTTTAAAATGACAAGATATAAGAGGCGGTTAGGTGGTCGAGCGGAGATTGCGTTCGTCACCAGCCCCGGAGATGTGAGCTTGGTTCGCCTGTTCGAATCCAGCTCACAGCTCCGGGGTTGTCACCAGCTTGGCTGGCCGTCTGCACTGATACAATTGGCTGTATCAGAGGGTGGGAGAAGCTGGCGGGGTGGGTCCGGGTCGTTGTAAACAGCGACTCCTACAGTTCGGTCGGGGCGCCTGCTAAGCGCGGATTGGACGTGAGGGGGATAGTGTGGTCCTCCCACACGCTACGCCCTCTCAATGAGAATCCGCGCTGCCAGGTGAAAAGAAGCGGTGATTGGCTGGACGTGTGTCGGAGGAAGCACGTGGTAGCCTCCACTCTCCCAAATGATCTGACTGTGGGGGGTAAAGCGCAGCGACCAGGAAGGGACTGGGAATTGGCATACGACTAACATTGGGATGGGAGAAAATCGGAGGAAATCGGAGGAAAATGGAGGGGGAAAAAGACCAAAAAAAAAAAAAAAAAAAAATGACAAGATATACATATGTGATTATTATTGGATGGATCTGAGAGAGAGAGAGAGAGAGAGAGAGAGAGAGAGAGAGAGAGAGAGAGAGAGAGAGAGAGAGAGAGAGAGAGAGAGAGAGAGAGAGAGAGAGAGAGAGAGAGAGAGAGGAGAAACCTAGCTGCATGGACTCTGTGATCATATTGATTGATGGCAATGGTGATAGTTGTACTGTAACTGTACCTACTCAGGCACGCGGGAACTATAAAACGGCAGGGGGTGCTGGGGGGTCGCATGTGATTGGTGGAGGCGGGATCCTTACGAAAAACTGCTGATCATTGACACATGCTAGCCTGTAATAATCCCCCCCAGAAAAATTTACTTTGCATTTGATATATTGCAAATATATGCCATCACACACACTGGCATTTAAAGGGTTAGAATTATAAAATGAATATGTGGTGTTATGATCAGGGCTGAAGTTGAATAAAATATTGTATTTATCAATTACAAAAAACTGAAAATCCATAAAAATCTGTGTTGTTGCTAATCATACATATGCTAGCCTGTTTTTTAACAATAAGTTGTGATGCCATCACAAACACTGGCATTTAAAGGGTACAAATAAAAAAAATGCCTGCACCAGAATGCAGGAAATTAAGTCTTTGTAACAAAAAGATTCCTGGTGGGGGACCCCCAGACCCCCTGCTTAAAAAGTGGCCTGACTGGGGCTATATTTCCTGGCCTGAATGATTTCCCCAGTCCGGCCCTGGTTAAAAGCCTCCAATGCTTATTAGTGTGTGTGCGTTTGAACGTTTGCATGTTTCAACCATACATTTCCATTTAAAATGTTTTTTTTTACCTCCTATAATAGTGGGGGTCGCAGCTCTCTGACACCGTTTTTTTTTGGGTCGCGGCCTGAAAAGTTTGGGAACCCCTGGTCTAGCCTGTACCCCCCAGACATGTTGCTGGCCCCGTCAAAACAGTATCCTATCAGCCTCTCCATGGGCAGGTCGAGGCGTAAAAGTATTTTATACACAAAAACAGCGTCTCGGCTGTTGTGTCTGGGCCGGGCATTGTAAAAACCCCAAAAGAAGTTCTGAGCTTCCAAGTTGTCATCGGCGAACTGTATATTACATGAGAATTGTTCTTTTCCAGTGAGTGACATCAGTGGTTCCGTCAGCGCTCAAGCCAAAGATTGGGCTTTTGGATGCTTTGCCTCTAATTTGTCGCTGAATATCATGGGCAAGCAGCTGTAAGATTTCGTTTTGGATGTTGTTGGACATCCAGTTGTCTCTCTTTTGGAGCCAATTCTTCAACTCGGGATCAGACTCGGTGCGCACTCTTTCCATCATGAGCTGCCATAACACCCCATCCCTATTTGCATCATCCCTCAGTGGAAGCCCCTGGCGCCCCCGAGGGGGGGTATAGGGGAACAGACTCAGTTAACTCTTCAATACCTGATGCTGAGGCTGAACCTGTCATCTCTGTCTCTCTCTGACGTTTATCAGATTTAGTGGGACTGTCACTGGGACCGGCGGGACGTTTCGAAAATAAATCAGATATTTTTCTTTTCTGCGAGTGAGACATTCTGTGCTAGCAAAGTCTGACTACTAGCTCAAATCGACTGACTGCGCAAGCACTGTATCACAGTAGCTCAGTGGTTCATGGTGCGTGGGAAGGGCGGGAGACGGGAGGTGAATACAATTAGTTGTTTCACCTGTCATTCAATCAGTCTGTGACAGTCTGTCATCACTCGAAAATCTACTCGGTTTTACACGTATGATTGTGTACATACAGTAGTGTAATGAATGAATGAAAACTTTATTTAACAGATTGGAGAATGGCTACAATACAGTACGGCTCAATACACACAATATTAAAATGGTGACGTGCTTTGAGCAGGATAAACTTAGAATATACAGTGTTACAGTTATACAGTTACAGTATATACAAATATATAAATGCTGTCATACATTTTTTTTTCTTTTTGCAATAATTGAGAGGGGGTGCTGCAGCCCCCCCCGCACCCCCCCCCTTCCTGCGTCCCTGTACCTACTTAAATATCTGTATGCTTGTGGTTTCTCTGACGCACACAGGCTACTCAGTGTGTGGTTTTGCGATGCATGCGCGTGTGCAGTGTGCAGTGTGACATTGTGCTACCTTGGTACATGTTGATTTTTGGTATCGACCCCCCTGGAGAAAAATTCACGAGCCGCCACTGCTCACTAGGCCAAAACATTAGCATGTTTTTGTTCGATGGCCAAAATAAATTGGTGAAACTAAGGCACTGTCCTTGTCCCTCAAAGTTGGTGAGTGCTACCTTACATGCTTGGATGTTGTTTTTTTAAGTCTATGTTTTTTGATTTAGCACCACAGAGTTTCTTTCAGCGCGTCCACCTCCTCCGCTGTAACATAGAAAGACTCCTCTTATCAGGTTCACTGGTGCATAAAAAACATCAGTCCTGAAATGAAAGCCATTCAGATTAAAATAAAAGGAAATGTTTCATTTTAAAGCTATAGGCGAAAGGTAAAAACACTAGTTCGGCCCCAGGCCATGCTTGATGCTGCACTTTGAGGACCCCCCCCCCCTACTGTGGGCAACATCCGTATGCCTGGAAGTAAACTACAGGAGTAGCTCTTTATTAGACAAGAACACAAAAAAGAAGCTAAACCTTTGCAGCACATCCATTCCCTCTGGGAGTTGTTACATTAAAATTAATGATAGTTAGGATAGAGGGATAAAGCTGTGAGAAGGATAAAAGTTTTATGCGATTACTGAGGGGATAAGGCGCTGGCTTAAAACCACAGAGCCCCAGCTACACACAGAGCCCCAGTTACACACAGAGCCCCAGCTACACACAGAGCCCCAGCTACACACAGAGCCCCAGCTACACACAGAGCCCCGGCTATTCAAGCTGTTCAGATTACACTGTGTACTATACACTACCTCTATAGCTGCCCTTATGGTCGTCTGCCCAGAGTTCAATATCGTATATATTTTTTGAAATTCCACTCCAGATGAAGAATCGATAGTTATCCAAACCTCTTTTCCAGTGTTATGATATTGATTGGATTTGAAGTGTTACTTCCTCTCTTCCACCAGAACTTTTAACTCTGAAATGGCTTCACTATGTCATTATAAAATCACTATCCGCAGCTCAAAATGTGCCTTGTTTCTGCTTTGGAGCTAAGTGTTGACAAGACAGAGTCTTGGTTGTGTTAGAGAAATAAACAAGAGCTTCGCTGGAGAAACTGAAGGCAAGGAGAATAGAAAAATGGAGACTCAAAAAGGAGAAGGTTGACAGCCTGGCTGACTGACCTCAAACTGGTAACGGAAAACAACTAGCGCTAAACAGAATGTGAACAAAGCAGGCAGGGTGACGCAAAAAGACGACTGAACACTGACTAACGTGGACTTAAATGCACATGGGGGCGGGGGTAATGACTAATCGACAACAGCTGGGGTTGATGACAGATGACGAACAGCTGGCATAGGGCCGAGAGACAGGAATACACGTGGGAGACACGCGAGGACGTCTGCTGCTGGGTCTACAGGGGCAAACACAAGGAGGGGGAGAAACGAGAGGGAGAGAGAAACAGACAAACAGAGTCTGGGATACGAGAGAGAGAGAGAGAGAGAGAGAGAGAGAGAGAGAGAGAGAGAGAGAGAGAGAGAGAGAGAGAGAGAGAGAGAGACAGAGAGAGAGACAGAGAGAGAGAGAGAGAGAGAGAGAGAGAGAGAGAGAGAGAGAGAGAGAGAGAGACGGAGGCTGGAGCAGGACGCAAGTCACACCCCATGACAAAATGCCTGCTAAAGGCAGATCTGTATTGATGGTGAAAGATAGTGCAACTTGAGATAATGTCACAGGGATTGTTCAGTGGGCGGCTGCTGGGCTTTTAAATATTAGGCTACATCTCTGAAAATCATAATACGTGGAAATGTGTCTTTGTCACGGATTCATGGTACATTACTTGGGTTTTATAAAAAAAATTATATATATCTCTCTTTGCTTTATCTGTCGGTTTTTTCATTCCTTTTCTTTTTGTATCTGATAACATTAACCGTATTGCTCATGAGATTTCTTCATGAGATTATTCTTGGAAAACAATTGTGATTGTACATTATGATGTTAGCAATAGAACACATCTATTACCATTACAGTCTGTAGACCCCATTGATTGATTGATTGATTGATTGATTGATTGATTGATTGATTGATTGATTGATTGATTGATTGATTGAATGATTGATTGATTGAAAACTTTATTAACAGATTGCAGAATGGCTCAATACAAACAATTGTTCCCAACCCCCCATAAGCTGTCTCACACTTTAATTTGGGAGGATTTTGATTTACAGTTTCTGCTAAATGTTTATGGCCACATGCACACCTTTGACTCGTTGCAAGAACAGTTATTTAAAACCGTCAAATTGCTTCTACAGTAGGTGTTGCAGAAACATTTAGACTGTGAACCACCTATGAACTGTGTGTAGCCTACAGTGAACAGTGATTGCAGTGTCATCATCTCCATCTAAGTCTTGTCTCTGAGAGGAAATTAAATCCACCAGACAAATTAATTTAGTGGGTTTATTGTATTTACCAGCACCAATATCAGTTACTTTACATTTCAAGGAATTTGTGTTAATGGGAAATTCCGATATTTTTTAAACCTGGACTCTATTTCCCCATAATTTAGGGTCTAAATTATGGAAAAATAAAGAGACAACAATTGTATGTAATGCATGCTCGTCAAAGTATGTCCACTAAAAGAGCTTTTGAAAAGACCGTAGAAAAAACTTTATTTCCTTTTCCACAGTCTTACTCAAACAGAAATCTTGCTCTGAAATCCCGCTAGGCGTGAGTTGTTGCAGGAAGAGTACGGTAGAAACAAGATATGAAACACTGGTTTGTGTTACTTTGTGCATATCCAAATTGTACCAACAAGGTATCAAGCCATTCAGTTGTAATAGATTACCTTTGTTGAATAGGGACACGCTGAAAATAAATTGATGAAAAAACTCCTGTCCATACGTTGCAGACAACTTTAGACCCTGATGACGACTGCCAGTCCAAGAGGATAAATACTATACCAAAGCACCTTTTCCTAAAAAAAAATACTGTTCCAAGAGTGGAGAGACCTGCTGTATAGTGGAGGTAAAGTCACTGTGTTGACCTGGCATCAGTACACACGGAAGCTTGGCAGGATAACGACAATCGCTCAATAAGCCAGTAGTATACAAAATATCAACTGAGTCATGACTGATTATTAAATATCTATATAGATTTATTTCTCCATTGCACCTAAACATCATCAGCCTTTACATAATGTTGTCAGACACATACAGTATAATGATAATCTGAGCCTGTCAGTGGCAAAAAAGCTCTTTTACTGAACGTATTTTGACATGCATGAATGCTCCGTGTGATTACATTGCAGTCCGTTTTCCAGATGCCGGCTGAAGCGATCTCCCTCAACAAGAAGAACCAATTACAAAAATTCTTGTCCCTATTATTAATTTAGACCCCACATGATGGCACTAATAGGGTAATTTTTTTTAAATACCAGAATTTCCCTTTAAGTTTTTCAGATCCACAAGAAAAGATTCATACAAATAGCCACTCACAGTTCATGCCCGGCTCATGTTGACATGGTTGTGCTATCAATGGTAACATAATGAATATTCCAATAATGAGTACTACTGGCCAAAGTTGCAGAAAACAACTAAAATGTTTCTAAAATAAATTGTTTTATTTTGAGGCCATCCTCCTGGTGGATAACAAGTGGTTTTAACCTAAAGATGGAATATCCACTCCAGATGAATCTGACTGGTTTGTGACACAGTGGGCTTTATACTTTCATGTAATTTGTTTACATTTACATTCTTGATTTGACATTTGGCCTACTAATAAGACAACTCAGTTCGATTTTGCACTCAGCTTGTATTCAGAAACTGTGCCTTTAAAGGAAAACTCCAACATTTTGGGAAATTTGCTTATTTAACATCTTCCCTGGAGTTAGACAGGAAGATACATACCTTTTTTGTCTCTCTGCATGCATTAGGCTTAGGGAACGCCCGCACCGTTAGCATAGCTTAGCTTCATCACTGGAAGTGGGTCAGACCTTTACCCTGAAGTTCCCTACAGTCACAAAATACACTCCAAATACAACTCCAAAACGTTCATGTAAACCTGTGTATTTACCACGTGGAGAAATAAAAAAGAATTGAATTCGACATTTACGTTTTCTAAGCATATATGCTCGGAACTATTTTTGTCACCAGTGCTACTTTCTAACGCTAACGCCAGTGTTTGTTTACATTTTCATTTAATTCAAAAGATCCGAACCGATTGAAGTTTATGGATACCATGACTGTGGTAAGTTTTAAGGGGCTAGCGTTACACAATAAATGAGTTATAATAATACCACAAGTGTGGATTCACTCGCCCAAACCCTGTAGCCGTGCATCGCAGTCATGAAAGGGGCTAACTAGGTCGCTAGTCCAGCAACGTTGTGACTGTCCTATTCATCAATCTCACAATATTCGCTAACGTTAGACAGGTGGAATACAGCCCTCCAGGGCCGCCTGGGAGAAATGCGAGGCCCTGTGCGAGATTTAAACGCGACCCCCCCCCCCCCCCCCTAAAAGGTAAAAAATAAATAAATAAAAAATCATACAGTCAACATATTCTTAAATAATAGCGCTGCCCGAGGTTGGGCATGATACAGTCAACATATAGCAAGAGAGAGAGAGCGAGAGAGAGCTCCCGTTCTACAGTGTTATCGCTGCACAGACCCGGCAATGCCCCTGACCCTCCACCAGAGCAAGAGACACACATTGGAAAGAAACAACCCAAAACCAGAGCAAGTTGAAATGCTATTTGGCCCTAAACAGAGAGTACACAGTGGCAGAATACCTGAGCACTGTGACTGACCCAATACTAAGAAGTTCCTTGACTAGGTACGGACTCAGCGAGCACAGCCTAGCCATCGAGAAAGGCCGCCATAGGCAGACCTGGCTCCCAAGCGAAGACAGACCCACTGCACACAAGATGAGGTGGAAACCGAGCTCCACTTCTTAACAACCTGCCCACTATACCATGACATATACTTCCCACAAATTGCAAACACCCAAAGAGACTTTGAAAACATGGACAATAACTCAAAACTCCCATACCTACTGGGAGAAATACAAGAATGTGAAATAAAGCCCATTTGAATTGAAGAGAGAGATAGATAGAGCATGTCTGTGTGTGTTAGAAAGAGAGAGATAGAGAGAGAGCATGTCTGTTTGTGTGTGTGTGTTAGAGAGAGAGCATGTATATGTGTGTTAGAAAGAGAGAGAAATATATAGAGAGAGAGCATGTCATTTTGTGTGTTAGAGAGAGATATAGAGCATGTCTGTGTGTGTTAGAAAGAGAGAGAGAGAGAGAGAGCATGTGTGTTTGTGTGTTAGAGAGAGAGAGAGCATGTCTGTGTGTGTGTGTGTTAGAGAGAGAGCATGTATGAGAGAGATAAGCAAGACCGCTAAGATGAACCCCTAAAGGATATTCAACTTTTAATGGAAGAACAAAACAGAAGGAAAACATAACTTCACAAAGGCAACATGAATATACATAGATCCAAAAGGACAAAGATCAACACTTAAATCCAAAGAGAAGAGGGTCTATCCCAGAGAAAACAAAGTAGCAAGGAGCCAACGGCCGACATCAGCTAAATAGGCTAACTGCAAATAGAGTAGCCAGGTACTGACACCAGGTACACACTGTTAGCTACCACAGCTAGCCGGCCCGTTTGGCTCAATATAACGTTAGCTACGTTAGCTAGCCGGCCCGCTTTGGCTCAATATAACATTAGCTATGACAGCTAGCCGGCCCGTTTGGCTCAATATAACGTTAGCTACGTTAGCTAGCCGGCCCGCTTGGCTCAACATAACATCTACGACAGCTAGCCGGCCCGCTAGCTCAACATAACGTTGGCTACGATAGTTAGCCGGCCCGCTAGCTCAACATAACATTAGCTACGATAGCTAGCCGGCCCGCTAGCTCAACATAAGGTTAGCTACGATAGCTAGCCGGCCCGCTGGTCCAACAGAACGTCAGCTACGATAGCTAGCCGGCCCGCTGGCTCCACATAACGTTAGCCAACATAACGTTAGCCATGATAGCTAGCCGGCCCGAGAGAGAGAGAGAGAGAGAGAGAGAGAGAGAGAGAGAGAGATATCTCCACGGCGGCAATATAATAGAGTGCATTAAAAACTCACCAAACTTCCAAGAGGATGGAGACAACCGCGTGGAGTTGACGAAGTTCATCTGCCGAACGACCGTCCTCTTCATCTTGGCATAACAATGCTGCACACGCTCTCTCTAGGTTAGCTAACGCTAGTTAGCCTTTAGCTAAGCTACTAGCCGACATGGCTATCCCGACTGAACCACACGTTAGCACTCGATATTATAACGTAGCTAAAGCTAACTAGCTGTCCCTGCCTTTAGCTAAGCCGACATGGCTAGCCTGACTGAACTGTCTAACATGCAACAACTTTCATCTTCAGTCCATCTGCCGAACGACCGTCCTCTTCCTCTTGGCTGGCATAACCTCCAATGCTGCACGCGCGAAATAGTCAGACGCAGCTGACGCACGCCGGCCGACTGTACACATGTAACCCCTCCCTTCGTTGAAACCAATAGTATGTCTGCTGCAGAGCCCCAGAGCCCCAGAGCTCCAATAGTGTATCTGCAAAGCCGCAGAGCCAGGAACAAGTCAGACACATTCTACAAAGTGTCTAATGTAAAAAAATAAAAAATTAATAAAAAAAATTATTATAAAAAAAATTATAAATAAAGATTTTTTTTTTCTTTTTTTTTTGCGAGGCCCCCCTTCCCTTGAGGCCCCCCTGTGCGACCGCACTGCTCGCACACCCCCTGCAGCCTTCCATCTAAAAACATTAATGAAAACTTACCACAGTCATGGTATCCATAAACTTCAATCGGTTCGGATCCTTTGAATGAAATTAAAATCTAAACAAACACTGGCGTTAGCGTTAGAAAGTAGCACTGGTGACGTGAAATCACTGAGCCCAGAGAGGAGTGGTTCGTCAAAAAAATATTCCGAGTATATTTGCTTAGAAAACGTAAATGTCGAATTCAATAATTTTTTTTTCTCCACGTGGTAAATACACAGATCACAACATGTTTACAGGAACGTTTTGGAGTTGTATTTGGAGTGTAATTCGTGACTGTAGGGGTCTGTAGAGAACTTCAGGGTAAAGGTTTGACCCACTTCCACTGATGAAGCTAAGCTACGCTAACGGTGCGGGCGTTTCCTAAGCCTAATGCATGCAGAGAGACAAAAAAGGTATGTATCTTCTTGTCTAACTCCAGGGAAGATGTTAAATAAGCTAATTTCCCAAAATGTTGGAGTTTTCCTTTAACATATTGGGTGCCATGCCCCTTCCGGGAAGTGCATAGGCCTTTTTTTTATTTATTTATTTAACCTTTATTTAACCAGGAAGTCCCATTGAGATACAAGATCTCTTTTGCAAGGGAGACCTGGCCAAGATGACAGCAATAACACCCGCAAACATCAGACAGCAATAAAATGTGCGGTACATCACACAAGAACATAATAAAAGTGCATGTACACAATACACAATACATCACACGTAAACATAAAAACACAAAACAGAACAGTCTACATAACAGTAAAAGTGTACGACAGTAAAATAGTAAAATAAAATAGTAAAATACAGGGCAATACAGTAACTCTGCAGTTTTGCAGCTGGGACCCGACTTGTTTGTAGAGCTAAACCTATATTTTATATTATAGCTATGGATCTAATAACGCCGTCGATTGTCAGTGGGTTTCTTCCAGTCAACGTACAAAAAACGGATTATTTTTTCATCTATACATTTCCATTTTATACCGTGGTGAATATGAGTATAGTTGTAGAGTGATCCTGTGTAATCCTAGGGAACTCCGTCAAACAGCCTTTTAGTGAAATCCACTTATCACTAGGGTGGGAATCATCAGTTTCATCACGATACGATACAATATCGATTCTTTGGACAACGATACGATATTTGCCAATATCACAAAGTCTGCCACGATACGATACAATTTGATTCAGGTGCCTGCAATCGATATGAGGCGATATTATGTGCCCATTTAACACAATCAGTCACATTTAGATCAACAAAAAAAAAGGCTATGGAAATATCAATTGATGTTTTTATTTTTGAGCTCTTCCAGACATTTAAATGAAAAACAATCTATTATTTTTAATAAGAATAGACCTCCTGTTCACTTTTTATATATTGAGCTTTAAACTTTAAGTTAAATGTTTTGGAACTCACAACACGCAAGCTAAAACCCCTTCCTCTCCCAAACTTCCTACAATTGTTTTATGTTGCATGATGATCATGAATACATTTATTATGTATTCATGTTTAAATATCAACATTATCTGTCCATCCTCAATAACAGTATATCAAAAAGCAGGGTAGCCGGACCAGCACTCACAGGTTCAATGTTTTTTAATGGCAGCCTGAATAAAAAGCAGACATGTTTCGGACCATGTCCTTCTTCAGTAATATGGCTAGCCTCAATCCTCATCCTCAATAACACACACACACACACACACACACACACACACACACACACACACACACACACACACACACACACACACACACACACACACACACACTGCCCCTCCCCCAGTCCCAGTGGTGTCGCGTGGGTAAAATAACAGGGGATGCCAACTTTTTTTTTTATAAATTTTTATTTTTATTTTTAAATGTGTTATTAATATTTTTTTATTTGTATATTTAAGCCAAGCAGTCACCATGTATGTTGTGTTTGTCATAAATATCAATATGAATTGAAAATGGGGGACCCTGATGTAAACAAGACGAAAGTCTTTCTCTGGTCTGCATCCCCTTAACAATTGTGTGTATTGAGCCGTACTGTATTGTACCCATTCTGCAATCTGTTAAATAAAGTTTTCATTCATTCATTAATTTGCTATCTCGTTATAACACAAACAGCTCACGTTAGTCACCATGAACCATGACCAGCTTATGTTAGTTAGCATCCAAGCTAGTCTGATAACGTTAGTAGTTTAGCATCCAAGCTGCTTACCTGGCCAATAATGTGGTCCTCCTCGCTCCTCCTGGACACTATAGATTTGTAAAATCATAATATCCACAGTGGTGTGCTGTGCTGGTCCTCAGTAAATGTCCCGCGGGCGAAAATAAGTTGCTATTAAAGTGCTAAATGTTAGATACACTAATAGAGGCTAATAATTGGTTTTGGACTCCACACCCATGAATCACGTGGTGGAAGCTAGGGAAAGACACCTCCCTCCTCCCCTCCTGCCTGAGCTGCAGTGACTGAGCACAGTGACTGCCAGCCTGCCTCAGTGAGTCTGGCAGTGTAGAGAGAGTGAGAAAATAATTTTTTTTTTAAATATATAATATAAAAAAATATATATATTATTTAAATTTTTTATTTTTCACATTTCATATTTCATATTCACATTTCATATTTCATATTACTATTTTAATGGGGAAGCCTGGCTTCTAGGAGGATTCGCCACTACCCAGTCCCCACACACAGAAAGGTAGAATGCCCCCGCCCCTCCTCCTTCCCCTCTCCGTCTCCTGTTCTCTCACGGTTAGCTGCTTAGCTTAGTTAGGTAAGCATCCTATTTGATTATTGATAATAGATCGATATATAGATCTGGATCGATGTATCGTCCCACCCCTACTTATCACGTTGCCATTTTTTGCCTGATTATCGAATCATCCTGAAATCAATGCTAGATTATCGGTATTATGTTTCCTCGTGCATGCACGAAAGGGGATGGGGGGAAACCGGCCCTCCGTGCGTCTATCGCAGCCAACGGCACGCACACACACACACACAGGCTGCAATCGCAGGAAACAAATGATCGGATCAACGCAAGATTGGTAATATATAGTCCATACCTTGTCTCTGATGTACTGCAAAAAGAATAATCCAATTATCTGATCGCCATTCCAAATATTCATCGCGATCGTTTGTCCGACGTTATCCAGCATTGCACATGAACGGGCGGGCGGATGAACTCGTTGAGGCAACCGTGGTTGTCGTATTAGAGTTTTAGAGAATAATCATTCAGGACGAGGAGATTACGTTAACTTGTTTATTGCACAGTTAAGCAAGATGAGTGTGACTCTATCTACGGCTAGCAGCCAACTGGTCATCAGGACCCCGTGTGCAGGTATACATAACAGGAAGGTGCGCCTGGCGTGCCTGTCGTAAATTACATATTCAAGGCATGAATATTACATCCTCCTTCTTTTAAAGAAAGCTTTAGAAGCTATGAACAGAGACTGAAATAAAGAAATATTATGCATTACTCTGTAAGACATTCTTTGTAAACATTAACCATGTGCGTTACACTGTGTCAGGACCAGGCAATGTAAATAGGTAAGCATTAATATGTTAAACATAAAAAATAGATTCTTGTATCAAAGGTATTACTGTTCGTATCGTGTGAACTCTTATTCTGGAACAGTCTGCTTGAATATTTGAACAATTCAGCTGTGAATAAGGTATGTACTCAAAGCTTATAGTATAGTCGGTCTCACAGCTCTTACCGTATGCAACTCTTATTCACAGAATAACCTGCAAAAAATGGGAGCATATTCGACAGGTAAACAGGGTAAGAAAGTCATAAATTTCAGTAAACATAGTAAGTCATCCATTTCAGTAGACATTAATATTCAGTTACATTTCACCCCCCTTTTTTATTTTTTTCAATGGGGTAAAGAACAGTATTAAGGTTACATTTCACAAATTTTTTATTTTATTTTTATAATAGGGCAGCGATCCGCCTACACCCTGTACATTCACAGGTCTAGTATGTCCCGAGGCTTCACTGCTCGGCCGGACCTGGTGTAGTATGAAGCTGAGTTCGCTTCTGAGTCCTCTGACAGTTGGTTCTGTACTTGGCAGACCATCGCTGTCCTGGAAGTGTTCTTCTTTTGTGTCCCTCAGGTGCCTGCGGTTGCGGCGGTATTCGCGTCCATCTTGGGTGCGAACGTGGTATGACCGCGCAGTGTCGGCTGGTTGTATGACTACTGCTGGCCTCCAGCGTCCATACTCTTGGAGTCTGACAGATTCTCCACAGTGTAGTGGGGGCAGTGGTCTAGCTGACCCCTGTCATAGTATTTCTTCTGGTGCTGTTGTCTCTGCACTCGCTTGTCATGTCCATCTTTGGGGCTGACTACCCCTGGCCGCAGCTGTTGGTTGGTGCTTGGGAGGGTTGAGCACAGGTCTCCAGTTCTGCACGGCTCTTTGGCGCCTCCATCTCCTTGATGGCAGCTATCTTGCCTGGGTCAGGCTTCATGCCGTCAGCTGAAAGGACGTGCCCGAAGTAGCTCACTTCGGTGGCTCCGATGGTGCACTTGTCTGCGTTGAGCCGGACGCCTCTCTCCCGTGATCTCTCTAACATTGCATGGAGATTCTTGTCGTGCTCCTCTCTGGTCGCGCCATAGACGAGGATGTCGTCTACTATAGCTGCTACTCCGTTTAAACCCTTGTATGTCTCGTCGATTTTCCATTGGAATTCGTCCTGAGCAGAGGCGAGTCCAAACGGTAAGCGTAGGAACCTGTACCGTCCAAATGGTGTGTTGAACCTCGTCAGCGTTGATGATTCTGTAGAGAGCTTGATGGACCAGTATCCCGACCTTGCATCCAGTACGCTGAAATAGCGTGCGCCTGTTAGTCTGAGTGTGATGTCCTCTAGTGTCGGCAGAGGGTAGTGCGGGCGCTTGATAGCCTTGTTTAGCTCCTTAGGGTCCAAGCATACTCTGAGCTTGCCTGTGCGTGGTTTCTCAACAATGACCAGTGCACTGACCCACTCC
Source organism: Notolepis coatsorum (assembly GCF_963971535.1). NCBI lineage: Eukaryota > Metazoa > Chordata > Actinopteri > Aulopiformes > Paralepididae > Notolepis > Notolepis coatsorum. Next base: position 54,307,744 of record NC_140180.1, on the reverse strand, counting down.
GTTGGTTCAATGACTTTGGTGATGATCTGTGTGTCTTCCATATGTTGTAGCTCCTTTTTCAGTCGGCTACGCAGGGCGATCGGTGTTCTTCTCAGTGGGCAGACCACTGGCATGGCATCTGGGTCTATATGGATGTGACACTCTCCCGGGAACAGTCCGATTCCTTTAAACACATTGTGGTATTCTTCCATGATGGTTTGTTTGTCTGTGTACGCAGTGACTGACAACACTAGTTTAATGAGGTCCATATTCAGGCATGCCTGTAAACCTAGAACTGGGGGTGCCTGAGTGTCTACTATGTAAAAGTCTAACAGCATGTCACGCTCTTTGTATTTACACTTTAACGTGCATGTGCCCTTTACTACTAGTTTCTCTCCACCATATCCTGTCAGTCTGCGTGAAGTAGGCTGGATTTTGCCTTTATCTTGCAAACTGTTATACTCTCTCAAGGGAATTACATTTACTTGTGCACCTGTGTCTAGCTTAAATTTAAGCTCTGTGCCCTGTTTTCCTATCTGTATGTCTGCGAAAGCTTGTTCTGTTTCATCAAACCGTCTGTCTGTCACAGTGTCTACATACAGTTTGTCTGACTCTTCGCCTGACTCAGGGTGCATGCTAACCTCGTGTACTGATTTTTTCTGGAAGCTACCGGCCCTGCAAACTTTAGCAAAGTGGTTCCATTTTCCGCATTTCGTGCATTGTTTCCCTCTTGCTGCGCAGTTATCTCCTTCCTTGTGTGCTCTGTTCCCACATTATCCACAGTTCCTTCGTGTGTCTGTGTCACTCGCTCTGTGCGCTCTCTCTGTCCACTGTGTTCTGGGGTGATACCTCTGTGCGGCATTCTTCTGCTCATGTCTGTGCACCTCGTGCACGAGCTGCTCATGCGCGCTGCTCGTGGCGCCAGTAAAACTCTTTATCTGAGATTGTGCTAGCTCGTGGGCTCTAGCTACATCTATTGCTTTGTCTAATGACAACTCTGATCTGACGTTTAAGAGTTTCTCTCTTACTTTTGCTGAGTGTATGCCAAATACTATACGGTCTCTAACCATCTCATCATTGTTCGCATATGCACAGTCCTTCACGAGTAGTTTCAATGCAGTGACAAATTGTTCAAACGACTCGCTAGGTTGCTGGGTTTTTTCATGGAATTTGTACCTAGCAAAAATCGTATTCCTTTTTGGAAGTACGTATGCTTCGAAATTGTCATAGTAGCTCTTCAATACCTTTGCTTCATCTGCACTGAGAGTCCATGTGTTGTAAATGTCTCTTCCTTTTTCTCCGCTCCACAGTAGCAGGTAGCTACATTTCTCGTCCTCTCCTTTCTTTTTAAGTGGGTCCGAAAACATTAGCTCCGCGTGCTGTCTGAACTTCTTCCATCCTCCCGGCAAGTCCAGAGAATCCCAATTCATCCGTGGCGATGGGACTCCGTTGATATCCATGTTTATCCCGCATCTGACACCATGTCGTATTAGAGTTTTAGAGAATAATCATTCAGGACGAGGAGATTACGTTAACTTGTTTATTGCACAGTTAAGCAAGATGAGTGTGACTCTATCCACGGCTAGCAGCCAACTGGTCATCAGGACCCCGTGTGCAGGTATACATAACAGGAAGGTGCGCCTGGCGCGCCTGTCGTAAATGACATATTCAAGGCATGAATATTACAGTGGTGACCGCTTGTCTTGCCGGAGTGTTTAGAACTCGCCCCCACGCCGCAGCTCGGCCAAGAAAACAAACCACATCGTTTCAAATGGAGTGCAATAGCGGCCGCAAGGCGTTAGGTGGCGGTACTTGCCTCTACACTTCCAGAAGGTCAGAACTACAAGATCTACGCAGACAACTACTTCACCTGTGTCCCATTGGTAGTGAAGCTTTTCAGAGGACAATAACTGTTTTTTGGACTATGATTGGAAATGAACAGAACAAGAATACAAATAATGAGGCTAGTAGGCTAGAACATGGCTGAACACAGAGTAAGACGAAATTCTGTTTTGTAAATACAATCTTATTCTGTTTTATTTTTATTATTTTTACTTTTCTTTTTTTGAGGACAATAACTGTTTTTGGGACTATCATTGGAAATTAACATAACAAGAATAAAAATAATGAGGCTAGTAGGCTATAGAACATGGCTGAACATGGAGTAAGACACAATTCTGTTTTGTAAATACAATCGTATCCTGTTTTTTTTATTATTATAACTTTTTTTATTTTTTTTTTATAAATGTCTATTCATAAAAATATATGACTGATGTGTGATTATTATTCATGTTATATACTGTTATGGGGCTAAGTAAGCAATCAACCCTGCAAAATAACCTTTACTTTAGTTGTTCTGTATTTGTTCAGACAGTGGGCCTCATTCAACAATACTCTCTTATTATTTTTCTTATATTCTTGCTTACCGCGCTCAAATAATGAGGCGTGTGTAAAACAGCCGAGTTTCGGCATCTGATCGCTGTCTGATCCATTCAACAGGAAGCGATTTGCGACTGATCTCAATATGACACACACACACATCTCACGACTCGGTGCATGTGTGTGTGTGTTCCTGTGGGTCGTTCATTGCATGTGTGTGTGTGTTAATCTGATGATAAATAAAGACTTATACTTGTACTTATACGTATACCGCATACTGTATAGTGCGAAATAAATCGTTCCGGCAAAGTAGGCTTTGTCAATACTGAATGACTTGACGATGCTTGTCAAGAACCAATCGCGCAGTAGGTTGGGAAATACTGGATCTGTCACCTGCCATCTCTCACTGAAAGGTCCCTGTGGCTAAAACCCCGAATGTGCTCAGAACTTGTAGGAGCAGAGAAGAGAAGAGAGGAGAGGATGTTGTAAATATGCATTCTATGTGTATGCCTTGGCAGCCAGCATCTAACTGTTCTAACAGCAATATATAATCCATGCCAGAATAATAATAATAATAATAATTATTATTATTATTATTATTATTGAAAAGTTCGGGGTTTATAAAGTCGTATTTTGGGGGTATTTGGGGACAATTGACCAATGGTTTGCTTTCAACCCATGAACTCCTTCCTCTCTCACCTTTTTATATATATATTTTTTTTATTGTATCTACTAAAACTGTATTGTATTGTATTGTTTGTTTTGTAAAGTGTCTTTGAGCATTAGGAAAAGCGCTATATAAATCGGATGTATTATTATTATTATTATTATTAGGAATGATTGGCTTTTTTTAATGTTTCTCATCTGGGTAAGAGTTTCTTATCTGGGTAAGAGTGCTCTCGACCACTCTTAGAATTTGGTCTTGCCTGAGAGAAAAGCAACAATAAGAAAACATTGCTGAATCCCAGGTGAGAACAAAATAAGAAGAAATGCTAGTTAAGAATGAAATCTGTTCTTATATCGCTTCATGCATGAGGCTCAATGTGTTATGGTTTGTAACCGACCCCAATCGCACAACACAAGACAGGTATGAGAGTAAGCCAAGAACGGGCATTTATTGAAAACAATCAGAAAAAGGCACTGTCCCTTTAAGGGAGAACACCAATACTGGATAAACAAGAAAGGGAAAGGCCCAGTGCCTTTAAGAGGCGAGCTGGCTAAGGGGAAGGCAAAGGGAAGGCTAAAGGAAACAGGGCCGGGGCAAAAGACAAGGCAGGAACTGGGAGGAACTAGGAGGAACTGGACAGGGAGGACTAGGAGGACTAGAGGGGAGACAGGGACAGGGGCCCGCGGAGGCGGGCTGGGGACAGGGAGGACTGGGATGACTAGATAGGGAGGACTAGGAGGACTAGGGAAAAAACAGGGTAAGGCCTTGGAACAGGGCGAGGGCTGGAGCTGCAAACTGGGACAGAGTAAACAGGGTCAGGCCTTGGAAAAAGCAATAATGAGGTTGCTGCTCTGCAGCTTCTCCCGGGATGGTAGTCTGGGGAAGCAGGTGGGAACATCAGAGCCGCTCTGCAGACTTCTCTCGGCAGATCTCCGAGGTGGGTAAACGGGGCCGAGAGGGAGAGAGGAGTGGGTTAGCTCAGAGTACAATGGGGAAAACAGAGCAGGTGCAGGAGAGGTGACTAGTCCCAAAAACAGAGTTATCAAGGTGACAGAATCTTCGGTGTAATATACACACTGTGAGTAAACGTCCCAAACACAATCCAAGTGAATAAAATATCTTCGGTGTGAAAACACACAGTGAGGCGATGTAAAGGCCAAAATATTATCCCAATGAAAACAATCCAAAAATGGCTAAAACGCTGGGTGAGTGACTGTCTGATAAAAGCTGGAAATCTTCAGTGTTTTAAAACACACGAAAAACGGAATTGGATCAAGGACAGTCATAAAAAACTCACCCAGGCGTTGTGCGTAAAGAGCGTTGGAACAGAACGGGGCGAGAGCGTCGCCACCGGGGAACCGGTTGTCCAAGCGGAGGTCAGAGTGGTGCGCGACTCCTTGGAGTGCGCGCCGGTACAGAGGACGCATCTGGAGTGCGTCTGCGCGGAAGAGCGTGCCAGGCTCGGAGGTCTGGATGGTGCGCGTCTGCTTTGAGTATGCGCCGGTACGGAGGGCGCATTTGCTGCGCGCCGGTACGGAGGACGCATCTGGAGTGCGTCTGCGCGGAAGAGCGCGCCAGGCTCGGAGGTCTGGATGCGCGCCCGGAGTGAAGAGCGCATCTGCTGCGTGGAGGTCTGGATGGTCGTCTGGGCGTCTGCTGCGCGGAGGTCTGGATGTGCGTCAGGACGCCTGCTGCGCGGAGGTCTGAAGTGGATCACTGGGAAGCCTCCCGTGGAAGTCTAGAGAGCGCAGTCCAGTGTCTACCTCAGGCAACGGCGACAGGAGGCGAAGGCTGGAGCGCATGTCACGCCGGAGATGAAAACAGCATAAACAGACAGAGGACCTCCCGAAGGAGTCCTGGTGATAGAGAATATGATACCGAATGAAACGGCATGTTACGGCACGACCCAACGAGGAACAGAGGGGAAGAGCCAGGTACTTAAAGCCCACAGGGGAACTAATTAGAATGCACCACAGGTGCGTGAAGGTAATTGATACTTGAAACTAAAGTGTGTGTTCGGCACAAGACCAATCAAACACACAATGACAGGTAGTCCAAGGTGTGGCCGCTGAGAGCAAACGAGAGTAACGAACGCGAGGGTGGGGGCTAGTGAGGTGAGTGAGAAGGGAATTCCTTAACAGTAGGCTTAAAGGAAACAGAGAGAGTAGGTGAGCAGCGGACAAAACCTCACACAATGTGAGTAAAAATACAGAAATTCGGCTGTCAGCTACGACCAATTTTGCCATGTTACAACATTTCCCTAAAAACTTACGAAAATGTAAAAATGTTCTCCTCCTACAACAACACATGTAAGGTAAAAAAAAATTGATAACGTTTTTCTATATTTGGGCTCTACAGGGTTGACTTCTCCAGAGTCAAACAAGAATATAGATACCAATTTCCTCTCGCGCTCAGTAGAAACTCATCGTTCAGTCCTCTCACTCATTCACTGAGAGCTCAGAGGAGGACTGATGTGTTACTGTCAAATTAACTGAGCCTGTGTTTCTTGATTGCCCACTCTGTGGCTTTTGTCACTTGAACAAAAGGTTTGCAAATTGTTTGTGGATAAAACAATACAAAGTTACTGTGATGCAGTAATCTGTAAACGTATTACTAGCCCAAACAGCTGTCACCTCCCCCGTCTCTTGTCTCTCCCCGCCTCTACTCTGCTCCTGCACTGAGCAGTAGCACGCCTTCACTGATGCGCTAATTCCAGGAATATGATTTATAGATATCATCAGGGTATGACAAATACAAATGCAACAAAAATGCGAATCGCAAGGCTTTTTATTTTTTTTTCTATTTCCATTTTCTCCAGGCACACACTAAGCATTAGAGAAGAAATAGCTCTATTTTCATGGCAGACATGATGGCAGTGTCAGTTAAATGATCAGACACAGGAAAACTGCGAACGGAACAGAGAACAGGGCCGTATCTGCTCCTCATATAAACAAAATAGCCCAAAAATTTCATATTTAGGCTATTATCATTCTTATGTATGAGGAATTTGTTAAATAATAGTCTTTTAGAAACTGAATCTTGAACATTTCAGATGCACATAATAAGTATCATACTTGGACTCTTTCTGCTCTATTAAGCTGATTTTGTTTTCAGAACATCACATACATTATATTAGATTACACTTTATTGTCAGAGAACAACCCAATCTTATGGGCATCCTATAGTCTACAGGCTGTGGATAAACAAACTAAAACACACATGGCACTGGTTTAGCAGGGAAGGGAAGGTGCACAGTCGTTTGACCAAGCCACATACCACAGAAAGGTCCGCTATTGTAGTGTTAAAGTACAGACACAGAAACAGCCTGTTGAGAACAGCACTGACACAGAGGGGTACTGTATAGAGACACATGCTAGAATGCTGGAGTGTTTATTTTTCCAGCAACAAACTTCAAAGACACGTTTAGCGAACCTCAAAAACGTTTTGGAACTTTAACTTGTTGAAAAGGACTACAATAGGGGACCTTTAATGAGACAGTTGCATAGTAAATGCTATAAGTGCATTACAGTGCTTTACAATGGAGCCTTACAAACTTCAAACCACTCTACCTAGGGCATACCTCAGGGTTATACAGTACTTGGAATCCTCATCGTGTTACAGTAGATGGGCTACCATGCTTTCTATTAGATGGTCCTGTTCCATTCCCAACAATAACACAGGTTGATTGCGTAGTGATCCTGCAGATTCAAATCTGGGTGAGAAACATTGTTGCAGTCTTTTCAGAAGCTGAGCTGGGAAAATTAGAGGTTACGGCCCATTTTGTTCTCACTGGAGCAAGATGTCGCCAGGCAATCTTTCAATCCAGACCGGTGATGAGTATTAGCGCTCGCGCAATCACCTGGATGAAAGGCACGGAGGTCACCTTTAATGTTGTGCAACAAAGGACCATCCTTAAAGGTCTGGTGAGCAATTTAAGTTGGTTCAGCACCATAGACCCGGACCACTGCAATGAGAAGTCCCTTTTTATGTTGGTGTAAGCTGGGCCTGATTGAATTCCTTTGCGTATCAGTGAATGGATCAAGTGAGAAAGGGGAGCAGATTTGTGCCTGTGATAAACTGTAGGCTCTGCTGAGCCCGAGGATTTACAGCCGACCCGGCTTGATGAAATCCACTCCGTTGTGGTGTGTGTACTACTACTGTCTCTAGCTTGTTGGTTGCCATCATTTCACCATTCACATAGGAATCCAGAGACAGACATCATCACGTGACCACGCGTTGTTATCTAGCCTGTGTTTGCCAGTCATTAGCGTAGTGTGGTTAAAATTGGTCATCAGACCTTTTGGCTCGTGTACAAATGCAGATACTGGCAAACGTTAGCCCGTCTCAATGTAGTCGGATGTCAGACATTGGCCTAAGCTCATTTAGAGGAGGGGAGATTGTATCATCATCACATATTGGTTACATGCTTGGGTTCAACTTGGAATAATCGTGGCTACTGTAGATTAAAAGTCTGACTAGAATCAAAACAGGAAAAACCTTCTACAAAAGGCAATACATAATTGAGTACCTCAGATGAGGTTTGACCCGTTGGACGTTTTCAGAGGAACAATGTTGTCAAACTTTATTATCTGAAGAGTGTTGTGCTCATTCATAGTTAAAGACTACTTTCTGGTGATACATCACATTCACACTCCAAGGAGTGGATTTATTTTAAAACTGCAAATAGATTGGCTGTCCAAGAACATTTCAAAACAGACTTATATGGTTCTCCAGTGCAAGGGTTCAATTATACAATTATATTGTAATGGATGTTCACAGAATTCTACAATTCTACAGTGGTTACTTCCAAACGCACCTTTTACTGTAGAAGGATGAATGACACCACGTATTCATCTTCTGTATTTCTACCACTGGGTGTTGTCATTTGCAAATTACCAAGGAATGAGGTTGACTTGCTCTCAAAATGGCATGGCTCAAAACCTGTAATGACATTGAAGTGTGCATTTATATCTTTAGGCAACTGTATAGTATGTGATATGAATCTATGGACTAACAACGAGTGTGTGTGAATGTGTGTGTGTGTGTGTGTGTGTGTGTGTGTGTGTGTGTGTGTGTGTGTGATACTGTCGATGTGGAATATGTATGTGTTCCTAGTATCTAAATTATGTGGGCTCACTTGATTTTAGCCAATCAAATGTCAACAGTAAAAGTTTGTATCTCCCTCTTTGCATGAATTTAATTTAATGAAGTCAACACTCGAACTAAGGGGCTCTGAGTGTAGGAAATAAAATAACAAAATTAAAATGAAAAAAGCCAACGAATACAGGACTTTGATATAAAATATTGTTTGGTATGCCTACATCTCGGGAAGAATAGCAGTAATGGAAATGTAATTTGGGACATCAAGAGATAATCCATTACCAGTAGAATATCTCCATCACTTCCACAAGGACTGATGGGTTAATACAGTGGGCCTGTTCCATTCTTATCTTAATCCAGATGTTCTTAGCGCTTGTGTGAAACTCATACAACACATTTTCTTCAGTTCAGTTGCTATTGCATGCACTCATCTGTGTTTCACTACACACATGAGTGCATGCTTACCAACTGTTAGTCTGCAACACTATTATCACGTAACGTATGAATGTGTATGCATGTGAATGAATGTTGGTGGTGGTCGGAGGGGCCGTAGGCGATGATTATTCGCCACGCTTCCGTGAGTCTGCCTCACGGCAGCTCTGGCTGCAATTGTAGCTTACCACCACCGGTATGTCTGTGTATGAACGAATAATGGACTCTGTGAAGCGCTCTGGGTGTCATGAAGAGCGCTATATAAATCCAAGTCATTATTATTATTATTATCACCGACATCTAAGAAGGGAGATCCCCCCTTGAATGGCCCATTTAAGGTTTCTCTCCTCCACACTGCCTGTGGAGCATTTTTTCCCTATTGTTAGGTTTTAGTGAGTTTTTCCTTACCTTCGCGTGAGGTATGTCTGGGAGTGCTTGCATTCTATTATTTATTTGCATTTATTTTTAATTTGTTGGACCTTATGGTGTTCTTGTTTTGTTCTTGACTTATTGTTATGTTTCTTCTTGACTTGTTTAAAGAAGACGTGTCCGGCCCATGGGGACATTAACGTGTGTTGTCGGGCCTTACAAATAAATTTGATTTGATTTGATTTGATTCTTAAATACAGGATGGTATAATTATGTGCTGCTGAGGTGCCAAGGTACATTCACATATGTGGAAAAACAGCACAGGTGCAAGCCTTTCTGACATTTCTAATTTTAAGAATGAGATGTGAGATATGATTATCTACGCCTCTGGTGGTATAATGCACGAGAGACTGTATTCCAGAGACTGTATTCCAGAACCAGTTGGTTCCCATGGATACACCAGTAAAATAACCCGTGCACCTTTATGGACATCGTTTTCTTCTTCTTTCTTTTTAAAATCTCTATTGCCTCTATACTGATGATCCTCTTGCCGTAGTGAGCAATAACTGTCCTGGATTTACAATAGCAATGCCTGGACACACTGTCTATTTCTTTTGTTATTTGGCCCCAGCAAGGAAACAAGATTTATAAGGCTTTTATTACGTTTGTATTGTTTTCTATGTAAACACTATAGTAATATGGGTTTGTGTTGCGATGATATGCTCCTGCAACTGGGATGAAACAATAAATATGTCTCAGTCTGTCTGTGGTCGTGCAGCAACGAGAATGGACGGTGGAGGCACATCGGTATGGATCCTGAAGATCTACTGTGCACGTCTTCCAGTGCAATATATCCTAGTACATGTTGTGTTAAGTACACCAGCGAACACACACACACACGCACGCACGCACGCACGCACGCACGCACGCACGCACGCACGCACGCACGCACGCACGCACGCGCGCACGCACGCACGCACGCACGCACGCACACACACACACTCTCACACACACACACACACACACATGCACACGCACACAGCACACTCATACAATATTCACAAGTAAAAGACCTCTGAAAAGTTGGCTTCCTCACAATGGTCTTTGTCAAGACCTCCTTGTTAATTTGCATTGCTGAAAATGTCATGCAGCATGTAGTGCAAGATGCCATTATGTTCAGTCACCGTTGAGGTAATTGTGGAACGTGAGCAAAACAAGGGTGACCTATGCGCTCCTCTGGCATTTCAGTAGTATCTTATGCAAAAAATAAAAGACTGAAATCGCTTTAAACTACTATTGACATGCAGCTTTACAATGTCCCCCGTCAGCCCCACTAAATGAATCATGTTTATTTGGTCTCAGATCAGTTGTCATCAAGGCTGCTTTTATCCTACAGCCAGCCCTATTCCATGCTCCAGCCCAGGTTTGTTTATTCATGACCGACATGGGAGCAGTACACTAGAAAGTCCTGCCACATTCAGGCAATGTTTAATCATATTGTTTATTATTTAACCTCTGAAGAATCTCAGGAATGTTTGAATCCCGATTTCCTGAAGCCCTCGTTGTATGCATGGCGTGCCATATCTCTGTACGTCCCTTTGTTCTCAACAAGACAGATGTCAGCACTATTCCAACCATAGAGGGAAATTACCATGTATGGCATGGATGCTCTTGCCTGGATTCAGCCAGAGTTACTGGCTGCTAGTCCCATATATATATATATATATATATATATATATATATATATATATATATATATATATATATATATATATATATATATATATATATATATATATATATATATAAACACTAGCTGGCTCAAGGCGGAGTTTCCAGCGTAGTTCACGGGCGGCCATCTTGCTTTGGTGCACTATTCTGGGTGAATGATCTGCACAAACAAAAATACTCTTAACTCGCTGAAATCTTGACGGATTTACAAACGGTTTGGTAACTTTGGTTTATTACAAACGTTATTAACGTGGCTATGATTCTTGCATTTTTTTTTTTATATATATGAAAGTCCATTATAAGTATGCAGTATGATAACTAAATCTCTGATGTTTTTAACAAACCAAATGGTTGAAAATGTAACAAGCTACAGTATGGTTAGTACATGCACTATAGACATTCATGTTATGAATTGGTGCTTTCTCGGGTCGGAATTCCAACCTGGCCAATCGGCATCCATTACCTGGCAGGGTATACTTATATCTATCAGGTCTGCTGACCAGAATAATAAAAGACCTGAAATCGCAGAGACAAGCAATTTGGAAGTGAAACGGAAAACATTCCAGTCAGAGTATCAGGCAATGGATGCTCAGTACAGAACAGAAAGTAGAAGACACACAATCTAAATGACTCACCAAGTTTAGACATCCAGACCCCAGTAGGGGATGAAAACATGTGTTGTTTATTTAGGCACTGGAGGCATTATTTTGTCTTCCGTCAGCCCGGGTTGAAATTCACACACCTGTTGTTCCCCCCATGTAATTCTCACCTCACCTGACACGGATCTGATAGGACATGAGACAGATCAATAATACAAATAAAGAAAATACATGCACATCCCAATACCCATTAGGATGGGTGCTGAATAATAAAAGAAAACGTAAGATAAGAACAAGTAGATCCACTAACCAAATAGCTTCTGCTGAGAGAACGTTATTACGCAGCGAGTAACGTTTATAGCAGCTTTTTCCTCAGACTTCACTTCGGGTACTATCTTTAGGACAGGGACAGGGACAGAGACTATCTATAGGACAGGGACAGATATGGATACTATCTATAGGACAGAGACAGAGACTATATATAGGACAGGGACAGAGACTATCTATAGGACAGGGACAGAGACTATCTATAGGACAGGGACAGAGACTATATATAGAACAGAGACAGAGACTATCTATAGGACAGGGACAGAGACTATCTATAGGACAGGGACAGAGACTATCTATAGGACAGGGACAGAGACTATATATAGGACAGGGACGGAGACTATCTATAGGACAGGGACAGGGACAGAGACTATCTATAGGACAGGGACAGAGACTATCTATAGGACAGGGACAGAGACTATCTATAGGACAGGGACAGGGACGGAGACTATCTATACGATATAGACAGATACTATCTATAGGACAGGGACAGAGACTATCTATAGGACAGATACAGAGAGAGAGACTATCTATAGGACAGGGACAGAGACGGAGACGGAGACTATCTATAGGACAGAGACAGATACTATCTATAGGACAGAGAGAGAGACTATCTATAGGACAGGGACAGAGACTATCTATAGGACAGAGACAGATACTATCTATAGGACAAAGACAGAGACTATCTATATGACAGAGATAAAGACTATCTATAGGACAGGGACAGAGACTATCTATAGGACAGGGACAGAGACTATATATAGGACAGAGACAGAGACTATATATAGGACAAGGATGGAGACTATCTATAGGACAGGGACAGAGACTATATATAGGACAGAGACAGAGACTATCTATAGGACAGGGACAGAGACTATCTATAGGACAGGGACAGAGACTATCTATAGGACAGGGACGGAGACTATCTATAGGACAGGGACATAGACTATATATAGGACAGAGACAGAGACGGAGACTATCTATAGGACAGAGACAGAGACTATCTATAGGACAGAGACAGAGACTATCTATAGGACAGGGACAGAGACGGAGACTATCTATAGGACAGGGACATAGACTATCTATAGGACAGAGACAGAGACGGAGACTATCTATAGGACAGATACAGAGACTATATATAGGACAGAGCCAGAGACTATCTATAGGACAGGGACAGATACAGAGACTATCTATAGGACAGGGACGGAGACTATATATAGGACAGGGACAGAGACTATCTATAGGACAGGGACAGAGACTATCTATAGGACAGAGACTATCTATAGGACAGGGACAGATACTATCTATAGGACAGGGACAGGGACGGATACTATCTATACGACATAGACATAGACTATCTATAGGACAGGGACAGAGACAGATACTATCTATAGGACAGATACAGAGACAGATACTATCTATAGGACAGAGACAGAGACTATCTATAGGACAGAGACTGAGACTATCTATAGGACAGGGACAGTGACAGAGACTATCTATAGGACATAGACAGAGACTATCTATAGGACAGGGACAAAGACAGATACTATCTATAGGACATAGACAGAGACTATCTATAGGACATGGATAGTGACAGAGACTATCTATAGGACAGAGACAGAGACTATCTATAGGACAGGGACATAGACAGAGACTATCTATAGGACAGAGACAGAGACGGAGACTATCTATAGGACAGGGACAGATACTATCTATAGGACAGAGACGGAGACTATCTATAGGACAGAGACGGAGACAGAGACTATCTATAGGACAGGGACAGGGACAGAGACTATCTATAGGACAGGGACAGAGACAGAGACTATCTATAGGACAGATACAGAGACTATCTATAGGACAGAGACAGAGACTATCTATAGGACAGAGACAGAGACTATCTATAGGACAGGGACAGAGACTATCTATAGGACAGTGACAGAGACTATCTATAGGACAGGGACAGAGACTATCTATAGGACATAGACATAGACTATCTATAGGACAGGGACAGGGACAGATCATATCTATAGGACACGGACAGATACTATCTATAGGACAGGGACAGAGACTATCTATAGGCCAGGGACAGATAATATCTATAGGACAGAGACGGATAATATCTATAGGACAGGGACAGGGACAGATAATATCTATAGGACAGAGACGGAGAATATCTATAGGACAGGGACAGAGACAGAGACTATCTATAGGACAGAGACAATCTATATGACAGGGACAGAGACTATCTATAGGACAGGGACAGAGACGGAGACTATCTATAGGACAGAGACAGATACTATCTATAGGACAGGGACAGTGACAGCGACTATCTATAGGACAGATACAGAGACTATCTATAGGACATGGATAGTGACAGAGACTATCTATAGGACAGAGACAGAGACTATCTATAGGACAGGGACATAGACAGAGACTATCTATAGGACAGGGACAGAGACTATCTATAGGACAGAGACAGAGACGGAGACTATCTATAGGACAGGGACAGAGACAGAGACAGAGACTATCTATAGGACAGAGACAGATACTATCTATAGGACAGAGACGGAGACTATCTATAGGACAGAGACTATCTATAGGACAGGGACAGAGACAGAGACTATCTATAGGACAGAGACAGAGACTATCTATAGGACAGAGACAGAGACTATCTATAGGACAGTGACAGAGACTATCTATAGGACAGGGACAGAGACTATCTATAGGACAGAGACAGAGACTATCTATAGGACAGGGACAGGGACAGATCATATCTATAGGACACGGACAGATACTATCTATAGGACAGGGACAGAGACTATCTATAGGCCAGGGACAGATAATATCTATAGGACATAGATGGATAATATCTATAGGACAGGGACAGGGACAGATAATATCTATAGGACAGAGACAGAGAATATATATAGGACAGGGACAGAGACAGAGACTATCTATAGGACAGAGACAATCTATAGGACAGGGACAGAGACTATATATAGGACAGGGACAGAGACGGAGACTATCTATAGGACAGAGACAGATACTATCTATAGGACAGGGACACCATGGGCCACATGCTGCTGGTTGTTTTCATTTGTTCCTAACAGGGCAAACACACAGCATGCAGCTGTATTGACAGGTCTCTGATCTGGTGTGTCGAGGGTGTGCGAGGGGCTCCGGGGGTGTCTTTGTGGGCAGTGTGAGGGGCTCCGGTGGTGTCTTTGTGGGCAGTGTGAGGGGCTCCGGTGGTGTCTTTGTGGGCTGTGTGAGGGGCTCCGGTGGTGTCTTTGTGGGCAGTGTGAGGGGCTCCGGTGGTGTCTTTGTGGGCTGTGTGAGGGGCTCCGGTCGTGTCTTTGTGGGCAGTGTGAGGGGCTCCGGTGGTGTCTTTGTGGGCTGTGTGAGGGGCTCCGGTGGTGTCTTTGTGGGCGTGCGAGGGGCTCCGGTGGTGTCTTTGTGGGCAGTGTGAGGGGCTCCGGTCGTGTCTTTGTGGGCGGTGCGAGGGGCTCCGGTCGTGTCTTTGTGGGCGGTGCGAGGGGCTCCGGTGGTGTCTTTGTGGGCGGTGCGAGGGGCTCCAGTCGTGTCTTTGTGGGCGGTGCTGTAATTATTTTGACCTATGAAGCTCAGTGCAAAGCAGCCTTTCAACTTTTTAGAGTGCAGGGAAAACACTGAGCAGCCGTTATCAACTTCTCTTCCATTTTGATGAGAATGATGAGACAAAACAGTCTAGACATTTCCACCAGGGCAGTTGGCACCTTTATTTGTTGTTATACATTGGTGGTGAAACTATGTAACACAGAAACCTGATTGGCTGTTAATGGATGATCATTGGCCAATGTTCAGCATTGGGCAACTTTTGTCTGTGGCTGACAAACTCATTGAAAATGCTCTGCAAAGCGCTATTGAAAATGAGACAAAGTCAAAGGATGATAGAACAACAGCCTCGAGGCTGAAGAATCACCTACTGTGAATCTTCCGTTTTGAAAAGAAACAGCTTATAACACAGTTTCACTCATTAGCCTTAAACTGTGCCTGACCTCGTCTTATGTTTGCTCTTGTCCTATTTATTTTTGTACACATACTTTGGAACAAACCGTTTTTGATATAGAAATACATTAATTCATCGTTAATGTTGTAATGTTGAAAACCCTTAGAATGGGCATTAGAGGAGTGAGGATCGAGCTGTAAACATGTAATCGAAAATTGTTATTGGATTCATAAGACTGAAAACAACTGACAATAGGACCCTGTAATAATTATAGGTTGGCAACGGTGGTGTTATTCTGTATATAGTTCTTGGGTTGCTAAGATGGCAGCAGCGGAGATAGAGAGAGAGAGAGAGAGAGAGAGAGAGAGAGAGAGAGAGAGAGAGAGAGAGAGAGAGAGAGAGAGAGAGAGAGAGAGAGAGAGAGAGAGAGAGAGAAAAGTTGTGAAGACATCTTCCGTGTCTGTGTTCCCCTGTTGGAGGCTCAATACTCCCTCACATCACCACTGTAGGCGTTGTGAGGACTGAGGCATGTGCCTCGCCGGAGGACCGTCTCCGTGGAGGATTGTATCAGGGCGATACGAGAAAACATCCTATGATCAGAAGTATGTTGCCAGAGTTTGGTGCGGCGCACGGGGGCCCCTGTCTGCCTCGTATCAGGAGATGGCTTCAGGGGATCCTCCAAGCGCTAATTGGGACACTGGGACAATGCAATTTCCCCCGTGATGATGACCCGTCTCAGATTTGCGCACGGCCAGGCGAAGGGAGATGATACCTCATGTTTCATGTCAGAAATCTCAACGCCGTAATCATGAGTACCCTCTCTACAATTATCCAATTTCCTTTACCATTCAACTATCTAGTATATAATTGCCATCATTTCTTCTGATTTAATCAGACGTTTTGGCTCTATAATTTCTCTTACTTCAGTCCACTTTTTTCTTGTCTCACCATCCTCTGCTTGATCAAATGTAAAAATGCAAGACTTTTCAGCAGTCTCTGCATCAGCGTCTAAGTGTTCCTCACAGTATGAGAAATCCATTCAACTTATCTTATAGGAAATTAATCATTATGCTGTAATTTCATGCTGCATGCCACTGTACCGTAAAGAAAGAAAATAAGCCGTCCTTGGATGCTCACCTCATATCCGCAGGAACTCCAGTCACTGTACACTCCACATAACAGCACATTGCCTTGTGTAACATTGGCCCTTCCTTCTACCAGTGTGAAAGCAACAGAGTAGGAAACCTTAACAGCCAGGCATTCAATTTAAATCACCTTTCCATATCCTGGTGGATTTCGCCGTGATCCTTTTTTCCTTTCGCATTACACTCTGTCCCATGTAGTGGTTTAACTAAGTGATTATTTATGAAATGTGAGCATACTCCCCTTGCCTGCATCTGTGCAGGCCCCTCTGTCATCGAATTAACAGGAGCACGGCATAGTGGACTAAAAAACGCTTGCTGCCAGGCACTATCATCCTCACTGACTGCAGAATGAACCAGGATGTGTTATGCAGACGCTTCACACTAAGACCAATCCGTCTGCTGCAGGGAACTCACAGACCTACAGCAGCTTGGCGGTGGGTGTTGGGTGGGTGGGTGGGTGGGGGGGGGGTGGGGGGGGGGGGGGGGGGGGGGGTGCATGCTGATGGGCAATTGGACTCCCCGCTATGTCCTCCGCCACCACCAGACCTGTCAGTGGCCCAGTGTGATTGTGGTGCTCCACTCTGACAAGGGTGACCCAGAGCCCTGTGATCCCCTCCGTCGCCCCCTCCGAACCCGAGCACTCGCGGGCCTAATCTGAGAGCTGCATCGCGGCGGCAGGCCGGAGCACCACTGCAGGCCACACAGGGAAGAAGACAGGTCATTACTGCTGCGTCCTTCACAAGGAGCTCTGCACGGTGCCGCTGCCTCACTCTCCACTCCATCACACTTGGCATAGGGGCTGCGTCTCGAGCCCGCTGTGTATTTTTACCGACTCTTTTAACTGTCCTCTGGGGAGGCCAAGGCCCGGGGGTGGCCAGACCCCCCCCCCCCCCCCCTCCACACCCATACTTTTAATACATGTGTCCTCTCTCAGTATCAGATCCACTAATTACTGCACCAGAAACCCAATCCGTTGAACTGTCGCACAATGCATCCGTTGCACTGTCCGATAGGGCTGGGCGATTAGTCGACTTTCAATTTCAATAAAAATGTTGGCTTCCCACGATCAATCAAACAAGACAAGTCAAGATAAGACGATTATCGTGCTGCATGCCGTGTTGCTCTCATTTAGTCTTGTGTTGTAAATGCAGTGCACCCTTCCTTCACATCGGTGCACTGCATTTAAAAATAATGTGGGCATTTTTTCTTTTGACTTATTTCTTTATTTTTATTTATTTCTTGTTTTTACAGTTCAATTATATTTAAAGTGCAGTTCACGTATGACATATTCAAATCAATGAGTAATCGTGTTGAATAATCGTGGTTTCAACATGAATCAATATAATCGTGATTGTGATTTTTGCCACAATCAAGCAGCCCTACTGTTCGAGCACCGTTATAGTATCTAACGTGAAAATGACAAATCAAAACCAAACAAAAGCATAGGTCATACGATGTGTTGATCGCTGCCTCAATGATAGTGTCCTTAGATTGCACTGCCGTCTGCTCCCCCTATTTGTACCTATTAATACATTTCAAAGTGCATGACAGCGTACGCCGATATATCTCCTTAATTCCCTTGAACCCCCACCCTCTTTCTTCCTTTCGCATTCTCCTTCGCTTGCTAGTCCTCAGCCTTGCGTTTTAAGACAAGAGTCGGCCTGGTTTGCCGGTAATGCTTGATAACTAATTCATTGGTCCTCTCTCTCTGTTTCAGAACCCAGTGGTTTTTCATCTTATTTCCCACTCTAGAAGTTTCACTTTTAATCTTTTACTCCGTCGGCCCGTCTGGATGCTGGGACCCCATGCTGGGTGTCTTACATTCCCTTACGACAGTAAAACTGGCTTCTTTCTGAAGACATTGTATCTCTTAAACCTATCACATCCCCGAGTGGATCCCTGTCACACCGCGACAACTCCCACGGTACATCCTCTTCAAAAGTTCCAGGAGCAAACGGAAAAGAGAGCAATTATTGTTTTCGAAAAGAGAAAACGTGGTAATTCTTCATATGATACAACAGCAGCCATGACTGGAGGCTGTGGGAGAACAGGGAGAAGCACCCCAGGCCGGTGTTTTTAAGACTCCGGGCAACATCCCAATCAAAGGCTTTTTATGCAAATACTGTAATGTGCTGACTGATTATTTTCTAAATAGAATGGGGCTTCTTTGCCCCGTGTTTCCCATCACGAATCACTCTCATTAATTAAGCAGAGATTGCTGTTCTAAATGAACTGTGAGAGCCACTCGCACACTATCTACTATAGGTGTCTTATCAAACTGACACATTCACACAACCTAAAGCTGCATGATAATGATCGCTGATAGAAAAAGAGATATAATTATTGGCCTTGTGCAACTGACAGGTTCCTACGCAGTGTGCTTAATTGTGCAAAAAAAAAAAAAAGGCAGAGGCAGGCAGTGTAATTATGACTTCTTTAGTAACCTCTGTTCTTTGACCTGACTATCAATCGTACCATTATCACTGCAACATAAAGAACCGGACATCAATGAATGAGCCGGCGGATTGGCTCGGCTAATACCGGTCAGTGGCAGAGCGATGGGGCAGTGCATGGACACGGGTTAGTGGCAGAGCGATGGGGCAGTGCATGGACATGGGTTAGTGGCAGAGCGACGGGGCAGTGCATGGACACGGGTTAGTGGCAGAGCGACGGGGCAGTGCATGGACACGGGTTAGTGGCAGAGCGACAGGGCAGTGCATGGACACTTTAAAGCCACGTCCTCTAACCCCCCCCCCCCCCCCCCCCCTCGATCTCGTCTCAACTGAGTTCAGTTTTCAAACTACTCGGCTATTAAGTCTATAAAAAAAAATTGACAGGTTCTGGATGCAGTGAAGAGGACATATTCTCTGAGGACAGTTGTCTCCTCTTGTAAGCCGCGTCGCACTAATCAAAGAGCGGCTCCGCAGAGAGGATGTCAGAGCCGTCCGTGGCGATGACCGCTATGAAAGAGGGCGCGTTTATTACCAAATTAAAGAGAAATATTAACTTAGAAATCTGGGGACCGGGGTGGGGAGAGTGAAATGCATCATGTAATAAACTATTGCCCTCTATTGGTAGAAGTGTGCTATGTTCTGGCATACTGTATGCTGGAGAGGTTATCAGCAGGGAGAGATCAGAGGGATTGTATTTTAATATTTTAATGTGAAAAACAAGTGAACAGTTATTCTCAAGAGAAAACAAACAAACCAAAAAACCTCTTTGAGCACATGGACTGACTTTGATCCAGTAAATATGTTGCACTACTAGTGGTATATTTTGTGTGTGTGTGTGTTTGTGTGTGTGCCTATATGTGTGTGTTTTCACTCCCGGAGTGAACAACGTTGCTTCGGACGCCTCACCTCCCGTCCCTTTTTAACGTAGTTTAGTGGCGGTAATTGGATGACACAGGTTTATCCTCAGAAAGCACTTTGTATGAGCAATCCAATTTCACATCCTCCTGAAAGGCAACCCATTATTCTTCACCAGAGGTTGATACTCCCGTCACCCATGTGCAGAAATGCACCACGAGGTCCACCCCCCCTCCCCCAAATCCTATCAGTGTGTAACCTTGTTACGAGCCAATCTGTATTATTGTCCTATAATTCCATATTTTGCCCTGTCCTCACCGTGGCACCAGCGTTTGAAAGAGATAAAGCTGCTGCTGCTGTTGAGTCGACAACAATGCTTCAGCTGGAATGTCTGCCTTCTGTCTGTGAGCGCTCTGCTCCATCTCGCTGTCCAAACCCACATCCCTGATGAATATTCTAACTACTACCGAGTTCAGTTTCAGACCAGGGCTGGATTCATAAGACTCTATTGAAATGCTATTACCTTGATATTTTATTCATCAAATGGCAGCCTCTCCTGTATTAAAATATTCCAATAATGCAGTTAAAAGGCTCTGTTGCCCATACCGAACTGTGAACTCTGTTGCCCATGGCAACTATATATTCCTTATGTACTACTTACTAGTTATACCGCTGGCCAGTGTGACTTACTAACATAGTGTCTTTATACCTGTATCATAGATAACAATACTATTTAAACTAATAGTTAAACTAAACTGGTAAACTTATTTTCATTGTACTGTACTTGTGATGTATAATGACAATACATTTGAATCTAATCAAATCAAATCTATACTCAATCAATCTTACTGCCTTTGCTGCCTACAACTGTACTCATACTGTAACTACCTCAACATAGTATATCCATATAACACTGTAATAGCAATGTACAATAACACTACACACATACTTTGATATTGTTTATTACTGTACATACATTAGAGCATATTTACTCAGTAGCTTCATTATACTGTATATATTCCATATACTCACTTGTTACACTGTAGGCTATATTGCTTTGGACTTTACTGTTACCTTGCACTCTGGTTAGACACCAACTTATTTCCGTTGTACTGTGCTTGTGATTTACGATGACAATTAATTTAAATCGAATTTAATCTGCTCAAATCTAATCTAATCTAATCTAAAAGTAAAAAGTATAATAAGGATATTCCCATTGCATTTGGGAATCTGGCAGGCCTGACTGCCGTAATGTGTGATAAAAGATGTTTGGCTTTCTATGGTGATAAAGAGCAAATGTGAAAAATGCTTGATGTCAAGCCCCTAACGGATAAGAACTATTATGATTGATTGACCAATGAGGTTAATCATTAGAAAATAGTTAAGACATGATTAATTTGAATGATCATTTTAAAGGTACTGTGTTATGTGGTCCAACAATGACAAATTCCAAACAATAAATACAAACCAATTAGTGGACTTAATTAAAGTAAAATAAGTAGGCCCCATCTGCATTGGTCACAGCTGTGTGCAGTTTAGAGAGCAAGAAGCCCTCAGCTATTAACGTCATGTTTGGCAAAGGTTTTTGTCCTTGATTGTGATTCCAAGTTGGTACTATGGGAGCCGAAGGTACTGTAAATAGTAATTCATACAAGTACTATGCATGTTGTATACACTGAAATGAAAATGAATGAAAATATGAATGTGCATGTCTACATTCTACAATATTGAAATTGGGAATCATTTGGGATTTTTAACTGACACCTTGCAGTAGAAGATGCTCCAGATGTGTGATATTCACGTTTGCAGATGCAAGCTGGAAATACCAGCAACTGGGTGAAACACCTGCAGACCAGTTCCAACCTAGTTGCAGAGTAGAGCAAGGGAGCCTATTTGAGAAACAATGTTAGCATTAGCTAACTAGCTTTACAGTATGTGTGTTGGCTAGCTAGTAGCAGTAGGTCGCTAGCTAATGTTGACATGACATGACATAGCTTTTGTTGTCAAATGTCAACGAATTGCTTATAGCAGTTAATGTTAAAGGGATAGTTCAGATTCTTGGACATTCCCCTTTTTTTCTGAAGGCACCACCCGTGGTCCCGGAAATCCCATGTTAGGCGATTGAACACAGCGCTGGGGGTTTTCCGCGGATCGAGAATAAAAAAAATTATAATTAGGGCTTCTATGAGGTGATTCGACAGGAGTATCACGCCACATGACGCTACATGGTCTATATAAGAGCTGTTGGAGTGACAGACTAACCTTTTGCCAATTTGATCCAGAGAGCCTGGTCTAATAACATTTTTACATTTGTATGACAGTCTGTGCTTCTGTAATGTTTTTGCAACGTTTTTGGTAATGTTTTCACTTATAAAAAGCCTGTTTGGATTGATTGATTGATTTTTTACCCAGCGTGAGGGGCGCATGACTCTGCATTCAACATGAGCTCTGCTACCCCAGCCACGCTAATGTTGGCTAAGGCCGGTTAACAAAAGCTAGCGCAAGAAACGACGACCAAATATGCATGGTTTATAGTGTATTTTTAGCCACCTTATAGCATTTGTACATTTGTATGATAGACTGTAATGCTCTTGTGAGGTTTGTCTGGACGTTTTAGTAATGCTTTTCACAAAAAAAACATATTTCTAAAAGTCCGAAAATGGCCGGGATTAGCATTGAGCTAGCTATCTTTGCAGATGCGTAATTAATGTATTTATTTAGCAAATGGAATATTTTCAAATGGCCACATGTGATGTATTTAGTTTATTCAGGCCTTATTCGATATATAATATATTTCATTGTATCGCCCCAGATCAGACAAAATAGGCAGATGGATGTGCGGTTTCAAGTCTGATGTGGGGTTCAAGACGCTGAGGGAGTAGTACCAAGCTAGCGCTGAGATCCAGGCTGCCTCTGCCTACGTCATGCATCCATATACGGCAGAGGAAATGGAGGAAGACAAGGCTCTAGGAAGAAAACGGGGTAAGTTTGAAGAAACATTTCAACGCACACATTAAATTATTTTATGAATTAATATGTAATATGTAAAATACATTTAAAATGTTTTTTAATAATATTTCATCTCACTAATTCATTTATAACTTTTTAACAATAGATGCGATTGTCTAATCTGTCAGCTGTTCTATATTGCCAACAAGATTGTCTACATTCCATACAGTCTAATTTTATTTTCCTCATATCAAGTAAGGAAAGTGCTTGAAAATTCATTTTTATCTTCCAAGTTCAATTTCAAGTGCATAATAATAATAATAATAATAATAATAATAATAATAATAATAATAATAATAATAATAATAATAATAATAATAATAATAATAATAATAATAATAATAATAATAATAATGATTAAATCATACACATATTTTATATCATTGGAAAGCCCTAGTTGTTAGCTTCAAAATGGTACCAAATATGAGGTACTTTGAAATACCCACTAACTAAATAATCCATCACAAACCCATGAAGGTCAAGGAGTAAAAGGGGTCCACTTAGCTGATTTTCAACCTTATCTCTGTTTAAATGAGGGATATAGTGTGACCAACTGCAGTTGTTGCTCTTTTGTTCTCTGTGTCTCGGGGGAGCAGCTGCAAAATATGCTGTTCTTTTGATGCACCTGGTGGATGGAAAAACTACAGACTGTTGATCTTGGATTTGATCTCTGCCTCTGGGTAGCCAGTGGTCTAGACGCCACTCATCCAAACAGCATTTCCTTGTTCAGCTTTATTTTCAACAGCAAAAATGGCATCCTAAAATATTAGTGCAGAGAGAGGCTTTTATCATGGATACTTTTTACAGTGTTTTGGCTGGCTGGATGAATATACAGCCGAAGGAATGAGAGAGACGGAGGCTGCTGCTATGAGCATAGCAACAGGACGCATTGGTGTTTTTGTGCAGAAGCTAGCAGAGAGGAATAGCCCCATGGATGGAATATCATCTGCTTTCCTCTTACCAAGAATCAATGAGACAAAACTGGACTTAGTTATAAGTTATAGCTGATGTCAAAGGAGAGAGGTATTTGGTCGCACGTAGAGTGGAATTAATGTCTTTGCTTCAGACAGGCCAGAGTTGTATAATAAACTAATATATGATATCACTTAGGGAGGCTGACAGAATAATTGTAACACTGTTGGTAGTGTGTGTGTGTGCGTGCGTGCGTGCGTGCGTGCGTGCGTGCGTGCATGTGTGTGTGTGTGTGTGTGTGTGTGTGTGTGTGTGTGTGTGTGTGTGTGTGTGTGTGTGTGTGTGTGTGTGTGTGTGTGTGTGTGTGTGTGTGTGTGTGTGTTGCCGGCTGCATTGAAGACAGCACATAACGTGACAGGCTGTTTTGGTTGTTCACATTGGTGTATGACTTATAGCTTCCAATAAGCTGCCTTGGAACCAACATCGTTTTAGTGCTGATAATGTGTTAGATAATGGTATAATGGTGCCACATTTCTCTTGGTTGGTTATTTCCATGAACAATTTCAATTCACGAAAGCCACTACGATTTCAGATAGTTTAGGCTAATCAGTTGGGGTTTACAGTTATGTTACAGCAAGTTTATACCAGAAACGAAATGTGTTCTTTCAGAAAGTCTGTTGTCAAACAAACAAAGTTGTCAAGGGCCGTTTCTCTGTCTTTTACACATGCTTGTTTTTCTTATAATGTGACGTTGTTGTGTGTGTGTGTGACATGTTTCTCCAATTTCTGGCTTCAGGTTTTCAGTTTACTGTCTCTCCTCATCCAGCTCTCCCTTAACTTTATCCCTTTTGTTAAAGTTAGAGGTTATATATGATTGCAAGTAACTGAGTAAGTAACTGTGTAACTGCCTAACTGTCTAACTGTATATAACTGATTCCACAAGAGGGCGCTATAGGCAGAGCCGTTAATGCTGCCGCCAGGTAGAGGGTATTTAAGGAGATGTCGACTCCCCCTATGTCTCTTCCACCTTCACTCTCAGAGGAGAAGGATGTATCATGTACTGCTGTGGAGCATGTGAAATAAACCACGCAGTGTATGGCTAAAGATAGAAACCATGCCTCATGAACATATTATTGTCGCCCCATAGCAGACTCTGTCAACAGGTTATGGGCCCAGATCACGCAGGGGCGAAATAATAAAGGGTAGCAAGTTTAGCTGAAGTATAGGCTAGGTTAGCACCGGGAGCACCGCGTGGCTAGACGCTAGGCCAACAAGAGCTAAAGCTACGCCTACCATCAACAAGAGGATGGCGACAAAAGGAAAGAGCAAATGGCCCTCGTTCAACGGAAGAGTCGAGGACTATGAGCTCTGGGAAGAGCGCATGTTGTGCTGCATGCACGGTGTGGGACTGAAGACGACGATCTTGACGGCCCCCACGGGAGAAGTAACGGCGGAAGCGCAAGCCCTGGACGACAAGCATAATGCAGATGCATACTGTGAGTTAGCACCACTGCTCGACGACACAAGCTTGGGGCTGATATTCCGCGACACTAAGGACAAAGGCAGAGAAAGCCTGGAAGTGTTGAGAGAACATTATATCGGGCAAGGAAGACCCCGAGTTGTGTCCCTCTACATAACACTAACAGCACTGAAGAAGGGGCACACCGAGACTGTGACCGAATACGTCATCAGAGCTGAGCAGATCATTACGGCGTTGAAGAGTGCAGAAGAAGCACCAAGCGATGGGCTAATGATGGCGGTGGTGATGAGGGGACTACCGGAGCTGTACAAACCGTTCACACTCCTGGTAACACACGGTTCAGCGGACATGCCGCTGGGAAAGTTCAAGGCCAAGTTATGAAATTTCGAGGCCTCAGAAGATATCCACCCAGCCGCCGCGGAGGCAGGAGAGAGGGTGCTGAAGGCCCGAGCGACACCGAGGGAGAAGACCAGGCCCACGATGTAGCTGGCGTGTTGGCGATCCGGAGAAAAAGGCCATCGGAAAGGTAACTTCACAAAGACTGTCTGGTGTAGCTTTATTTATAGGATAAAAAGAATTCAGAGGCCCCCGGGCCAGATTCTTGTGGAGGCCCCCCCCACACCCACACACATACACGCGCAGTGGTGTTTTTATATGTCACTTAAAAAAAAGAGCTGGATCCGTAACATTGTCCAACCAATCCTCCTGGTTTTCATGTTCAAGCACCGCCGGCGGCAGGCTGTCATCATCGCAGTCTGCCTCAGAGTCAGAGTCATTCGTGTTGGTGTTGGGGCTGGGCTATGGAGATGCGGCGGGCGTATACGAACAGGTGGCAGCCACTGGTGGTGGTGGGCCGGCTGAACTAGAGGCTGCCGCTGCCTCTTCTCTGTTGCTAGCATCAATAATAATAACGTTAGCATTCTCGTCCTCTCTGCCCGCGGCGCCTGGCTCAGCCTCTTTAACGTTGCTGCTACTACTTGTGCTAGCCAGGGGGCTATCCTTATCCTTACCTGACGGGGTGAAAAAAGTAGAGATAGTCGGTATGCTTTGCCGAAGTAACGCGCTCTTTCTGTCCCTTTCCTGTTTAGATTTTAACTTAGCAGCTCCACTTTCCCACCGTTTAACTTTTTTATCCAAGTTTTTTGAGTCTCATATGATCATACAGTACTACTCGAGTCTTAGCCTACTTGATCAACTTGCAAGTGCAATTCTCGCGGTCAGTGGTCACCTGACCTGACTCACATAGTCGTGGTCACGTAGACTCAACGTCTCTCACCCCTCATTATCAAACAATCAATCACATTTTTATTTGCAATACATTTTTTTTTATAAAAATACATAGAGAAGAGATGAGATGATACTAGTAGTCACTATAGATGCTGTGAAAGTAAACGCTGGATGAGGATCTGATTATATATATATTTCTTTCATATTTCTTTTATTTTTTTTACTAGTGTGTAGTGGAGGCCCCTAGTCACTAGGGGGAGCTCGATGATATCCGCTATCAGCACCGGCGGGTCTCTGCTGTCTGTCATGAATAATGATCCCAATCTGCCTCATTCGTGTCGGGGCTGCGTCTATTCTTTTACCAACGGATTTCCAATTTCGCGTTCGCATTCTGCGATCTGATTGGCCACTGACGTTTCTGCCGCAATCTGATTGGCCACTGACGTTTCTTAGGCGACTCTTTCGAAGTTGGTTAAGGTTAGAGTATGGAATCAGGGCTGGTGTTCTATCGCCCTGCTCTAAGACAAACTCTAACCTTAACCAACTTCGAAAGTGTGCCTAAGCTTAACCGGTGAAAGAAAGAGGCGTCACACGATTGGCGCTACAAGAAACGTCAGTGGCCAATCAGAGCGCAGAACGCGAACGCGGAACTGGAAATCTGTTGGTAAATGTATTCAGGCGTCGGGGCTGGGATGTGGAGTTTTTTTTTATTGCTGTTTTTACCTCAAACGGAAAACCTCAAACTCTTATGAAGAGGAGAAAAAATACTCAAGATTAGCCACTTGCAGACGGCAGGGTGTGACGTACTGTATATTTTAGTTGATGAAATATTTTTGTTGACTAAATATTTTAGTTGATGAAATATGTTTTAATTTCAGTGTCACAGTATGACATCGATCGCCAAAATAAGAAAAAAAATGTGGGGCCTCTAGTGACGAGGGGCCTCAAAATGTTTTTAAAATAAAAGTAAAAAAAAAATAAACAAATATTTGGGGCCTCTAGTGACGAGGGCCCCAAAAAAAAAAAAAAAAGTTAAAAAAAAAAAAATATATATAATTTGGGGCCTCTAGTGATGAGGGGCCTCCAAAAGGTCTCGAGTGACGAGGGGCCTCCAAAAAAATAAAAAATAAAAGTTAAAAAATAATAATAATAATTTGGGGCCTCTTGTGACGAGGGGCCTCCAAAAAGCCTCTAGTGACGAGGGGCCTCCAAAATATTTTTTTGAGGCCCCTCGTCACTAGAGGCCCACGGGCCGCGGCCCGGACGGCCCGGTCGTTAATCCGGCCTTGCCTACAATTGTATTTAATGATTAGTTCAGCTCAGCTGATATATCACAGCCCAGCTGCTGCTGATTTCCATTAACTTGTCCTGATGTCACGTGACCCCACAGTGCAAAGTGTAAACAGAAGAGACAATGTCCTCTTTGGGCGTAAGGACACTGGTCCCCGGTTAACGTTACAGGTAATGGCAGCTAAATACCCAGTTCTACCTAAAGTTAGCCTAAAGTTAGCCTAAAGTGTGCCACAAGGAGCACCGGATGGCGATGAAGGAAATGAGGAAAGCTAGCGTTAATGTTACTGTACGAGAGTATGACACTTAGCTAGTTAGCGTTAACCCCGTAAACTTTCTCCAACTGCGATGACAAGAGTGTTGTTGTCTTCCATACTTGTACCTCCAAGCCATCCGTTCCCGGTGAAATACATTTTATATAATTTCTTTAGGTTTCCAAAAGCTGTCCTTTTTTGTTGATTTAAGTTTCCATGTTTTAAATCAAACGTCCCCCGCTGCAGTTGAGAGCATGTTTGCTCATCCGCTGAACTCCTAGCATTAAGCCCAGTAGGGGAGGGGTGCAGAAGATGTACGTATACAAAGTGTTGACGATCTGGGAGAGCTTACTGTAAAACACTAGTCCAGTAGCTACAGTAGCTACAGTCAATCTTTACTTAATCCTCAGTAAACTTCAAGAGATACTGAACTCGCTTCACTGTGTTTGAGTTATTTCTTATATTATTTTGGTATTTTTGGCAATAGAGCAAACAGTGTCCCTGGGACATCTGGCCCAGTCTGGGTTTTTCCCCCCAGACATTAATAATTACAGTATATTTTCTGCAGCCGTCCCCTTGTGGGCATAATGCTGTACCCCTACTGTGCCACCTATGCATTTTTACTCCCTGTCTGCCATCTGGCATTTCGGTATGTAGGTGTCCTTCAGTCTTGTTGGCACAGTTTGCATTTTCCATACACCTCTAAAACGTATTGTGTCCCTGTCCTTCAATCATTAACCTAAGATGTAGCACTCCTCAGTAATAGGAGAAATCTCTCTACCTGTTAACATCATTATGGTTCCCGCTGACTCTATTAAAAAAATAACGTTTATATTTAATACATTTGAATGATAACTTGAGCATAGATTCATACATTATTTATGTTGACTACATGAATGCAGATTACAAATATATATTCCACATGCTATCTGTGACACGAGTGGAGTGTGCAGCTGAGGTGGGATCAACCCAGTGATCTGTATGTTTCCCTCAAAGCGGTTAAGGCCCTTGTGTGGTGTTCACTTTTTTGTTCATTCTTTTTTTCCTGATAAAATGTGTGGTCTGTAAAAGAAGTATCCATTACAATCAATACATGAATGGAATAAAGCATGTTTATAAAGCATGTTTATCTTGAAAAATATAATTGAAACAAAGTGGAGGCAGTGAAGGTACACAGTGAACCTTTTTGTTGAATTATTACCATGTACTTGTTTTTATCTACAATTTCCACAAATGTGTAGGGGAGTGCACAGCACTCAATGGAAATGTGTTATTTTATGTTCTTAAATATATGTTCATAAAATGAGCCAAAGCCAATTATTATATATATAATAATTGTATGACTTCTCTTTTAGAAAACATTGAAAACGGGTCCCACAGACCCAACCATCACACAAGGGTTAAAGCTGCATTATCCGAGATGACACACATGCACACGCACACGGACACATTTGAAAGGTAGACTTGTTTCCCTCACAGCAGTTTAGGTTTAATGTTGCCATGTTTGAGATGCCCAGAGGTGGGACCAAATCATCGTTTTGCAAGTCCCAAGTAAGTGGTCTCAAGTCTTTACACTCAAGTCAGAGCATCTATTTCTGTTTTGAGTAAGGGGCAGGCACAATAATATGTTCACTCATGGAATGTGCAAATTGAGATGTGCTTTGATTATGAACAAAAAAAGTATTTTATGGAACTGCGCATTACTGTGCATTACCATGAATGGTAAAAAAAAGTATTTTAGGATTTTGACGAGTCAAGTCTAAAGTCATCAAATTTGTGACTCAAGTCCATACCTCTGTAGATGATACAAGCCGTTGCTCAGGAGCACATCGGACCAGGGAGCGGAGAGCATGGTTACTCACTTTCTCCACCCAGCTTCCCCCTACCAGCACAGGGGATGGAACCTGCGACGCTATGGTAACAATCACCTACCGCTAGGCTACCACTGGCCCATGCCTTCCACAGGACTGGCTGATGGGTTCAGATAATAGACATGACAAATGGAATTTGGTCCAACTAGATTGAATATCCAGCACACAGGGTGGCAACAATTAATAGCACACAAGTGCTCCAAGCATGGATGCATATCATCATTAATCACTTTGATCAATCAACGCCTAAACTAATCTTACGTTCCCAAGTGAATTGTCTAATGAGGTTTTTCATAGCTTGGTTAATATGATCATAATCAGTAATAATCATATTGTAGGCCTGTGTAGACCTACATATGCACTGAGAAAACATGTTGCTGTTGATATAAGGTTTGATGCTACTGTAATTGAATTACCATAAATACATTTACATTTACATGTAGTAATTTAGCTGACGCTTTTATCCAAAGTGACTAACAAATTGTGAACAACAAGTCAGCGGGAGAGGTATATTAACAGGGTTGAACTTGCACTCTGAGTGCATAGTAGTATAGGCATATTATCAATTTGCATATTAGCATGTTAAATAGAAGCCGCTTCAGTGTAATTAATTGCTGCATGCTTTCAATCACTTGCATTTTGATCATACCAAAGAACACATTCAGATAGGCCCATGTTTCACTTAAAGGAACACGCCAATGAGGGGAAATACGCTTACTGACTTCTCCAGAGTCAGACAAGAAGATCGATACCAATTTCCTCTTGTTCAGTAGAAAGTTATAGGCTGCAAGCTAGCCTAGCTTAGCACAAATTAATGGAAGGGGATGCGGACCAGCTAGCCTAACTGTTGGCCACTTCCATTCATTTGTGCAAATTTAGGCTAGTGTATCTTCTTGTCTGGCTCTGGGGAAGACAGTCGGCCTAAGTGCATTTCCCATAATGTTGCCGTGTTCCTTTAATGTTTTGAAATGTGTTGTGGACGCTGATAGAGATAAGCATGAATGGGACCCCCCCAAACATTGTAATTTCATAGATCTATGGATACCCAGGCCAGAACTAAGGCCTCAGTGTAAATCAAACCGTGTGCAATACCAAGCCTGGACTATGTTCTCCTGTTATTTATTTCAAAATTCAAGGCAGCAGGTTACAAAGGCAGCTCACAGTTGTTGCTGCTGCTGCTCAGCTCAGTCAAAACACTGGATTACAGCTATTCATTTTCAACCATCCTGTCCATATTACAAACTGCCAAAAATGTAACAAATTCATACACATGATTAAAGTACTCTATGCCTCACCATCAGCAATGATAATGACAGGCAAAATATGCTCCTCACTCTTCCCGGTCTCTAGATCTTCTAGACAGGGTTGTCCTCTGAGTCCCGGACTTTTCGCGCTTTCCCTCGAACCATTAGCGTAATACATAAGACAAACAAAATAAATCACCCCCATAATAATCAAAGATACCCCACACAAAATTGCACTTTATGCAGATTATCTACTAATTTGTATGAAAGACCCCTCCCAATCGACCACAAACGTACTCAGGATAATTGATGATTTCGGTAAATTATCAAGCTTTAAAGGGGAACTATTTTACTATTTCTTTCACTATTTGGGCACTTTTACACAATTCCTGTGAGTCTATGGAACACCTCTGTAATATATATTTTTTTTTTATTCATTGTTTTGTATTTCTAATCAAGTCCTCAAAAACAGCATTTTTCTACCTCAAGATCTCTAGCCGTTTTGAGCCTGGGCTCCAGGTCCAGGTCCAGCCACTGTGTGCAGCTCATCTTGTATCTCAACATTAACATGCAGCGGTGTCTTTCTGACATCACAAATCATCACATTTTCAGAAGACTCAGTTCAGTGAGGGTGAATATTGTGAGAGGAGAATTGGAAGAATGCGCCAATATGAGAATTTTGAGACATAGATCATATTAATATAAGTTCACATAGCTAGGAAACAATGCTAAACACTCAAAAAGGCCATTTATAAGATAGTTCCCCTTTAAAATTAATTGATCCAAATCAGCTTGTTTACCTCTAAATAATATTAGCTAATAATATTCATCAAAGCGGTGTAACTACCGGCCGACATCCCCATAGTGGAACACAAGGCCGCCTAGTTATAGTTGAAAGTGGGGGTGCAAGATTATTAAGTGACAGGCAAGGGGTGCCCCTCCACGGCAGATTTTTTTTTATTTAATGAACACCTGTATGTGCAATTTCCTGCAATATAGAGCCTTCAATCTTGACCAATAAAGATGCTCTTTTCACTATAAAACTCAGTTTATATTGCAGTATGATAGTCAATTACTATAATAATAATAATAATAATAATAATAATAATAATAATAATAATAATAATAATAATAATAATAATAATAATAATAATAATAATAATAATAATAATAATTGTAACTGAGGGGTTACAAAACCCTGACTGTATTAAAGATTGTGATATATTAAACCACTGCTAGTTATGTACTTTAATTACTGGCCAAACAGTACATCAAATATTGATGGTGAACACTCACAAGAACACGGCATTGACACAGAAATACTATTGGAGGGTAATTTATTATTATTAGGCAACGTTAGGTTACAGATTGAGAATTAGGGTTGCGCTTGTATGGCGAAGAATATACGTAAAGTCAGTCAAGAGCATAAGTCACTAAGAATAGTATGAATACTATGATGGGTCTAAGCTGACGCCACCTGTTGTATAGTAGCAATTATATAGGGCAACACCGGTACCAACTGGAGACAATGGGTAGAGGAATGTTCGGGTACTCCGTCTGAGTCAACGAGGAATAAAGAGGCTCCAGGTACAGGAGTCGGTGCTTGTACTCCCTTGATCCGCAGACAAAAGCAATAGTTGTAATCCAAGATGCTCGACAGCATTGACGACAGCTAGCCAGCCCCTTCCACGAGGCAGGCCCGAGTGGTAATCCTCACAAGGTTAAATCCCAAATGATAGTGTAAATCAACGGTGCTCTTCTCCGGTAGTCACGGTCCCAAAGCAATATAATCCAACCAGGAATGGTTCTGCAATCGCCGGTGCCAATTCTCCTGTGTACATGTCCAACGGTTCTCGCCTAGGACTCCTCGGGTGTGGGCGACGTATTTAGGCCACACAGCCTGGATAAGTGCACTAGCTAAAGACACGACGAACCGATGGGTAATGCTACACACGGAAGAACTGTGGCCGCACGATATACAATAAATGATCGACTATTACTTCACATTAGATTAAGTCGAACTCAACATTACTTCATTAAACTCTGACACTTTAACATTCTATTCGCACGCGGTTCTCAATGCTCTATTTAGATGCAAGGTTGCTCACTTCACTGCACGTTGACTCGTGGTGAAGGTGGTAAGGTACTGAACTGAATTACTGCTGTTTACACCTGCGCCGTATTTATACTTAAGTGAATATCTAGTCCCAACCTCAGTCCTTGTCTCGTATTACTACGCAGACTCTGGGCATGTTCTGACATGCCTGGAGTTGTCTTTGAACTTGCCGTTGGGGGCTTGCGCGTTGACGCCTGGGGGCGCTGTCCAATAGGAGAGCGAATATTACTCTGGTCTGTACGCAGGTAAAGGGATATTCCGTGTATATATATAAATAATATACAAAGTATATCAAACGATACATATATATATTCAGTTTAATCTGGCCCTTCACAACAACAATAATAATAATAATAATAATAATAATAATAATAATAATAATAATAATAATAATAATAATAATAATAATAATAATAATAATAATAATAATAATAATAATAATATATTAATTAGGGATGTCCCGATCGCGTGAATATTAAAGGCAACCAACTTGTGTTCAGCTTTTCGTTCAGCGTTTCTCTGATTGGCCACACGGCCAATCAATCAATCCACTAGCACACTAGAGACACGGCAGGAGCGCTGGTCGAACCAGCGGTGTTCTGTTGTGTGACTGTACTACAGCGGTGTTCTGTTGTGTGACTGTACTAAACTCTTCCACCACATGACCGACATTTGACATACAGTACACCTCCTATCTATGTTGGGATTATGTTTGGTCATGACAAAACAATAAAAATCGCTACTGTTAGTAATGCTGCCACCACCCACTTCAATGACAGAGCTCTCATATTTGCGAATGCATAAACTATATCTTAAATTATGGCGATGTGTCTAATATGGCTGTCGCGAAGTCATTGATAAGCGACAGCCATATTAGACACATAGCCATAATTTAAGATATAGTTTATGCATTCGCAAAATATGAGAGCGCGCCGCTGTCATTGAAGGGCTTCCTACAACAGAGCACCGCCGCTGCTGCTGCTGAAGCTGTATCAAGCCGGCGGCGGCGCTTGAAAGCCGGGGATAAACCACCGCGTCGCCCCGCTGGCGCTTCAGGCTCAGCAGCCTCCACGGGCGAAATAACATATAACGTTACAGTTCCACACTGATGTACAGTGAGTGTCTAATATGGCTGTCGCGAAGTCATGCCTCTCCCTCTGACAATATCATAATGATGTGTTTTCTATATTATATCCACAATCATTCATCTAAAAAATTGTATGGGCTATGATTAAACATGTAACCTACACCTACTGTCTGTAACTTACTGTACCTCTGCTTCCTACAGCACAGCAGGTAATGGCGTTAATCAATGGAACGCGAAACATAATAACGTTACGCTTTCTAGTTCAGCGCATTTCATAACTGTATGGGCTTTGTTTATACACGAGTGAATCTGGTAGTTGGTTGTTAAAAACGCGAAACATAATAATGTTACGCTTTCTAGTTCAGCGCATTTCATAACTGTATGGGCTTTGTTTATACACGAGTGAATCTGGTAGTTGGTTGTTAAAAACGCGAAACATAATAACGTTACGCTTTCTAGTTCAGCGCATTTCATAACTGTATGGGCTTTGTTTATACACGAGTGAAACAGCAGCCCAACACAAGTGCGTTGGAACAGCAGCCCATGGTACACAAGTTGGTTGCCCACGCTGCCGCTCGCTTGCGCTCCTTGGATTTCATTTGGGACGTGGGACGACTGCGCTTGCCTGCGCGTGGGGGCGGGGGGGGGGGGCGCGGCCAATCAGAGAAAAACCGAACACAAGTTGGTTGCCTTTAATATTCACGCATCCCGATCGCGTTTTTTTTTTTTTTTTTTTTAGTATCTGCCGATACCGATCTTTCCCGATCCGATCTTTCACATTAGTAACCAATTTGACGCATTTTTGTCAGAAACTGGCGGAGCTAGACAAGCCCCTCCGTTCACATCCCCAGCAGCAGTAGCAACAACAACAAAAACAACAACAACCATTCTTAAATCATGACCACGTCAACATCATGAAAGATTCACTGCGAGGGCTCTTTTAGCTAACGCTAGCTAGGCACGTAGCTTTACATTACAGTAGCATCACTTCACTGTCTGCCGAGCTAGCGTTGGATACCAAGAAGCTAACATAGCTAACGCTAACGCTAGGCAGCTAATGGTTAGGTAGCGCTAACGCTATAGCTGCAAGGTAGCTCATATATTGACGCTATCAATAGCCCCAGTCGAGCGCGGCGGCTCGCATCACCATACGAGAAATATTCAGTTTCAATCTGTTTGCGCATTTAGTATACAGTCACAGTGTTTGACTTACGTAATGATTTGCTCCATTTTGGTGTGAAACGCAGACGAATAATCCTCACAAAGCGAATGTTATCCAATATCCAGGTGAACTTTCTTCATTCAAACGAGGCATTCAAAACAGCTGTTTTCGCACCAGCCGCCTCCCCCATTCCTTTGCTGTGTTTACTTGCGGGAGCAACACGTTGTGGTACCATCGCATGCGCTCATGCTCTGGGGGAGGGACCGTGGGAGGCACTGGATCAAACCATTAAATGTGGGGGGGGGCAGGGGGGTCACAATCTTTGGAAACTTAAAAACTTGCTATTAAGTGTCATTGCGTATTATTAATTTGATTGAAATTACGTAGTTATGGTTAGATTTATATATTGGGGGGGGGATATATCATATTTTTCATATGATCAAAAAGTGGGGGTGAAAAAGCACACGTTTGCTCCCCCAAGTTCAATTGTGGGGGTGCAGCTGCTCCACATGCTCCATTGGTCAGGCGCCAGTGGTGGAACATCTCAAATATCTAGTCATTGAGATTTTCCCCACCCTAAATCAGACAACTAGATATAACTTTACAGGCACATATAATAAATACAACATGATCTAAATAGATGTTCAATTCCTAACTCACTACAGGCTCGAGCATCCATAGTTAAAATGAACGTATACCCAGGATACACTTTGTCAGCTCAATGCTCCCCCCCCCCCCCCCCCAATAGACCACTGGTGCAATGTTACAAACTATGATATAAAAATGTATTTGGAACAACAAACGTACAAGAATCAAAAGAACCACCACTCAACGTAGGAAACAGGATGGGGGATTAGCAATCCCTGATTTTAAGTCATACGTCTGGTCCTTCTCGCTGAGACCCCTGATACACTGGTTTGATCCTGAAAGTGCTGTGTCATGCCGTACCTTGGAGGCAGCAGCAGTCTTACCGTAAAGATTACAAGATGTAGTATACTCCAACACCCCCATATCAAAATGCCAATTACGATATGGCCCTATCATATCCCATGCGATTCAAACATGGCACAATGTACAGAGGTCTTGTGCTGTCAAGTGCCTATGGAACCTTGACTCTCCAATATTTCATAACCCACAATTACTTGTGGGGCATAAACCTGTTAACATTCCTCAGTGGGAAAGGAAGGGAGTTCACACCCTGGGGGATATATAAGATAAAACCGGCCTCCGCGTATTACAGGACCTAAAATAATTTTATGATATCCCCGGCGCGTCTTTTTTCCTTTACTTAGTTACAACTAAGATCGGCGGTTCCGTGGGCCCAAGCATTACATCCACACCCTTTTGTTAAACTTATTAGAGACAGGACAACCTTGAGAGATCAAACTATTCATCAAATCTACATATAAAAACGTAACATTAGATATAATCTGGCGAGGGGACATCCCGGAATTTGACCCTGAGTTTGACTGGGATGATATTTGGACTAATGTCACAATGGCTTGCCGCAACCCTAATCACCAGCAAATACATTTTAATTATATTCTCATAGGACATATCTCACACCCAGGAGGTTGTGCGCTATGGGGTTTGTGGCCAACTGTCGATGCACTCTGTGCTCCCGAGGCGCTACAGGCACTTATATGCACATGTTTTGGCATTGCCCACTGGTGGCTCGGTTTTGGAAATCCATGGCAACTAAACTTTCAAATATATGCAACCTGACAATACCACATACGGCAACAACACTACTAGTAAATTATATAACATCACTACCGGCCTCCATACAGCAAAAGATAATCATACTGGCGGGGCTTACAGCAGCCAAGAAATTAATAGCCATGAGGTGGAAGCAAACGGAGAAACTTACAATGATCACTTGGTCCTTAACTTTTTTGGATGTCATATATATGGAGATCTCTACTGCACGGGTGATGGGGATTGGGCAATCCATTATTGAATTATGGGTCTCAGTGGCTGAGAAAGTGAAGGCCATGATGTAGCAGCGAAGCAGAGTTGGGGTGCTGATCCTGGGGGGTCCGGGGGCCCTGGGGTGGGGGGGTGGGAATGGGGGAAGAAATGTTTTTTTGTGGTGTCTGCGGTAACGCAATACATTTTTTTTATTCTGTTTTATAAATTCTCTTTTTTTCCATTGTCATTACCGTTGTTATGGTTAGTACTATGTCCTGTGAAGTCTATTGTTATTGTTGCTGTGTTGTGTTGTCTTGTTTCATGTGGAAGAAAAGGGAAAAAAAAAGTTAAAGAAAAAAAATATATAAGGTTATTGGATCCAAATCAAGTCTATTGCTGATTATGCATACTTTTTTTTCATCCCTATGAGGCTTGAGATAACATGGCCCTGTCACACAGCCTCTCTAATAATAATATATATATTAGTAATACTATATAATCAAATTGTATACATGTTCTGTACGACCCAGCCCTGTTAGCATTATGATATTAAACCCTACCAGTTGTGTTTTTTCTACATAAGATAAAGCCTAATATTATGTATTGGCTGCATGCTTGTGTTCACATCCACTGAACTATGGACGGGCTATGTTTATTATGCCGTGATAAATCCATGGCTCCATGACTTAATCCTGGTAAAGGAAACATCTCTGTGGATTTGAAAGATGCAGCGAAACAGATCAACCTTAATCCACGTCCACGACACTGGCCCTGTGTGTGATCCAAATGTATTTGTGGCATTCAAATGAGCTGGAATACAGTATCTTGAGTCTGTTTATCTATGGTTTGTTTTCTAATAGGGCACATACAACCACAGTGACATAGTGTGTGAAATTGCCTGTCCACCTTGTATCATGGCATTTAGATAATAAGAGCCACCTACCCTTGGATGTCGATATACACACATACACACATGTATAGTTCATAGGCGATTGGCCTCCTTGGAGTCGAAAGGGTGCTTTAGTAATGGGGATCTTAAGGGAAATATTTCTAATACCAGACAGTCTAAGCATCCTGTGAAATTGCTGCCCCACTATACTCTATTTCCCTCTTGCTACGGCCTCCTGAACTTCTAACCACAATCTCACTGGATATATATCAGGGATGGCATAAAAAATGCATATATTATGGTGCAAACAAGTAGACTCCTGGTTATCGGTTCACCGGTTCCCTGAGGCCCTGTCTTCACGGTGTCTCCCAGACATACAAGACGGCATCACGAACAACATGGAAATAAATACACAAAACAAAGACTTCCAACTTCAGAGAGAAAGATGTAATGAGACCCGGTACAGTTCAAGAGAAGACTGGAGACATCTGTGTCCCTGTGAGGTTTGAATGTGTGTTGTTAGGCATTTTATTTTTAGACCTTGGGCTCCCAGCGGGGGTTGTAAGCATGTAATGCTGTGTTTGTGTGTACCTGCAGCTAAATAACTCACTGTCAAGGAGTACCACACCGGCTCTCACTCCTGCCTGAATAATATCTGCACCTTATTTTACTTTATTTATTTATTTATTTACCTATTTTACATTTCCACCGTTCCAATTGGGAAGAGGATTGTTCTCCTGGGACTTATTACCTTGTTGGCTTGTAAGCAAACCGCTCAGGAAATGAAGGCATTTCAAAGAACACAGACGTTATTTGTTTACAAGTTGCTGTGTTCCAACGTGCTCGTGTAAACAAATGTCTTCACTTAAAAGCAGTGTCATGCTCTTCCTGGTTGTATACGCTATGCTACACCAGGAACTCTCAATCCTAATACAGAGTGTGGAAATACGGCCATATTACTACAATACGGTGCAATGACAGGTACAATTAAGTGTGCTGTGACTATTTGACCTATCTCAAACTCTGTTTGTTGGAGGAAAGCAACAGTTGCGATAGGATGATCAAGAAAAGAGGAACGAAAGATGCTGAATAAATGTTTAAAGATATTATTAAAAGTAATACCTATTTTTCAGGTTGCCTGACAAATTAGGCTCATTGTGACTGCAATGTGGGTTTCTGATGGTAAGATATTGTCAGGACTTTGTTTGTAAGGGGTGTTGTATTGCACACTACTGTATCTCATACTGGCATCTTGTATTGCACATTACTGTATCTCTACTGGCATGTTGTATTGCACACTACTACAGGCATGTTGTATTGCACACTACTGTGTCTGTATCTATACTGGCATGTTGTATTGCACACTACTGTATCTCTACTGGCATGTTGTATTGCACACTACTGTATCTATACAGACATGTTGTATTGCACATTACTGTATCTCTACTGGTATTATCATAAACACAGTTGCATAATGTGCTTGTGTTCTTACATAGATTAAATGGCAAACTGGGGAGAACTAAAGTGATAATGAAATATAGTATGTCTTAACATATAACGTATGCTTTGTGAAAACAAACAAACAAACAAACGTATGTGTGCACACAAAGGCACAAGCATGCACACATCTTTCTCTTTTACACACAAAGTAAAACTGGCACACACACATACACACACAACAGTGAACCTGTCAACAGCAGCAGAACTGGTTAAGACTGGTTGAATTGATACCACTGGCTGGCCTCAATGCCGTGTCTTGAAGCAGGCTGAGGCGCGATGCTGCATAATGTAATATACATTCATTAAATGAAATGTCCATATAGAAATAATGCCACATTTTCCAAATACTTTTGTCATCTGTAAAGAGCTATGCAACTATTTTGCTCTAAAGCATTTTTGTTAAACATTTGTTTTTGTCCCCCCGCCCCTGTCTTACAACACTCATATTCACACACGATTGCCAATACTTTGGTGTGTGATCGTGTTTGTGTTGAGCCATCCGCAGCGGAAGATGACACACCCCAACATATTTCATGCGCATTCTCCTTCAATTAATATCAAGCAAAGCTGCACTCTTTTTCATATCTGATGAAAACTCGGGTAGTGGTTACCAATTAGTCTGCTGTTAATTATCTCCTTCTCCTTTGATCTCGACGATGACTGCTCTGTCAGACGCTCTCACTTATTCATCTCCGCTGCTTGGTGAGATGGACTCTTTGGAGATTGCACAGATTGATGCACATTAAAAATGGCTTCAGAGGGGGGGAATAGGGAGCCTTGTGAGAGAGTGCACACATGGCTTTTGCATATTCTTCGCATCTCTCTGGTTATTCTCAAGTCTCCAGCTCCCCATCGTGAAGTGCCTCGGCGGTCCCGAGCAGCATCTGTGCTTTATTTCCTCTATCTTTTTGGGGGGGGGGGGGGGGGGGGGGGGGGTAATCTCTCACAATATACACCCTTAACACTAGGCTCTCTGACTGCTACCAAATCTCTCATAACCATAACCCGCCTATTATTATGGTGCACCTGGCAACTTTTCCCTGTGATGGTCACATGCCATGGAAGTGGTAAACATCAGATGATGGCTCCCCCTTCCCGAGTGTGAGCTGGGGGTAAGAGCCGGATATCTTAAGCAGCGATGAACACCGCAGCACCTCCATTTGTGTTGGCAGATAATATACTTAGTTCTTCCTCTGTGAAGTGGACAGTAAGTTGTATGCGCTTGACGTTCGGGATTAGCATTACCGTCAGCACAGGAGACAACTTAGATCCGCTACAAGGCAAGGAGAGCTACCACGGAGGAGGAGGAGGAGCGCGGGGGGGGGGGGGGGGGGGGGGGGGTGAAGGTACACGTTTTGTGTGATGGCTTTTCTGGAACATTGTGGCAGTTGTTGACTTGCCAGGAGTTTGAAGGAGCTTACGTTGATTAGATGAAGCATATTACAGTTCACATTCACTGTAAAAACGAAACGTGAAATTGCTGGCCTTAACAAAGCTGAACAAAAAAATATGAATTGGCCATTTCAACTTGTAAATTAGTTGCTCCAACTGTATTGGTTTGTTTTGTGAAAAGTTGGCCTTACTACATTTGCTTAGCACAAATGAATGGAAGTGGATATGGACCACTAGCCTAGCTTAAAACTCCAGGAGAGGTTTTTGGCCAACTGATAGGCTAGCTGATCCATATCTGCGTCCATGCATGTGTGATAAGCTAGGATAGCTTTCTACTGAATGCACAGAGAGGAAATTGTTGTCTCTTCTTGTCTGACCCTGGACATATTTCCCATAGTGTTGGCATGTTCCTTTAAATTATAATGCCATTGTCTTTGATGTGTGGTTCCTCTGTAATTTTTTACTTTGATGTTCATAGAGAATTGAATAGATTGGAATATGATCCTGTAATTGAGATAAGGGGTAACTATCTCATGCAGATTCATCACAACCACAGGCCGTCATTCAGTGTATCTGAAAATGTAATTTGGATCCTTCAACACCCCATAAATTAGCACATTTGATGAACAACATGATGGCAGCAGGACAGAGAGGCTGTATTTTAGCATAATAGCCATTGTTCTGGTATAAAAAAATATTGTCTTTAGGTATTCTACCTATTCTATCAGGCGGATAAGAACTATGTCAAAACCATTGCTGATGACTGTTCAGCTATCTTGTGCTGAATGGTAAACATTGCTGCTTTTATTTTTGCAGGTTTAAACCTTTATTTTAAAATGTTCATTAATTTAGAAAATGATTATTTACAAATGATAGATGTAGCTATTCTTGAAAATAAGAAATTGGTTTTGAATGCATTTGGCCTTAGGGTCATGCAACTCACACAGTATTTGAACTACATTTGTTGATAGTATAACAAACAACTGTTTTTACGTGTTATGCTGCTGAGCCTGGCATATTTGATTTTTAAAATAGTTTGCCAGGGTTGAGATAAAGAATCATACAAGTAGCCTACATTTTGAGTATCCGAATAAAATTGCAAATCTGATGTACAGTACACACTGCCTCAAATTAGATTTTGTTGATGAGATTTGAAAACACTCATCTAAACACGTACTGTAAGGTTTGGAGCGCTAACGCAACAGACCTAGCAAAGCACATAGCGTTAAAGGACTGATGTGCCAAACTCTAGTCTATAAGCCAAGTCAAGTGCCCAAAACAGTGTTTTCTCTTCAAATATCATCAACAGACTGCTGTCCACATTAAACGGTAGGTTGTACTTTCTGGTAATATATCACGTTAATATTTCCACATTCATATTTCCAAATATATTTAAAAATGACTTGGTATGGTTCATCAGTGGTTCAAATGGCACTGTTAAAGTAAATAAGTGAATGTCATCAAACTGTCCTCTAGGCAGACAACATGGTACTGCGCTTTGATTGGATTTCAGTGGGTATAGAGGAGGGCTTGCTGGCCAGACCTTAACCTCTACCAAGAGAGGTCTGGAGATATTCACAGTATAATAAGGTATTAAACTCTAACCCACACAAAAAGGAAACAAAGTGCAATACCAAGTGTGGCTCTTTTGCCTGAAGGTAGCTGTTTGATGGTATTACACATGTGTTAGTTATAATAAAGTATTACGTAAGCTGTAAACTGGTGCAATTTAAAATATTAACTTAATAACCCTCATTTGCTTTTATGAGTTAATTTTTTTTGTATTTTATTTTTTTATTCTTTTTTAAACAAACATATAAACAAACATGACAACACACGATAAGATATACAAGCATTAATTGTCAGGGCACATCCAATGGGATCACCTTTTGGTTAGTTGTTTTATATAAGATATACCCATAATACCTGTTATCTAAAAAAAAAAACCTACATACATATGCTCAGCTCGAACCCCCCCCTCCCGGACCCCACCTTGAGAAGTACCTCCACTATCCCTCGCACCTAACCAGACACTACCATTATAAGCTAGCTTTTATTCTCTCCACCACTTCTAACCACATTGACATTTTGGATTCATTGAGACCCAGAATTCTTGCTGTAGATATTTCATGGTAAATTACATCGAGATATGTAAGAAACCAAACTTTACGGCAAATTTTTTCCGGTTGAAACAGCGTGATGCGATCAGCTTTTTGGCTACTGTGATACCCGATAAAACCAATCTCTTTAGCTGTGGATTCACTGCAAACTCAAAAACATCATTCAACAGCAATACCGAGGGGTGTACAGGTATATTCCAAGATACGAGTTTTGATATTTGTTGGGTCACATCTTTCCAGAATGCCTTAACTGGTGAGCAGTCCCAATACATGTGCATAAATGTCCCTTCGTCCCCATTTGTACATTGGGTGCATTTGGAATCTTGTTTGAGCCCCATTCGGCACAGTCTTATAGGAGTCAAGTATGTCCTGTGAATATAGTTAAGATTGATTTGTTGATGATCCGGGTTCCTTGATGTAAGTCGGACATTTGCCCAGGCTCCTTGCCAATCAAAGTCGTTTTCCAGGTCTGGTATATCCCTCCTCCAGACAGAGTCAAGTTGGAGGGTTTCATACGAGGACGTTAGTAATTGATGATAAAATTCTGAAACAAAACCTCTCGATGTCTCTCTTGAGTAGAAGAATTTGTGGTATCTGTGGTGTTCAATTGGTCTGTCTAATGGAACACCGTGAGACTTCAAACATAGCTCTAACTGTTTGTGAAAAAGCCATGTGGACTTGGTGAGATTAAATTTTTTGCGTATTTCTTTATCACTACAAAAACCCTGTTTGTTAAAAATATCCCCTAATGAGTGTATGCCTTGCTCTTCCCATATAGGGAATCTTATAGGTCGTTTTCCAATTAAGAGAGCATTGTTATTGAATAAGGGAGTATGATTGTGCCATTCTTGTGGGTTAGGATTTTTTTTTTGTGATTCACGCCATATCCGGATCGCATGAGTAATTATGGGGCCAAATTTTCGTTCACAGTGCTTGATTGGTAGTTTAGTGTATGCTATGTCCTTCAGTCTAT
This sequence comes from Notolepis coatsorum, assembly GCF_963971535.1. Taxonomy (NCBI): domain Eukaryota; kingdom Metazoa; phylum Chordata; class Actinopteri; order Aulopiformes; family Paralepididae; genus Notolepis; species Notolepis coatsorum. The sequence goes on along the minus strand of NC_140180.1, from coordinate 54,263,283 downwards.
GTGGGGCTACTATGTTTTCTTCTATTTTTCTCCAAGATGCTAATGCTTGGGAGTCAAACCATGTTGTCAATGGACTTAATGAGTACGCCTTAAAATATAGGAAAAAATCTGGAAATGCCATGCCACCATCTGCTTTATTTCTCTGTGCGGTGGATCTTTTTATACGTGGTGGTTTGTTATTCCAAATAAATTTGTATGTGGAGGAGTGTAATCTTTTCCAGTAACCCTCTGGAGGGGGTAACGGTAGCATTGAACAGAAGAAGTTGATTTTAGGTAGTACATCCATCTTAACTATTGATATCCGTGCTTGTACTGTGTTCTTAAGTTTTGCCCATCTATCGAGGTCGTCTTTGATTTTGTTTTGGATTTTTGTGTAGTTGTGCTTCACCGTTTGTCTTATGGTAGGGAATATTTCCACTCCCAAGCATCTGAAATGTTTTACCATCGGTATCTGTCCTGGGAGGGTTGTATCTTTTTTTGCAGGGGTGTTAAGTGGAAGGAAAGCCGACTTCGGCCAATTTATCTTAAATCCCGATAAATCACCAAAGTCCTCAATCAACTTGAGCAGATGAGGCAATGTGGTGTTGGGGTTTTTCATGAACAATATTACATCGTCCGCATATAAACAAATTTTTTGTTGTGTGCCCTTGATTACGATAGGTTCTATGGATTGGGATTGTCTTATATATTGTGCTAACGGCTCTAATGATAGATTGAACAGACCGGGACTAAGAGGACAACCCTGTCTGGCAGAGCGTGATACCGGAAATATTTCAGAGATGATTGTGCCTGTTATAATCATGGCCGATGGGTCTTTGTATAATACTTTAATCATATCGATGAATCCTTTTCCTAACCCCATCCTTTCTAGCACTGCCCACAGATACGACCATTCCAGCCTGTCAAAGGCCTTCATAGCATCCAGGGACAGCATCGCCTTAGGTATGGTGTCCTCTTTGTCGGCATCAAGTACGTGCAGTATACGTCTTATGTTCTCAGTGATCAGGCGGCCTCCTATGAAGCCAGTTTGGTCCGGGTGAACTAAAGACGTCATATGCTTTTGTAATCTGATGGCTAATACCTTAGAGTACAGTTTGATATCTGTTCCGAGGAGGCTTACAGGTCTATAACTACCGCACTCGTTGGGGTCTTTGTCTTTTTTAAGGAGGACTGTTATGAGTGCAATATTGTCGGTTTTATGGAAGTTCCCCTCCTTGACTGAGTATAAGATCATATTTAGTAATAAGGGGCCAATTATGTCCCAACAAGAAAGGTACATTTCTGATGGGAAACCGTCTCTTCCTGGAGCCTTACCACTTTTCATTGCGGTTATGGCCATCTTGAGTTCCTCTAGTGTGATCGGTATTTCTAACTGTTTAGCGTCATCCTCTGAAAGTTTAGGGAGAATAATTTGATTAAGAAATGTGTCCATTTTGTTTTGATCGAAGGTCATTTCTGATTTATATAAATCGGAGTAGAATACTTTGAATGTATCGTTTATTTTTACCGGATCTGTTACAAGTACTTGTTGTGCTCTAATGGTAGTTATATCTGCAAATGTTGCATTAATTCTTAATCGCATGGCTAATAGGTGGCTGGGTTTGGAACCATGGGAGTACTGCTGTTGTCTTGTGCTGCGTATTTGTATTTCCGATTGTTGTCTGTATATGTCATTGATCTCTATTTTTAGTACGTTAACTTGATTTTCTAGTCGAGTTGAGTTGTTGTATTTCAGAGAATTAAATAACGTTGAGTAAAGCGTTTCCAGCTCATCCAGTTTTGTGTTTTGATTCTTGCGCATTTTGGAGGAAAAGCTATCCGTGAAGTCTTTGATCATTCCCTTTACCGACATCCATATTATTCTGGGGTCTTGCACCGAGTTTGCATTCTCCCGTTGGAATACTATAAGAGCTTCTTTGAGTTGTGTAATGAATTCCTTGTTGTTAAGCAGCAACGAGTTAAATCGCCATCTTGGGGCTCGGGAGGATAGTATACCAAATGTACCTTTAAGGAGTAAATAACAGTGATCTGATAGTGCGTTGGGTATCATTTCCACTTCATAATTATCAAATAGTCTCTGTGATGCAAAGACATAATCTATTCTGGATAGTGTCTTATGTCTCGCAGATCGACAAGAGTACTTTCGGGTCGTGGGATTAAGTAACCGCCATAAGTCCTTTACACCTGTAATCTTTGACCAATCCTTTAATGCCTTCGATGAATTCTTTTGTTCGCTGGAAAAGGCGAGGTAAGATTTGTCTATCCTTGGGTTCCAGATGGCATTAAAATCCGCTCCTATTATAAATGAGTAATCGGGAATGTCTAACATTGCATTGGTTAGTGTAGTGAAGAAATCTTCTTCGTACAAATTTGGGGCGTATACCGCTATCAACGCTATTTTCCTGTTCTTATGTTCAATCTTAGCTATAGTTATCCGACCTTCTACATCAGACCATACTCCCTTTAGTACAATATTCAACTTACGTTTAACGACTATTGCTACACCCCGAGTTCTCGTACCAATAGAGGAGTGACTGATATTATGGTATATGTTGTCCGCTAATTTACCTATGTCTTTCCCTAGAATGTGTGTTTCGCTTAGCAGAGCAATGTCCACATGTTCTTTTTTCATCAGTGTGAGCACGCTTTTGCGTTTAAGTTGGTTATTTATTCCCCCGGTGTTCCATATCATTATATTCAAACTAGCCATAGTCTATACATGTTGCATTGTAATTTTTGGTAATGCTTCTAGAGTGCGAGGCAATACTAGATATACATCCCACTAGTGAGGTCCCGTTGAGAGCCGAGCTTAAAAACATACATATATATAAATAAAAATCCCCTACCCTTCCCTCCCACCGAGAGTCGTACAGGATTGTGTTCCATGAACACAACCTTTGCGTATGACTCTCTCCCTTGCACCACCGGATATCCCAGAATGATCCAATTGTCCTTAACATTCCTATGTATACCATAGGATCTAACACTCTAAATTCTACCATAAGTAGAATGTCGACTGTGGCTTGGCCACTTACCCGTAAAAAATAAATAAATAAAAATTTAAATGAGATAAACTAAAAATAAAGACCAAAAATAAGCTTCAATTGTCATGCCTTAATCACTTACATTTTATATGAACTTGTAATTTATAGTAATTTATAGTAACCCATGAATAATATGAAGGTATTGAACTGAAGAGAGAGCCTCAATAAATCAGAGAGAGCGGATGAAAAAGAAAGAAAAAAAACAAGTAAAAGGAAGAGAACATTAACTTAGATCTTAAAAGAGCATTGTTATGCTTAAACATCTAAAGTATTAATTGGAGAAGTAGTGAAATTATTTCCCATTAATAAAAAAACAATTTTTAAATACGTATATGCAGCATTTCCCCCGACCGGGGTGGGCGATGATCGTTGTGTAGAGTGATCTTTCAGCCGGCCGGCTATGATGGCTCTGTGGTTTTGCATCTAGATAGCTGTTGATTATTCCCCCGAGGGGCTTCTGGTAGAATGAATGACCACGTATTGCTGATATTCCAGAATGCTCCATATATCAAAGAATGCTTCGATGTTCTAGATTATTCCAATATGTCATTTTTACATTGTCTGAATGTTCCAGTATGTTCTGGAGTGTTCCAATCTTAAATCCAATATGTCCGCAATAATATACACGTCGGGGAAAGCATTCAAAAACTCTGAGCACGTAGGTCTCTCTGTCCCAAATCCTCGATTATTAAAGGTTGTACTATATGGTGACCTTGCATAACTGAGATTTAAAAGGCCATTTATACACTATACTGCTCCTGTTCAGACAGGAATTTGGCTGCCTCTTCAGGCGATTTGAGGAGAACTTTTGCTCCTTGTTTGTCGACGGCGCGAAGTATTGCAGGGTATATTAGTAGGGGTCTGTATTTCCCCAGGTATAGTTGAGACATCACCGTCTTGAACTTGGCACGCAGTTCCACTACCTCACGACAATAATCTTCAAAGCAATGTATTGGTACCTCCATGTGTTTCAGATTGCCTTTCATCCTGCGAATTTCACGCATAATCATTTCTTTTATTCTGACTTGGCGCAGTACAACTAATATCACTCTGGGCTTAGCGTTGTTGTCACTGGAGCGGGGTCCCAATCTGAAGCACTCATCCACCTCCGGTATTTTAGGAAGGATTCCTGTTCCCAAGATTTTCTGTAATTCTGTGGCAAACTCTTCAGGGTTTTCACATCTCACTGATTCGTCCAGACCGACAATGCGAATATTCAGCCTGCGTTTTTGATATTCCATCTTGAATATTTTGGCTTTCTGTTCTTTATTGATTCGCGTGAGCTCCTCCGTTATTTCGCTGAGCTCCGTCTTGATTTCGTTGTAGTTCCCCTTCATCTCAGCAGTTAGGTTAACTGTGTTAGCCTCTACTTCCTTGTAGATATGAGTGAATTTGATTTCGTGGGCTTCCACTACTTTCTCCAGAGCCTCGGTGCGTTTATTCTGTGCGTCGGCGTCCGCTCTCAGCGCATCAATTTTGCCTTCAATAGATTCTTTAATAGCATCTACTTTTTGAGTTATTATCTTCTGTGATTCTGTGATAATAGCATCTACTTTTTGAGTTATTATCTTCTGTGATTCTGTGATCATTTCCTCCATTCTCTTCTCCGTTGTCTTCCCCATTTCCTCCATTTTCCGGATGATATGTTCGGTATCTGCGGAGGTCTTTGATGGGGTTGAACTTGAAGCGGCCTCTGTCAAGTCAATACTTTCTGCTGTCCGCTGTACGTATCCTGGGTCCCGCGGCGGGACCTCTTCGACTGGTTTTTGGTCTTTCTTTGGGTCTTTCCTTGATGGCATCTCGATTCTTTTGGTCAATATAGTTAGTTGATAGTCTCAGTTGATATATGCGTCAAGTTTTAAACGCATTAATGGTATATAAATATGATTTTAAAACGAAAAAAAAATAACGGGTGAGCAGCTGTGTCACATGCGACCTACTCCATTCTAAAGCTAAACCGGAAGTCGCTTTTATGAGTTTATGAAAACTAAAACATTCTAGGCAACTTACTGCAATACATTTGAAAGTTTCTGAACCCAAATTAAACTCTTTAAGTTTGAGCGGGACCGCAGAGACCAAGATTCAATTCCCGGCTCCGGCTTGGTCAGTCGTCCCTACAGACACAAGTGTTGGCTGGTAGGAAGCCAGAGCGGAGGATGAGTGCTAGTCATTGTAACAGCGACTCCTGGCGGCACAGTGGTGTAGTGGTTAACACTGTCGCCTCACAGCCAGAAGGTCCAGGGTTCGATTCCCGCTTGGGGACCAGGTTGCCGTGTTGCCAGTTACCCAGGTGGGGTATCTCCCGGGCCTTTCTGTGTGGAGTTTGCATGTTCTCCCTGTGCTCGCAAAGGTTACAATAAGATAAATCCAATGGAAAATGGAAAAACAGATCACTAACGCACGCTGTTTTTTCCCTGACGAAGATGGACAGGAGCACTTGGATTGGTCCCCGGGCGCAGCCCATGTCTGCTCCCGACTGCATAGAGACATTTCATAGGCGACTCAATGCATGTGTGTGTGTCTGTGTGCAGGCCCGGACTGGCCATCGGGAACACCGGGGCCCTCATTCATCAACGTGTTCTACGCACAGATCTGTGCTTACCCTGTGCGTACGATCATTTCTAAGCAAAGAGTGGGATTCATCAATTTCGATTTGAACTTGACTCCGTGCTTACATCTACGCACAGGTCAGACCACACTTACCTGACGCCCAGTGGTAGAATATATTATTACAACAAGGAAATGAGCTTCTGTGCATAATAACACTGGCATGTTCTGTACGAACCGTAGTTCATTATAGTTCATTGTAAAATAGCAACAGTAGTGTAATTATGGTCAAAACCCTATAAATAGCATTTGGAATAATAGATCTTTCTCTCAGAATGAATGCAGCATGGTTTATATAGCGTTATCGGAATATATGGGGTGTAGGCTACTGACTGACTGCGCTCCGCGTAGCTTGATTGATTGATTGATTGGAAAGTTTATTAACAGATTGCAGAATGGGTACAGTACAGTACAGCTCAGTACATACAATTGTTAATTGGGGATGCAGACCAACTTTCGTCTTGTTTACATCAGGGTCCCCCATTTTCAATTCATCATAAATCATAAAGCTCAACTCGTTATTATTTTGCGCAGACCGCAGAAACACGGGAACGTCTTGATTATATTTAAAAGGCTTTACGTTAAACGAAACAAGTGGAATTTCGAAGCTGTAAGCAGAATACAAGTCATATGAATATAGTGTTCTTCCCCCTTTTTACTGTATAAGAAAGAATAGAAAACGCATTGCAATGACACCATAGTGGACAGACTATATGATGGGATTCAAGTTCGCGTTTTTGTTGATCATAGGCATGCTGTCAGAGTATGATATCTTCAAACATTCTAGAACATTTGTCGTCACAGATCATGTCCTAATAGAACATAGGCTATGGCATGGATCGTGAATTGTGTGGACTGTAATTATTACTGTACCGGTACCACCCATTGTGACAACAGCCTTGTGAGTCCTGCACTCAAGTTCATGTATTGAAAGGCAGGCTACATCATACATGCAGTGAGATTCATTGTTCTTGTATATGATCTCTATTATTGTTTATATAGGCTACCCAATACTGACATCAAAATAGATTGTAGTATGCCTCTAGAAATCATATGCAGCAGGTAGAAAATCGACGGGAGATCCATCGCGATTTGGAATAAAATTGAGGAGAACTTTAATCCCTGGCCCTGGGTATTAATCAAACAACACGGGAAAAGGCAGTCATATTCCAGCGCGGTCTTTATTAGCCGACAACAAAATAGATGCCTCTAAAAATCATATAGCCAATCGAACACAACTAATAAAGGCATTCATATTACAGCACGGTTATAATGACACACAACCAACGCCAAACAGTGGTCAACGAACGGTCTTTATTAGTATTTTGAGCTGTCCAGGCAGAATTGCAGCAATGGTCTTAGGGAGCCGTTGATATCTGACATCACCGTTTACAAATCCGCCTTTTATTTATCCCATAATACGCGATAGTGTCTTCTTGGTTCGACAGCAGTGAATTCTTCGTGGAGTTTCTCAGAGTTCCGCTCGGGTCAGTCCATTATTTCACATCCCATGGGGGGTGTTTCCTCACTTTCATGACCATATATGGATAATCATGCACGAGCATTGACGGTAGAACAAAGTTCTACGGAGGAGCGTAGAGCCTGCGTACGCACCGTGTGATGAATCCCGACTTCCCTGTGCGTACACTAGTTCTACATTCCGTGCTTACGTGTGGAAATAGAACATATTCTACGTCCACGTTGATGAATGAGGGCCCGGGACTTTTCCCGGTGGCTTGGCCTGCCAAAATAAATAAATAATTAAAAATCATATACAAAATAAATCACAAAAAAATATAAAGAAATTCCCGCAGTCAGGCCACTGAACTTAGAAGCAGGCCAGGCCAGTGTTTCTAGTTGCGGCGGCGCGATAGTTAGATAACCTAGGTGGGTGGGGAACAACCAGGAGATCACTGTCTGCAACAGAGTTGGAGAACTATCTCTCTCTATCTCTCTCTCCCTCCCGCTCACACACACAAATGGAGCTGCCGCATGTGATTGGTGGAGGCGGGACCAGGCCATACAACTGATTGACAGCGGAGACGGCGAATGGAATGGCAGATGACACTCTGCAGAATGACAGGTAGTGAGGGAGAGATAGAGCGAAAGACAATTAACGCCGTCAAGCATAACCTGCGTTTGAACTTCAGCCTTGATGTTAAGATGGACATTGGAAAAAAAGAGGAAGGGTGGAGCAAAAAAAAAAAGGCCCTTGCAGGAGATGCTGCTAAATCCGGCAACATTTATCAAATGTTTTCTTGCACCGAGGTCAAGGGACCACCAGGTGTCTGAAAACTGTGGTATACTCTTACCATATTAGGGGTCTAATGTTGAAATAATTTCCCACTTTATTTTCCATAAATCTTTTATTCAACTTCATATTAGGTTTTGTAAACAACCCCAACAGCACGACACAGACAGGTAGTTCAGAGTTAGCCAAAAACGACAGGCGTATTTATGTTAAAAAAAAACAGAAATGTGCAACAAAACAGTAACTCCATTAGAGGGGAATGTCTTCTAGTTAAGTAGGGCTCTGCTGCACTGCCCACAACAGGGTTGACTCTGTGGCTCTGCAGCCCTGTCCTTAGCAGTCTACTCTGCGGTTCTGCGGCTCTGCAGCGCTGTCCTTAGCAGAGTTTACTCTGCGGTTCTGCGGCTCTGCAGTGCTGTCCTTAGCAGAGTCTACTCTGCGGCTCTGCAGCGCTGCAGCCTTAGGTTATCCCGTTATCCCAACTTGCAGGGAAAAGGAAACGGAGAATCTCATTAGTCCCAGAACGCAGAAAATACAGGGCAGAGTCCAGTAACCAAACAAATCTTACACTTCTTCAGTGTTGTAGGAAACACAAAAAACGGAACCAAGGTGGAGAGTCCAGGACAGAACGAGGATTGCAGTTATATATCGTATAGCTCTGCTCAGCGTCATAGTGCAATACTCCTCATATCCAGTATTGAACTGAAATAAATTCTCACATGTACCTTTAATACCATCATCTGTCTGGCCACACCCCCATCCGCTACCTACATAAGCGGGGGTGTGGCCATACCATCAGCTCCTTCTTCAATTTTTACCATGTTGAGTGTCTGCAAGTACCACACTTTAAGTTTGATGGATTTTTTGAAGAAAGTATAAGATCAAGGAGCTACGTTGACATCATATCTTTGTTTTCTCTCTCACTATTTTCGAGAAAATACGGCGATAATGTCTTCGTCACTGGGGTGTCTGGAAGATGATGATCATTCTGACCTCCACCGTTTTTTTCGTATTAGGGGCTCGCGTTGCTGGTCTAATCCCCACATGCAGTCCTCCAAGCTGCAGCTGGACAGGTATTACCTTCGGTTCTGCAGCTGGACTGTGCAGTAGGCGTCGGCTGTTGTGAGAAGCTGGCTACCTCTGGGTGAGTGATGATTTTGCTATGCGAGTGCCAGTTGTGTTGCTATGGGGGGTTAGCTGCACAATTTATGAAGGCCGGCCCCAGACTAGTATCCTTTTTTCTGCCTCTTAGACGGCAGAGGGAGGGTCCTGGTTTGAAGCCCACGGTAGTCAATCTAGTGCGACCTGACCAAGATCTGTGGTTAAAACCCGGGATCTTTTGGACGAGCGGATTCTTCTCTGTCATGTGAAGGCCCATCTTTCAAGTTGAAAGTTACCCTCACGAGGAAAAGTGGGTTTGGTGCTTCATTATCGGAAGCTCCACGCTCAAGTCGGCTGCAGCCTATGAAGGAAGTGTGCCGACACCGCTGTATATCTGTCAATCACCGTTCTGGAAACTGTGTTGATTTATTTTTCTCTTTTCTCTTAGGATGAGAAGGTGAGTCAGACGGCGGCTGTCTGAAGTGTTGGCTTATTGTGTTCTCGTGTGCAGTTTCGGTGGTAGCTGCTTAGCTTGCGTGCTAGCTGGGTGAGCTAACTGTTAGCCAGTTAGCTGTTAGCTGCTGCGCTGGCTTGTTATGTTCACTAGGCCAGGAGCGTTAGCTTGTTGCTACCAGTCGGCCTGGGTTGGCTGTTAGCTTATGCTACACCGTTGAACATTAGCCGTGAGGATAACAGGCCATAACACTCTGACTACGACGTCATCTTTGACAGAGGATGTTAGTCTGCCCTACACCGTGTTGCCCCGCCAGCGAGGACTTTCGTCAACATGGAGAGACCAGTGGTTGCAGACTTGCAGTCGTCTCAGCCTGCGCTTATGGCGTAGGTAAGAGTCCTTATGGACACTTAACGCCTCTTCCTTCCTTCCCTTCTAAATGAACTGGTTTGGTTGTGATGAGAACTTGTGTGTTCATGTAATTAAGCATTACATCACGTGCAGGAGTGGTTTGTGAACAATAAACCATGCCTAGGGGTGGTCGTTAGACCCCCCTAGGCATGGTTTATTGTTCACAAATCACGACTGCAAGTGGTGTAATGCTTTTATACAACTGCCACATTCATCCAACCTTATTGCTATACAATAAACACACATTAATCGAAGATTTATTGAAAAAACCATCCGCCAGAAAAAGTAGTTCCCACAACTACAAAAAAGACAAGTTGCCTCCATGTGGAAGCAGCTCGGAAGTGCATCCAACCAACTAACACATCCAACTGTGTGTTATTGGAAGCAGCTTGAAGTGCATCCAACCAACTAACACATCCAACTGTGTGTTATTGGAACTAACACATCCAACTGCCTTTCAACTAAGGCATCCAACCAACTAACACATCCAACTGCCTTTCAACTAAGACATCGAACCAACTAACACATCCAACTGCCTTTCAACTAAGACATCCAACCAACTAACACATCCATCTTTTCTTTAGTTTTTAATTATGAAGTTAGTGGTTATTGGAATGATTGATTGATTGATTGATTGATTGAAAATTGTATTACCAGATGCAGAATGGGTACAATACAGTACGGCTCAATACACACAATTGTTAAGGGGATGCAGACCTACTTTCTATAGAACTTCATTCTTAGATGCTTCTATAGAAAGTAGGTAAAACAAATTAAAAGGTTTTCTTTGCCCTATAAGAAAAAAAGTTTTTTTCGCCCTATTTTTTTTTTTTTTTTTTTAGCCTAAACTTAACCAGTTGGAAACCAGGCGTACAGAAGCGCTGCTTCTCTCTCAGTCTGACTCCCCCGCTGTTGCAGACAGGAGTGTGTGTGTGTGTGTGTGTGTGTGTGTGTGTGTGTGTGTGTGTGTGTGTGTGTGTGTGTGTGTGTGTGTGTGTGTGTGTGTGTGTGTGTGTGTGTGTGTGTGTGTGTGTGTGTGTGTGTGTGTGTGTGTGTGTGTGTTTGTGGGTACGCCAGCGTCGGACAGTGTGAGAGTGAACGCTGCAGTCAGTGGGAAGGAAGTAGAAATTTAAAATAAAATTGCAAATAATCAATCAATCAATCTGCGATTTTTCTTTTGTTCTAAAATGACTCATGACCCATCAATTACATCATCCAACATTGTTTAAAGGACTAAGACATTCGCCTTGACAGAATCGCTTTATATTTAGTCATTTTGACGCTATCAACATATCCATTTGTTAAAGATTATTGTCCGCCATCTTGTTTTTGCTGACGGAGTGATCCTGGCGGAGTGATGTGATTCGGTTGTGGGCGGGTCCTGGGACCAGGACCGTAGAATGGTCCCTATACATACGTGTAAATGGACTGTTTCAGCCAATCAGAATCGAGAAATTTGCATGCCGTTGTATAATGTTAGTTAACATGGTTGAGGGGTGAGTCCTTCTCTCAGCCTGTGATGACAATAAACAGGTAGCGTGTTCACATATTAACAGGGGTACCTGTTCAACCTAGTCGTATCAAGGGTAAGGTGGGGAGGGGTGATTCCCCCCGGTTCCCTGGGGCTTCCCCCCCTCCTCTCAAACATGTTTTGTTTACAATATATTGTTTCACTATGTTTGTGGGGATACGGTGTAATCCCTCAGCTTCTGCTGGGGTTGTGCTCCTGCTTGGGAAAACGATTTTTTCCCAGGGAAAAGATTGTTTTGGTCGCTATCATGTGGACTTAGCAAGGCCTGTGGCCAGTACGTAATCGAGGACTTGTGTCTTCTCTCGTTATGAAAAATGGCGTTCCTCTTACTGTAGTGATAGTGTACTTTTGTCTTTTTTGTTGTGATGGAGGGTTGTGTGTGTCGTTAAGATCCTGGGTTAGGTGTTGGCCTACAGAAGTCACATGTGTAAGCTCTGGTACCGGGGCTCTTAAAGGGGCCCTCTCTGGGTCTGTGTTTTTCTTTGTAAAATACAGATGTCAGGTTTCGCACATGAGTCTATGTGAAGCTGTTAAACGCTTCAGGTAGCATGCTATGACTGGTGTCATGGCTCTACTTTGTCATTACATCGTATCAGGGGTGAGGGGTCATAAAGGGGTGAACTGGTAAAACCTTCCTCCCCTTTTTTTGATTGGTCAGGGGTTAAAACCCCCTGTCCTTCAGGCTTCCTGTCATGTTGCTGGATCAATGCGTTACAGGGTAGGGGGGGGGGGGCGAGGGAGTTTCCTGGTCCCACGCCATATTGGGCGGTGGACCACGGAAATTCCCCCGCCATAGAGTACGTCACTGGGCGCGTTTCTATTGGTAAGACTTCCGTGGGTTATTCAGACTCCATGTTATGGACCTCTGTTACAGGGAGTTTCAGAGCCTCCTCCTCAGGGAGTTTAGAGCCTCCTCCTCGGGGAGTTTCAGAGCCTCCTGTGAGTTCAGACCCTCCCTCCCAGTGAGGGAGCCTCCTCAGAGTTTCAGAGCCTCCTCCTCAGATTGTCAAGGTGAGTAGAACTTAAAAAGAAGTTCTGCTCTGTTGTATGTGTATTGAGCTTGGTGGGTGATGCAACGCAGTAGAGACGTTTGTTCTTCTGCTCTGCTCCCTACTGGTAGTTTGTGTATTGGGTCAGAGCCTCCTCCTCAGGGTGTTTCAGAGTCTTCTCCTCGGGGAGTTCAGAGCCTCCTCTGTGAGTTAGAGTCTCCCTCTCAGTGAGGGAGCCTCCTCAGAGTTTCAGAGCCTCCTCCTCGGAGAGTCCTAATCCAATTGTTACATAGCTCAATGTTGCAATATGTCTTTTCAATCTATTGCTCACGTGGGAAGTCTCTCTGGGGGTTCCCCGTCCTCTCCTTTATGGAGCAGGTTGACAGGGTATTGTTTAGGGAGTTCCCTAACTCCTCGCTGGTAATGGTCTGTTAAGTCATGGTTTTCCCCCCGTCATAGGGTACGGCGCTCCCTGTCCCCTCTTTTATGGAGCATGGTTGACGCGGTGTTGTTTTCCCTCAGCCACGTCGTATGGGACCCATGTCCGTATTTTTTACCAAATTCACTATAAATATATGGAACAAGATAGTAAAGAAATACAAGCTAGAAAAAGAAACCAAGATACTGAGATGGATAACGCACGACAACAAATTTAAACCAGGGAAAGAAGATCATGGGTTCAAAAGATGGGAGAGGGGGGGCATAACAGCAATATGTACAATAACAGAAGGAGGGGAGATCCAGACTCTACAAAAATTGAAAGAAAGATATGGACTAGAGAATAGCGACCACTTTAGATATTTACAGATTAGGGACTACTACAACAGGGAAATAAAACTAGACAAAGACAAAGATCAGAATGGGATAATTAAGATAATGGTAAAAGCATACGAAGGAAGGAAGGGGGGGGGGGGATATCAGCACTATATCGGGCAATAATGGACAGCAAGGACATCACAACCAAATATATAAAGGAAAAGTGGGAGAAAAAATTAGAAACGGAGATAACAGAAGAAGAATGGTATAACATATGTAAGATACAAGACACAACCACAGGGTCAAGGATATGGAGGGAGTTTGGGTGGAAAAACATAATTCGATTTTTATAACACCAGAAATACAGGGCAACTATACACCAACACAGAAACCATGCTGGAGAAAATGTGGACAGGAAATAGCAAACCACACACACATATTCTGGGGATGTCAGATAATAAAGAACTATTGGGAAGAGATAGGAGGGATAATAAATGAAATAGTAGGATATGAAATACCCCAGACAGGACAAGTATTGTATTTAGGGAACTTAACACAGGAAGGAATGCAGGGGAAAGATATATACTTGATTAAGATATTACTAGTAGCAGCCAAGAAAGCACTGACGAAAATGTGGTATAGAGTAGAAGCACCGACGAGGGAACAATGGACAGAGATAGTGGGTGGGATACAGGAAATGGAGAGAATCACATATAGGCTGAGGCTACAAGACGAGAAGTTTGAATCAAAATGGGAGAAGTGGGAAGAGTATAGGAAAAAAAGAAACGACATCACAGGAGAGTGAAAAGGAGACAAGAAGAAAAAACGAAACGAAAATAAACTATGAAGGTACCAAAGAACCCATGTCACTTTTTTTGTATTTTTTTTTTGTATTTTTTTGTATTTATTTATTGTTTATCTATTTTCTTTGTTTTTGTTTAGCTGTGTTTTTTCCTTTTCCCCTTTAGTGAATTTATTTTAGGTCAACTTGTCATTCGATTTCGATATAAATTGTTCTAATATCAGCTATATCTTTTAGTTCTATCGAATTCTATTGTACTGTCGTTTATAATTTTGACCGCCAATTGTATTATTGTATGTGGATGTTTTGTTTGTAAAGCAAAAAACTGGAAATAAAAATGTAAGTATAAAAAAAGAAAAAAACTGCTTCTTGTCGTTCTCCCAGGCGGCTTGGAGGAACGGTATTTGGTGTCTTGTTAGACTATCCATTGATGGGTTTTGGGTCTCGATGTGTACATATTGCTGGCCCTGGGTGCTTCTGATAGGGATCACGCATGGGCTTGCGCGCCTTGGTTGCTCATCATTGAAACAGCGTTTTTATGGGGCAACTGGGATGGAGTTTGTCTCGGTCTTGTAACATCTGGGGGATGTTAACACGGGGTCCCCATGTACATGTCAAAATACTTCCCAAAGGTCAGTGAATACCACAACCACTACACCAGAGGAAGCTCAACAAATCATGTTAAACCCAGATTCGGCTCAAACAAGGGACTAAACACGTTTCGCAATTATGCCACAACAATGTGGAATGCCCTACCCAAAGCTGTAAAGGAATGTGAATCCCTGCCCACATTCAAAACCGCTCTTAAAGAGCACCTACGGGAGGCTTCAATTCGAAACTGGCCACCGTAAATGCCCAAAACCCCCACCACCTCCTAATAGACAGTCTCCTCCCCACCGCATGTATATATTCCCTCCCCGCCGTATGTATATTTCTCTCCCACCCACCCACCCCCTCCTAATGTACAGTCCCCTCCCCATCATATGTATATACCCTGTCAGGATCTAGGGGTAACAGTACTGTATATTTGAATACCGTTTATGTCACAAATGTATCAGTACTAAATACCTATATGTCCCTATGCCATAAATGTCATGTATGTTGTGTATGTCATAAATGTTTATATGAAATGAAAATGGGGGACCCTGATGGAAACAAGACAAACGTCTTTCTCAGGTCTGCATCCCCTTAACAATTGTATGTATTAAGCCGTACTGTATTGTACCCATTCTGCAATCTGTTAAATAAAGTTTTCATTCATTCATTCATTCATTCATTCATAGATCAAAGCATAGGTAGAGGGGTCTCACGCCCTTGGGGTGGGCCACCGAGCGTGGTACGAAAGGGACCGTCTGAGTGGCGCCCTCTATAATGTTTTGGATCAACACGCGTACCTACCCCCCTCCTAGTGTTGGGGATGTCGGCGTGATTAGGGCACAGGACTGATTCTGGTCGCGCCGGTCCAGGTCAGTTAACCCGTTGTCCGTCGGGGACGCAGATCTGCTGTTCTGGTACCCTGAGGGACTTGTGCTTTTTTCGGGGGGAGAATGTGAGCGGCAATCGGAGCATCAACTACTAACAACAGAACAACAAGCAGCCATGCCTAAAAGTTGCTGTGTTGTGAATTGTTCGGTCAACAAAAAAGACAATCCGGAGATTCGTATCGTAACCTGCCGCTCACATTCTCACCACAAGACCCCCTCTAATGAAACATTCCAGGGCGGGTGTGCGTGGCGTCACAATCCGTGGGCAATCTGCGCATGTGCATGGGGAATAGGTGCTTAAAAATGGGCTTTTTCTCAGCCGATTTAGTTCTGATCGATTAGGAATGGGTTGCGCCGTGTTAAGGAAACTCAGGCGCATAAAAGTCTATTCGATCATGTCTCTAGCACCCCCACAGCCGTAGCTGCAACCACTTACATCACGGCTCTCATCCACATTCATTCATTTCCTCCCCCCACAATCTCCTCACAAGCTCCAAGTAACGCAGAAGTGCAGTGGTCTATGACCAGGAAGGAAATTGGCATAACGACTAAATTGAGGATGATGATGATGATGAGTTGCCTTGATCGTTGTTACAGTGTTGATATCCTTTGTTTTTCTCTGCATTAATCTAAAAAAAAAAAAAAAAAAAAAACATTTTTTTTTTTTTACCTTTATTTACCCAGGGTAGGTTCGCTGAGCACAGATGCTCTTTTTCAGGAACGCCCTGCTTCACATTCACACAGTTCCATTCACACCTGGGAGCTGCCCAGTACAACCACAGTTGACACCATTGGCCACTGAGCAACTCCACTGGAGCAGTTGATTCAAGCCATGTCACATAGTTCAAGTTTGAAATGATTCTTTCTGTTTTGCTCCTGAGAGTGTACTAGATACTGTACTGTACTGGTAATATTATTTATTTGTGTTAACTTCTGAATAAAACAACTTATTAAACACAAGTACATCTTATTGAACATTATTTTGATATTTCATTACCAATTATCATAGCAAAACAGCTTTTTCAAACAGTCTGTAATGCATTTTGGAAACGGGAGATGGGCTCATGGTGTAATGGGCCACCTGGCCTGAGAAACATAAGGAGGAAAGAAAAAGTAAGGACTTACTTCTGGTCATTATTTGGGTAGAACACACATATTTTGAATGCCTTCGGCAGGTTTATCTTTTTTTTTTAGCCATTTTAATCTAGATAAATCTAGATTAAATTCAGGATTGCAGATAGATTAATCTAGATTAAAAAAATTAATCTATGCCCACCTCTAATATATATATATATGCCTTCATGCATTGAAAATCTGTCTTTTTTTCTTCCTCAAATGACTGACCACTATAGAAAAGAAAGAGCATGTAATGTTGATAAGGGTTATGCATTCTGTTCCTTTGGTTTAAAAAGAACATAATACAATTCTATGATGTACAGTATATAAGCTTTTCAATAAACACCTGAATGTACAATATTCGAGATGTACCGTTTTATACTTGTTCCTACACAGGATAAATGGATAAGCTTCATAGAGAGAGAGAGGGGGGGGGATCTGTGTCCTGCATGTGCCCTCTTCAAGCCACATCCCAGAGAAGGATCCGCACTCAAGGGTAAAGGATAATCTCCAACTGGGTGATGCTCTCCTAGCCATGACCACCAAAGCCTCAGCTGTAGCACACATCTGTCTGAATACATTACAGCAAATAATAATGAAAACAGATAGGGCCTATAGGAGTATCTGAGAAACATTCATGTGACTGTTGATACCACGTTCACATTGGTCTGTGTGGAAAAGCAAGACTTTCCTTTTTTTTTGATCACATTTTTTTATTGAAAAGCAAGACTTTTCATAAATAAATCCCTGATGGGGGAAATTAAGAAGGAGTAGAACATAAGACAGGAACGGTGTCTCTTTGTTTGAATGGCCGACTGTCATGGAACCCAATAATTTTTAATTAAGCGAATGGTTTTATAAAATACAATTAATGAATAACATAATCAATTGTTGCCGCTTTGCTAATCTGCACCTCTCTTTATTTATTTTTGGTCCATTACCACACGTGTTCGAGGAGTGGAACAATTAACGTTTGATTGCTTTTTAGAACAAGTCCATACTGTATCTCTGAGGGAAGCTTCATGTCAAAACCTGTGGAAGTGATTTCATTTCACTCAGTTAATCAATCTGTCACGCTCTTCACTTATTTATTTAGTAAAGCACAAACACCGTCCTCCACCAAGGCTTTCTCTCTTTATGGAGAACAGTAATGAAAATAAATAATGAACCAAACAATCCTCAAAGACATCGAAGCACGCACATGGTTTTGGGTTCGGGAATTCATTTTCACGGTAATGTCTGCGACTTTTATTTTAATATATAACACATATGCACTCCTCATCGGGATCCCTAGTAAAAGCATTCAAAAACTGCAATCCATCCAGAATAGCGCTGCTAGGACCCTGATGAGGGTGCACAAACATGACCACATCACCCTCATCCTCAGATCACTACACTGGCTCCCCGTGGAACACAGGATCGAGTACAAGGTCTCCCTCCTCACTCACCAGTGTGTACACGGTGGTGCCCCTGCCTACCTCAAGGAACTCCTCACCCCCCAGTCCTCCTCACGCTCCCTCCGCTCCGGCACAGCCTACCGCCTCAAAGCCCCCAGGACTAAGCTGCACACCATGGGCGATCGAGCCTTCTGCTCGGCCGCACCCAGACTGTGGAATGCTCTCCCCAACCACCTGAGAGCACCACAAACTGTTGACACTTTTAAACGTGGACTCAAGACCTACCTTTTTAGAAAGGCCTTTTTTAGTTTTTATGTCTTATCATATGACTGCTATGTGTTCTTCTTCTTTTTTATATACTGTATCTATTTTTATTTTATTCTTTTAACTCTGTAGCACTCTGAGATTATCAGGAATGTAGGGTGCGTTACAAATGAAATGTATTATTATTATTATTATTATTATTATTATTATTATTATTATTATTATTATTATTATTATTATTATTATTATTATTATTATTATTATTATTATTATTATTATTATTATTATATATCTTTTTTTAATTAACACTTTTTATATTATAATCAAGTGAAGTTCACTTTGTCGTGGCCCACTGTGAAACGGACGTCGTCGCTAATGTGTCGGCGGGGATAAGCAGAGTCAACCCCCGCACACTCTCCTGGGACAAGGGCTAATTACGTGTTCGGAATCTGCAGAGTGGCTCCATAGGCCTTTATGCCTCTGTCACTTCTCATCTAGTCAATTGGATTGGATGTATCCCATGAACAACCTACCGCCTAAGCCCCCCCCCCCCCCCCCCCCGACCATATCCTGTAAAAAACAGGTCAGTATGAGTTCACAGGATGTGGAATGACTCTAATTATTGGGCTTTCTATGGGTGCAGAATACGTAATGGCTGCCAGCGCTTTGACCCCACAACCCTGGTACAAGCAGAGGGACTGCTCTTTTCACAGGCGAACCACAGTCCCTGTTTGTGTTTCATCTCGGAGATCCCAGGCTCGGGCCCCCCCTTCTAAGCAGATCGGGGGTTTTATTCATCCCAAAATCTTTGAGATTAGGATTGTTGGATCAACTTCAAGAGGGAGAGGAGATCTGTTGAGATCGTGTGTAAAAGCTTAATCTTGTTACGGCTCTATCTACTAAAGGAGGAACTGTTGCTTCGAGAGCTCCGTCTTGTTCAGTGGCTTCGTTTTTGATAGCAATCATCAGCCCTTAATACAAATTTAAAAAAAGTTCAAAGCCGTAATTGTTTCAAGTTTTCTATTGTAATTCTTCAATTGAAAGGGAGAGAACATTTAGAGAAATTGTGTTTGGCATTTTAGACCCCACTTCAGCAGCCGCACTCATTAGCAGAGTGTAAGCTGGGCAGAAGGAGAAGTATTAAATTTTGGAATAAACTTTTGTTGTATTTGTGTAGCGATTTTATTCCTTCCTAATACATTTTTTCTTAAATAAAAATACACTTCTGACCTGTGGAAAACAAGCCCATTGACAATCCCCAAGCTCAAGAGATGCAGTTGAATGCATGCTTGGTTTGTTGTATTCGGGCGTAGGCCCTCCCAATTCCCTTGTCTGTGTGTGTGTGTCTGTCTGCTGTCTAGGGGGCAGTGGATCGGAACCCCCCATACATGTAGTACACAGTTAGGAGGTCATTCTTCTGCAGCTCCACATAGCTGTCAGTGAGCCCGGCCTGCCAGATTTATCATACTCTCTGAATTTAGTATTTCAGTCTTGTGAGGGCAAAAGTTGATGCTGACGTTCTGAGTGACAAGCTGCTTTACCATACGGAAATTCCAACCGGGCCGCTCCATATTCATGAGCTGATTTAAATTCTGGCACTGTACATCGGTTCCTTCAACATATCGAAGAGGACAGTGAGCGTATCCTATTCAAATCTCACAGAGCTGTCTTCGCGGAACATTGGACGCTGTATTAACAAGAGCAGAGTACATTGAGATGCACGCGTGTTCGTTTGTTGAAGTTTCACGGGTCATTCCTGCATCATTAGCAAATACATGTTTGACGTTGAACAAAGGCAGACGTCTCCTCGGTCATACAAGGAGGTTGCCAGTCCTGCCTAAACCAAGTAACTGTACAGAGCTGCTTCTAGTATGCAGAGCTTTGATACAGGATGCATTCTGGGAGAATCTCTTCTTATGATGCCCTTAAGTCTGCAAGTTGGAAACGACATCTCATGGCCATGCCTACATGAGATCTGTGGAAGGAAAATACAATGAAATGTTTGACATTCATACGATTGCTGCATTATATGTCAGAAGAAACACATTTGGATATTGCATGCAATTAAAAAAAGGCAGGCTCATGCACCAGTCTTAACAGTTTGAGTGCCAACCATTAACATTGGAAACCCTGTTGAATGCCAACACCCACTTCAATGATAGCGTTGTGAACGCATAATCTCTCTCTTAAATTATGGCTATGTGTCTAATCTGCTTATCGCTTATCAATGACTTGTTTGCAGTCAACATTGTCGAAACGGATTGTTTTTTTATCGCTTCATTTTCGTTTTATAGCATTTTGAAAAGCCCTCGTTTTCAAGGAAAATATATAGATTCTGTGATAAACGGCATTTACTGGAATATTCTAGCATACACAAAAACGTTGTCATTTTTTGGCCTATTTATGAATCGTTTTCAAATAAACGCTAGATTATCGATAGTATATGTGTACTTATGCACGCTATAGAAGCGGGCTGAAACATATATTCTCTCATTTCCTGATCAGCGCGCACACACTCACAGCCACACACACATATGGGACACGTTGATATATAGGTCAAAACAGATCCGATTACCCCAAGACTGGTCAAATAAATTCCTTACCTGAGATTAGATGTTATCCAAAAAGATTATTCCAATTCCTGATCGCCATTCCAAATATCGATCACGCTTATTGATTACAGCGTTGGTACTGTAAATACATAATCCACACTGTTCTGATGGCCGGCGATCACTTGGTCTCTTCAGTTGGCTTGACGGAAAAGTTAAATGAGCAAACTGGCCACTCCCCCTGCATCAGTCTAAAGTAATGGGGTGCAGTTACACAGGGAGAGACGATAGGGGGCGGTATCTTCCCAATTGAGCTCAGAGAGACTCTGCAGCACTAACCCGAGGCTCGATTGATGAAATATGAAATTTATCGGCAATAAAAAGAAATACGACAAACAAACGCTATATAGCGTCGGGGCACTCAAAGGTCGGCATAAACTAACGACAAAAAATTTCCGTGGCACTCAATGTGTTAATGTTGAGTGCTGCCTTACAAAGCAGTGGTTGTATGCTGTTATTATTTATTTATTATTGAATCAAGTCACCCATAAATTCTCTGACAGGAAATCGAGACATAAGGGAACACCGCATATGTACAGTACATGGTTTAACATGAGCTTCCACATTTGTGACATTTGGCCTGTAAATGTTTACCACAACATTTGTTCAGCATATTGTATTCTGTCCCCCTACGGCCATAGGAGCGATAATCAGAGCATATAACCCTGTTGTGTGTATGTTTTATTGACTAGCCTCGGGGTCTTCACTCGAGTAATATACTCTCCACAGTTTACAACACTAATCTCATCCTCTTCCCCAACTGGTCAAGTAAAAACATACACAAGGCAACACGAGAAGCAAGTTGAAAATGCAATCATTGAGAGACGTACATGAGTCACTTCCCCAGACCAAATGTGATGTATGTGCTGCCACCAGGGACATGCACAGGACCTTAGAGGGGCATGTGCTCAAAGGCTGAAAAGGGCACTATACCCGTGTGTGTTATAACCGAGTGCGCGAAGTGCGCAAGCCCGATTTTTGGGGGCCCTTTTGGGGTGGGGGGGGGGGGCCCTTTGTATGCTTTTTGGGGGCTTTTGGTGATCAAATATTGAATATTGAACTATAATAATCAGTGCAGGAGCTCACTTATCCTTGAAAGACACTTTTATCACTGACTTAAAAGCCCCATACATCTCCATAAATGTTCAGGGGGGAGGGAATAAGTGCTTACCCTACAGACCCCAAGAAGTGCTGTATATTCTGTATTGTTTAATATAAATGCATTTTTTAATCCAATCCTGATTTGTATTTGAAAACCCATCGGACTTGACTTCTTCGTGTCCCTCAGTGAGTGTAATACCAGCATTCAACTGTATGCTCCACAGCGTCATCATCATCATCATCACCACCCATGCTATGCATAAAATATAGGTACGCGAAGAGGCACGCTGAGGAGGCCATGCAAACTGCAATGGAATATGGGGCATCTCTCTCTCTTTACCTAATATTTTGATTCTATCCTGACATTTTTCAGTTGGAAGGGCAGTCTGTATGCGTATGCTGTATTAAGTTTCAAGTTCAAGTTTCTTTAATAGTTGTCATACAGAAGTACAGAATACTTTCATACAAAATGCTTCTTACTGTTACGCTCCAGAGACTGTGCTAGGCAAGATAGTATCAAATAACATAGTATAGCATGTAATTTAGAAGAAGAAAATGAGGTCACAGTGTTCGGTATAGACATATGTACAATGTTCTGAGTTACCATATAATATACAATACTATGCAGTGTACTAATGTACAGTACTATATAGTGCAAAGCAGAAATGGGATGAGGTACAATTTAGGTACAATTTACAGTAAGGTGTACGAGTTGTAGTGCAATCCTTCATCAATAAATATAAAGTGTGGGGAGTGGGTGCTACAGTGTGTTTGTTTAAAGTGGGTGTGTGCTATAAAGTGTGTGGAGTGGGTGCTACAGTGTGTTTGTTTAAAGTGAGTGTGTGCTATGTGCGTTTGGTGGTTGTTGTTGTGTAGTGTTCATTGTTCGTTTAGCAGCCTGATGGCCTGGGGATAGAAGCTTCTTCTGAGTCTTTCTGTGCTCGCCTTGAGACTCCGGTATCGCTTGCCTGACCGCAGCAGTTCAAAGAGGCAGTTGTTCGGGTGACTGGAGTCTTTAATGATTCTCTTAGCCTTGCCCTTGCAACGCTTGTTGTAAATGTTCTGGAGGGTGGGGAGCCCCCCTCCAATTGTGCGTTCGGCTGAACGTGTCACTCTTTGTAGTCTGCTTCGGTCTTGTGCAGTGCTTGTGCAGTGCTATTCCCAAACCAGGATATTAAATATATATATATTTTTTGGCACTTTTTTTACGAGGCTCAAAAGGGCAGGTGCTTGTTAAAGTTAGAGGTTCTATGTAGGATTGCTAGTAACTGTCTAACTGCTTATATAACTGTTTCCAATAGAGGGCGCTCTAGGCGGAGCCACTCATGATACCACCAGGTGGCGAGTATAAAAAGAGATGTCTCCTCCCCCTCTATCTCTTCTTCCCCACCTACCTCTCACGGAGAGGAGGACTCATGTGCTGCTGTTTAACCATGTGAATGAAATAAACCACGCCAAAGGCTAAAGATGGAAACCATGCCTCTTGACCACATTATTGTCGCCCCATAGCCAGATTCTGTCAACAGTGCTCAAGCACCCCTTGGGCTCTATGTGTGCACGTGCCTGGCTGCCACCAGTCTTGCGTTATATGGATGCGCGCCTGAGCACTGTATAAACTTTGAAATGATATTCCTTGAGACAATGGGGGTTTATTGAGGACACACTGTAAGTTCTCTCTACTCCATTAGCACAGCTCATTAAAAAAGAGAGGCCAGGTTTTTAGTTTGGAATAAATGTTAATGCCTTCCTCCTGGAACTAATGCAGAGGGAAATGTACAAGGGTGCAAAGTTCTGGCAACACCATACTTTGTGCTACTACTTGGTTCCAATTGATAGCACTGGGGTTTCAACACTTTTATATGATTTCCTTGAATCTGTGGAACATGTTTATTTTTTATATTTGTTTTATATACATCTCATTTTAATTATACATTTTCCAATACCTGTTTTTTCCCTTGTGTTGAACAGGCTGTAGCTGCAACAGCATCCCCGTTTAACGGCGCATATCTGGGCCTCTGAGTGTATGATCGTTGTATGATATGATATGATCATGTCATACAATTTCCCTGTGCACTTACGCGTTTGCTCATATTTTCTCAAACTTGCCACATGCACTCACACACCCACCAAGCACAGCTATTCGATTGTTTTAATATTATATACAGTATGGTAAGGGTAAGAAAGGTTGAAAAGAAAAACTCACCCCAACTCACCCAAAAATCCACATTTGTAGGCCCATCTGTAATTAAAACACCCACTTCTGCAATCATCGTCTTCTGAGGAATTTTCATCAAATGCGTTACCATGGGAACGGCCATCTAATTCTCAGCAGCGGCTTTATTAAACAAAAGTAGAACACGAGAAGAAGAACCCTTATTAAGAAGAACGCGTAAGTAAGCGTCTTAGCGTGCATTTTTTAAAGGTTAGGGTGAGTTTTCCTTTTTGCGTTTCTTACCAGACTATTTACAATACCAAAACAATGAAATAGCTGTGCTTGTTGTGCGAGTGCATGTTGTGAGTTTGAGAAAATAGGAGCAAACACGTAAGTGCATAGGGAATGTGCATGCAAGCTGGGACACTGTTGCGGCTAAGTTGATTGCTTGTGTCCTTTGTGTGAAATCACAAAGGGCAATACTTCTGAACAGCTTGTTAAAGCGTGTTAATCTTAAGACTTTTAACCCTGGCTAAATGGCAAGGAGCACCAATGGATTTTTCCCCCAGCGCCTAAATGACATTTCTGACTTCCAAATCTAGACTAAGCTAAACCCATTTTCCATATATTGTGACGCACAGTGAAAATGCCTATCTTTTAAAGCGTGGCACATTGACTACAGGGATGGGGATAATCGCTGGCGCTGAATGAGTTAATCAAAGTGTTGTTCTCTTAGTAGATGAACATCAACTACTAACGAACAAAATAGTTGCAATAATAATATTAAGATAACCACGGACATTCATAATATTGATGCAACATCATTCCATTTCCTTGAGTCCTCCTAATCCACCCCACAATCCGCCCCCTATTTTGATTGGTCACACACATGCAGCTAATGTTATCTGCCTTTTCTTGATTAGCAGCTTTTAGACGCTCAATACGGGAGTCATATTGTATGTATCCCTTTTTTTAGATAAGATTAGATTAAATGTAATTGCCATTGCACAGTACAAGTACAGTACAACGAAATTAAGTTGGCATCTAACCAGAGTACTGTAGCAGTAAAGTGCATATCAGTATACAGTGTGACATGTGAAATGTGGAGTATATGATGCAGTTATGGAGTAAATATGCTAAGCTAATGTATGTACAGGTCCATGGTTATGAGACTGGCTTTAACCCTGAGATGCATAACAGGTAAAAAAAAATGACCGTTGTTTGCTATTGCAATTTGCAACCAATCCAGTAAATAATTAATTTAAACAAGAAACAGAACATTTTAAATGTCTGATGTTCACAAATCATGTTTACATGTTTGCTTTTTTGGACATATCTTTGTAGTATGGCGTAAAAGATTACCAGCATACATTCTCTATTCTCACAGTGACCTGGCTGACTATATATTTGATAGAAATGCATATTATTATAAAGAAAACGTGTTGTTGTTTTTTATTATATTGTACAGGTGTGAATGTAACTCATCTGGTCTGATCCGAAAGGAGAAATCCTATTGAATAGCCAGACAACCGCAAGCTAATCCTATGCAGAGTTTGGGGAATTAATTCCTCCGAAAATAATTGTATGAAGGTCATTTGGGATGTGTGCTCAATTCCTCCAAGCTTTCCCAATTTACAAAGTGATTATCTAATTTCCTACAAGGGATGAATCGCACAAAGCTGTAATATGTGGCATATCACCCCAACAGCTTCTGCATAATACATTATTCCTTTTGGCCAGTTAGATGCTGTCTCCCATCAAGCTAATTGCAGAGACAACACTGGGACAAACAGGTTAAAGCTTGTGGGATGGCTGGACTAAATCATTCTCTTCAACATATGTGTGTGCGCCTGCATAATATCCTTCCCAGAGACCATTTACAATCTGACAAGCCATAATGAATGTCAGTAGACGTATTGCCCTGAAAGATAAACTTTAATCAGTCTCTTTTGCTTCTTCTCTGTTTGAGCATGCCTCTGCATATTCCGCATTGTATGCACCGCCAGTGAAGGCAAATAGCAAATGGGAAGTCATTTAAGATTTTTCATTTAAATGTGAAGGCCTCTGCTAATATAATCACCTATGAGATTGTCAGCAGTGACCCTCCAATCAATCTCTGTTTGATTAATTTCACTACAGAGTGTTGTTCCATTAACTGACGCATGCACCCTGGACTTTTAAACTGTCTGGGAACAGTTTTTTGAGCAGATGTCAAGATGTGTTCATAGTCTACAGTTTATGTGGCGTCTGTATAATGTAACCGTTGTCCAAGTTTAGGCTCAAACCCTTGCGTCTTCAAAATAGACAGTTCGCCTGGGGCGGAAAACAAATGGGGGGGGGGGGGCGCATATCATTGTAAACGAACAAACTATATAATTTTAAATAATATAACAATATGCATTGTGCATACATGATAAGGCCAATGCATTTTTGTGAAGTGTTGGTCTTCAAGCTTGTTAAGTGTGCCTGCTGTTTGGGGTGATAAATTATAAACATGTTAGTGTGCTTCTTATTGGAGTGTCGACTTCTATCGCTTGGCAATTTATTGATGAAATTGTTTACTGAAACCCTGTAAGTGCGCCTGTTGCTGGTGTGCCAACTTCTCTGTTGCTCGGCCTATAGTTATTGATTGCTTTAACCAACTATACTGTATGTGGTTTGTTATCTCCACTTATGTTGTGCTTTTCACCAGAGAGAGCGAGGGGGAGAGAGAAAGAGAGAGAGAGAGAGAGAGAGAGAGAGAGAGAGAGAGAGAGAGAGAGAGAGAGAGAGAGAGAGAGAGAGAGAGGACTGATTACGAGGTAATGTGCCAGACAGCAAAATAAAAAAAGGTTTCTTCATTGTGGACTTTGGTGTCACCTTCAGGAGTTTTTCTTGACAAATTGTTCTGTTTATTGTCGCAGTGACATTTCCACCCCTGGTTCTACCACATACTGTATGAGTCTGTATGACAGCTGGTGGACCTCAGCATGTAGATTCAATTGGTTTAGATTATAAATTAATAAACGTGATGAAGCACGTAAGGTAATAAGATAAGATAATTTTTTTTACCTATACTTTTCTCCTCTTTTGTCTGTGATTTTTCTCCCATCCCAATTTCCTCTTGTGCCAATTCTCCCTCCCCTGTCCTGATTGTTGCTCGCATGTGCCCCCCACTGGCCGGTCGTAGGAGGGATAGAAGCCCATCGCATGTCCCCTCCGATATATGTGGAGGCAGCCAGTCACTTCTTTTCACCTGCCAGCGTGGACTATCATTGGCGAGGTGTAACGTGTGCCCCCGCCATTTCCTGTTTTTGCTGTGCAGGCGCCCTGACCAACCTGTAGGAGTCGCTGTTTACAACAACCAGATTACCACCCATCGACTCCCCTCCCGCTGACTCTGCCAATTGAGTCAGTATGACGGCCGCCCCAAGCCGGAGGCACCGCTGACAGCCGGATTCGAGACCGGTGTCTCTTGCGTTGGTGATGAGCACAATGTCCGCTGCGCCACCCAGCCGCCCTCAGATAAGATCATTTGTTATTGTCTGTTGATACAGAAAATGTTTTGTGTCAGAAGTTCAGAACACACAACAGACAGACCCTTCCTTCCCTCCCAACCTTATGCATTTGATGTGGCACAGTCCAAGGTTATTTTGTATTGCACAGCTCTTTTATAGTGCACCATCCTGTATAGGCTGTGACCACATACATACTTGTAGGCTTATTGAATGTGACATAAATTAATTTTTGAATCTTTTCAGTTTCCACTTGGGGGATCTGAAGTGCCTTTGTGAGCGTATCAGCTCGTATTCTGTGTGTAATACATGTGAGGGATCTTCTAGGATTTTATGGGCCATTCTCAGCACATTTGTAGTGTAACTTTCCAGAAATGGTTGATGGATTTGCAGATTATCTTTAAGGCGATTTTAAGGTGGCTCACCACTCTGGATTTTGCCTGGACCTCTGTTATACCAGACGATGATGCAATACTGGAGAACAGTATGGGTGGTAGAACAGTAGATGATGCAGTACTGGAGAACACTCTGGATGGTAGAAGAACAGTAGATGATGCAGTACTGGAGAACACTCTGGATGGTAGAACAGTAGATGATGCAGTACTGGAGAACACTCTGGATGGTAGAACAGTAGATGATGCAGTACTGGAGAACACTCTGGATGGTAGAACAGTAGATGATGCAGTACTGGAGAACACTCTGGATGGTAGAACAGTAGATGATGCAGTACTGGAGAACACTCTGGATGGTAGAACAGTAGATGATGCAGTACTGGAGAACACTCTGGATGGTAGAACAGTAGATGATGCAGTACTGGAGAACACTCTGGATGGTAGAACAATAGATTATGTAGTACTGGAGAACACTCTGGCTGGTAGAACAGTAGATGATGCAGTACTGGAGAACACTCTGGATGGTAGAACAGTAGATGATGCAGTACTGGAGAACACTCTGGATGGTAGAACAGTAAAACAGGTTGAGGATGCTGCAGCTGGCACCGTAGGACCTGAGCCTGCGTGGAAAGCTCATACGCTGTTGCACTTTAATGCAAACAGAATCGATGTGTGTTCCAGCTCAGAGTATGGTCGACATGGACTCCCAAGTATTTATAGGAGTCCACCTGTTTGATGGGCTGATTGTGAATAAGGACTGGGCTATAATCCACCACAGACCTGGGATCAAATATGACTTCCTGTGTTTTTGAAACATTGAGAACAAGTGAGTTACTATCACACCACTGTACCAGCCTGTTTAAACTGTCCACGTAAGTGGCACTGTCATCGTCCTGTAGGGCCAGTAGTACTGTGTCATCTGAGAACTTGATCATGTAACTTGTATGTGAATCACTATGGACATATTTTTATGATTTGGAGGACATAAGAAATACTTAATGAAACATTTATCCTCTAAACATAATGAAATGTTCAAAATGTGCCATACAAAAGGGATAGTTATGTCTGCAGAACCCCACATTATTATGTCAATGTGATAATAAATAAAAGCCCAATTAAATGTCACAATGAAAATGTAACCTTAGTATATCCAGGCTGACTCAATTATTTTATAATCATTGCAAACCACATAATGCAAGTATGAAGGCGAGATAGTTAAAGTACATTAAACAGTACACACACACACACACACACACACACTGAATATAAACACTATTGTATCTATTGCTGTGTGGAGGACACAAGCCAATATCCATCTGCGACGGTGAAGATTATTTAAAATTGATTCTACACAACTCCTTTTCTCAATTCTTTAAACTCAGTTTGTTTGTCTTTTTAATAATGCAAAATTTAATAATGAATCCAATTTGCCTCTCTTCCGCATAACCCCTCAACCCCCACCTCCCCCCCTGGATTATCCCAGGATGCAGAACACCATTCTGGCATCTGAACGTCTTCAATACAAGATTAACAATTGACAAAGGGTTGTGGGTTGCAGGGTGATTATTGGCTGCGGGGGGAGATTAAGGCAGAGCAGCAACACAGCTGACAGTTTGGTTATCTCTTTTGGACTAAATGAAAATCATGGCCTGAATCCATCAAAGGAGATTAGGAAAATGTGAGCCCATTACTGATGCCCTCTTGCAATTTTTCTGTTATGTGTGTGTGAGTGTGTGTATCTGTTGTCCTCTTGCAGGCATTGATTGGCAGCCAAATCTGTTGATTGACCTGCGTTACGCACTGAAGTAATATTCTTTTTTAATAAAGTTAACCTCTGTCTGCATTATGCTAATGTTGTGTATAGACTTCAGAGTTGTTTTACTTTTGTACATTGCAACTAAGTTGGCCACAACCAAATGTATAGAATAAACCACAGTAGTCTCCAGATGGAAACGCACACCTTGATGTCACTGCCTCAGACCTACTGTAGTGATTTTCAATCGCAAAATGCTTCAAGGACAGCACTCACCCCAGTCCTTAACCAGCTATACATATGCTAATTACGACAGGACATCTGTTTCAATTGCAAATGACTGGTGTTTTGTTGGTACAAACAACACAGTAGTAGAACACATGGCACCGTTCATGTTTATACACTAAAATATACATTTGGAACAGGAGACTATTGTAACTTTAACTTCCAATAAATAATGGTTGGAGGAATGTAGCTAAATGTATACAGCCAACAAAAAATATATAAAGAGATGCATATACATTTGGGATTCACTATAATAATAATAAATAATAGATTAAATTAGTGCCTTTCTCAAACTCGAGGTCATTGCACATGAAATTCATATATATATATATATCAACAGGAGGGATAGTGCTGTGCTGGAGGAAGGAGAGGCTGAAGACATTCTGAGTCTGCTTTTGAAAATGCTGTGGTCGTATCATAGCAACGGATGGCAGGGGAGACGGTTACTATGGCGTTTTGCATTGCTAGGGGGGAGCGGGGGGGGGCTGCTATTTAAAGTTGTTAGCTTAAAGAGTTGGCAAATCTAACTAAAGCCGTGTGCTAGCAGGATGGTAGACTGGCCCCCTTAGTCATTACCATCCAAGAGGGTAACTCGTTGAATTTCACCCACCAATTGACAAAATCACAGCTGACGTTGAAACTGTCAAGGGCGCATTTCCCTCCACCAGAGGGGAGGTCTGTAGGGAGAAGTGAGCAAGTGCATGTGTCAAGCAAAACGACAGTGTTTCATGAATTTTCTTGGCCGCTCAAATCTTTCAGGAATCGTCCCCACCCCCCCATCAGTTTTACAAAGAGACAGGATTTTATGTGTTATATGTAAAATCTGAGGGATTGCCTTGGACAGTATGAAAACGGAGGCACCCCTGTTGTC
Organism: Notolepis coatsorum; assembly: GCF_963971535.1. Classification (NCBI taxonomy): domain Eukaryota; kingdom Metazoa; phylum Chordata; class Actinopteri; order Aulopiformes; family Paralepididae; genus Notolepis; species Notolepis coatsorum. Next base: position 54,232,419 of record NC_140180.1, on the reverse strand, counting down.
AAAACCAATTTTGTACATCACAGAAGGGTGCCACGCATTATCATAATACAAGCCAGTGACTAAGAATTCACAATCATATTCAGAGGGGGGCGGGACTACACTTCCCAAGGTCACCATTCAAATGTATAATATGATTAGATACAACATTGACAAAGGAAGGTGAAGGTATATTGAACAACAACAAATAAATGTATCATTAAAACGCAAACATTTGTCTCCGACTCGACTGACACCACATTGGCACGGTAAGAGTTATGAGGGAAGCAATTAGCGATGTGTCAGTTGCGAACTAAACGGCTCTTAGAGTCGGCTCTTTGAAGTGAACGACGGGAGCTGGCTCCTGATTGGGATTTTTTTTTTGCACTCTGCTCCATTTTTTGTATGTTGAGTATGTAAATAAAGTAGGGATGCTCGATATTGGCTTTTTTACCGATACCGATATTCCGATATTGTCCAACTCTTAATTTCCGATACCGATATCAACCGATATCAACCGATACCGATATATGCAGGGTTTCCCCGTCCAAAAAACAGAATAATTTCAGGTAACTAATCATTTCACTGGATATATATATAACAAATATTGTTATTGTTTTTCTTTGTTTTTAAACCGATACCGATATTTTCCGATATCACATTTTACTGCCGATATCGGCCGATAATATCGGTCGGCCGATAATATCGGACATCCCTAAAATAAAGCCATAGAAATAATAAACATTTGATATAATGTATGTTTTTTTACATTAGTAATTCATTTTACACATAATGTTTTATTATTTTTGGTAATACATTTATTTAAGCAACAAAAAAAAGAGGAGCCGCTTTTGAGCCGAAAGAGCCGGCTCTTTTTAGTGAGCCGAGCCAAAGCAACTGGCTCTCTAAAAAGAGCCGGAAATTTCTATTACTAGTTCAAGTTTCTTTAATAGTTGTCATACAGAAGTACAGAATACTTTTGTACAAAATGCTTCTTACTGTTGCGCTCCAGAGACTGTGCATGACAAGATAAGTATGAAATAAAAACATAGTAAAAATTAGAAGTAAAAAAAGAGGTCACAGTGTTCAGTTTAGACATATGTACAATGTTCGTAGACGTAGTTACCATACAATATACAATACTGTGCAGTGTACTAATATACAATACTATATAGTGCAAGGCATAAATGGACGAGGTGCAGTTTAGGTACAATTCACAGTAGGTGTACGAGTTGTAGTGCAAATCCTTTATCAATAAATATAAAGTGTAAGTGTGTTTGTGTGATCTAAAGTGTGGAGAGTGGGTGCTGCAGTGTGTTGTTTGTTTGAGTGAGTGTGTGCGTGTGGGTGTGTGTGCTGTGTGCATTTGATGGTTGTTGCATAGTGATTATTGTTCGTTTAGCGATTATTGTTCGTTTAGCAGCCTGATGGCCTGGGGATAGAAGCTCCTTCTGAGTCTTTCTGTGCTCGCCTTAAGACTCCGGTATCGCTTGCCTGACGGCAGCAGTTCAAAGAGGCAGTTGTTCGGGTGGCTCGAGTCCTTAATAATTCTCTTAGCCTTCCCCTTGCACCGCTTGTTGTAAATGTTCTGGAGGGTGGGAAGCCCCCCTCTAATTGTGCGTTCGGCTGAACGTGTCACTCTTTGTAGTCTGCTACGGTCTTGTGCAGTGCTATTCCCAAACCAGGAGGTGATGTTGCCGGTCAGGATGCTCTCTATTGTACATGAGTAGAAGTTCCTAAGGATCTTCTGACTGACTTGGAACTTCCTTAGGCGCCTGAGGAAGTAGAGGCGTTGTCGTGCCTTCTTCACAACACTGTCAATGTGTGTGGTCCATGTCAAGTCCTCGGATATGTGGGCTCCGAGGTACTTGAAACTGTTCACTCTCTCAACCGGTGCCCCGTCGATGCTGAGGGGGCTGTAGTCCTTGACCCCCGACCTCCTGAAGTCCACAATCATCTCTTTTGTTTTGCTGACGTTCAGGGAGAGGCAGTTCTCCTGACACCACTGTGACAGGTTCTCTACCTCTTCCAGGTAGGCCCTTTCGTCGTTGGCAGAGATCAGGCCCACCACTACTGTGTCATCAGCAAATTTGATGATGGTGTTGTTGTTCCGCTGTGCTACGCAGTCATGTGTGTACAGGGAGTAGAGGAGGGGGCTCAGAACACAGCCCTGGGGGGCCCCTATGTTGAGCGTGATGGATGAGGAGGTGCAGTTGCCGGCTCTTACCACCTGGGGTCTGCCCGTCAGGAAGTCCAGGACCCACTGGCACAGGTCATAGTTCAAGCCCAGGTCCCTGAGCTTGGCTATGAGTTTGGAGGGGACTATGGTATTGAATGCTGAGCTGTAGTCGATGAACAGCATTCTCACATAGTTCCCCTGCCTCTTGTCCAGATGTGATGCTGCTGTGTGCAGCACATGGGCTATGGCGTCCTCCGTGGACCTGTTGGGGCGATATGCAAATTGCAGAGGAGCAATACATTACAGTTGGCTTTAGTTACCTGCATTAGTACAGCCTATTTTATTTAATCCATTGGCTTGTGGTGTTAATACATGTGTTAATGATGTAACCTTCATGTAACCTAGCTAATATTCCTAACATATCTTACTGTAAGTGCCGCTATAACTACCTACCATATAAGTGCCGTGTTGAACCAATTCGGGTTACGATTTAACTCTTGCTTGCGATCCACTCACATCTCAAATGGTAGACCGATCTACATCCCCATGAGGCCAGAAACAACATCCACCGGCTAAGTATCTCTGACAATGGTGAGTCCGAAATAATTGCGAGACGCATAATTTGGGCTCTAAGAAGCACTTATGCAGCCGCCTTGTAGCCTGCTGAGATTCTCTATCAACGTCCTTTAGGAATCTGCATGGTTCAACCTGGAACAGTGACACATCAACTCAGCTTTCAGAACAGACTAATTAACAACAGCGAAAGTCTTGCTCGTATAATTATCCTGATCGTTGGAGCATGGGTGTCTAATGATAAAACAGGGACGGACTGGGACAAAAAGATGGCCCTGGACTTTTTGAGCCGGACCGGCCCACAGCGACCAGCTTGGAAAGGCCTCCACTACCCCCCCCCCCCCCCCCCCCCCCTCAACGCACATACAAACACACCAGCCCTCAATACCACATCACAAAAATACCCCATATTAGCATTACCATGGCAACCTTAACTATTGATACATATGGCAAGATCACAAGCAGTGCACTGCCTAGGCTACAGACAGCCCAACAGCACAAAGTCCATTTATGTAGAAAATTCTGAAAAAAGTGTAGTCAAGTCCATAAGACAACACTCCACCTGCGTTCCACTATCAAACATCTCTGCCTTAACTAACCAGTGCTACTTATACTCATATTCCCTTAACTTATTTAATACATAGTATTATAGTATTGTTACCCCTTCCCCCATATATCTTTGCACTCCTTTATAAATAAATCCTCACAATGAGTTGAAAAAAGTGACATTGAAAATAAGTTCATAGCGTCCGTGCAGCCTTGTTTAATCACTGTGTCTATAATGTAGTCAGTAACACACACAGCTAGTCTACCACACACCAGCAACAGTTAGATTTATTCTGTCTCCATCTTTCCAAAGCACATTCATAATGACCAATTGCAATCCCCACAAGTCACTACTACACAAATAATCAATGTTAAACAGTAACAGTAGATCTAAATGGTAAATGGCGCATTTATATTACGCTTTACAATTTGTTCCTCACATTTTACCCATTCACTCACACATTCACACACCGATGGCAGAGGCAACCATGCAAGGTGCCAACCTGCTCAGTGGGAGCAATTAGGGGTTAAGTGGCTTGCTCAAGGACACTTCGACACGCTGCCCGGGAGGAGCGGGAATCGAACCGGGAACCTCTGGATTACCAGACGACTGTTCTACCTTCCGAGCCACTGTCGCCAATCTAGATCTAGAAATACTATTTTATTGTATTTACCATATGTAGTGTCGTGTACCCCGTCACCAACAATCCCCTATCCAGTCAGAAGAATGAAGGAAACGTATTTTCCGTCGAGAACGTCCTCCAGTGCATCTTGTCCTTAATTTAATTGACATTAACATTAACGGCACCACACATTGATTTGAGAGACGCCATTAAAAGTTTGGTTTGCAAATGCCCCCGGCAACTATGGGAACATAAAGGGCTCCGATTGCCAGGAAGTCGATGTAGCTTACATTGGTGTAACTTGTGCGCCCCTACTGGTGGAGTGCCGTTATTGCACGCACACCCCGGTGACAAGACTGCTTTCCGCCTGTCCCGCGCGACAGAAAAGGCTGCACTTTACTTTACAACTACGTACAGACAGCTCTGCGTAGGAGTGTGTCGCTCTTCCTTGCGTGGCTGAAGAGGAGGGAGAGACAGAGAGAGGGGAGGCGGGAGGCACAGGACACGCACACAAATGGAGAGAGAGGAGTAGAAATAGAGAATCAGATACAGACGGAGATAGGGAGAGAGAGGTTTCAGAAAGAGACACACTCCTATCCCCTTTCCACTGAGGCGAATGTGGTTCTAGTTCTGGGCCGGTGCTACTGCTGGTGCACATTGGTTCCAGGTTGCTTTTCCACAGGCTATAGAGCATCGTCATTACATCACTGTATTCTCCACTTGCACAACGTGAAGTAGGCATTTCAGGTAGGTCTTCCGGGTTGAGAAAGGTCTTTCCGGTCCCATCAAAATACATCTTTTTCAGCAAGTTTTCTCCTGTTATTTAAACAACTTTGTCATCACAGAGAGGTAATGAAACGTTTGTATTATTATATTATAGAATATATTTAATAAGCAAATGTTTGTCAGCAGGGTTTTTGGGCTGTATTTCATGTAAAAACGTTAGCCAAACGTTAGGATTATATGCAGGTATGTAGACACATGTGGATATAACATTGTATTTCATTTGTTAGCTATTTAGCTAATATTGAATAGCATCAACGACGCTAGATCTTTAATCTTTATTTAGCAGTCCAGTTTCTCCGGGCAGTAGCGAGTAACTACTTGGGTCTAAAAATAGCTAGCCTACACTACAAAGAACGCTACTTGGTTAAAAGGAGCAACACTATTGATAAATGTAGTTAAGCTATATGTGCTCACAGGAGCTCCCGTGCTGTGCTCTAGTAACGTCAGCGGCCCGCCTCCCCACACGTCCGGTTAGTTGTGCACGTTATATTATGGCCGGGGGGATTTATGTTCAGCAAAAAAAGTTTCCATACCGTTTTAATCGCTCGGTGCACAGCCCGTACTGTACCGGAGGACCACATTGAGGCGGTACAGTACGTATCCGCGTACCGTTACACCCCTAATATATATATATTATTAATGTATATATACATATATATATATATATATATATATATATATATATATATATATATATATATATATATATATATATATATATATATATATATATATATATATATATATATCCACATGTGTCTACATACCTGCATATAATCCTCTTACATATCTGTAGATACTAAGCATTATTGTACATGCCATCATACACTTGCCATCCTTCTTATTACTGTTGTGTCATTAAAAAATACTTTAATTTAGAGGTAATTCACACCACGACCATGTTACTATCACATCAGCTCTGGAAACTAGAGTGATTAATTTGGTTTGAGAAAGAAGGGCAGCTAACTATTTAGCTACTGTCTGTAACTGCAATGCATTTTCTGCTTTGCAGTCCAATGTTCACCAAAACACACACTTACACACTTTATAATTTGTTCCTCAACATTATATATAGACAGGTAATGTTTTGTAAACTAACGTTACATTTAGAATGGAATGAATACATCAAGTATGCATCTGCAAATATCGTTAGCTCAAAGCTAATCTGGGCCGTATTCATCCACTTCCGGTCTTTTAGAAATATGTTTTTATAGTGAAAATCATTACCAAAACGTCCGGGAAAACCTCATAGGAGCATTATAGACTGTCATACAACTGTAAAAATGCTATAAGGTGGCAAGAAATACACTATAAACAATACTTTGCGGCGTCGTTTCTTGCGCTAGCTTCTGTTAGCCAGCATTAGCCTTCATTAGCGTGGGTGGGTGACAGAGCTAATTTGGCTAACTAACAGTAAATGTTTTTACATGAAATACAGCCCAAAAACCCTGCTGACAAACGTTTGCTTATTAAATACATTCTATAATATAATAATACAAACGTTTCATTACCTCTCTGTGACAACAAAGTTGTTTAAATAACGGGGGAAAACTTGCTGAAAACGATGTATTTTGATGGGACCGGAAAGACCTTTCTCAACCCGGAAGACCTACTGGAAATGCCTACTTCACGTTGTGCAAGTGGATAATAGGTCTGTATACATCTCTGACTTGTTTCGGCAACATTGTAAACATCGAAAACCCTGCTTAGCCTACTCAATGTTGTTGTAACTACGGTAGTTGCAGGGGGAAAAAATCCATTGTTTTTGTGCATAGATCACTAGCTATATCAACCCCTAATGTGCACTCTGACCATCATTCTTCTAACGGTACTCAGAGCAGCCATCTCGAGTGGCCAACATTCTCGATACTTGCACCTGCTTAGTTTACACAATCTTGTTGCAACTAAGATATTTGATTGTTTTTGTGCATATAGCCTATTACTAGATTTATCATATGCACATTTCCTGGTTGTTAAGAAGATGACATAATTACTTAATGTTGTGTGATGATGACACAAGTGATGCAGGTATAACAGGGGCAAGTCTTTATTTGGAAGATTGTAATACAGTAAAATTATTTAGCAAACAGTAGGAAATGTCCTTTAATAAAACAAAATAAATACAGCTTTATACAGCTATACTTGTGTATCACACTCCACCTGGCAGCCACACTACTCATGCAACAAGGACACACAGGGGAATGGATACGCTAGGCTATCAACAGGCTAACATGCACTCAAAGCCTGCAATTACAATATACTGTAGCATGCAACAAAACCAATGCTTCGCTGATGACTGTTTAGAATCGGGGTGGTGCTGCTACTGTATGGCCACGGAGGTATCCCTTCACCCAAGTGGACAAGCAGACAGGGGGATACAAGGGAACATGCACAATCACCTAAAAATACTACCTGACTGTTAGGATTTGGGGGAGAACAGAACCCAATATGCAGAACGATGGAGGAGCCCCAGAACTACAGAATGACAGGATAACGGAGACGGTGGTGCAGAATGACAAGAGAACGGAGACGGTGGTTGCTCTTCACAAAAATGTGGTGTTCTATTTATTCTAGAACCAAGAGAGCAAGGCAAAACTACAAGTAACAAAAAGAACATAAATGGCGCAGCCGTGCACTAGTGAAACAGCGAACTTGAGAATACGGAAAATAAACAGGAACAACAAAACACTAACACTTACTTAGAATGAGAACAAAGTGCAACACAATGTGGACAGGAACGGGGGGGGAACAGGAGGTATGTCGCCACACAGAAATGAGGAAGGACACACACTTAAATACTAGACTAATTACAATTGACAACACCTGGCACGGCCAGTCCAAAAACACAGAAACAATTAAACACCAACTAGACACAAAAGCAATAACACAACAACAACCAAGGCAATATCACAAACAACAACCAGACAGGGGGATGACAATTAAACAAGGAAAGGAAAAGCACAGGACAACATACATGAAGAAATTAACTCAACTATCTTAAAGAAACACAAAATGGTGGCCTGCATCATCTGGCCCATCTGATGGTGACCACTAGAGGGAGGTGGGAGACCAGGTAGGAGACCACTGTTCCCATTGTGGCCACTGTTCACTTTGTGAGCAAAGTTCTCATTGTCCTCCCTGGAACCGTTACACCTGACCATAAATTGTACCTATAGCTACAACACAAACAGGGGTGTCACGGTATAATGGCCAACACTGCCACAGTTAACCCAAATACTGACTATAGGACAGGAAGTCAGAATGGTGCAACAGCAGCAAACATTTATCAGTTTGCCATCTCCAGACTGAAATGACATATAAGCCCATGTGTTCAGCCATTACATTGTCACACATATATGAGAGACCTGCAAAAGGTGTGGCACATGGGGCATCTTTCTCTACCAATCCCCAGGTCTTCCCAAGATTACACAGGATTACTCCATAGAGCAGGGTTATTCCACGGAAACAGGGAACCTGTTAACACTAGCACAGACATGGAGAAAATGCCACTAATTCCCGCCAGGAACGGGTCAGATGACCAGACAGCTTATATGAGAAATATGAGAAAAATGAACAGTGTAAACTATCTAATTACCTCTGAATATAAAAATATGAGGTTTACCACAATGAAATGTAGGTTTGAGTGACATATACAAAAACAAATTATATATATATATATATTAGAGCTGGGCCGTTAACGGCGTTAACACATTCCCCGCCATTGGTTATACCCATCAATATACCCAGTCTGCCACCACTGTAAGCCTATGGAGATGTTTACCTTCTTTGCAGGGCTATAACTTTTTAATTTGTATTGCTATATTGACATTACTATGGCCCATTCAACATCGATTATCTATCTTTCAGGATGTGGGAACGTTATACTTTTTCATTCATACATTCATACAAAAATACCTTCTAGAATATAAGTATGTTTTTATTGTTTTCTGCAGTAATTCCTAGAACGTGAGTTATAGGCCTAAACGCATATATAGATTATAGATTGGCGTTTCTTCTTTATACACGCTATATTAAAAAATTCAACTGTATATGATCGGTATACGTTATGCTTCATCATTCGTGGAGGAAAGGGGGGGGGGGGGGGGGGGCGTTTATAATTCCCCGATCATCAGTAAATGCTTTATGTAGGTTGGGTGATATATTGATCAGATCGGTTTGCTCACAAGGAAACTCACAATTGGGTTGAAAATAACGTTATATTCCTCTTACCGTTGGTCAAAGAGACTGGCGGTGAAAGATCCCAAGCATACGACGCAGATCGCCTAGGTCCATTTCCGGTTTGTGTGTCGCAATAAACACCGAAATCATATCGATTATTAAGTTTAGAAAGCGATACATTATGTACATTGTGTCTGTCGGGAGTCATGCAACGGTATCTGATGGCCGGATGAGTTTAATCGACGCACATCAGCCATATCCTGTAGTCGAGTGTAACTCGCCCGACCATCCACCAGGCGGCGGTATTGAGCCGTCGTTGCCGTCACCATGGCGAAAAAATTAAATATTGATCTCAATAACGCTGTACAGCGAGGTCTGGCAGTCAACGCATGGCAGCCAATATCGTTGTAAAGCGTTTTTAGCGGAGAAAGTGTTAACGGGCTGCATTAACGCGGGACTATTATCGCGCGATAATACAATTGACGCCGTTAATCTATTTTCAAACTTGGGTCTCCTCTCCTCTCTGTCTGCATGAGAAGCGAGTCGCAGCAACTCAGCGAGCCGCTCACTCACTCACACATACACATACGGGTACTTCATAAGGGAGGTGCCTCTCCGTGGCTCCGTGCTGCTGAAGCGCTGAGGACACAGACCGAGCTCTGCGCTCATCATGGCGGAAAGAGAACTAAACTAAAGTCTGGGTACACTTTACAAAAGTCGATGCAGACAACGCACGTTGCCACAAGTGCAATAAAACATTTGCAAGTATGGGTGGCAATACAAGCAATTTGTCAAAACATCCGTTGTCAAAACATAATATTAGTCTGCAGAAATGCGCCGTTTTCGACTGCTTTGCTCGCAGTGTTCCATCTCCATCCACGTCCACTGCAGGTAAGCCAAGATAATACGGAGTTAGCTAGGCTAATAACAAATTATTACGAATAGGCTAATAAATAAAATATAATTGCTTAGCTAATTGTTTAGCTACAAATATATTTGAAAGCCCACGCCTCCTCCCTCTCCCTCCACCACCGGTCCCAGCCAAACCAAATCCCTTCACCCTAGCAGCTAGGAAGGATGACAGAGGTACGGGGGGGATGAGTGTCACAGGGCTGTGACCCAGTTTGTTGTCAAAGGCCTGCACCCTTTCTCTACAGTGGAGTCCAAGGGCTTTAGGTAACAACTAATCATTCAGTGTATATAGTTTTTTTTTTATCTTACATTTGTTGTTTATTATAAAAAGTCTATAATTCAGACACATTTACACACAATTACATTGTTGCTGCTGTTGCTGAAGAAATAATATTTATTTATTATATTTATAATTAATTTATAAAGTTATATGAAAGAACATTGCTGCTGCTGTTGTCGAAGAAATAATATTTATTTATAAAGTTATAAATAATAAAGCAATGTCGATAAAGTACCGAACCGTTAAGCAGTATCGATAAGAGTAGTAGTATCGATAAAATCCTAACGATACCCATCCATAGGTAGAACACACATATTTTGAATGCCTTTGGCAGACTTCAAATAAGCCAAATTTCAGAAACCGTGCCAGATAAAACGGGTATTTTTAGGAAAAGTCATTGAGTGACAGAGATGGAGCTCGACCGAGTGACGAGGATACATTTATTGAAAATACCTAGGGGTCATTTGACCCCTTGTCGGCTGTGCTAGTGTTAAAGAGATTTGCTGAAAAATTATAATAATTTTCATGCATAGATCACTATATTTATCAACTATTTTCTGCCCACTGAAGCGCTGTGTTTTAACATGCGGTCTAACACCAGCAAATAATTGGTGCCACTCTGGAACCAGTTTTCCAGGCCGAGAGCTGATTATTTTGCTGTTGGAACACAGTTAACTGGTTCTAGATTAGACACTATCCCAGAAACCGGCCCTCATAATGCCTTGGTGGAAAAGGGGTATCAGTTATTCAGGTGGGAGAGTGAGAGGGGAGAGAGAGACACACACAGAGGGAGAGAAGGGGTGCGGAGCCTGCGAAGGCTATATTCTCAGTCCTCGCTCCACAATGGTGGAACAAACTCACCAACACAGTCAGGACAGCTGAAACCCGGCCAATTTCCACCTCTTCAAACCATAGCTGAAATAATATCTGGAAAAAAAGCTATTGGAAATAGATTTCAACTCCATTACCAGGAGGAGTATAATAAGATAGGGGTTAAGGGGGATCCTCTCATTATCTTATCAGGAGGACATGTGATAATTGTACATAAAAAGTGTATTCTGTTTCTTGAGACCACAAAACACCCAAAGCTGCACATTTTCTTTTCTTTCTTTTCACCCACTAGCCACATTTATTTCTCGGGTCATTCACAGCAGGTCTCCGGGCCAATATGGTCAAGCTCCTGAGACACAGAATATGTTGGTAGATTTTTATGTCCGATTATCACATCCTCCTCGCAACAGAACAATAAGGTTAATCAGGTCTTTAAGGCTTGGACTGAGGGGAACCAGACAGGATACTATTCCATTATCTATTGAAATAGGTGTATCCTATAATTGTTTATTGCGTAGCCTACATGAATGCCCGCTGCCCGGTTGAAGCACTGACACCTTGCCTTATTACACTGCTTCAGTTCTACCATTGTAGGTCAAAGGGTTATGGAGCGTTCTCTCAGATTATGGCTAGCATGTTAGCCCATTTAAAAAGGAAATGTTGACCCATTTAAAAAGAAAAATAATAGCTTCTGCACACCTGATGGAAAGCCTTGGGGACAGGTGCATTGGGGACTCGGCTTGCAAATAGCTCCAAACTTATATCCAAAAGGAGGGAATATGTTTTGGTTCAGTGGTCCTGATGAAGGTTGTAGAACTGATACATATATTCTTCACTTTGAATACATTTGGTATGTGTTTGCGAGTCAAAGGAAACCCACCCTGATTTAGAAATATGTTATTTTTATGATGTTTAGATGTTTATTTTTTGTATTAACATGTCTGTCCCAAAGGTGAAAACAAGAGAAGCAAGACTTTAGTCTGGCATGCCATCAAGAGACAGACGTCTGGAGCATTTCACTTGGCAGTACAGGGAAACCAACCTATTCCTTTTCAGCAAGATGGGCACATTTTCTAGTCCAGAATACTATTAGCAAGACTATATGAAATTAATCTCATTCAGGTGTAAAATCTATAAGGAGTATTCAAGTCCAAGACGGTCAGTCTGTTGCCAGATGCAGCTCATTCCAGGGACCCAGCATACCCTCAAATAAGTTTGTTGCTCAGGAATGCTTAAAACATACAATCATGGAGGCATCCCAGAACTTGCGATATACATTGAAAATATTTATCAAATAGCTTCCAGGGATGAGAGAAAAAAAAACAATGATAATTGTCAATGATATGGCATGTCCACATGGCTTATTAAAATATGATTTATGCATGAAACCTTCTAGAAACATTTGGTCACAGACGGGTTAAAACTTCACATTATGATAATACCGCCAATGAAAAAGTGCTGAGGTATGCGGAGAGAGGCAACTCCGTAATTCCCTGGAACTGTGGGGGTCTGAAATAATGGCTCCTTGGCGGCAGCTTGCACTCCATCTCCGCACTCCACAAGATCGACAGAGAGAACGCCATTGGAAAGCTCATACTTATTATGCTCAGATGGTTTTGAAAATGAGACTCCGGCTGTTTTCTAAATCTGTAGCCTTAAGGCAGTGATTTAAAGCGATAAAGGGGTCTAAATTCAGACACAATAGCATCGTTCCAATCCGTCTTTGACGTGACCTTGACCCGGAAAGCTAAGTGAGACATAAATCTAGATGGCTGCATCCAAAGTCAACCGTGCTGATGGTGCTAAGGGGAGAGTTGAGAGAGGTCCTGTCAGTCCCTCTCTCTCCAACACTCATCATTGGAAGTGCACTACTAATGAGGTCACTTGAGTATACATTTCATTATAGGCAAACGCCATAACTGGCTAAATCGATGGCCACCTTCACACACCACTGTCGGGGCAGACAAGTCTCTCAACTGTGAGTAACAGGGGCAGAAGACCCTGAACTATTATTTTCAACTGCTGTGACTGGTATTATTAATATCATTAATAATTGAATGTCTAATGAACTCCATCCACGTGTTTCAACCAACTACTCTGACTCTTATTGGATGCGACCGTGCATCCCTGAGAGTAAACGTGTAGGCCTACATGTTGACAGTATTGAAAGCCATCCCTGTTACGCTTTCCATTCACTTAAATGATGACAGCATTGAAAGTCGGTCTGTGGCATATAGATGGCGGTGTAGCGATGTATGCAGCTAAAAACATGGCAGCCATGTTTGGAATGAACTTTCTTTTCTTCCACTTAAATTCACAGCATTCACAAATATCAATTTGCATGTATGCACACTTAGACTGCGTAATAATATTGAGTCATGCTTTTGAGAATGGGATATTGCATATGGTAAGTGTTCAAGTATTGCACATAATACATCATAAAATAGTATTGCACATATAAAATGTCAGTGATAGCACAAAATTATATTGCACAGAGTAGAGGTAGTGCAGTGTTCAGATTGAGTATCGTCTATGGGGGTGTGCTTTCAGTGCAGAGGTCAGTATGGTGATGATTTGAGGTAAAAAATGTCCTTTAATCTCGCTTGTAGTGCCTTTCTGAGGGCAAATACAGATATACAGGTTATGGGTGAGATGGGTCCTTATGGGTGAGATGGGTCCTTTAAGATGCAGGTTGTTGAGTGTTGGTGATCTTCTGGGCTGATTTGATGACTCTCTGCAGAGCCTCTTGTCAGCCGCAGAACTGTTGCCATACCACACAAGGATCCCATGGGTCAAGAGTCAAGACACTCTTAATGGAGCAACGGTAGAAGCACAGCTGTTGTGGGAGGTTGGCGTTTCTCAGGATGTAAATCCGCCTTCTTGACCAGAGTTTAGGTTGAAAGTCTATGTTTCATCCTCTGAGATGTGGATGCCAAGGAATCTGAAACTGGAGATTCTCTCCACTTCTTCTCCATTTATGTACAGTGCGGGGATGGATGGTTGCCCTGCTTCTTCCTGAAGGCGATGATCAGTTCAGTTAAAAAATGTTGTCAAGTCAAGGCAAGAGTTTTATTTGTCACGGCATACAAGTATACAATGAAATGCGGGTGGTCTTGCCCGCAACGATGTGCAAATAACATATAATAGAATCAACATTGTGCAATAAACAAGTAACATTGTGCAATAAACAAGTAACATATTATGGCATATCGGTATATGTACATAAGTTATTTACAGAGCATGGAGGACATGCTAGGTCCTTTGGTAGTGTCTTTCTGTACATGCTAATTTATACAATCTCCGGTTATACTATACTATTTTTAAAGTGACCTTTCCTTCGTGGCCATAAGTGTGGGCGTGTGCAGCATGAGTGTGTGCTTGCTCATGTCAAAGTGGCTGCTAGTGTGTGAGCATGTACAGTGTGTGTGTTGTGTGTGTGCTCATGTGTGCTTGTGTGTGGAGAGTTCAGTGTTCAGGGCTCTGATGGCCTGGGGGAAGAAGCTGAGCCGAAGTCTCTCTGTCCTAGTAGCTGATGTTCACAGGCGTCTGCCTGACCTCAGCAGCATGAACAGGCTGTTGTTGGGGTGGTGTGGGTCTTTCATTATTCTGCAGGCTCTGGATTTGCACCTCTTTTTGTATAGAACCTGCATGGGTGGTAGTGCAATACCCGTGGTACGCTCGGCTGAGCGCACCACTCTCTGTAGGGCCTTCTTGTCCTGTGCCGTGCTGTTTCCATACCAGGCAGTGATGTTTCCAGTCAAGATGCTCTCTACAGCTCCGGAGTAGAAGGACTGGAGTATCTTCCCAGATACTCTGAACTTCCTTAACTGTCTCAGGTGGCAGAGGCGTTGCTTCGCCTTTTTTACGACTGAGTCTGTGTGTTGTCCATGTCAGATCCTCTGCGATGTGGACCCCCAGGTACTTAAAGCTGCTCACCCTGTCCACGGTAGCCCCGTTTATCCTCAGTGGTGTGTGTGTCTCCTGCTGTCCTCTCATTTGCAATTCTGCAATCTGTTAATAAAATGTTCAATCAATCAGAATGGGTACGGTACAGTACGGCTCGATATCAGTGTCCCCCATTTTCAATTAATAATGAATTGTAAGTAAGGGTGCAATTAGCACCGTGCAATCAAAACGAAAATTAGAGATGGACTTGGCTATTTATTTCTGAAATTGGAGCACAATCCATTCTTTGTGGATCCCGCCCATAGTGTTTTGTTGTGAAGACGGTGTGTGACCTTGGAAATGTTGCCAGTGCCTTCGCTCTGCTGTTTGTTCATATGCACATAAGCTGCTAAATAAAACACATAACTTTACAAAGAATGGATTGTGTATTGAGCCGTACTGTATTGAACACATTAACAGATTGCAGAATGGGTACGGTACAGTACGGCTCAATATCAGTGTCCCCCATTTTCAATTCATAATGAATTTTAAGTAAGGGTGCAATTAGCACCGTGCAATACATTTTTTTTTTTTTATTGGAGCACAATCCATTCTTGGTGGATCCCGCCCATAGTGTTTTGTTCAGTGCATGTCTGACCTTGGAAATGTTGCCATGGTGCCAACATGTGCCAGTGCCAACAATGTTGCCAGTGCCAATAAAGTTAACACAATAGTGTTTTGTTGTGAAGACAGTGTGTGACTCCTTTTTGTTCATTAACATTAGCATTCTTTATTTAAGCCAGGCATTTTCATAGGGCAAATTAAGCTGTTACTTTGATTTACTTAAACATGTTATGTCAAGGGGTTCCACGCAACTGTGACTTAAAAGTAACTTAACGGTAGGTTATGTAGATAACCTAGTTATATTAGTATTGGCTGAGCTTTCCGCTCTGAGCCTTATGAGATATACTATCTCCTATGATACCTAATGTATCTCCCACGAACAAAAAATACATGCACCACACCTGTATGGGGCTCCGCCCCCATGGTGGCACCGCCCATATAGCAGTGACTCTGGTCACCACACATCCTTCCTCGCCAAAAAACCCGTCCCAGGAAAAGATTCCTCAAGAGGGAACTCAGGGCCGCGCAGAGCGGAATGCTCAGCCAATACTAATATAACTAGGTTATCTACATAACCTACCGTTATATGCCGTATTTGCTATCGCGTTCCGCTCTGAGCCTTATGAGATATGGGGAAGAGCGGACGCGAAGCCCGACAAATGTACCCCCTGAGGACCCGTAAGCCCACATCAAGGGGTGCGGGGAGCCCTGTCACCCCATCCTCCCTAACGAAGGGGAGGCGCAGTCAACTCCACCTGAAATGCGAACAAGAGGGAAACTAGAACCCCTTGAACACACCGTACAGGCGGAACCACGTGTGACTCAACACACTGTGGCCCATACCCATACACTCCTGCTACCCGACCAAAGGACGGGAAGCAGGAAAGGCCACAGACCCCAGAACCGCCTGGGAGACAAAACCCCCGGTCATGTCCATGAGGTAAAACCTTACAAAGGGGCCCGGGGAGGACCATGAAGCTGCAGCACAGATGTCCTCCACCGAGGCCCCACCCAGGAGAGCGGCAGATGCAGCCACCCCACGAGTGGAGTGCGCCCTGATGCCCCCAGGGGGATCCTGCCCAGCCAACGTGTAGCAGAGGGTAAAACCCTCGCACAACCAATGGGACAGGCGCTGCCCCGACAGTGCCTTACCAGCACGAGCCCCACCGTAACAGACAAAAAGCTGGTCGGTAACCCTGAAATCCTGAGTACGGCTGAGGTAAATCCCCAAGCACGGACTGGACATGACAGGTGAAGGCCCGCATCTAACTCACTAGTGTGAGGAGGAGGACGAAACGCCTGAACCACAATATCCCGGGAGCGGAAGGAACTCCGGATATTCTTAGGCACGAAAGCAGGATTAGGTCGCAGAGTGACACCGCAATCGGTCCAAAAAGACAGGCACTCTGGATGTACCGAGAGAGCACAGAGCTCACCTACGCGTTTAGCGGAAGTGACAGCCAGAAGGAACGCAGTCTTGAAGGACAGCTGTCCCAACGGCGCCTGCTCGAGCGGCTCAAACGGGGCCAAGGACAACCGACCGAGGACCAATTGAAGATCCCAAGTCGGAGCCAAGGAGCGTTGCACCGGCTTAACGCGTCGAGCGCCAAGCAGGAAACGCTTCACAAGAGGGTGGCTGAACAAGACATCCCCTCAAACCCCTCATGATAGGAGGATATAGCTGCTGCATATACCCTCACCGTCGAAGCCGACAGTCTATCAAGGAGA
This sequence comes from Notolepis coatsorum, assembly GCF_963971535.1. Taxonomy (NCBI): domain Eukaryota; kingdom Metazoa; phylum Chordata; class Actinopteri; order Aulopiformes; family Paralepididae; genus Notolepis; species Notolepis coatsorum. The sequence goes on along the minus strand of NC_140180.1, from coordinate 54,215,297 downwards.
GAATGGAGGTAACTAAGGACAGCATCCAGGGGGCAGGAGACTGAGTCCCGGCCCCCCGCCTTACACCACACTTGGAACATACGTCATCTGCCCGCGTAAGCGCGACAGTGGAGGGAGCATGCGCATTCCAGATGGTAACACCATCAGGATCAAGAACCTGCGCCCCTCAACGTACCCGTCCCAACAACTGACCTAACAGATGTATGGGGAAGAATCCCTGGCGGCACGGCATCGGTCCCAGACCTGCCTGACCATGTCCAGACGCAATCCTCACCCGTCAGGATGAGGGCCGCCCCGCGACAGTACACCTGCACCCACATTCTCCCTGCCGGGGATGTGGGGAGCCCTCAGGCCGCGCAGATGGAGGACGCCCATAGCCAGCCGCCCGCCGCCTGGTGCAGACAGGGGGAGCGTACTCCTCCCTGTCTGTCGATACACGACACTGACGTCGTATCGTCCGTCCTGATCAACACCATTTGTGGACCAGAAGGACCGCTTTCAACACCAACACATTGAACGTAGCGCAGACCGGGCAGCATGGTTTGCCAGCTGCCCCCTACTGCGTTGGCCCGACGCATCACCAGCGAGGGAGGCGTCGTGTGAAAACGCGACGTGAGACAGCGCCGTAACCGTCCTAGGACGGAACCTCCCGAGCGTGTTGACAACACGCTCTGAGATGGATGCCCATAGCCCTCCAACCGTTGACTGGGAAGAGGAATACTCTACATCCAGTCTACAGCAACCCCAGGCTGGTAGAGACCTGCCTGGTACGAGACCTGACGATCCACCTTGACCGCGAAGGACCAGAACGTCATCAGGGCAGAACACTCCGTAACCCCGGACGACGCAGAGGCCCCAGTGCGGCCTCCACGCACTTGGTGAAGATGCGGGGAGCCAGAGAAAACCGAACGGCAGCCTCTGGTACTCATACGCTAACCCTGCAAAGGAAGCGTAGGTAAGCCCTAGGATGGAAGATCGGGGATGCGCATACGCATCCTACAGGTCTATGGAGGAGAACCAGACCCCCACCTGACAGTGTTCAACAGGTAGGAGACGATCCAAAAAATGCTGAACCTTCCCATGGGACAGGTCCAGCCTGGGTCTTACACCCCTCCCTCCCGACTTCTCGGGCAGAGAACACCGGGAGGAGAACGCCACGACGATGGCTTGCTTCGTCCACAGAGATTGGATCTCGTTGACCAGAGCTGTCACAGCTGGAGACCCCGACAATAGGTTCTGTACCAAACCTGAAAACGGGTGGGGTTGTGTAAACACAAGTCCCCGCCTCAGCGTTCTCTCCATCCACCTCGACATATGATACTGCCGTAGTCATATGTGACGACACTCCCAACGCACCCGCCGTCACGTGGCGCAGGTCCGCTAGGAACTGTAGATAGTTGGCCCGGTCCCCCCGCTGTGCGTAGCCAAACCTGGAACCGTGCGAGGAGCGCATTCCGTGTCGGAACACCTGACCCTGACACCACCCACGAGGCAATCGCACCCAAGGGGGAACCCCGACAGAAAGGGCCGGTCTGATACGGGGGGCTTCCGATGAAAAAAGCCCCCCCCACTGAACACCCCTCCAGAACATGCTGAAGGAGTTGTTCTGCAGCCGGACATGCAAGGTGTAAGGCCCCCATGGGTTCCTACACACCGTAGCCCTGCAGTGATATTACTACCACCCCAAATCATGTGAGCTGCGACCACTTGCCAATATTTCAGGAGTGGGAGGCACCAACATGATACCAGGCCTGGCGAAGGCGAGGCCGGGGAAGCCCGCACTGTGTGCCTCAAAAGGTTTCGAGCCCCCCTGCTGACAAGACTTAAGTTGACAGACGTAACACCAGGCTCAACCAACACAGATCAAGGTGTGGGAGCCGCTTGACAGCACAACATTCTCACGGACAGACCCAGGCTCAGCCATAAACTGGGTGTCAGCCCCTGTCCCCATGAGAAGCGAAAAGGGGGGCCGCCCGCGCATCAACGAAGGCACGCGGCCCGTAGCCAAAGGAAACAATCAGAGCCCACTTCTTCCGCTGGTGTTGGGGAAGGGAGCGATCGGAAAGCGGGCTGCTCGCGGCAGGACGGTGGCGGCTTGTTTGTTCAAGCCGAACCCATCCTACATGGCCTTGTGGACACCTGTCGAATCGACGCCCAGGATACCTCTGGCGGGGGAAAAACATGGCCGCCTGTCGAGGGCCCCGTCATCGCCGCTGACGAGGCCGTGCTCTCTCTTCTTCTGGCTGCGCGGTGTGAGGCGGTGTAGGGCCTAGGACAATACCGCCCGCGCTCCAGCAGAAGACCAAAATCCCCTGCGGAGAGGGGAACCCTGAGCGGTTATAGCTTGCGGCTGGGTCAAAGCTAATAACGTCAACAACCTCGCGCGATGTGTCGACGTCGGCTGGCCCTCAAGGCCCCTCCACCAGACACCATTTTTCTAATAGAAAAAAACAGCAATTCGAACACAGTTCTAATCGTTGCCAATTCCATACCGTGGCGGTACAAGCCTTAACAGCCCACCAGCCACTCGCCAGGCCGACCCACCCATGGTGTCGGCCGGGCGGGGCATTGTTTCAATATATCAAAAACAAAGGACTGATGTTAACACGGAGCCACAGTGGTGATTGCAAACAGCACCCTCCACTGTGGTGTGCACCATGAAAGGGTTAAATGAATAAAAGAGCTAAACCACAAAATACTGTAGAATGAGCAAACCCATACACACAAAGTTAAGGGGAGACGGACCAGTCCCGCCTTCATTAAAAATATTCACAACAGGACACCAGCCCTAGTTTAGCCCATTTACCAAAAAAGGTAAACAAAGCCCCCCCCCCTGCACTACTCCCCCAGTATACCGATTGACCGTCAGTATGAATGGTTGAGAAGAGAGAAAACTGTAGCAAGACAGACCTTCTCATAGCAGAGTGACAAAACGAAACAATAGCCCCCTACACAGGGCCGCCCCAGGAGGTGGGGGGCCTCGTGTCTAAAAACGCACAGGGCCTCACATTTCTCCCAGGCGGCCCTGCCCTTATACTACTGCAGCCTAGCGCCAGGCGATGTGGGACCCAAGACAACAATTGCCTGTGCACAGACACGCAACATGTTTACCATGTCGGCTGGACCCATAGCCCCACTACCCGACGCCAACCCAGATGGGAACACCGTTCAACAAACCCCGCCGGAACACAAGGTAAAATACCTGGCTAGGCAACCTAGCCACGGCCTACCCTGTTGTCAACCCATTTACCCGAAAAAGGTAAATAGGACTCAGCAAAAAACCCCACTTGTTTTGGATTGTAAGTCTTCCTGAAACTTCTCACTCAGAAAGTGTCTACCGTGTTCAGAACTCTGAATCCACATCATCAAACTCCTCATCATCAAACTCCTCCCCACTGTCTTCATCTTCCTCTGAATTTACTTTAATGTCATCTTCTTTTTGCTGCGAGTGTGTCAGTGAGTTGCAACATGTGCTGTCATTGCCTTTGCAGAAGCAGTAGTTGGCGTCAAGCTTTGTCAGACGAGGTAGTTTTAGTGACATGACCCCACCACCAGGAGTGGCTCCTCCACTCAGCATCGACGGGGCACCGGTTGAGAGAGTGAACAGTTTCAAGTACCTCGGAGCCCACATATCCGAGGATTTGACATGGACCACACACATTGACAGTGTTGTGAAGAAGGTACGACAACGCCTCTACTTCCTCAGGCGCCTAAGGAAGTTCCAAGTCAGTCAGAAGATCCTTAGGAACTTCTACTCATGTACAATAGAGAGCATCCTGACTGGCAACATCACCTCCTGGTTTGGGAATAGCACTGCACAAGACCGTAGCAGACTACAAAGAGTGACACGTTCAGCCGAACGCACAATTGGAGGGGGGCTTCCCACCCTCCAGAACATTTACAACAAGCGGTGCAAGGGGAAGGCTAAGAGAATTATTAAGGACTCGAGCCACCCGAACAACTGCCTCTTTGAACTGCTGCGGTCAGGCAAGCGATACCGGAGTCTTAAGGCGAGCACAGAAAGACTCAGAAGAAGCTTCTATCCCCAGGCCATCAGGCTGCTAAACGAACAATAAACACTATGCAACAACCATCAAATGCACACAGCACACACACCCACACGCACACACTCACTTAAACAAACAACACACTGCAGCACCCACTCTCCACACTTTAGATCACACAAACACACTTTATATTTATTGATAAAGGATTTGCACTACAACTCGTACACTTACTGTAAATTGTACCTAAATTGCACCTCATCCTATTTCTGCCCTGCACTATATAGTATTGTATATTAGTACACTACACAGTATTGTATATTATATGGTAACTCAGTTACGTCTACTCTGCATCGAACATTGTACATATGTCTATACTGAACACTGTGACCTCATTTTTTTACTTCTAATTTACATGCTATACTATGTTATCTTATTTCATACTTATCTTGTCTTGCACAGTCTCTGGAGCGTAACAGTAAGAAGCATTTTGTATAAAAGTATTCTGTACTTCTGTATGACAACTATTAAAGAAACTTGAAACTTGAAACTTGAAACTCCAGGGAAGAGAATACCTGCAGGATTCTGCACAAACTGAGTGGCCATGGCATGAGTTGTGTGGCACCGTTCGGTGTGAAGACCACACGATCAAAATTGTCACCCCAACTGTGGATGGGGCCAATCTGCCTCTCCAACTGTGCGCAGATAATTATCTGGGTCCTCTGAAGCATATTTGGCAGCTGACTTCCAGAACCGCATGACTTCATCGTAGGTGGTGACAATGCCCTGCTCGTTAAGATTCTTGACCAGCTCTGTGCTACCATATTTATGGTGGAGTCTTACGGCAAGCCCCAGGGTTGTCTGATTCCAGCTCCCACTGATGTGCTGCTGGATGCACTGAGCGAGTGTAAGTGATGGTTTGGTCACTTTTCCTTCCTTTGATACCAGACAGGAGACAAACTTCAAAAGGGATGGACTTGTGGCTTGTATGATCTTGTCATGCTGGAAGCTGCCAAGGTCATATTCACGGTGCAAGGGAATATTCTGCACCTCAGCTTGCACTCTACAAGCTTGGTGATAAAATCATCAGCGGCAGTGGTTTTATCTCGTTTTACCAGTTTGAGTGACTGAGTGTGACTCATGGAATGTCTGGCACCCTTCCACCCTCATGACAGCTACAGCATCACCATAAAAGTCACACAAGTTAACTGCAGAGGTGCCCGGAGTTGGCTACATATATATCATGTAACTCTGACACTGTCCAGGTTGATGACTTGTCTGCATTCGTGTGGTCAATGACAGCAGCTAAACAGCTATCAAACGGTCTGCACTGGGAACTTCCACTTGAGGAAACTCTCTTGAAGTCATCGTAGCACTTGGTGTGATACATGCAGGTCCAGGACGGCATTTACCCGTAGAGCCACTTCCTCAGCCCATTGATCCTGGCGCTCATCACATTTAGACAAGATGATGTTTTTGAAGGATGGCTTCCTGGTCTCTCAACAGTCTGGCATTGTTTCACTGGCTTCCATCTATCAGGGTGTTTGGTGTCTTTGGGTTCGCAAATGATACCACAAAACAGACATTGTTTAGAAAACTCAAAGGCACCATCAGATGAGCTGAGTTTGCGTTTGGTTGCATTTCTAGACTTAGAAGTATATGAGCTATAACATGATTTGTGACAAACTACAGATGCTGACACACCATGTGTTGTAGCTGAATCGTCAAGCTCTTCACTCCTCTGAAGCAAAGCTGTAATGCCTTTTGGTCCAGATGTCTTGAAGTCATTGTCCTTGCCGTCACAGGGCTCGAATAAGAATTTCTTCCTTGACATGTCAATCTGAAATGAACAAAAGAAGAATGCACTATTTGTATCCTCCGTCTTTGCACTACCACACACTCTACATTACAGAGCAATATGGATACATTGCCAGGATGTACATTTCAGACGGGCTGTTCACTATTCCAATGAAAACATGTATTTCCCATGTTATTGGTATCCTACATGAACAAACTGGTATTTGCATTACCTTTTGGGTCTCTCTCTGCCTCAGTGCCTCAGATCTTCTATCACACAATTCTACATTAAGGAGAGCAAAAGTACCATATGAATACTCTATACAATATTTAGAATCAAACTAGATGCTTCTGTGTGACGAGGGATAGAGCCTGGTGACGCGAGGCTAGGTAATAACTAGGGATGTCCGATATTATCGGCCTACCGATATTATCGGCCGATATTGGCATTAAAATGTGATATCGGAAAATATCGGTATCGGTTTAAATATTATTTTTTTTTTTTTACATTTCTTTATTTACCCAGGCAAGCAAGTAAGAACAAATTATGATTTGATCTATTGTCAAAAGTATGCATAATGTTGTGTTAATTCCACAACAAGAGATATGTAATGTTAATTACCTGAAATTATTCCGTTTTTGGGTGGGGGGGAAACCCTGCATATATCGGTTGATATCGGTTGATATCGGTATCGGAAATTAAGAGTTGGACAATATCGGTATCGGTAAAAAAGCCAATATCGAGCATCCCTAATAATAACGGGTAATAATCACACATTCATGTTATGACATACATTGCTAACATAGCTAAGCTATGCTTGCATTAACATTAGTTACCGTCAGTCAGATGGCTAACGTTAACCCTAAGAGCTAGCTTACTACAGCTTGTGATCATATTATATTCAGTGTTTGTTATTGGATAGTAATAAAACCACAGTTTGTGTATCTGTTTCTATTTTCTCAACTTACTTGCATTGAAACAACAATCCTTGAAAACCAGGGGTCTGTATTTGCTGCAGCTGCTCGTTGCCACAGTAGGAATGAGATCATGGTGCAAATTAGCCACTACTCACTTGGAAGTTTTGCGTTAACGATTAGCGCACTGAAGTCTAGGTCAAGGCTAGGAACTGGGGTTCTGAGGAAATTTTATAAGGTAACAGTCACAGTCATTTCATGTTCATTCATTCATTCATTCATTCATTCACATACAAAAATCCAATAGAATAGTTTCTAGTTGTGGCAGCAACCCCATTAGGCGCTCTACAAATTAAAGTTGTTATTATTATTATTATCATTCTGTTTACAATTGAACATTCCATGAAAATGATCTATAAATTCAGCATCTTCTGAAACATTTATAAACTGAAAATTCATAAAAAAAATTCACCAAAATGAGTAGAAATTTGGTAAATTCCAGTAAATATTGCAATTTTGAAACTGGTTTCTTCTCTTAAGTATCATAAATGGATTCAGCATGCTGAATAACCCCCATAACAACTCCAACATTGTTAAAATTGATCAAGTAGTTTCTGAGATTTGTCCATTTAGGTGATTATGCAAATGTATGCTAATTATGCAAATAATAAAAGTTGCCCAACATTTACAACTTAGCATCCGGCAGTTTCTGAGTGCTGGGGACCCGTACTATCCATATCCATCATAAAACTTTGGTGGTTCCGAAATTTCCGGGTTCACAATGGGGCTCTATGGGATGGCAAATAGACTATCACCAGGGGCAGGCATGCATAAGAACAGATAATGAAATCTACTGTATTTTTTTATTTTCCCCACAGTGCAACCGTTTTGAAACTAATTTCAGATCTAATTGTTCCTACATGCTAACAATAGGGAATATAAACTAACTACATTTCAATATTTGTCAAAAACATTACAGTTTGTGGTAGAATTATCCCAAATAATAACAGTTATTGAAATAATTCATACAGAACTCTGAACCTTGAACCCCATATAACTTTAAGGGAAGTGTAGTTTTGAAAAATTCCAACGCAGAATCATAGCTCTGGATCAGGGGTGGGCAACTTTGTATATGGTGAGGGCCACAAAATGTCCACAATCAATCTGGGGGGCCGCATTGTTTATCGGCAGTCCCGCCAGTAGTACCCCATCACTCAAATAGCCCTAATAAAGAACTTGAACTAATAGTCACAAGGTATATAAACAATTATAATTTGTTGTAACTTTGTTTTTATTCCATTTCAAATGCATTTAGTAATGCAATTTCAACTTTATGAATTTATAAACAGCTGAATTTAAAAGTATTGCTGTGTAACCCCAAATATATACAAAAATTATCAATTATAATTAAGGCTTCTAATAAAATAAATGTATGAACTTAAAGCCCACTGCTCAACAAACACAAAGCAGCATTCCTGCTGCATTTCACTACAACAGTAAATCAAAAGTGCAATAATAAATGATTTTGTTAAATGTATAAACTTTTATCCTGCTACTAAACAAAACATTATAACACTGAAATGCATGTTATGGATATGAAGCACTCAGGAATGTTTTGTTTAGTAGCAGGATAAAAGTGTATACATTTAACAAAATCATTTATTATTGCACTTTTGATTTACTGTTGTAGTGAAATGCAGCAGGAATGCTGCTTTGTGTTTGTGTTATTAGTGTTATCTGAACACTACAAAAGTAAACAAGTAAAGTGCAAGTAAAGTAAAGTGCAATACTACATGCCTCCCATTGACCCTTTATCAAACTGGCATGACATTCACCCTCGCCCCACAGTGGGTCAATAATGGTTATAATAATAATAATAATAATAATAATAATAATAATAATAATAATAATAATAATAATAATAATAATAATAATAATAATAATAATAATAATAATAATAATAATAATAATAATAATAATAATAATAATAATAATAATAATAATAATAATAATAATAATAATAATAATAATAATAATAATAATAATAATAATAATAATAATAATGGTCCCCTCTCTACACCTCTCCATCATCTCCCCCCCTCTCTACATCTCTTCATCATCTCTTCCCCCCTCTCTACACCTCTTCATCATCTCCTTCCCCCCCTCTACACCTCTTCATCATCTCCTCCTCCCCCCTGTCTTTAATGAGACACTTGTGGTCTCTCCATTTGGCGCACAATAGCAGGAATGTCAACTTCAATGTTTGTGCATGCAATCTGCATCAGATAAAATAATGTTTCATCCGACAGCCTGTTTCTCTACTTTGACTTGATGTGCTTCATGTTTGAGAAATTGCTCTCACATATGTATGTGCTCCCAAACATACTGGCCATAGAGAGGGCAAAGTCCCTGAGGAGTGGGAAGCGGGGCTCAGGTAGCAGTTTCCAAAACTAAATTCCCCTCTCATTTCTCTTTGCTTGAAAAAAAGGATCTGACTGTAGCTCGCACAGTTCAAGCTGCAACGGTGGGGGCTGCTCTGACACCGTAGCGGTGAGGGGGCCGGCAAACAGCGCTATCCGTGACTGCATGCCGTTGAAATCTTCAAACCGATCATTGAATTGCATTTGCAGTGTTTCAATGTCGCTCCTGTACTTTCTGACGGCTCAGCCATCGGATTTCTGTGTGTAGCTGCAAGTCGCCATAATCAGTGTCCATCTCTTCCAAAAAGGAGACAAACTTTCTATGGTTTAGTGACCTGTTGCCTCCACGAATTAGATTGGTAACCTTGGTAACCAAATCCATAACATGGCTGTAGTAGTCAAGCTTCTTGGCACAGAGAGCCTCCTATATCAGATTAAAAAAAAGAAAAACTATTTAACGACTCTCGCATATAATTTGACTACACTCGACTCGCATTGGTCATTATAGTGACCCACAATAGATGGAAATTATGTTAGCGAACTTACCTGATGTATAATGCAGTGCAGCATTGGACACTCAACGCCACTCTGCCTTAGAAGCCCGGCGAATCCTGTGTGTTTTTCTTTCATTGCCGGTGCTCCATCGGTAACAACAGCCGACAGTTTATCAAAACCCCCATATTGCTGCACGGCACTTTTAACAGCGTTTCATATGTCCACACTAGGGCTGACCCCTATTAGTCAAATAGTCGACTAATCGATCGAAAGGAGCCATAGTCGACTGCCAACTCTTCTTAGTCGAATACAATACAAAAAAATAAAAAAAATAAAAAAAATAAAAAAAATAAAAAAAATAAAAAAATAAAAAAATATTATAATTTTTTTTTTTTTTATTTATTGGCCTGGGGCCGCATGGAACGTCACAAGAGGAAGGGGAACTATGTGAGAATGCTATTCATCGACTACAGCTCGGCATTCAATACCATAGTCCCCTCCAAACTCATAGCCAAGCTCAGGGACCTGGGCTTGAACTATGACCTCTGCCAGTGGGTCTTGGACTTCCTGACGGGCAGACCCCAGGTGGTGAGAGCAGGCAACTGCACCTCCTCATCCATCACCCTCAACATAGGGGCCCCCCAGGGCTGTGTTCTGAGTCCCCTCCTCTACTCCCTGTACACACACGACTGTGTGGCTCAGCAGAGTAGCAACACAATCATCAAATTTGCTGATGACACAGTGGTGGTGGGCCTGATCTCTGCAAACGACGAGAGGGCCTACCTGGAAGAGGTCAAGGTCCTGGCGGGATGGTGCCAGGAAAACAGCCTCTCCCTGAACGTCAGCAAAACAAAGGAGATGATTGTGGACTTCAGGAGGTCGGGGGTCAAGGACTACAGCCCCCTCAGCATCGACGGGGCACCGGTTGAGAGAGTGAACAGCTTTAAGTACCTCGGAGCCTACATATCCGAGGACTTGACATGGACCACACACACTGACAGTGTTGTGAAGAAGGCACGACAACGCCTCTACTTCCTCAGGCGCCTAAGGAAGTTCCAAGTCAGTCAGAAGATCCTTAAGAACTTCTACTCATGTACAATAGAGAGCATCCTGACTGGCAAGTGGCAACATCACCTCCTGGTTTGGGAATAGCACTGCACAAGACCGAAGCAGACTACAGAGAGTGGCCCGTTCAGCCGAACACACAATTGTAGGTGGGCTTCCCACTCTCCAAGACATTTACAACAAGCGGTGCATGGGTAAGGCTAAGAAAATAATCAAAGACTCCAGCCACCCAAACAACTTCCTCTTTGAACTGCTGCGGTCAGGCAAGCGATACTGGATTCTCATGGCAAGCACAGAGAGACTCAGAAGGAGCTTCTATCCCCAGGGTCCAGAAGTTCAAAACGTTTAATCCCTATCTGATTCGATCAGATTTGGATTTTGGGGAGGTGAAAACCAAAAAACAGGATTAGGATCACTTTGATATCCGATCAGATCAGGAAATAAAATCCCAGCTTTAATCTGGATCACATCTTCAAAACGGGTAGTTCAAACCGACAACACAGGATTGGGATCAGTTTGATCCCAAAACAATTTATTATCTTGATCCTACCAGAGGGGTGGATTTCCAGTGGATTACCAGAGCTAAATGTACTATACAATTTATTAAAAAATATGTTTCAATATAAATAAGATGGCAAAGTTTGTTAACTAAAATAATAATAAAGAAATTGCCTTCATGGCAAAAAAAAATAGAAAAATGTTGGTCACATTTGTGGTGGCCTATTTTGTTTTCAACCAAATGTCTTGTGTATGTATGTGACGAATACATCTCTTTAATCTTGAATCTTGAAATGTTGATGACAAAAATGTTTATGCTTATAAAAGTATCACCAAAGATCGTCAAAAAAAATTATTTAAAAATCCATCATCTGTCATGACCTTCACCAAATTGAAACCTCACTTAGAATTCAGCTCCTCAAAGCATGCCTGGATGATCAGCTGCCTTTGAATTAATGTTTTTTTGTTGTTACCCTAGTGGGAGTATTTTCTTTTTTTAATTACAATTCCATTATGATTTTATGTCCTTTATATATTTAACAATATAATTAGACATTATAGATGTCTCTGCAATGTGGTTCCTTGTCTTCCTTGTAATATTTTTTATATCCACTAGATGGAGATTGGTAGGATTAAAGCACTGATATTCAGGATCTAGTAATCTTGAAAAGTCTGAATCTGGATCAGGGTGATCCTATCCTGGATTGCTTTGAAATACCGGGACAAAATCTGGCAGAGTTGTCTGATCCTGGATCGCAAAAAATGGGATTTAAAAATCTGATCGGATCAGATAGGGATTAAAAGTTTTGAACTCCTGGGCCCAGGCCATCAGGATGCTCAATGAACAATGAACAATAACAAACCATCAATACACCCACAGCACACACATCCACACGCACACACTCACTTTAAATAAACAACACACTGTAGCACCCACTTTACCACTTTAGACACTAACACACTTTATATTTATATTTATTGGTAAGGAAATTTGCACATCAATCTCATTCCTTATTGCACCTCATTGCACCTCACCACCACAAGCTAAGATATACCTCACCATTTCTACACTGTACTGTACCTGCACTGTATTATATACTGTACATACTATAGGTATATTGCATTTTTTTGTTGTTTACACTTGTTTACGTACTTGACTTTCTATTTTATACTTATATTATAATATCTTGTTATTATCTAGCACACTCTCAGGAGAAAAACAGAAAGAAGCATTTCATGCAAAGTATTCTGTATTTCTGTATGACAACTAATAAAGAAACTTGACCTTGAACTTGAGCATCTGGGCCATATCCTTCACAGTTGGCTCTTTTGCTATTTCAGACTTAAACATGGGTCTCTGAATGGAAGGAGTTGGTTGGGGAAACCATAGATCACTAGATGGCTCAAGGCGGAGTCTCCCGCCTAGTTCACCGGCGGCCATCTTGCTTGAGTGCACATACAGAAATACTCCTAACTCGCTGAAATCTTGACGGATTTACAAAAGGTTTGGTTTAATACAAACGTTATTAATGTGGCTATGATTCTTGCTTGGAATAATTTTTTTAATAATTTTTTATCTTTTTAATATGAAAGTCCATTATATGTATGCACTGCAGTATAACTACATCTCTGACGTTTTTAACAAACCAAACGGTTGAAAATTTAGCAAGCTATGGTTATTTCAATAGTACATGCACCATAGACATGCTGCATGTTATGAGTGGGCGTGCTCCGCCCAAGCAAGATGACCAGCAGCGCGGGTGAGTCATCTAGTGTTATATATCTATGGGGGAAACTCAGTAGTGGTTTGTGAGGCACCATGCATTGTGGTAAAGTGCATCATCCTGTGTGTGGTTCACTGTGGCGGGTAGATGGCCTGGAACAGTGCATTAGTTTCACATTAGTGAACCACAGTGAGCACTGGATAATAATGACGTCCAGGTATTGAAGACATTCATTCTAAGATGGCTCTCTGCATCACTAAGCCTTTCATCTTCACAAAGTTCATCCTAGTGGTGTTTCACTCTTTTTTTTTCCCACTCACTCAGCGCTCCCCATCTCTCAGCAAGATTTGGAACAGTGCACTTGACCAGGTAAAAATCATGATATCATGATGCAGACAGGGCCTGGACAGGGTTTTGTTTGGAGGAGATATTTTCCCTGCAACATGTTTGACACTGCGTTAACGTTTTCCCGTATTTCTGTTTGTCGTTGACTAGAAAAATTAAGCTTAATTTTTACGCTTTCTTTTTTTAGGGCTGAAGCTTAATTCCGTTCGTCTCTCTTCTCGCTGATGAGGGCGGTTCTAGTTAGAGCTTTCATGACATCTACATAATGGTATCTAAGTGCAGGGCATCATCATACCTGGGGACCACCTGGTGGGGAGACGTTTCAGAGACGTTTCAGAGTAACGTTCAGATGAAATGCTGTAGGAAAGGAGTGACCATCTCTTAATACTTTTGCTGAAAAATGTATAATGACCATCAACAGTATCATAAAATTGGTGCATCTCTGCTATATATATATATATATATATATATATATATATATATATATATATATATATATATATATATATATATATATATATATATATATATATATAATTGTTTAGGTTGTGTACATATTTGGCAAGCAGTTCCATCTCCATTATCCTGGCCTGCACACCTGAATAAACCCCACTCATGTTAGCCGCACCACCATATCCCTGCACCGGGATCACTCATTTTAGCCGCACAGTCATATTTGCAATGTCAAATCCAGAATTTTATTTTGCAGCTCAAGGGCTGATGTGTCCACTGTTTCCTCAAAACCCAAGAAAGCCTTGTTTATCAGGATATATTTGACTATGTTGTTTTCATCCCTTGGATGGTCCCATCTATACACTTGGCTCAGCCGGTTTCTTTTGGAAATATCTTGGGTGGTAACCGAAAATAAATTTGTCTCATCGTTTCTCCTTTAATGTTGCACTGCACCCGTTTATTATCTCGTTTTGAACAGCAGGACTTAAGTGTTTACCAGAACCTTGGGATCGCTCAACAAGTTCTTTCAGAACCAGATCACAACATACTCAGAGTTGTATTATACTGAGAAAGTTCCCTGTTGGGCTGTCCAGGGGACTCCCTATGTCCTCTAAAGGCCAAGTTGCAAGTTGCAAGTAGCCAGAGTGATTGTAACGTTGACTAAATATGCTACCTGTCTCCAGGCACGCGAGAAGTAATTTATACTTGGGGTGCGGTTGGAGTCGGATAAATAATAATAATAACGTCATATTAAATGCATGCGCGAAGCGCATCATTCGTGATTTTCCATTCATTTGAAAGGTCAATATTTTACAATACAACAGACAAACTTGAACACCAACATGTGGACAGTTCACACACGAAATGCAGCAGTTTTTCTCTAATCAGAAGACGATTTATTGTCGATTTAGACGCAAGCCGCCCGCAAGCGTCAACAACTATGCGTTTGGAATTTCGTTTCGCACACCGCACAGGATCGTATAACCAATGCAGAGTATAGATTAAACAGATTAATGATGTATATTATATGAATGAATATAGGCTTACAGTCAGCGCGCTAGTGACAATTTACACATTTTTGTGACAGAATGAAGTGAACAAACAGACACGCAACCATCCGAAAATATTAATTTCTTTATTTGAAATATTTATTTCGAACATGTAATAATAGTATACAAACTAAGAGTAACTGAATTGTGTGTGTGTGTGTGTGTGTGTGTGTGTGTGTGTGTGTGTGTGTGTGTGTGTGTGTGTGTGTGTGTGTGTGTGTGTGTGTGTGTGTGTGTGTGTGTGTGTGTGACTCTGTCACAACAACAGTCGCTGTCCGTGGTGCTGAAACATTAACCAAGTGAGCACGGCGCACTGCGCAGCCAGCCAGCCCAGGCCGAATAAACACACATCTATTCCAAAGACAGTAGAACACCGAAGGTGGTCTTGCGTTCAGGAGTGGTGGAAATAAACTCCTTCATGACAACATGAATGTCCAGTGAGTCCAAAACCTCCTGATGCATATGCAGCAAGGCCAGGTGAGTGAGTCTCTTCTGGGTAACTGTGTTACGCAGCCAGGTTTTCAGGCGACGGAGCGCCGAGAAGGATCTCTCTGAAGAGGCCACGGAGATGGGCATGGAAAGACACAGATGGAGGAGATTTTCCACGTCTTTGAAGAGTCCTCTTGTTTGCATGTGCAGGTTGGACATATACACATGCTGGCAGTGGCATCTGTGTCCATCGGCAGGGACTCAGACTCTGAGTCGAGTGTATTTCTTTTTTTGACTTTGGCTTTGGGCTGATTATTATTAAAGAAATCGGATATTCGTTTTTGAGACATTTCGAGACACAAGGAAGTAAACACACTACTGTTTATTATTCAAACTCAAGTCCTCATCCTTGCTTCGCGCCGAAACCACGTCACGTAGTCGACGTAGTAGACGTCGGCGCGTCGCCGATGTGTGTGTGTGAGACTGTGCGGCGCGCTGCAGCGTCACAGACAGTCAGACAGACTCAGATCAGATAATATAAAATATCATTAAATAGTGGATTTTAACCATTAAAAAAAAAGCATGTTTTAGACTGCTTACACTAAAATGCTAACTAAAAAAATTAAGGTTTTGGATTTTTTATTTTTTTTTGTAAATCTTCTGACACAGCTTGCAGTTACTCCTCGCCAGCAGGGGGTGCTGGAGCACCCGTCGCACCTATAGTTCCCGCGTCCTTGCCTGTCTCCAGTAATTGGCAGCGTTCCTGGAACCCCCCTATATGTTTGCATCAATTCTTCCCTTTCTCTTCCACTGGTCATATATGACCAGCTCTGACATGCACCTGAGATTGTGACAGATGTTGCCGGTCTCAAACTATCACTCTAGCGCAGACCTGGGCATTGTACGGCCCGCAGGCCGGATACGGCCCGCGGGATGATTCTGACCGGCCCGCGAAAGATTACATAATAATTTTTATTTTTTTTATGTCAACGTTCACACGCACAATATACGCTTACCTAGGATTTGACTTGATTCAACAACAAAGCAGTCGGGGCAAGCCGAAAACGGTCGAAAGTGTGGTTAAAAAGTTTGGATTTCTTTTTTCACAACTGAGGTAGGTAGATATAAAATAAAAAAATTTGAGACTAAAGTACAGAAAAAAGGTACCGTTGGGTACCGGTATCGATTCACAGGTACCGGTACCGTATCGGTTCAAATGTGAACGGTACCCATCCCTACTGAACACACAACTGCAGGGCAAGGGCATTTTTGCTCATGAAATGCATAGCCATGTGAAAGCCTTCATGACAAAGTTGCAATTAATTTCAAGGCAACTAGGCAGCAACAATCTCAAACACATGAAAACCCTGAAAGAAGTCAAACCATCAGCTGATCACCGGCACAGGTACTCATCCATGTTGGGAGCACTGCATGATGAATTTTCAAGGCATTTTCAAGATTTCAAAAGGTTGAGGATGAAATGCAGCTGGTTTCCTCTCCCTTTACCTGCAGTGTTGATAGTGCACCCACTGATGTTCAGCTTGAACTCATTGACCTGCAGTCTGATTCACTACTGAAAGAGCACTTTAAGTCAGCATCACTGCTAGAGTTCTACTCTGCTCTCAAGGAGGAGAACTTTCCAAACATGAGGAGACATGCTCAGAAGATGTTGGTTCTCTTTGGATCCACCTATATGTGAACAGACATTCTCAGTCATGACGTTTACCAAGTCCAGGTACAGATCCTCTCTCACTGATGAACATCTGGCAGCTGTGCTTCGCATCTCCACCTCAGACATGCAACCTGACTTTGGTGGATTTGTTAAAGCTCAACAGAGACTGGATTTATCACACTGAATGAAAAAAAAGAGCTGAAGAACACTAAAATGTGGAAATATAACAAGTGAAATGGGACACTTGATATTTTTTTTCTTTTTTTTGCACAGTTCTGAAAACATTAAATGTTTAATATAGGCATGTAAAGTAAAAAAGGCTACTGGGACACTTTTCTTTACACAGTTCAGTGACATGTCTTGTTTATTTTGGCTATAAGATGAGGTGATGTCTTTAGAAAGCTAAGAAAATCCTTGTTTCAATAGTATATGAAACTCAAAATAATAACTTTATTTGTATAGCACTTTTTCATACATGCCCTTTTTTATTAATGTTTCGCATTTTGTTTATCATTTTGGAAATAAATTCTATTTGAATAAATGATATTTTTGAAAGCTAACCTCACCTTTTAATTGCCAAATAATAACATACACTCTTACCAGGGGTCAAAACAATGCCATTTACTGCTTTTTATATAGAAATAAAATGTATATTATGCATAATTGAGTTTGGAATTTTGGCCCGGCCCTCCAACATATTTTCAGTTGCTCATTCGCCCCCCCGGGAAAAATAATTGCCCACCCCTGCTCTAGAGGCTTCGGTCTGCAAACAGCCAGCAATGTTCACAATAGTAACAGTCCAGGGCAGGGCGAATAACACAGCCATGTTTGTGGGAGTTTGATACCTGCCTTGGTAGTGGTGGTGTAAGTGTCTGAGAAACCTCTATGTCTTTGCTTTTTGTCAACGGGGAATGGCATGCTAGGCCTACATGGACCGGTTGCTATAATATAGCTCTTGATATTGAGGGGTGACAGTGGCTCATGAGGTAGAGCCATCGTCTGGTAATCTGAAGGTTCCTGCTTAGATTCTGGCTGCTCTCTACAGCGTGTTGAAGTGTCCTTGAGCAAGACACTTTACTCCTAACTGCTCCTGATGAGCAGGTTGGCACCTTGCATGGTTGCCTCCACGGTCGGTGTGTGCATGTGTGAGTGAATGTGAGGCATAAGTTGTAAAGCGCTTTGGATAAAAAGCAGTCCATTTACCATCTTGGCACCGGGGGGCTCAGTGCCGTCATAGAGTCCGCTATCTGTGGTGAGAATCTTTGCAGGACCACAGGGCAGTCCAACCTCTAAGGCTGCGGCGGCACAGGATCTCCTCCTGGCGGGCTGGAGGAGGGGGGCACGGCTGGGCCAATACAGCTTCACTTGTGGAGCTAGATGGCAATATAAAACAAGGGTATGTGAATCAACTCAGACTACCATTGACCTCATCCTGACCTCTGACAAGTCCAAGATCTCCAATAAAGGGGTTATAGCATGCGGGTTAAGTGATCATTATATGATATTCTGTACCCGCAAAAAGCAAAAGGCTGGCTGTCACAAAACAGTCACATCTAGAGACCTCAAAACCTACTCTAGCGAGGCCTTTAACCTTGAACTGGAGAGCCTGGACTGGTCAGATGAGCTCAATGGTACACTGGTTGAAGAAACATGGCTTGGCTTCAAAACCAAATTTTCAACAATACTAAACAACATGGCCCCCCTAAGAACCACCAGGGTAAAAAATCGCGCTGAGCCGTGGATGCACACTGAAATACTGACCGCTATGAAAGCCAGAGACAAAAAATGCTCTGAGTTTCGTAAAAGTCAGTCAAAGCTTACCAAAAGCACGAGCAGTGAACTCCAAGCCCACGTGACTGAACTCAAACTAGAAAGAAACATACTAAGAAATGACGTAAACTCCATGATCAAAACTGCTAAATTCTTTTTTTATCAATTACAAAACTGAGGAAAACAAAAACAAACCATGTGAACTTTGGAAATGACTCAATCATCAACTAGGCTGCAGTAAAAAACTTAAAACCAGATTCTCAAACATAAACATAAATACGGACAACACGCTCATCACAGACAAGCTGGATGTAGCCAATTACTTAAACACTTTCTTCACAAACATAGCCACAACACTGGTAAACAAACTACCCTCCCACTCAGGGCATTATGGGAACACATAGTAGCATACTACAAAAACCTAGAGGTCCACAAAGACGACTTCAAACTGAAAATGGTAACTACAGATGAGGTACTCAAAAAACTGACCGCCCTCCAACCGAACAAGGCCACTGGCCATGACAACATCCCCTCCAAAAGACTCGGCAGCCGCCATCACCTCAGTCATCACACACATAATAAACCTTTCCATAAAACAGGGACACGTCCCCAAGAACTTCAAAATTGCAAGAGTAACACCCCTGCACAAAAAGGGCAGCAAATTAGACCCAGGCAACTACCGCCATGTTTCTATCCTTACCTCCATCTCGAAAGTCATGTAAAAAATTGTTTACGAACAGGTCGAAAAGTACCTCGCGGAAAAAAATCTAATCTACGAATTCCAATCTGGCTTCAGAACATCCCACTCCACTGACACATGCCTTCTCTATTTAAACGACCACATCAAACAAGAGGTGGACGCGGGCAAATACTGCGGCATGGTCATGCTGGACCTACAAAAGGCCTTCGACACTGTCAATCACACCATTCTGATTGACAAGCTAAAAGCAATTCAGTGAGCTGGATACAATCTTACCTGGAGGGGGGAGAACAGATGGTGGAGGTAAATGGTACCCTATCCCCCCCCCCCCCCCTCCCAGTGAGCTGTGGTGTTCCACAAGGAAGCATACTAGGACCGCTACTGTTCCTAATTTATGCAAATGACATGTTGTCAGCTTGTGACTGCAACTTGTTCCTGTTTGCGGACGACTCAGCCCTGCTGGTCTCTGACAAGAACAAGTTACAGGTTGAAAAAACCCTCAGCTCGGAACTAGGCAAAATCTGCATATGGCTTGCAGATAACAAACTATCATTACACATGGGCAAAACAGAGTCCATTCTCTTCTGTTCAAATAACAAACTCAGCAAGACCAACGGCTTCTCAGTTACAGTGGGTGACAATATTGTCACAAGGAGAGATGAAATTACCTACCTGGGTTCCATCCTAGAGGTTAATCTTTCCTGTGACAAAATGGCATCCAATGTAATAAAAAAAGTCAACCAACGAACTTGATTCTTGTACCGGATCTTCTCTCTAGTAAACATGAATACCCTGAAGAGTCTGGCAGGAGCACTCATTCAAGGGTACTACGACTATGCTTGCACCTCATGGTACCAAAGCACCTCAAAGGCACTAAAAACAAAATTACAAACATCTCAAAACAAACTGGTCAGACTACTGCTTGACCTGACTCCTAGAACCCACCTCACCCCTGCCCACTTTGACAACCTAGGATGGCTTAGAGTAGACGACAGAGTACAGCAACTTGCAATGGGCCTGGTCTACAAGATACACTACACGACCAAGGTACCCATGTACATGTCAAAATATTTCCCAAAGGTCAGTGAATACCACGATCACAACACACGAGGGAGCTCCACAAATCATCTTAAACCCAGATTCGGCTTGTAATGGGAAATATTAAAGGACTAAACGATGAGCCGTTTACAAATCATTCTGAGTCATTATTAATAAGAAGAAAGTTTATTAACAATAAGAAGAAAGTTTATTTCACCGTGGCCACGTATGAAAGTTCAGTTTACAGTCAGAGACACATGTTCACACAGTAGCATCTGGCCATAAAATTACCCAGAACGCTGTTCACACGTATGTCAAATACACAGTTGTCAGACATAACATAATATAGCAGATATGATGATGAAGGTAAACAAAATGGTTCTCAGTAACTGGGAGCAACAACAACTTTGTTATGATTGGTAGGATGTCAGCGTGTTCTTAAAGAGACATACACACATTAACCAGTCACACTGGTCATACTGAAAGTCAAGCTCTATAACATGATATCTCCACACAGATATATAAGAACATGATAATATATTTCCACGACAGTTCCCTCCTCTGATAATAATCAATCATTATCACTTCATAAAGACAACAAAAAATATTATCATTAAACCAAAAATAACACAAATTATAATAACTCACAATCAAACTATTTTTATTATCTAAAAAAACAAAAGGTCCTCTGCACAGACCCCGTTTCACGTGCAAAAGAGAAGTTGCAAACAATTTGTATCATCTAAAAAACAAAAGGTCCTCTGCACAGACCCCGTTTCACGTGCAAAAGAGAAGTTGCCATAACAGCCAACCATCATTAGCGTCTCTTTGCAAATGTCCAGACGGTGGTCTCAATAGTACAGTCCAGCCCCTGGTTTTGTCAAGGCCATATTTCTCCCACCACCAAGCTGAAAAATAGAATCACAAAAAAAAACAGGAGAGTATTTCGCAGACAAATTATTTCCCTTATTCAAAACAAAAACATTCTCACAAAACTCTTTCAGTAGAGCGAAAACAGATTAACAGCAAGAAACAAAAACTAAATTTGCAGACTCTTCACAAAGAATGAAATATAATCTCAGGGAAGCCACACATACCTCAAGTTTACCATTGCAATGTACAGCATATTCAAAAACATCTCCAACCTGAATCAAGTTCAGTACATCATTACCTAATATCTCTTAGGATGACACCGTAATATCTGTATGTGTTTTGGTTCAAACTTGCCTCATTTATCATCCGTGACGAATCCCGGAACGGTCTCTCCTCCTTCCCCCGGCCGATGGTCCAAACACCCCCTCCTCTGCAGTCCATGGCTCCGATGCAAGACCGGCTGGCTTAGATCCTTGCCACCAGTTCATGCCCACTGAGTCTGGTCGAAAGCATGATGGAAGCCGCCTCTTAGATCTCTATCTCCGGACCACCCATAATATCAGGCTGGCTGTCAGTTGATGTCCTTAGCGTCCCATCAGCTGGGTGTACGCTTTCACCAGCCGATAGGCCTAGTTCTGCAGTAGACTGGCTTACTTTCCCCATAATCAGCTGTAGTCGGTTCCCCCGTCAGGTTCTCGGTTGTGCCCCTGATGGAACAGGTCTGCTGGAAACCGTCTCACAGATCTTTGTCTCGGCTGATGGTCACAGAGAACCGTCCAGTGTCATAGCTGTAACTGCAGAACAGAACCCCGGTTCAGTAGAATAGCTGTACCAGCACTTGTCAGTGGTCCTCTGCGCGTGTGTCCTCTTCTCGGGCAGAGACGGGGTACTTGGACCGCACAGGAGACTGAAGAGAGACACGCTCAGCGAGAGACTTCACCAAAGGAAAAAAAGAAAAAGAAACAAAAATAAAAAGCCGTCCGGTAACATTTTACAGTCAAAGCAATACATAGACTCTGTGTTTAACTGTAACCTAAACAAAGGATAAGTGCTACAAAGTAAACCTGAAAAGTGACTCAAAATAACTGAAAACAAACACATGCACGCCTGTGACAGACGTATAAGTAGGATTAAAGAGAGAGAAAGAAAGAAAAAGAAAAAGCTGTGGTTCCCAAGTCTTGGTTTTGATTAGAGGACTCTTTATTGGGGGTCGTATTAATTAACCTGATTGTTTGTGTGAGTGTCATACTCCTATTTGGAACTATTGCATGAACTAAAAACAATCTCCTAATGTATTCTGAAGCTGGACGAAGGTCATTCCATTACAAAGCTCTATCTGACATCTATTTCTGATTTTGAGATAGGTCATTGTATTGTACTATATACTTGACCTCTTTATTTAAAATAAGTTGGTGAATGGGGGTGTGGGTGGCAGAGAGTGAGCAGGCTACAGTAACCGCATCTGTACATGTGTGTATTGTATTGTGTAATGCATACCACCCACAAGACTAACCCTGTGAAGTCACATATATATATGTAGACATTTATCCCAAAAATAATGGAACACTCTTCAGCAACACAAACAAAGTGAGGCAAAACCTCCTGTGTTACCCTCAAGCAACATCTAATAAACAAACTCAAACAAACAAATCCAAAAAATTCAAACAGGTGCTCCTTACAATCTGATATGACTCACAAATAGCTTCTAAAACCTACACTGCAGCCAAAGAAGGACTGCTAGGCCCACCACATGTCTAATCTAACAAAAACTTACATCAGGTCCTAACACTAATTATTTCTCCGGCCCCCTAACCTACCTATACTGAAAGCTAATGCACTGTAGACCTAGCATTCTTCAACCACACCTGCTACCAGCCAAAGATCATATCGACCATATACCCGTCAAGTATATTGTATAGTACAAGACAAGTATATCGTACTAATCCCTTCAATGACTGCCCCAGGGTTACGTGGTACACAGGAAGCTAAACACAGCTAGAAAACAATGAAAGTACCTACTTGTGGCGTCCATTAAAATAAATATTTAAACAGCATATAAGTGGTCAAATCAGATTATAAATTAAGAGCATCCTCACCTGTCTGAAGACCCTACATTCAAGCCTACAGTATGGCTCGTGTAGGCCTTGAATGCAAAGTGGTGGACACAGGACAAGACAGGAGTTTATCAAAAATAACAATATCTATTGGAACAGCTATTACATGGAAAACAAAAACAGTGTGGTGACGTGTCTTCAAGACTCTGCCTAATTATTAGGTGTCTGGTTCAGCCCCCCCCCTCTCTCCTCATCTCTCTCATTATGGCTCCTTCTGCCCTATTTTGCTTTCTTTCGTCATCTATGACTGTTTTGGTTCCCTTTCAGATAACACCTTCGATTTTCAAAACAAAACTGTGCCGCTCTGCTCTGTCCCAAAACACACTATGGAGCTGGCATTCTCTCTGTGTCAAACTAATTACGTTTACGTTTACGGATACACTATTGTCCGTTTTTATTTGGCCTCAAACATTCTCCCGGTTGTGATACATTACGACCGCGTGGCTACGAGTTTGGCATATACATATATATGTATATGTATGTTTTGGTGGCTGGTACAATGTGATGATGAGCAAAAACAGTCCAGACAAGTTTCCTCTAATCACTTGTCAAGCACTTGCTCGTTATAAACCACTGTTCAGGCTTTTAGCCAATAGCCATGTGAACCGCAAGGTTAATATTATGTTCTGGTCTAACGCTGCAGTCCAAGTGTTAACCGCTAACGGTAGCTACACCTGCTCAGTACATGTACATAAACACATATAGGCCTCATTACTATGAGCAAGCGTCAGCATAGCCGAGCTTTGCGTGTGTAACCTCAAATGTATATACTCTCTTTTTTAGACTCTTCTTGTATCACAAACAGTACTGTATTTGTAACTCTGGTATGTCATAAATGTATAGATGAATTGAAAATGGGGGACCCTGATATCAACAAGACCAAAGTCCTTCTCTGGTCTGCATCCCCTTAACAATTGTGTGTATTGAGCCCTACTGCACCGTACCCCTTCTGCAATCCGTCAATAAAGTTTCCAATCCATCACTCAAACCTGCAGTAGTGGATGAAGTATGCCTTTCCTTTACTTAAGTAAAAGTATAAATACCCACATAAATGAGTACTCTGGTTAAAACGAAAAGTGCAAATTCTACTTGAGTAAAAGTAGAGAAGAATTCATTGGTATTGAATGTACTATCTAAAGTAAAACTATGCATTCTACATGGCGTTTTTGTATCCCAGTGCTTTGTATGCCAGTTATGCAGCTCTGATTAAAGGTCATGTTAAAGTGGTATGTGGTTATGCTGCTCTGATTATATCGTCTTGAAGTTGGCAATCTTCATATATTTTTCCATGTTTTTTCAATCTATAGTAACTAATGGATTCAGATAAATGTAGTGGAGTAAAAAGTACAATATTTCCCTAAAAGATATTCACATAAACTACAAGTAGCTCGAAATTGTCCTTAATAATAATAATAATTATTATTATTATTATCATTATTAAGTACAGTACTTGAGTAAAAAATACTTTTCACCACTGGTAACCTGACCAGTGGCTCCATATTAAAGGTCATAACCAGTAATATATTTGATCGTTTGGAACCCTGCAAACACAAATCCAGTTACATTTTGAGCACCTTCGATTTAATGTCCGAGTCTTAAGCGGTTGTCACGTTACAGCCCATAATAGCAAGGACCCATTTCCCACTCAAGCGTCAAATTACGCACTCATTCAAACAAAATTGAACTTGGACCCTTGAGATAACGAACCATAACGGTGTATGTTCATTTTGAAGATCTTTGGACCATGTATTTGCAGAGTGTACCCTCATATTGAGCATACTCAAAACCACTCAACCTCTACCGCCTTCAGCTATGAAATGTACACAACACTCCAATGGTAATACCTTTAGATAATCAGGCTTGGAGACATCGATCGTCTCAAGGACAGGCAGATGTGAATAATAAGGGGGTTAATGCGTCCACACAGGGATATAATTGCAGTGGCGTTAATAAAATGACAGCTCAGGTTTCTGTAGGCCCCCGTTGCAAACGTGTTAGACTCAATCTAAAACAAAGCCTGCGATTGAGCAGGTGAAGAATGTATAGGGGAGAGGTAGTGCATTCTTATTTAATCCATTGTATAACTAAGTGAACATATGTTATGTTCTGTCGAATACTGAAGAATTGTGGTGATTCGTCTGTGATTATAACAAAACAGACACTCTTTGCATGGCAGAGGTGAGGCTCATGACCCCTCTCTCCAGAATTTCTAACTAGGCCAAAACTGGGAACAGGTTGCTAGGCGACCCGGTGACTTGGAGCCTTGGAGTCATAACAGCATTCCTAAAGATAAGGATGGAGGAGAGTAATAGAGAAACTCTCACCGCTCAAACGGTCACCTCCCCCCATATATATATATATATATATATATATATATATATATATATATATATATATATATATATATATATATATATATATATATATATATATATATATATATATACATATAGTGGCTTCCCCTCGCCACTTAGCTAATGGGGATCCTTTATCGCTTCTTTTCAAGACCCATCTCTCTACAAACTATCACTATAGACCGCTCTCTATAGACCCACTATAGACTCTCCCATTATAGACCTTTCTCTATAGACCTCTCACTATAGACTCACAAGTGTTGTGCTGTATCCAACCAACTTACTGCTTATCTCTTACAGAATGACCTCCTAGACCCTAATCAGTCAGGCTTCAGGACTGGTCACTCCACAGAGACGGCCCTCATTGCGGTCACAGAGGCACTTCACTTAGCAAAAGCGAAAGGCCTCTCCTCTGTCCTGATTCTCCTAGATCTATCTGCAGCCTTCGACACAGTCAACCACCAGATCCTCCGTGCGGCCCTCGCAGGAATGGGAGTGGCTGGCTCTGCGCTGACATGGCTGTCATCATACCTCAATGACCGCTCCTACCAAGTGTCATGGAGAGGGACCCTGTCGGCCACCCGCCCCCTGCGGATGGGTGTCCCCCAGGGCTCGGTTTTAGGACCCCTTCTCTTCTCCCTCTACACTAAATCACTGGGTAACATTATCACGTCTCATGGCTTCTCCTACCATTGTTATGCCGACGATACTCAACTCTTCCTCTCCTTCCCTCCCTCAGATATCCACGTCTCTGAGCGGATCTCGGCCTGTCTGTCCGACATCTCCGCCTGGATGACGTCCAACCACCTCAAACTGAACCTAAGCAAAACAGAATTGCTCCACCTGCCGGCCAAATCCTCCCCCCTAACCGACCTTTCAATCACAGTCGAGAATGCAGCTGTGACTGCGTCCCCGACCGCCAAGAACCTTGGTGTTGTCCTCGACGACCAGTTGAACTTCTCTGCTCACATCGCAGCGACGACCAGAACCTGCCGATTCCTCCTGAGCAACGTCAGAAGGATCCGCCCCTTCCTGACAAAAGAAGCCACCCAACTCCTCGTCCAATCAACAGTCATCTCCCGCCTCGACTACTGCAATGCACTGCTCGCTGGCCTCCCGGCCACTGCCACTAAGCCTCTTCAACTCATTCAGAATGCAGCGGCCCGCCTGATCTCAAACCTACCGAAGTCGGCCCATGTCACCCCACTTCTTAGGGACCTGCACTGGCTCCCCATTGCTGCACGAATCCGCTTCAAGGCCCTCGACCTAGCATACCGTGCGGCAAAGGGAACCGCTCCTGCCTACCTCCGGTCAATGGTCTCTAACTACACACCCTCAAGACCCCTACGCTCTGCATCTTCTGGCCGCCTCAGACCTACTCCTATCCAAGCTCCGGGAGG
Source organism: Notolepis coatsorum (assembly GCF_963971535.1). NCBI lineage: Eukaryota > Metazoa > Chordata > Actinopteri > Aulopiformes > Paralepididae > Notolepis > Notolepis coatsorum. The sequence continues at coordinate 54,188,182 of NC_140180.1, read as the reverse complement.
GTCATCAAAGAGAAGTCGCCTATTCTCAGTCCTTGCCCCACAATGGTGGAATGAACTACCCACCCCAGTTAGGACAGCCGAATCACGTCCAATCTTTCGCTATCGACTAAAGACGCACTTCTTCAACCATTATCTGAATTAAAAAAAAATATATATAAAAAAAAAATCTAACCCTAACTAACCGTACAGGCATGCACTTGTCCTAATAAACTAACCTACACTGTAGCACTCAACACTTTGATGAACATTGTTGCTCAGCTGATAGAGTTCTGCCCTTCCTGATGGCTTGTTGTACAGAACTTGTAAGTCGCTTTGGATAAAAGCGTCAGCTAAATGACTAAATGTAAATGTAAATGTAAGTGTGTTTTTGGCCAGCTACCCTGTTAATTTGATTAAAACAAACTGAAACTGGACACAAGCCCTATGTCTGGCTTTTTGCCATCCTTTTAACATGTACATGTATTAATAATGTACCTTGCCCCCCAGTACCATGCACAAAGTGTTACCAAAGTGTGAGGAAACAAACTGGAAACCTAAGTACCATAATCAAATAAAGACCAAACATACACTATCTCTATTGGAATGGAGACTTCAGCACAGGATAAACTAGTTTTATATGGTGTTTCCACTATCAACAGCGGATTACAGTTAGGTCCGTTTCAAGTTATTTTAACCACCCATACTGCTATTCGTGTTGCAGAGAGGCCATCCTGGGTCACATGATGTACTCGACTACTCGCGGAGGAAAACGCTGTGTTTTAGACTTTTATTTTGAAGCCCACCGCTCCGTCTTTTCCGGTGTTCTAGACTTTTATTTTGAAGCCCACCGACCGGACCGGAAGTATTGTTGTGTGATTATCCTATGCGCGACCAACTTGTCTTGTCCGGTTCTGTGTTTTCGAGCCAATGATAAAACAAATGTTGAGATTGTCGGTGAACAACTAACTTTAGGTTCGTTTTAACGTTAGATGCAGCTACTACAGGCAATCAACGATGAGGAGGAAGCGTCAAATCCGTATATCCTAGAATAGTAGCCCTGTGGTGTGTAGGCAAACTACCCGTTATAATAAATTGATTCATGTTTAACTTGTCCCCGTTGTCAGTCCTTTGACCAGCCCCACCCGTTTATTGTAAACAATGATGCATGTAATTGTGTTAACGTTATTATGTGTCGTAGCCACGCTATACGTTGTACTCATTTTGTTAGCTATTTAGCTAATGTTGTTATCACTGAACGAGCACCGAACGTTAGCAGTCCAGTTTCTCCGGCAGTAGCGAGTAACCACTTGGGTCTAAAAACCAACAAACGTTACACTACCCATAACGCTACTCGGTTAAAAGGAACAACACTATTGAGAAATGTAGTTAAGCTATATGTGGCTGGCATTGCTATAGGCAAGCTCAAAATCATTGCATTCATCTTAATCCTCGCGGCAATTAATCGATTTATTTATTGTATGATAGCGCACATAATTCCAGTGGGTCCTTTTAGACCCAGTGTCGTTGTATCTCTGACCATATGCCTGTTTTACTTTCTACTGCCCTCCTCTTCACCATTGCATGCTACTGTACTGTATCTGTGCTGTACAAAAACAACACATTCGACCCGTAGGATAGTTCTATGTATTGATCACAGACATAAGTGTTAATTTATGTAAATATTGATGAGTATTTTGGTGGGCCATTGTCAGTGATTTGTTTACATGGTCGGTCTTAATAGATTTCTGTACCTGTATTTCTATCGATCAGCACTTTGCTGTGTGCAGACCTCAATGTACACTGTGCTCTTCTATGACACTGTTATAAATCTCATAGGGTTTTTCAGTGGAAATATCTAATGAAAAATTGCATTTCAACTAGAATTGTTTTCTTCCCTTTACATAAATATCCAATGAAAAATTGCATTTCAACTAGAATTGTCTTCTCCCCTTCTCAAAGCGTGCGTGCATGTAAGCATGTGTGTGCGCTATACTCTGCCTGCCATCATCATGTCCTCAGGTCGATGCCTCCCCGCCGTGTGTCCAGTCAATGCGCTGAGGGCCGGTCCCGCCTTCACGCCATTGTGCCTTTTTCCTCTCAACCCTATAGGCACAATCCCTCTGCCAATGACCGTCCCGGCCGCATATAAAACAAACACCAGCAGGTTTGCGCTACCTCTTTCTCGGGATCCCCCTCGGGATGCTCTGCCCAAGCTGTGAGACAGTTCTCACCAGGGCTAACTGTGATTGTCCGACCGTTGCTATCAGCGACAATTGTGACCGCTCCGTCAGCTCCTGAGCATGCAGCCTCAGCATCTCTAATTGCCTGGCCAATTCATCTGCTGTTATTGATCCAGCCCTGTGTGTGGCCGTTGACACAGGCCAGACCGTTGCGGGTGGTGGTCGCTCCGGAGTTGATGGTCGTCGGCGAGGCCGATGACGCGGCGGGACAGCCTGTGACGCACACGGAAAGGCACCGAGCCTGGAGTCAATCCCCGGGCACACCGCCGTGGGAGAAGAGAAAGAGAACAAAGTGTTAGCTTCTTCCCTCACACCCCCCTTCCTCATACAGGCCGCAAGCTGCCCCATTTTTTAACACGCTCCTTTTTCCTTAACAGACAAAAACAAAACAAAACAAAAATAAAAAATATGTGGCCCCCAAAAAATTTGTTTCCTCTGAGCACTCGGGGACAAAAAAGCTCTGTGAAACAGCGTATTAACAACGCCCTATCCTATTTCTTTTCAGAAAAACTGCAGTTTGACCAGATAGGTGGTAGAAACTAATCACACAACACAGCACCTGTCTCTCCTCTTGGTATTCCCCACGCACGGACTCACTTCCCGCCTCCTTGTGAAAGAATAACAACCCAAAAAAAACACAATCAGTGCCTAAAAGATAACCCACGCTGTAACTTCAGTGATATTCTAAATAGTGGGACCTATTGCATGAACTCCTGTAATTCCCAACATACTTCACAGTACACATTGCACACGCCTACCTTATCGGATACAAATGTAATTATCGCTAATTACCAGAACGTACCCCTTAAATCCAAGTGGTCAGAGGAAAACAAGAGGGTTACTATGTTCTAATGTTAGACACCCACTTGACCCAGAACCCCAAAAATAACTTCAATATCCCACTCGCATCCCCATAGGTTTACCTGTCAGAGTTGACAAGACAGTCGTAGACAGGCGTCCCCCTTCTCCGTGTTTATATCTCGGAGGCTTTGAGGCAAGAGATATTAATTCTCCCTTGGACTGCTCGTCGGCAATCACCACTCTGTGTCATACGCTATCTGGTCAACCTAGACGTCCTAATCTAATCGTAACCTAACTACTTTATAGATGCAAAACAAAAACCGCTTTAAGGCTCAAACAAGGGACTAAACACGTTTCGCAATTATGCCACATCAATGTGGAACGCCCTACCCAAAGCTGTAAAGGAATGTGAATTACTACCCACTTTCAAAAACACTCTCAAAGAGCACCTACGGGAGACTGCAATTCGAAACTGGCCCCTGCAAATGTCTTAACCCAGTACAGTAAATGACCAAGTATGGCTTTGTCAATATTCCTATGTACAGTGTGTGTGTGTGTGTGTGTGTCCCCACCCAACCACCTCCAATGTACAGTTACCCCCCCCCCAACCCCACCCCACCTACCCAACCTCCTCCAATGTACAGTTTCCACGTCAAATGTATATACTCTCTTTTCTGGACTCTTTTTGTATCACAAACAGTACTGTATTTGCAAATCTGGTATGTCATAAATGTATAGATGTAGCAGTACTGTCTATCTGTATGTCATGTGTGTCATATATGTTATGATTAATTGAAAATGGGGGACCCTGATGTAAACAAGACGAAAGTCTTTCTCTGGTCTGCATCCCCTTAACAATTGTATGTATTGAGCTGTACTGTACTGTACCCATTCTGCAATCGGTTAATAACGTTTTCAATCAATCAATCAAACAATGAGCTGATAGCCTCCGGCTGTACGTCAACATTGCTAATGCTAGCAGCATTCGATGACACAGGTGTACTTTGAGTGAGAAAATCTAATTTAGTCAGTTTAGCTGTACACTCAGACTGGTCTCTTTTCTCCTTCCTCTTTTTCTTGCTAAATATGCCTCTGCTTGCTGCTAATTTATCGTTACTTGCTGAAGAAGGCTGTGAGAAAAAAAATGTCATTGGACAAAAAAATTTTTAAATATGTTTTGGAACATTTCAATAAGGACAAATACAAATATGACTCAAAACTGTAAGTGTTGGGGTTAGTGTTAAAATTGCCTTCCTACATGGGCCTTTGACACCTTCTGGGCCCGGGTGCAGTGCACTGTCCATATTATGCCATTGCTCCATCTGCTCTGATATTTAATACAGCACTATACAGCCAATACTGTCAAATGCTTTGGGCATTGGTAGCCTAGTGGTAGCGTGGTGTGGACTTTTTATCATAGGGTTGCAGGTTCGATCCCTGAGCCAGTAGGCGGAGGAAGCTGGGTGGAGAAAGTGAGTAACCACACTCTCCGCTCCCTGGCCTCAAGTGCCACTGATGTGCTCTTGAGCAAGGGACTTAACCCCCAGTGGGGAGGGGAGGTGGAGAGCAGGAATGCTTTGAAATAACATGTCTTCTCAGACGGTGCAGATTTAAACCTTAACTGCTGTGAGGTAAACTAGTCTACGTTTGAAGTGTGTGCGTGTATGTGCATGTGTGTGTGTGTGTGTGTGTGTGTCATCTAAGATAGTGCAGCTTTAAGCCTTTAACTGTGGTGAGGGGAATACACAGTTTGACTTTATAGCCTTTGGGTTGCTGGGTGGATTGTTGGCCATTCCACCTCCCATAAGCTGCAGACTCTTAAGTACATAAGTACATAAAGTGTTTAAAGTGTGTGTATTTATACACTTGAAATATAGTCCTAAATAAAACGAGCATTCCCTGACAAATAGAGTTTATTCTAGCTAATGTTGGGTAATGTCTGATCGTGTTTTCTCTGACACCCCCCCCCATACACACAAACACACACACACACACACAAACACACACACACACACACACACACACACACACACACACACACACACACACACACTACGGCTGGGCGAATAATCAAGTTTCAATTTCAATTACGATGTTGGCTTCGTAAGGTCATAAGATAGAGATAAAATGTGTATTGCGCCGCATGCCATGTTGCTCTAATTTTGTCTTGTGTTGTAAATGCAGCGCACCCTTCCTTCACAGCAATACACTCCACCCCTTCCCCCCAAGCCCAAACAGTAGTTTCAGCTGGTGTTGAGAGGGAGGAGGGAGCCACGGCGCGTTTATTTTGAAACTCCTTGTAGAAAATGACAGAAAGGTCACCTTTGGTCAAAACAAAGGTACAACTAATTCAGTTGTCGTCCTATTCTCAAATCAATACGACTTGGATTTGAGATGTTATGCAGACAAATTCAATCTGTGGAATGTTTGCAGGCTTCCATCTCATACTGTTGCTAAATACAGACCCATTCATGCTGCCCTTCAAATGCCACGGGAAAGCTACTGTGGTAAAATGTACTTGGAATAATGTAATTTGTAACTTTGTTTGACCAGAATGCATGAATGTTAGATCCTGGGGCAATTTCAGCCAAGCGTGGGAATTCCTCCAGGACTGTGTGACAGTTGTTAATCAGGATAACAAAGACAATGCCCATACAATGAAGACCAAAATCACATGGCCGTGTGACAAGATAACAGCAGTAACAGCTGGCCTGACCTGGAGAGCAGAACCTACTTACTTGCTCTAAAAATATATAAGTAAAATGTAATCATATTATACTGGATTAGGATGAAATACAATATTGGATTGGCTTTGATTGGATTAAAAACTCTATAAAGAAACCAAGAAACTTATATAGATCATTAGAATCAAGAGTCAAAGTGTTATTTGTCACACACATACCAGTGCATACAGGACATTAATGTAACTTGTTAAGTTAAAAAGGTATATTTGAATGTCATTAGAGTTTCAACAGTTTATAAGATGATAGAACATGCATTCTCTATTTCTCTTTTAAATGTGTATATATAAAATGTAAGTTTACTTGCAGTATCAGTAAAATGCCAATGTCTGTTAGTACAGTTTTATCTCATATAGAGTGCTTAGTATTAAACGGTAGTTCATTAATACACTGTTTTAATATTACATTAGAACCATATAGAACTGTTTTATTATGTTAAATACTAGAGAAAAGGAATAGCTCTGATTAACCACTGTAAGCATGGACCCACAGGCAGAAGCCACAGTCAGAGGTGTGAAAACACTACTTGCCCATATTAGGAAGACCTGAACAGGAGGAAGACAATGTGTGAATATCACTCTGATTGGTCAAGCCACAGGCCACACAGTGAGGTCATTTATTTTATAAAAAGCCCCACAGGGGAATTTTGGAGCAGGCAAGACATGGATCTTGACCTCCTCCAGCCCATTCTTCAATTGACAAACGTGTGATGATGTGAGTTGATCTTCTTTGAATGTAAATTAGTCTGTGAGGTCATTTCAATGGACCAGAGAACCATATAACCATGTATCCATATTTGTCAAATGATTAATCCCTGGTGTTGAACTAAACTCTCTCTCTGGGCCTCTGATAAATAAAACAATGAGACACAATTGAACCTTGTGGCGGACTACAACAAATTGTCCCTCCTTGCTAGTGGAGCTGGGGGAAAACCATTTTATCATTCTCTTCTCCAGTCAGCAAACTGTGTTAGATCAGGGGTTCCCAAAGTAGGGATTTGCGAGCCGCCGTGGGGGGGGGGGTCGCCAGATGATTTCCAAAAACAAACAAAAAAGATTTTTTTGCAGTCATGTCATCACAAACACTGGCATTTAAAGGGTACAAATAAAACAATTCCTGCACGAGAATGCAGGAAATGAAGTCTTTGTAACAAAGTTTCCTGGTGGGGGACCCCCCGCTTAAAAAGTGGCTTGACTGGGGCTATAGACTGGGGCTATATTTCGCACTATATTTCCTGGCCTGAATGATTTCCCCAGTCTGGCCCTGGTTAAAAGCCTCCAATGCTTATTAGTGTGTGTGCTTTTGAACGTTTGCATGTTTCAACCATACATTCCCATTCATACATTTTTTTTTAAATTTAAAAATTAATAATTAACATTTTTATATTTTTTTATACCTCCTATAATAGTGGGGGTCGCGGCTCTCTGACACTGTTATTTCGGGGGTCGCGGCCTGAAAACTTTGGGAACCCCTGTGTTAGATAACTACCCTTGACTATTACAATATACGACACTACTCTGGAAGGATAGTTTTACAAGCTACCAAGATGAACTGCAGCAAAGCTACCCTCAGGAGAAATATAGTTTGGTTAACTAAAGTTACTGTACCTGGAAAAAGTTCTTTTTTAATATATATTTTTTAGAACATCTGCAATGCAAAACAAAATGATAACATAGGCTAACACAAAATTAAGTGACATGATTGCAAAAACTGCGACTCAATTGAAAGTGAAAACGAAGTGCATAGTGTAATAGGCTACTTATCAATTACGCAATAACCAGATGTGGGCTCTACAAGTGTAAACTTGTAAAACTGCATTTTGATATAAGTATTCAACTACTACTGTAATATCACTAGGTTAATTTGAATTTAGTTGAACTACAAAGTAGCTAGTTAAATTACATATAGTGAAACTGCTTCCCATCACAATGTGTACGTGTGTAAATTTTGACACACACTGAAACCAATTAACTGGATTAATAGAATACCTTTACTTCATTGCTGGATTGGATCTCTGGTGATTGGCATACACTTAAAGTCCCCAGAGTTTGCACTGCATTAGGAACATTTGCTTGTAGCTTCTGTGCCCTAGACACATGTTGCAATGCACTTTAAAACTAAATTCATTAGTATCCATTGGTCAGTTAAAATCTTTAAGAGCAAACCACTTCACCACAGGCAGTCTGCATTTCTGTCAAATGTTTAATTGATTTATTTTCTGTTTCTACAGTTTTTTTGAATTGATTATGTGCTGTATTTCTGTATCATTTTAAATGAGGGTTTGCTCTCAATGATCCTTCAATATTAAATACAGATTGAATTGAATTGAAAACATTAATAAAATCATTTGTATTTGGCTTCCTGAATTTCTCCAAGGGGATTAAAAAAGGAACACTCAAACTTGTATCACAAGGTCCTTAGAAATAAAAGGTCAAGACATTGTGGACATTTCCTTCACAACAATGGAGAAACTCAGTGCCCACAGCCCAGTGTCATGGCAGAGCTGAGACCAGGATTCTATTTATGTGAATTAAATAGGACCCAGCCAGCACTCCAGTGGTGATTTACTTCCACACTGGTGACCAAACCTTATATAAAATGCCTTGCTTATCACAGTAATATCCCTCTGTAAACCTGCCAAATGATGGCTGCCAAAGACATTTGCTAATGTTCTCATGGATTTCTTTTCCCCATTGTGCACAAGACTCATTGAGAATACCCATGCATTTTGTAATGTTCAATAAATTTACATCTCTGCTATATAGTAATAGGACTACATAAGCTTTCTAAGACACAGAGCCAATGTTAATGTCCATACCGGCTTGAATTTATTTGATTTTTGGTACTTTATTAATCCGCTTAGGGAAATTGTCTTCTCACATGGCCCCCTGGGACACTCACATGGCCACGTGGGACATTCACATGTTTGCATATCACCAGAGAGGTCACTGCAGGGTTAGCCAGTTCTGCAGCACCTCTGGAGCAGGGAGGAGGTTCAGTGTCCCACGAAAGGACACTTTGACAGGAATGGAAAGCATCGGATGCCGTGGGGATAGAAGCTGTGACCCTCTGGTTACTAGCAAGTCTAACTACCAGGCTACCCAGTCTCCCTGGACTTCCAGTATCACACATTATTTGACAATCATCCAGAGTCTTCCAGCGAAATGACCAGGATGTTGAACTGAGTAGAAATGTTAATTCCATTGATTTAAATCCGGGGCTCAAGACATTATGGAGAAACCACAGACTAAATTTGAACCATGTTGTGGTAGATTTCATAGGCAAAGGAAGCTGGTTCTGGTCCATGTGAAGAAGGTAGACTTGGAGAACGAGGTCAGAGCAAATGTCTCCATTGGTGGGTTGTTGATTTATTTATAGCAGGGCAACAGCAGTTTCAAAGCACAGCAGAAATAGGTATGTCCATCTCCGACACAGCCTCGGCTGTCTATCAATGGTCAATCATGGTTGTTATATCTAAAATGTTTACCCCTATTTTCATCAAGATGAGCTGGTCCAAGTCACAAGTATTACAAAGGTTCCTTTGATAAACAGGTTATAATAACAATGGTCTTTTGACAAGGGGTGAATCGGGGCTCCACCTCAGATGGTAATTTGGCTTTAGTCTGGAGTTTCTGGGAGTGTTTCTGTGTGTGTTTGTGTGTGTTTGTGTGTGTGTGTGTGTGTGTGTGTGTGTGTGTGTGTGTGTGTGTGTGTGTGTGTGTGTGTGTGTGTGTGTGTGTGTGTGTGTGTGTGTGTGTGTGTGTGTGTGTGTGAGAGAGTGATTAAATCAGTCTGGGGCAGGGGCGGACTGGGACACAAATTCAGCCCGGGACATTCAGACGCACCAGCCCACGCACCGGCCCCGAAACCGGCCCACACAACGGCCGTTATGAAACACTCGTCCAGTATTAAACAACCCAAGGCTGTGGCTAAGGAGTCAACATCAGGGAGACCAAATCTACACCCGGCCCCTACTAGATGTGCACTCGTGCACAGTGCACACACACACACACAGACACACACACACACACACCACGCACGCACACACACACACACACACACACACACACACACACACACACACACACACACACACACACACACACACACACACACACCGTTACTTCCTGTCATTGGCATACTTTTTTTTTTACTAACATCTTAGTGCCTCATTAGCCTAGGGATTAAGGATACATGAAGTATTAACTACACCATAATAATATTGAGGTTTTGATCCATAGAAAGGTCTGTGCTACACAATTTCAGTTAGATTCGATTTATTGTCCTTTAATTTTGCACTCATGACATTAGTTGTTTGCCGTTTAATCAACATCGAAAGACCCCCCACTTCATCCCAGACACCCATTCCAAGAGCCTGTTCGCTTTCCAGGTCTCTCTCTCTCTCTCTCTCTCTCTCTCTCTCTCTCTCTCTCTCTCTCTCTCTCTCTCTCTCTCTCTCTCTCTCTTTCTGGACACAGATTCCAGCGTGGTGGCGGCTAACTCTGCCAAACTCATCGTCCCACAGAAGGCGTCGTCTCTCAGCCTCCTCGGGGCGTATTCGGACAGCGATAGCAACAACAGCGAATGAGAAGAATGAGAATCCGCTTACGCTTTGACAAAGAAAAGGGCTTTGCTCGCAGACTTGCCCCTACGAAGGATATACCACTGTATGAACGAGATGTGATGTGTGTATAAATGTGGATGTAGCGTTTCAGTTCTCAGGAGTTTGGAGAAAAATTATCAAATTATGTCAAGTAGGCAGAGTATCTCTTAGTGAGAAGTACTGTAATTACCTGTACATTTATAATAATCCCCTATAAATCCCATGTTGTCTCACACCTGTGTATCCCATGATTATTATAAATTCATGTAGGTTATCTACATGATTATAAGTTAATGTAAGTTATCTACATGATTATAAGTTAATGTAGGTTATCTACATGATTATAAGTTAATCTAAGTTATCTATACATGATTATAAGTTAATGTAGGTTATCTACATGATTATAAGTTAATGTAGGTTATCTGCATGATTATAAGTTAATGTAGGTTATCTGCATGATTATTATATTTTATTCTAAGTTCATGTAGGTTATTTGCATGATTATTATATTTTATTATAAGTTCATCTGTAGGTTATCTGCATGATTATATTTTATTCTAAGTTAATATAGGTTATCTACATGTTTATTATCTTTTATAAGTTCATGTATGTTATCTACATGTTTATTATCTTGTATAAATTCATGTAGGTTATCTACATGATTGTTATATTTTATAAGTTTATGTAGGTTATCTACATGTTTATTATCTTGTATAAATTCATGTAGGTTATCTACATGTTTATTATCTTTTATAAGTTCATGTGTATGTTATCTACATGAGTATTATCTTTTATAAGTTTATGTAGGTTATCTATCTATCTATTCTTTGTGACTAGTGTGTCACCACAGTCTCCTAAAACCCACTTCACCCCTGCCCACTTTGACAACCTATAGGATGGCTTAGACTAGTATACGACAGAGTACAGCAACTTGCAATGGGCCTCATGGTCTACAAGATACACTACACCACTCAGGTACCCATGTACATGTCGAAATACTTCCCAAAGGTCAGTGAATACCACGCCCACAACACCAGAGGGAGTTCCACAAATCATGTGCAACCCAGATTCGACACAAACAAGGGACTAAACATGTTTCGCAATTATGCCACAACAATGTGGAACGCCCTACCCACAGCCGTAGAAAATGTGAATCCCTACCCACATTTAAAACCGCTCTTAAAAGGGCGGCTAAGTGGCGCAGTGGGCAAGGCGCTCGCCACTAACGCAGGATATGCTGGGTTCGAGGCCAGCTCTCGCCGTTGCTTCCGGCTTGGCTGGTCGTTCATACTAATACAATTGGCAGTATTACAGGGTGGGAAAGCCGGTGGGTGGGGATCGGACGTTGTGGACGGCGACTCCTACAGGTCGGTTGGTGCGGCTGTACAGCAGAATCAGGAAGTATCGGGGGCAGTGTGAACCTCCCACGCGTTACTCCTCGCCACTGAGATATCGCGCTGTGCAGGTGAAAAGATGCGACGGCTGCCTCCTCGTGTACCGGAGGGGACACGTGATGCAAGGCTTCGTCCACATTGGAGCCCACCAGTGGGAGGCATGGTCTAACAAAGTTCGAGACAGGGGAGGGTAGAATTGGATAATACGAAATTGGGATGGGAGAAAAAGTTGATAAAAAAAAACTCTCTTAAAAAGCACCTACGGGAGGCTGCAATTCGAAACTGGCCACCGTAAATGTCCAACCCCCCCCCCCCCCCCCCCCTCCTAATAGACAGTCTCCTCCCCACCGTATATATTTTCTCACACCCACCCACCCCCTCCTAATGTACAGTCTCCTCCCCATCATATGTATATATTTTCTGTTAGGATCTCTGGGTAACAGTACTGTATATTTGCATATCATATATGTCACAAATCTAACAGTACTATATACCTGTATGTCATGTACTGTATGTCATAAATGTCATGATGTCATGTATGTTGTATATGTCACTATGAATTGAAAATGGGGGACCCTGATGTAAACAAGACAAACGTATTCCTCTGGTCTGCATCCCCTTAACAATTGTGTGTATTGAGCCATACTGTATTGTACCCATTCTGCAATCTGTTAAATAAAGTTTTCATTAATTCACTCTCTCTCTCTGTGTGTCTCTCTCTCTGTGTGTGTGTCTCTCTCTCTATCTTTCTTTTTCTGTGTGTGTGTCTCTCTATCTGTGTGTCTCTGTGTGTGTGTGTCTCTCTCTCTCCCTCCTCTCTCTCTCTCTCTCTCTCTCTCTCTCTCTCTCTCTCTCTCTCTCTCTCTCTCTGTGTGTCTCTGTCTGTCTGTCTGTCTGTCTGTCTGTCTCTCTCTCTGTGTGTCTCTCTCTCTGTCTCTGTCTGTCTGTCTGTCTGTCTGTCTGTCTGTCTGTCTGTCTGTATGTCTGTCTGTCTGTCTGTCTGTCTGTCTGTCTGTTTGTCGCTCTCTCTGTCTCTCCACCAATTAAACTGTCCTACTCGGGGTGTGGCTAGGCGAGCAATGAAGTAGTACGCTTTTTGTTCTCGCTCCCGTCGAATCTCTACTTTTTGTTATTTTATCTTAATTTAATAAGCTTACGAATTTACAAAACTTAGTGAATCTTACTCAGGGTACATTTGTTCAAACCGCTGGTAATTTTTTACACGGACAGATGTCATCAAGCCTACGCAAACACGGATCCGCCCCGATTACAAGTAGGCCTGAAAAAGCCTAGAATTCCACTTCTGGGCCACCACCGTCCACACCGTCAAAGATGGCAGGCATGGATACCACAGCCTTAACTCTTTCAGTGCCACTCACGAGATTTCTCGTGTTTTTTTATAGGTGGTTGCTAGCCACTCACGAGATTTCTCGGATTTTTTTTTTTTTTTTTTTTTGCGATCTGAAAAATTATTTCATCACCGAGCCTACCCGAGTATAGCCGAGGGGCGCCGACGATCACTGTGGAAAAAAGCGCCCCCTGTCGTCTCCCAGATGACATAAGTGATTTTGGAATGGATTCAATGAAAATGAATGGGGAAAAAAATCCGGTACTCCACATTTTCCAGTTCACTGATCCAGCCGGGGTTACTAGAGTTCATTCTGGAGCCTCAGATCCCCGCGGATCATGGAGTTCTACTGTATCGCGTTGGATCCATACACGTATCGATTTTTTCGAATGGTGATCAGGAATTGGAATATACCAGTTGGATACCATCTGATGTCAGGTAAGGACTCTATGTTATCAGTGGTAGGATAATCAGAGTAAGTTTGATGAAGTTATAAGCTGTTTTGTGAAATGTCTTCTTTCGGTTTCACTGTAAAAGTCCGTGAGGAAATCAACGGAGCGATTATCAGTGCGCGGCCGTAATGTGCGTGCGTGCACGTATAATATTGATCATCTAGCGTTTATTTGAAAACAATTCATAAAAAGGCCGACGAATATCAACGTTGTGGAATATTCCACTAAAAGACGATTTTCATAGAATGCTCCAGAATGAGCTGTTTTTTATATCAAAACGGGGGCTTTTCTAACTGCTCTGAAACGGCAACGACGCGATAAAAAAACAATCTGCCTTCACAGCACTGACTGGAAAATAGTCTTTGATAATGCGATGGGCAGATTAGACACATAGCCATAATTTAAAACATAGATTAGGCGATATTAACGTTAACATTGGCGCCGATGGTGGCATTCAAGCGGTAAAACGGAAAACCAGGCGTGGCGCTGAAAGTGTTAAAGGCGGAGATTCTCCTCGCGCGGAAATCCGAAATCGCAGAGATAATACAATCGGAATTGAAAGGTACACTTTCCAAAGAGTTCTACCTTATCAGAAATGATTTGAAAGCGATGAAGGAGGAAATGCGAAGCTGTGTAGCGACACTGCGTGTGGAGTGTGGACATGAACAAAATGGAGGTTGCGGTTAAAGACATGGAGGGTGGTCTCTCGAGGTGGTCGGACGAGGTGGTAACGCTACAAGCCACAGTCGAAGACCTAAAGACGGAGGTGACCTGTCTCAGGGGAAAGTGTGATGACATGGAAGGAAGAATGAGGAGGTGTAACGTGAGGATACTCGGAGTGGCTGAGACAGATGGCTCAAGTTCCACTGCATCGGTCTCAAGGCTACTGAAAGGCGTGCTGCAAATGGATGATGAAGTGCTGGTAGACCGCTCGCACAGAGCACTGGGGCCAAAGAGGCCAGACGGGAAGCCCCGTGCTATCGTGGCTAAACTCCACTATTACCAGGACTGTGTCGAGGTGTTGAGATGGGCGCGCGCTCAGGCTCCATTACAGGTCAACGGAATGTCTATTGCAATCTTCCCCGACTATGCCACGGGCGTCGCGAAGGCCAGGGCTGCGTTTACAGAGGTGAGGAAGATATTACGCGGCTGTGAAGGCATCCGATATGGCATTCTTTTTCCAGCCCGACTTCGCATCACGCACGGGGAAAAAGAGAAAGAGTTCATGGATGCAGGTGAAGCAATGAGCTACGTCAGAAAAAACATTGTGCACGCAGCAGCGGGTGAGACCACATAGAAAGAGAGATGTATCGGTGTGTACGTGCTGCTTATGATATGCAGGTGATGTGAACAATGTATCATATTAACTCCAACAGGACAATATATATAGAGGCTACTGTAATGTCTACTGTGTGATCATTTATGTGTAGCATCGTCTGCCTAGCATTGAGAAGACGCCACTGGACACCATTTACCAAGCTAAGTGACTCACCAATCTCCAGCAAATTCGTTGCCCTATACTTATGATGTACAGACGATGTGAACAGTGTATAATTTTGGCCCCAATAGGACAACGTGTGTATACACATACAGACATATAAATATGTACACACATGCTCACACCTAGGATGACGCACGCGCTCGCATACCTAATAGATGCACTATCTAGAGATTCTAGGCGTACTATACACACGTGAGCGCGTACTACGCACATGCACAGACACACATTAAGACACACATACACATTTACACATTATACAGACTCACGCCTACACACCCATACGTTTACACCTTGGCTGTGTCCGATACATCCATACACACACACACATAGGTTCACGTGCACGCAAATGCACAAACACTGAAGGGCATATGCCCAGGTACACACCCATTTGTAGACGCATGGACACACGCACACTCCCACACCTCTTCCAATTTATTTTATTCTATATCACCCAATCAGGCACCCTTTTTTGTGTTTAACGAGGCATGTTGGTTGCCCTTTCTCGGGAGTAAGATGTTCTGCCTTATTTCAGGGCCTGCTTGATGTGAGGTTGTTAATGTTAATGTATTATTGTTATGCTTACCGTTCCACTGGACAGCTGAAGACCTTTTAAAATACCAAGATCTGAGTAAGTTTTTTTTTAATTTTTTTACTCTTACTTTTCTTTTTTCTCTTTATTATTTCCTGAGCGGCTGGCTCCATAGGTAGAACACCTCCAACATAAGCACATTATGTGTGGATTAGTTTCTGAAGGGTATTTTGGGCACCTTGTTTTTTATATGTGTCAGGGGGGGGTTACCAGACTTGTACATTCAACATGCTTAACTGATCAGACGTCTGTTTTGCTATTCACCTGCAGTTGTGCTGAGTTCTCTCTAGCTTCCAGATGCATGGCCTCTCTCATCTACTATGATCGACACGGGTGATACCATGGGGCTGGAAGGGTGCACTGTCAATTTCGTGAGTTGGAATGTTAAATCACTCAACCACCCAGTAAAGCGTAAGAAGGTACTTACACATTTAAAACAACTCAATGCAGACGTAGCGTTTTTACAGGAGACGCATTTAAAAACTGCGGACCATGCTCGACTGGGGGGAGGGTGGGTGAGACAGATGTATCACTCCAACTTCCACACAAAGGCCAGAGGAGCAGCCATTTTGATAGATAAAAACACGCCATTTACTATGTGACGTGTAGAGGCTGACCCTGCAGGGCGCTATGTTATAGTGGTGGGGAAACTGCATTCATTTCCGGTCATTTTGGCTAATATCTACGCACCAAACTGGGACCACCCTACGTTCTTTACCAGCCTTTTTTCTCGCCTACCGGATATGACCTCGCACCATCTTATCCTTTGCGGCGACATGAATTGTGCACTCTCCCCGTTGCTGGACCGTAGCTTGTCCAGGAAGGCCCCCCAGTCTAGCTCGTCCCGTGCAATCCGGCACTTTCTTAAATCATATGGGGTAGCTGACGTGTGGCGGTTTCGTAATCCTACATCCAGAGGATACTCCTTTTTTCCCCCGGTCCACAATACCTTCTCGCGCATAGACAGCTTTCTCCTGGATAAGAGACTCCTTCCCCTCGTAACCAAATGCGAATACGGAGCGATAGTTATCTCAGACCATGGTCCCTTAGTTATGAAAATGAGTATCCCGAATACACGGCTCGGCCACCGCCAGTGGAGACTCAACCCGTTGCTCCTGTCGGAGGAAGCCTTCACAAGCTTCATCACCTCGGAAATTACATTATTTCTCGACATTAATAAGACTCCGGGAATGTCTTCTTTAACCATTTGGGAATCACTGAAGGCGTACTTAAGGGGACAGGTGATTTCATATTGCGCCAACCAAAAGAAGAGAACACGGCACGCCTTAAGCAACTGACGGACGAGATTTTGGAGCTAGATAGACTACATAGCTACTCGCCATCAACCGACACGTTGAAAAAACGTATATCGCTGCGAACTGAGTTTGACCTCCTGTCAACGCGACAGGCTGAGTACCTCATTACTAAAACGTGACAGGGGTACTATGAACATGGGGAGAAGGTCGGACGGATACTTGCCCATCAGCTGCGACAAAGAACTGCCAACCAGTCCATCCCCACTATCAAAGACGAGCAGGGCTCAAAAGCCACTGACAACCTTAAAATTAATAAAAGCTTTAAAACTTTCTACCAATCGTTATACACCTCGGACTCGCAAGTGGGGCCCTCCACGCTAGACGATTTCTATAGGACCCTCCGCGTCCCGACAGTCGACCCGGAGAGGGCCGCAGATCTGGAGGAGGAACTTACGGCATCCTTAAGAAAGACAAGAACCCCCTGGAATGCGGCTCGTTCCGTCCAATTTCCCTCCTTAACGCCGATGTCAAGGTTCTCGCTAAGGTTCTGGCCCGTCGTCTGGAGGGGGTTCTCCCCTCAATTATCTCGCTGGATCAAACAGGCTTCATCAAGAATCGGTACTCTTTCTTTAATATCAGACGCCTCCTAAATATCCTATATAGCCCGTCTCCACCCTGAACACCTGAGGTGGTCCTCTCCCTTGATGCGGAAAAAGCGTTTGATCGGGTGGAGTGGGACTATCTTTTCCACGCTCTGGAGAGGTTTGGGTTTGGCCCTAAGCTCATAGCTTGGATTAAAATTCTATATACGTCTCCGATGGCTGCCGTTCGCACCAACAACAATCTATCCACCTACTTTGAACTCCATAGGGGTACGAGACAGGGATGTCCTTTATCTCCAATCCTTTTCACGATCACAATGGAGCCCCTTGCGCTGGCTCTGAGGCAGAATACCGATATCAAAGGGATCATGCGCGCGGGCTCGGAGCATAAAGTCTCGCTCTACGCGGACGACATGTTGCTGTACATATCACAACCCCAAACGAGTCTTCCTCGGTTGATGACCCTACTTGCGGACTTCGGCAAAATATCCGGATACAAAATCAACATTCAAAAAAGCTAACTGATGCCCGTCGGCACCTCGGCGGATCGGATACCTCTGAGCACATTCCTGTTTAAAATTAGCCCCTAAAAGTTCAAGTACCTCGGGATATGGATCACGCATGAACATAAGGACCTATATATGGCTAACTATCAACCCTTACTGTCCAACCTTATGCTTCCTGCTTCTGCTATGCAAGCTGCTTTTCACTGTCGCTCCGTGTTTTTCTACCGATCGCTACCTTAATGATTTATTATAGCCCTTTCAACTCTAAATACTCTGTATGTTAACTCCCAGTTCCATGGTACTTCTCCAGAACTGTGAATTTATTTATTTAGATTTATGACCGCAGTACTTCACCGAAAGGACGAGTAGCGAGATCTCTCCGTGGGAGGACAGGCGAAATGAAGAAGTCTCCGTCTTATCAGCTACACACAAAGGACTATGTCGGGCACTGCTGAAGTCGAGGATATTTATGAAAGGCGAGAATACTTCATACTTCATTTTGAGTTTTAACGAGACGGAAGACGACAGTGGTTTTGGTTGTCTGAGTAATAGCACAGCTCCAGGGCAACGGAACTCCCCCGTGTAGGAGAGAGCGACGGAAGCTGCCCCGTTTAGGAGAGAGCGACAGACAGCTCTCCTGTATGATATTTCATAAAGACCCCGGATGTGAAGTGAGTGACCCACCATCACCACCACCACCACCACCATCACCACCACCACCACCATCACCACCATCATCATCATCACCACCACCACCAGCTAAGTACCTAGCTTAGCTTCAGTTTAGCCTAACCTGAAAAGACAGGAAATAAGGGAATATGCCGGGACTCGGCTCTCCCACAGAATGTACTAATTGCTTGAAGATGCGTATGAAGATTGTAAAGCTGGAGGCTCGGGTTTCTACCCTGTACCAAATACAGCAGAATGAGCAATTCCTTGACTCTATGCTTGAAGCTACTACAAATATAGCCAACAATACCATGATTGAAACCTGGCCTATGCTAGCAGCTACAGAACAGCACCACCCAAAAGACGGTCCTTGGCACAACCAAGGAGCTAGACCAAAGCAGTGGATCACCGTCAAGGAAAAAAAGAGAAAAAAACAAACCAGGACCTCACCCCCGGTACCGCCAAGAAATAGTTTCAACCTACTCTCAGAAACATGCATATCAACACCCAAAGCAAAGAGACATAGAAGCGTGGCTAACAACGCTAACGAAGCAAACAGCGGGCGAAACGGAGCTCACGCTAACGACGCTAATAGCAAGAATACCGGAGCTCACGCTAACACTAGCGAAGCAAACAGCTGGCATGCCGGAGCTCACGCTAATGCTAGCGAAGCTAACAGCCGGCACATCGGAGCACACGCTAACGACGAGACGACGAGGAAAACAGAGCCACTAGCGACACGGCTAGCAAACACGACCCAGACCGAGCGAACGGCTAACAGCGAAGAGACTATCATGCGCCAAGAACGTCGCGGTAGCCAACGCCGAAGGTACGGGACCAGCGTTAACATGCCGGCTATTGAGAAGGCTAACGAGGCTTCACCAAGGCCACAGGACTGTGGAAAGAACCGGCAGACTAGGCCTAGCCCAAAAACAAACGGCCCCAAAACTGTTGGAAAGAAAAATGCTAACCTCACACAGAAAATAGACTGTATACTGATTGGAGATTCCACAACAAGGTATGTGGAGATGGCAAACACAGAAAATATCTGTCTAGACAATACATCTGTCAAAGAGCTGGCCGAAAAACTTCCAACACTAATCAGACCGGGAATAAGAAAAATTGTCATTCACTCTGGATCGTTTGACATCCTGCGAAAGAAGACTGGCACAGAGACTTTGAAAGACGATTTCACACGTTTAATGAACACACTAGACAAACATCAGTCTGTGTACACAAACACTGATGTGTCCATCAGTGGACCAATTGCATGCTTTCGCAGAGGACAGGAAGCATTCAGTCGACTCCTAAATTTTCATTCATGGTTAGGGGCTGCATGTCTCGTACACGACCTGAAATTAATTGACAACTTCAATGTTTTCTGGAATAACCCAGAACGTTTTCAAAGAAATGGCTTCTTCCCAAATCGCTTAGGTTCAAAGCTCCTATCAGCAAACATGCATCATGCCTTGATGGCCTCCAAGAATATTAAGCTCACACCAGCACGAGAGATAATCATGAAGGACACAATCTCACCACGGATTACAGCAGCACAAGACGTCCCGTCCCCCCCGTCCCCCCCCATATCACACAAGGCCATCTCGTCTGATCAAATGTCCCCGAAAGCACAGAACAGTCAGTACGGTACAGAATAGCACAATTGCCATGCCATCTCTCAAAACATACAAGTAATCCTAACCAGCCAATGGCATGGTGAAAAATATACACCATCAATGCGTTTACCTGCTATTAACCTCAGGGCCATCACGGTCAAGCCAAAGCAGACCTCCTCTAAAGAAGTCCAACAAATAAAATTAGCTCTCCTAAATGTCAGATCACTGAATAATAAAACTTTCTTAGTAAATGATCTGATTAAAGAAAATAACTTAGATTGCATCTGCCTAGTAGAGACATGGCTAAATAATGACACAGCTACATCAATAATGATAGAAGCTTGTCCACCAGACTATAACTTTTTTTAAATACCCAGAAAAAATAAAAGGGGCGGAGGAGTTGCAGCAATCTTCTCCTCAAAACTCTTGTTTAGAATCACAGAACTAGGCGAGTTCATGTCAATGGAATATCTTGCCATTGAACTAAAAACAGAATCAACTATTATTGTCACAATATACCGCCCGCCTAGACACTCACCAGTATTTATACAGGAGCTCTCTGAACTGATCTCACTATGTGTTACCGGATATGATAAGGTGATCCTAAATGGAGACCTGAACATCCATTTTAATAAGAAAACAGACTCCAAAACTATGGAACTAAAAAATCGACTGGATAGCTTTGACCTAATACAGCATATAACAAATGCAACTCACCGGCTTGGGAATACACTAGACTTAGTTATAACAACAACTGGGCTAAGCATAACAAATATCTCAATAACTGAATTACCTCTCTCCGACCATCACTGTATATTTTTTGATACTCAAATAACCCTTACTAAAACAAAAAAAGAAATCATAGTTAAAAAGAGGCTCCTAAACGACAAAGCTGAATCAAAGTTCATTGATCTTATCAGACTACATGAACCTGCACACAATCATGACAGCTCTCTAAATGAAATGGTAGAAAATCTCAATGATGCAATGTCATCTATATTAAATTCTGTCGCCCCATTAAAAACGAAAAAGAAGAAAACTAGAGCCTCGCCCTGGTTAAACTATAATACGGTCAACGAAGAAAAAAGGAAATGTCGTGCAGCGGAGCGAAAATGGAGAAAAACAAAAACCACCATATGCTGTGATATATACAAAGATGCTTTAACTGCTTATAATAAAACCATCCGCTTAGCAAGGAAAGATTACTTCTCTAAAATCATTACAGAAAATGCTGGAAACTCCAGAATCCTCTTTTCCACTATTAATGTACTACTCAACACTGCCCCTACACCTCCTCAGTCATCAACGGTTAAGTGTGAAGAACTTGCACTATTCTTTAACAACAAAATAACCTTGATCAGGGCCAGCATTACTCATGATGGAAATAAAGTTGATTGCGGCAAACCGTGCAATGTAACCATGAGAAGTTTCACATGCATCACATTAGATGTACTCTGCAAAACTGTCTCAGAATGTAACTCCTCCACCTCAGACATTGACCCTATACCTACAGCTTTCTTCAAACGGGTATTTAATAGTGTTTCAAGCCCTGTGCTAGATATCATAAACACTTCCCTTAGGACTGGTATTTTCCCGGATGCCTTTAAAACAGCAGTTGTAAAGCCATTACTAAAAAAACCTAACTTGGATAGTAATGAAATGGCAAATTATCGTCCAATATCCAACCTACCATTCATTAGTAAAGTACTTGAAAAGATAGTTTCAGTTCAAATAAATTTCTTTCTTGAAGAAAACAACATCTTAGAAGAATTTCAGTCAGGATTCAGAAAATATCATAGCACTGAAACTGCCCTCACCAAAATAATCAGTGACCTCAGACTAAACTCTGACGAGAATAAGATCTCCATCCTTATCCTGTTAGATCTCAGTGCAGCATTTGATACAATCGATCACAATATTCTAATCGATCGTCTTGAAAACCATGTCGGTTTCTCAGACCATGTGCTAGGCTGGTTTAAAACATACATCAGAGGGAGGAAATTCTATGTTAAACTAGGAGATCACATGTCTGATATATACGACAACAACTATGGAGTTGCACAAGGGAGTTGCTTAGGTCCTTTACTCTTCTCCCTTTACATGTTACCGCTGGGTGATATCATCAGAGAACATAATGTAGATTTCCATAGCTATGCGGATGATACACAACTGTACATATCTGCTGAACCAAATGATACAGCGATTAGCTCCATTACAGACTGCTTACTGGCAATAAATAAATGGATGAGTAAGAACTTCCTGAAACTAAACGAGAACAAAACTGAAATTCTAATTATCGGCTCCAAAACTAAAAAAGAAACATTAATAAAGAACCTGGGGGGACTAACCCCTTGGATCAAATCTGAGGTCACTAGTCTTGGGGTTGTCATAGATTCAGAACTGAACTTCAATTCTCATATTAGCAAAGTGACGAAAACATTGTTCTTCCATCTCAGAAATATAGCAAAAGTACGACCATTTATTAATCAGAACGATGCTGAGAAGCTAATTCATGCATTCATATCTAGCCGGTTAGACTACTGTAATGCACTTTTCACAGGTCTCCCTAAGAAAACCACAGAGAGGCTTCAGCTAATCCAAAACTCTGCAGCCCGACTGCTAACTAGAACCAAAAGGAGAGAGCACATTAGTCCAGTCTTAGCCGCTTTACACTGGCTTCCTGTAACATTTAGAATTGACTTTAAGGTCCTTCTCCTTACATACAAAGCTCTAAATGGACAGGGACCTAGCTACATCGCCAACACTCTAATAAATTACACACCAGCAAGAACACTGCGATCATCAGCTGCTGGACTACTAGAGGCTCCCAGAAGCAGTCAAAAGAGGATCGGTAATGCAGCCTTTATCAACTATGCCCCAAAACTATGGAACAAACTACCCCAAAACATCAGGGAAACCAACTCGCTAGACATCTTTAAAAGACAGCTTAAAACCTATCTCTTTGCTCAGGCATTTCACTGATAGATATCTGCTACCACCTAGTGGCAAGAGGAAACATCAGGGATATCCTGACACAACTTGTATTTATTCTTACCCTGCCTACTCTTTTACACTGCCTATCAAATTCATGTGTCGGTTATTGCACTTTTTACTTCTTACTGATGACTATTTTTAAACTGAATCATTTTAAACTATTCTTATTATTTGCTATGCTCGCTCATGCCTGTATTTTTTTTTTATGTCCGTCGGTTAGTGCACTTTTTAATTACTGAATAGAGAGCCTATGGAATGCTAGATCCTAATGTGAAACACTATGCTTATGGCAGATCAATCAGCATGGATTGTCTGTAAACTTTAATACATGGCAGTTTGGTTTGTTAGAACAGACTGTAATCTTATGCTTATGGCAGATCAATCAGCATGGATTGTCTGTAAACTTTAATACATGGCAGTTTGGTTTGTTAGAACAGACTGTAATCTTCACTTGCTTATGGCAGATCAATCAGCATGGATTGTCTGTAAACTTTCACTTGCTTATGGCAGATCAATCAGCATGGATTGTCTGTAAACTTTATGCATTGTTGTCACTTGCCATATCTTGCTATGCTCGCTCATGCCTGTATTTTGTATGTCCGTTCTATTTTATAATTTTTATTTTATTTTATTTTATTTTTATTTTACTATTTTTAAACTGAATCATTTTAAACTATTTTTACTATTTGTGTTACTGAAAACTGTAAGCGGAGAGCCTATTGGGATGCTAGATCCTAATGTGAAACACTGTGATTCTACCTGTCTATCTTTTTATGCTCGCTTATGCCTGTATTTTTTACTGTTGTGAAGCACTTTGAACTGCAACCTCTGTATGAAAAGTGCTATACAAATAAAGTTATTATTATTATAACCTGGCGAGAGATAGTGAACGTTGGGACCCCCTGTCGCTATCCCTGGGTGGGAGAATCAACACAATAAAGATGAAAGTATTGCCGAAATTTCTATATGTATTTCAGAGTCTTCTAGTCTTTCTGACCAAAATATTCTTCTCCAAGATAAACAACCAGATATCTTCCTTTATCTGGAACAAAAAAACGCCCCGGATCAAAAGATCTATGCTGCAGAGACCCCGCATAATGGGTGGGATCACGCTTCCAAACTTTATTTACTACTACTGGGCAGCAAACATAAGATCGTTATTATACTGGGTAAGGGGGGAGGACACAGCCCCCTGGTGGACAGTACTGGAGAGTGCGTCGGTTAAATCCACCTCCCTATCTGCCTTGTTATGTGCTAAGCTCCCCTTCACACAGGCCATATCTAGCTTTACCTCGAACGCAGTTGTCATCCATTTGATAAAAGTGTGGAACCAATTTAGAAGAACCTTTTCCCTCAGGGAACTATCACTGGCTGCTCCGATCACAAGAAATCACATGTTTGTCCCATCAACGATGGATAAGGCCTTCGATAGTTGGGCTGGGAGTGGAGTGATTACGCTGTCTGACCTCTATATAGATGGCAACTTTGCCTCCTTTGAACAGCTAGTACCGAAATACAAGATCCATAGGTCACACTTCTATAGATACTTGCAACTCCGGAGCTTCGTAACCTCGAACTCGGACTGCTACCCAGAGTGTCCTCCGGCCTCCCTTTTAGACTCAATCTTGAACTGTAAACTGATCCAGAAACAGGCTCAAGGTGAATTTATGAACTACTTAATAGAAGCAACTAGACACCTTTAGACCTCCTCAGGGGCAGATGGGAGTCTGACTTAGGTGAACCAATCACAGAGGTCACATGGGACAAGATAGTACAGGGGATTTTCTCCTCTTCCATTTGCCTTAAACATGCGGTTATCCAATTTAAAATTGTACACCGACTGCATTTGTCTAAAGACAGGCTCTCTAAGATATATCCCGACATAGACCCTCTATGCGACCGCTGTAGACAGGCTCCAGCCACTCTGCTCCAAATGTTCTGGACATGCCCAAAGTTGCACACCTACTGGCAGACCATCTTTGACACCGTCTCTAAGATATTTGGAAAGGAAGTGGAGCCATCACCATATATTGCATTATTCGGAGTGGCCCCAGCGGACATCCACTTTAGATGGTGGGAATCTAGAAAGCTGGCCTTCTGCTCACTTTTGGCCCGAAGGCTGATGCTGTTCAAGTGGAAGGACCCGGGTTCACCTGTCTACAGCCACTGGATGAGAGAGGTCATGTATCATATTAAACTGGAGAAGATCAGGTATACTATCAGAGGTTGTACCAAAAAATTCCACAATATTTGGGATCCTTTCCTAACTTTCTTTGAGGGTATGGAAGCGGATAATGTGACGGAGGCGATCTGACTGGCTCCCCTGGTCTCTCAGCTTGTTACTGTTTATTTCTCCTATTATGTTCTTACTTTTCTTCTTCTCTATCTGCAGAATACAAGAGATATGTGACTGCTGTCGGGTGATTTAAAAGCTAAAAGGAAAAACAATGATTAATAAACAATCTAAGATATTGTAGAATGATTTTGTCTGGTATAGGGGTGGGGGAGGGAGGGAGGGAGGGCCTTATTTAATTTGTATTTTCTTTTGGCCTATGTGGGACCGCCTGTAAAAACTAAATTTCAAATAAAAAAACCTTGATAAAAAAAAACTGTCCTACTCAGGGTGGAGAAGGTCCTCTCACAGGCAACTTGACTGAATGACAGTGTTAGGAGGAACTTGTAGCCCAATCCAACGACATGATAGGCATCAGTCAGCAAGTTGTACTTTGACAGTACATGATACACAAACAGGACAGTTTTTACATGAGTTGCAACTCTTGTTCTCCAGCTCCAGGTCTTCTTCTCCTCCATCCTCACCTCCAGTTGTCCTGACATGGTATGCATCCAAATGAGGCATCTTAAGTATTTCCCAATGGTTGGCCAGGCTTGAGAGCTCAGCCTGCAGTCTTCCAGCAGTGGCTCTTTCATCAAACCTCTGCAGGTATTCGCTCAACTTTTGCAATGCTTCTGTTGGAAGGCCCATTTCCATTATTTTAGGGAAATTCTGAGGATCAAGACATGCAAAGTTTGTGCAGAGTGGTCCATTTGCAGCATAGCGACTCTTAATGCTCTCCGTGACTGTGTCCAGAATGACATTGTGGACCTTGATCTTGTAGTTTGCCTCAGCATCTGACCTCATCTTCAGCCAACTCACCTGGCATGGCCTTCTTTCTCCTGACCCGTTTCTCTGGGAGCGCTGTCTGGACCACAACTTCACAGTCTTCCTTCTCCTGCAGCTTGGCATTGGCCCACTCAACAAATGCATCTGCTGCTCTTTTCACCTCATCAAAATCCCTGACACACTTTTTGAGGCTCTCCTGGCTCCCTGTCACTAACCGATGAGCCGTCAGTAAGTCCATGCCACTGGTTTGGAGATACTTGGAGAGAGGTGACGTGATCTAAAATATTCGGAGAAAGATCTGAGCGGTCAGTATGGTCTCAAACCTTAGGAGAGCCTCTGTGTACCCTTTGGCTTTCGCTTTGACTGTTGGCTTCATGGAGACATATTCTTCAATCTTTGTTAATGTTGACACCAAGTCGATGAACAAGGCATGGTCAGGATTGCCAAAACACCTGAAAATCTTGCTCAGAGCCTGATCCTTGGCCCACCACCTTGCCTCCCCGATTGTAGTAAGCCGTCTGTGTCTAGTGTCTTCACTCACTTTCTCCCACATGTTCATACGCTTGTATGACTCTCTGATGAATACAACAACATCATTAAGAAGTGAGAAGAGCGATGCACTAGCTACCACAATGTCTGTGGTGTCTCCTAGCACAAGGTTCAGGACGTGTGCGTAGCACCAGATGTGGACTTGGTTGGGAGATTCTGCGGAAAGCAAGGTTGAGAACCCCTTGTATTGGCCCTGCATATTTGCTGCTCTGTCAGTTGAGTTTCCTACACAGTTCGCCAGAGTTTTCCTTAGTAGCTCCACAAAATACTCCCCAGTTGACGACTCACAGTCAACCACAGCTACGAGCCTCTCGTGAACCACATCTGTCACATATCGGAGGATGACAGCACACTGGTCTTTAGACGTCAAATCCTGTGTGGTGTTGATCTGAACAGAAAACATGGCTGCCTCCCTGACTTCCCTAGATATATTTTCCTGGATCAGGTGGCAGATGACATTGATCACCTTGTTGACTGTGTTTTTGGAGAGCAGAGTCATAAGGATAACTTTTATTGATCCCTCACGGGATAATAAAGGACCCTCTGCCTTTAGACCCAGTCTCATGCAGCTTTTTGCTTTTCTCGATACATTGGGTGACATGTTTCTGCAGGCATACATCGTATTTGCTGAGCATGATGATTAATTCTAAGAAGTTCCCATGGTCAACCGCAACGTTCTCCAATGTGTATGCTGATTTGAATGTGTTGCCTCTGAAGCTTAGACCACGCTTTCCAATGAGTTTGACTACATCCATGACTTGTCGTTTCTTCCTGACCTGGTCTCGGTGTAGAGCGATTTGTTTGCCACTGAGTAGGCTTGCTATGTCTACTTCACTAGCCTTCATGAAATATGCTGTTGCACTTTCTCTGTGGTTTATCTCGTGCTCTTCTATCCTTTGGTGTACATGCCTCCAAGCAGTCATTCCCCCTTTGATGAATGAGCCATCATTTGCTTATGTGAGGATTGGTTCATTCCCCGCCACAGGCTTCTTAAGGTACTGTGATGATTGGTCCGTTCCCCGCCACACGCTCCGCTCCTTTAAGGTGTTGATTGGTGCATTCCCCGCCACACGCTTTTGGAGCAAGTATCAATTCCAGCGCGCACCTGTCATAGTTTTTGATTAGCGCCCCAGAGGCTTTTTATACTGGGACTTCCCTTCAATCGATGTCGGGTCGTTTTGGAATACAACTGCTTTTGCCTGCTTTTTCCCCGTTGCTGTGCCTCATCTTCTTTCCCTCCAGGACTTTCTGTGGAGATCCGCTGATGAGAACCTTGTTCCCCGTTTGGAGCTGCACCTCGTTTACCCGCTTTACGCGTTTGCGCTTGGGTGAGTTGGAACCAAACCCCTCTGGATTATTCTGTCTGTGTGTGTGACGAACACAGAAGATTATCATTTTTTGCTTGCACTGGACTCAGTTGAAGTGTGTGTTTTGAAGAGACACTGAAGATATCATTTCTGTTTGCAGTAAACTCAGCTAACTTGTGTGTTGTGGAGAACACTGAAGATTGTTACTGTTCATTGGTTCTGGACACAGCTAAGGGAGGAGGGAACCACACTGCCTCTGTGTTTCGTTGGACTGTTATTGATATCTCTCTCTCTCCGTTTTCCACCTCGAGTTAAAGCTGGGAGTATCTGCAGAGCTGCTACAACGTCAAATACCGATTCCCCACCGCTATCACCAGGAGGATCTGCAGAGCCGCAGATAACTCTGCCGATGGCAGTCTCCCTTGTTGTTTCATAATTGTTACTTTACCCCTTTTGTGACTCTGTAAATAAATACGCCCTAGTATTTGGCTAACTCTGAACTTCCTGTCTGTGCCGTGCGATTGAGGTCGGTTCAAACCCTAACATTACGACCCGACCTAGGGTCAGGGCAGCGTTGGCGGTCCAGATCGAGTTGGTCAACGACCACACCCAACAGTTGGGTGCGGCTGCGGCTGCTTTACAGGACCTCCGGGCCGAGGTCCAGCTTATTCTGGATGCCATTGACACTCTGGCCACCCAGCAGACTACCCAGGGGTATCAGCAGGCTGTTGTTCTGCACCAGCTTCAGGCTCTCAGTACAGCATTAAACACTCTGCTTTTAACCCCACCTGTCCCAGGAGTCTCAGCCAGCTCTCCACCCGCGGCAGACCTCGCACCTCGGGAGCCCCGTCTCTCCGAACCACGTCTGTTCGAGGGTAACTTCGAGGATTGTGCCACATTCATCATGCAGTGTGAGTTGGTCTTCCTTCATCAACCCAGCCGTTTTTCGTCAGAGGGATCCCGAGTAGCCTACATGACTAACCTGCTCACGGGCCGAGCAGCACAGTGGGTTACTGCCTCGTGGGCAATGGGGGCTGATTTCTGTTTTTCCTACCCAGACTTCGTGGCAGAGCTCCGCAGGGTTTTCCACCACCCAGCCCGTGGCCAGGACCCAGGAGCTCGGTTGGGCACCTTCCGGCAGGACAGTGGCAGTGTCAGAGACTACACGCTGGAGTTCAGACTGGCCGCAACGGAGAGCGGTTGGAACGATCAAGCGCTTCGTCTCACCTTCCTGAGGGGGCTTAACGACGCAGTAAGGGACCAGCTCGCGACCCAAGAGGAGCCCGATTCTCTCGAGGGCCTGATCAGCCTCGCTATCCGCATCGACGGACGCCTCCGGGAGAGAAGGCGTGAGCGAGCACGACTGGGACCCCCAGACGTACCCCCCGAGTACCACGACCTCGAGGAGGTTTTCAGTAAGTCCCGGGCTCAGGCCCTTCCGCCTCACCGGCCTTACGACTGTGCCATCGACCTCCGCTCAGGGGCTCCCCTTCCCGGCAGCCGCCTCACAGTGCTGACCGTCCTGCCCCCTCCGTGACTGGTGGGTTTTATCCCTCCCGAGCTGTGACCGAGGAGGAACCCATGCAGCTGGGACGCACCCGCCTTAGCCCGGCCGAACGGGAGTCCAGGCTCAGGTCCGGCCTTTGCCTCTACTGCGGCCGGGATGGACACCGTGTCTCCAATTTCCCTACCCGGCCAAGAAGACCAGGCTCGCCGGGACCCCGGGAGATCCTGGTGAGCCGTTTTTCCTGTTCCCACACCCGTGCACCACCTGACCGTCTGACGAGCATCACCCTAGCCTGGGCGGACCAGCGGGCGACGGTGGGTGCACTCATTGACTCTGGTGCTGATGGGAGTTTCCTGGACGTTGAGTTTGCCACCCCGGGCCAACATCCCACTTGAGGACCTCGAAAGGCCCTTGGAGGTCTTCGCGCTGGATCATCGCCGCCTGGCTGACATCACTCAACGCACCTGTCCTGTCCTCCTCACCGTGGCTGGTAACCACGTTGAGACTCCAGTTTTTCATTACCAGATCCCCTCTTGTCCCGGTAGTCCTGGGTCGGCCCTGGCTCGCGCTGCATGAGCCCCACATCGCCTGGTCCTCCGGCACCGTCAGGGGGTGGAGCCCCTCCTGTCATGCCCAGTGTCTTCAGGTGCCGTCCAGCCCCCTCACCGGGTCCCAGTCCCCGTCTCCGGCCTCCCTCGCCGGTCCTCTGTCCCCGTCTCCGGGCATCTGTCTTTGTCCCCCTCTCCAGTGCCCCTAATCGCCGGCTTCCTTCGGTCCCATCCGGGCAGGCCGGGGCCGAGTGGGTCGCTGGGTGGCTCCCGTGGAGGGGGGGGTACTGTGAGGATTGGTTCATTCCCCGCCACAGGCTTCTTAAGGAACTGTGATGATTGGTCCGTTCCCCGCCACACGCTCCGCTCCTTTAAGGTGCTGTGTTGATTGGTGCATTCCCCGCCACACGCTTTTGTATAGTTTTTGATTAGCGCCCCAGAGGCTTTTTATACTGGGACTTCCCTTCAATCGATGTTGGGTCGTTTTGGAATACAACTGCTTTTGCCTGCTTTTTCCCCGTTGCTGTGCCTCGTCTTCTTTCCCTCCAGGACTTTCTGTGGGGATCCGCTGATGAGAACCTTGTTCCCCGTTTGTAGCTGCGCCTCGTTTACCCGCGTTACGCGTTTGCACTTGGGTGAGTTGGAACCAAACCCCTCTGGATTATTCTGTCTGTGTGTGTGACGAACACCGAAGATTATCATTTTTTGCTTGCACTGGACTCAGTTGAAGTGTGTGTTTTGAAGAGACACTGAAGATATCATTTCTGTTTGCACTAAACTCTAGCTAACTTGTGTGTTGTGGAGAACACTGAAGATTGTTACTGTTCATTGGTTCTGGACACAGCTAAGGGAGGAGGGAACCACACTGCCTCTGTGTTTCGTTGGACTGTTATTGATATCTCTCTCTCTCTCTCCGTTTTCCACCTCGAGTTAAAGCTGGGAGTATCTGCAGAGCCGCTACAACGTCAAATACCGATTCCCCACCGCTATCACCAGGAGGATCTGCAGAGCCGCAGAGAACTCTGCCGATGGCAGTCTCCCTTGTTGTTTCATAATTGTTACTTTACCCCTTTTGTGACTCTGTAAATAAATACGCCCTAGTATTTGGCTAACTCTGAACTTCCTGTCTGTGCCGTGCGATTGAGGTCGGTTCAAACCCTAACAGCTTATGACTTTGCATACACTAAACATACTGTACAGTAAAGTGAGTTGGATTTATCACAATATCTAAGCCACTTTCTGTTGATTCCATCTTTGTTGTTGTAGATACTTCTACCGGTGTGTTTGTTGAGGGTGGTATGAGAAAAATGCCTCTATATCTTGCAGGCCGGGCAAAGTAATCAAAACTCACTTCATCTGTCAACATCTCCATGTCTTTTGGTTCTTCTGTGCTGGACTGGGCTCTCTCTCTCCCCTCAGTAGACAACCACCATCAACAACCTTCATAAATACATTCAACATTAATGGAATATGCTAACTACCAACTTAGCTGTAGCAGTTAGCTGTTATATGCAATCACATTTGTTTAATTACGGTGTAGTAGTTGACCTAGTTGTTAGCTTAAGCTAGTTAGCTGTGGTTATTTACAAACATGTAGATGAGACTAATCATATACAGATCGAGAACATGGCTAACAGTTGGGAATTCTAAGGTACATATTATTTAAGCATGTAAAATAGCAACTAATCAATTCAATCAATTCGATTACCAATATTATATCAACATGAAAATTTGGAAGGGAACATAATTGTATTTTATTTTAGTATTTACTATTATAATATTAGTAGCCGATTAATTTGCAGCCCGTCCTAGGTTCTGATTGGCTCTCTAGGTTAGCACTTTAGCTTCTGATGCTGTGGTGGGCACTAGTCCTAACATTGCTAACTAAACTTTTAGTGAGAGAAAAAACTTCACGAGTCACGACTATTTACGTCCACGTGCTGTAAGGAATCAGGAATACGGAAAGCAAATTGTCTTGTAATAAAATGACTGAAATCACTGCAAGAGCTAGTAGGCTAGTTAGCCCTCATGAACCGGACACCAAGAGTAGAATATGCACTAGGCTACTGCACACACCTGTCATGTTACTGTTGGTTCCTTCCACTTGAAGTTCATCATCATTAGCAGCAGCAGCTATTTTTGTTTTTTAATTCTAGCTTTTTCAGCTCCACCCTTTCTTTTTTTTGCGTTCTCCATTTCTGCACTTCTAGGCCTACTCGCGGTTGGGAGGAAACGTGAATCTCATTCACTGATGTCTCATGCACTCATCGCCCCCTAGCGGCAGCGAAGTTCTGAGAATCAATGGGATTTCTCATAGACATAGACATTTATTTTATTATTATTATTATATGATGATGATAATAAACAATAATAGAATAGTATTGTTTATTATCATCATCATATTCCAAGTTAATAGATCAGATTAATATTAGTATTTTATTATTTTGAGAAAGTATATCATTCTTGGTTGACACTGAAGTTAGTAAAATGTCATCTGAATTATGAAAAAGCTTTCTTGATGGAGAAACAGTGTATCAAAAATCTGAAAGAAGGAAAGATAGCCTACTGTTTGAAATTCTCACAGTTGTTAGATTACTGCTTCCCTCTGCTGATCAGCTATTCCACATTAGAGCTATATCTCCAGGCAGCCTCACATTGTTCACAAAGTACAACATTTGACGACACAGAAGCGAATGGAGAGTATTCCTTCATTATTAAAAGGACACCAAAAAACATCTCTGAAGGCTTTTATTGCAAGAGAATAGGCTACGGTGTCAGAGAATTAGGAGAAATAGGCTACGCTACGGTATGCTCCAAATGGCATTGAGTTTCTCTTGTTCTATGTCACGGATAGGCTAGGGCAGTGTTTCTCAACTGGTGGGTCGCGGGGCCATTTTGAGTGGGTCGCGGGTGTGTGTGTAAAATTTTTTTTTTTTTTTTTTTCACTACCTATCTTTGTGAAAGTGGCTTCTCAGCTCTGGTCCAGCTGAAGACAAAGCGGGGGAACAGATTGGACATTGAGCATGACCTCAGAGTTGCTTTGTCTACCATCACCCCAGACTTTGAGACTCTTGTCAGGAGCAAACTGTTATGGTTTGTAACCGACCCCAATCGCACAACACAAGACAGGTATGGTGGTTTGCCAAGAAACAGATATTTATTGAAACACAGGGAAAAACAGGGAAAAGGGCACTGTCCCTTTAAGGGAGAATCACAAATGCAGGAAAAGGGAACACTATGGGAAGGTAAGGGAAACGCCTAAGGGAAGGTTAAGGGAACGCCTTGGGACAGAGGAAACAAGAGACTAGGTAAACAAGGGACAAGGAGAACTAGGGAGAGAGGACTAGGGACTAGGAGAGCTAGGGATAGAGGACTAGGGACTAGGAGAACTAGGGAGAGAGGACTAGGGACTAGGAGAGCTAGGGATAGAGGACTAGGGACTAGGGGACTGAGGCCCGCGGAGGCGGGCTGGGGAACAGGGAGGAACTGGGAGGACTGGTGGAAATCATCTGGGCCGCTCTGCAGGACAGAGGAGATAGTTAATGCACAAAGGGAAAAAACAGAGCAGGTGCAGAACAGTCCAAATAACAAAGTGAACAAAGTAATAAATATCTTCGTGTGACAAACACACAGGGGGAGATGTAAAGTCCAAAAATACTATTCAAAGTGAGAACCAAAAAACAGAGGCAATACGCTGGGAGATGAAAAGTCCAAACTAACTAACAGAGGCAATACGCTGGGAGATGAAAAGTCCAAACTAACTAACAGAGGCAATACGCTGGGAGAGTGACATCACAATCAAACTCACCCAGCGTATGCGTAATGGTACAGGAACAGCAGCGGCGGGGTGCCGGCTGTCCGAGCCGGGGACAGAGTGGTGCTGGAACAGGCGGCGGTGGCGAGGGTATCGCCACCGGGGAGCCGGCAGTCCGAGCCGAGGACAGAGTGGTGCTGGAACAGGCGGCGGTGGCGAAGGTGTCGTCACCGGGTAGCCGACTGTTGGAGCCGAGGACAGAGTGGTGCTGGAACAGGCGGCGGTGGCGAAGGCATCGTCCACCGGGTAGCCGCTGTCGGAGCCGAGGAACAGAGTGCGCGCCACACCTTGGTGTGCGCGTCGGAACAGGGAGCTGGAACAGTGGCGATGACGAGGATGTCGTCCACCGGGTAGCCACTGTCGGGCCGAGGAACAGAGTGCGCGCCACACCTTGGTGTGCGCGTCGGAACAGGGAGCTGGGCGCGTCGGAACAGAGAGACGCATCGGGGTGCGTCTGCCAGGAGGAGTGTGCCAAGCACGAGGATCCTTGGAAGATGCGCGTTGCGCGCTGGAGACTGGAGAGCGTGCCAAGCTCGGAGGTCTGGAAGATGCGCATCAGGCTGGGAGTGCGCGCTGGTACGGAGGAGCGTGCCAAGCTCGGAGGTCTAGAAGATGCGCGTCAGGCTGGGAGTGCGCGCTGGTACGGAGGAGCGTGCCAAGCTCGGAGGTCTGGAAGATGCGCGTCAGGCTGGGAGTGCGCGCTGGTACGGAGGAGCGTGCCAAGCTCGGAGGTCTAGAAGATGCGCGTCAGGCTGGGAGTGCGCGCTGGTACGGAGGAGCGTGCCAAGCTCGGAGGTCTGGAAGATGCGCGTTGCGCGCTGAGGACTGGAGAGCGTCTGCGCTGGTCTGGATGTGCGTCAGGACGAACAGCTGCGCGGGGGTCTGCAGTGGAACGCTGGGGTGCCTCCCGTGGAAGTACAGGGAGCGCAGACCAGTCTCCCCCACAGGCAACGGCGACAGCTGGCGAAGGCTGGAGCAAACATCTCGACGCCGGAGAATGGAACAGCATAGGCAGACAGAGGATCTCCCGAAAGAGTCTAGATGTTTAGAGAAAATGACTCGGCAAGTATACAACACGACCCCACGCCGAAACGAGGGGAAGAGCCCTCGTATTTAAAGCCCACAGGGGGACTAATTAGCCTGCCACCACAGGTGCGAGAGATAATAGAATATCAAACAGGTGTGGCCACTAAGGGTAAGGAACGAGAGGGTGGGGGCTAGAGAGAGTGAGTAGGGAATTCCTAACAGTAGGCTTAAAGGAGACAGAGAATAGGGAATTAGACAGAGAATAGGGAATTCCTAACAGTAGGCTTAAAGAAGACAGAGAAAAGGTAGTGAGCAGCGGGCAAAACCTCACACAAACATCATCCCCAGTTATCCCATTAGTTCCCTGCATGTTAAGCTAAGAAGTCTGCTAAGAAGGATATATTATTTATTATTATTATTTTATTTCATTGTGTTTTTAGCCCTTAGTTGCACTTTTGTTGCAACCCCAGTTATCCCATTAGTTCCCCCAAACGTAGGTCTGTCATGTTAAGCTAAGAAATCTGCTAAGAAGCATATTATTTATTATTATTTTATTTCATTGGGTTTTTAGCCCTAGTTGCACTTTTATTGCAATCCCAGTTATCCCATTAGTTCCCCCAAACTTAGGTCTGTTATGTTAAGCTAAGAAGTCTGCTAAGAAGCATAATTATTTATTATTATTATTTAATTTCATTGGGTTTTTAGCCCTAGTTGCACTTTTGTTGCAACCCCAGTTATCCCATTAGGGGCGACAGTGGCTCAGGAGGTAGAGCAGTCGTCTGGCAATCCGGAGGTTCCCGGTTCCATTCCTGCTCCTCCCAGGCAGCGTGTCGATGTGTCCTTGAGCAAGACACTTAACCCCTAATTGCTCCCGATGAGCAGGTTGGCACCTTGCATGGTTGCCACCGCCATCGGTGTGTGAATGGGTAAAATGTGAGTAACAAATTGTAAAGCGCTTTGGATAAAAGCGCTATATAAAAAAGCAGCCATTTACCATTAGTTCCCCCAAACTTAGGTCTGTTATGATAAGCTAAGAAATCTGCTAAGAAGCATATTATTTATTATTATTTTATTTCATTGGGTTTTAGCCCTAGTTGCACTTTTGTTGCAAACTCAGTTATCCCATTAGTTCCCCCAAATTTAGGTCTGTTATGTTAAGCTAAGAAATCTGCTAAGGAGCATATATTATTTATTATTCTTTTATTTCATTGGGTTTTTAGCAATAGTTGCACTTTTGTTGCACTTTTTTGTGTTTATTTCATGTTTTGAAAGATTGCGTATTACTGCAAATTATTTTTTTTACATAAATCATAGTGGTTCAAAATTTTGGGTCGCGACTTAATGACTAAGGAAAATGTTGGGTCCCGAGGCTAGACCAGTTGAGAACCACTGGGCTAGGGGACACAAAATCAGCCTGAGACGTTCAGAGTTGCTCCGGCCCATGCGCACACACGCACACACACTATTGTCACCTATGTGTGTTGTTGCGCTCTGGGTAGTGTATCTGTAGTAGAGCGCTGTGTAGGCTACATCATCTGGACGGACTGTTTCTGTGCGAGCGAGCATGCGTACTATGGAATTTAATCCTGCCGGCGCCACTGCCGGCCGACACACTTGCCCACACACTGGCCCACATACTGGCCCACACACTGGCCCACACACTGGCCCACACACCGGCCCACATACTGGCCGACACACTGGCCCACACACCGGCCCACATACTGGCCCACACACCAGCCCACATACTGGCCCATACACCGGCCCACACACCGACTCACACACCGTCCCACACACCGGCCCACATACTGGCCCACACACCGGCCCATATACTGGCCCACACACCGCCTGGTCTGGGGGGATTGTGTCCTCATTTACATGTTTTTTGTCAATTTAACATATTAGTGTGTCTTCCTTAGGCTGGAGACAGCTGTGTCTCAAATCCACATGCCCGTCTGGGGCTGTTAACTTGGCCATCATGATCAAAGTAATAAGTTGTGTTATTATCGTCTAGTGGGGTAATCAAAAATATACTTCAATGTCTTCAGTGCATAGAATCAGTCAGAAGTTGATGGCCCTCATTTCCATCAAAAACAGAAATAAATTCTGTTCAAATCAACTCGCACAAACATATTTGTTTTACTCACAACAAGACGGACACCACAGGGTTGCACATCAAAATAAAATGAGTGAGCTAACGCCCACAGGCATTATTTTTGTTGTGGTTATCCTTGACTAAAATGTTTTGCAAGATGTATCTACTGCCACTTTGTAGCTTGCTTGATTTTGACAAGCAGAGAAGGTTTTTGTTTATCTGCCATTGGGCTTAAAGTAGTGTTCCTTTCCAAACTAGAATACTCTAAAGGCCCGATTCAGACTTGAGATAAGCAAGTGAAGCGTGGATTTCATACTAAAACTGCACAAATCCCCATTAAGACATCTGACTTATCCTTGCTATGAAGTGGCTCAAAACTTGCACAAATGGGGAGGAGTTTCCTCCAAATAGAGGCGTGTCTCGAGATTCACATTCAAACTTAAATATTGGCTGTGAGATACTTCTTAATAGAATTGAAATGTATTGTTTAGGATCAATGGCCTTGATCTATATTGATAGATGCTTATTTTGTCTTTCATAATGCGGTTGATATGACAAATAAAAACGTATAACATTAGTAATGCACAAAAGACGTTTACACCACAGCATTCTGTTGACAGTAAGTTCTGCTGTCAATTCCTTTCAACTATCATATGGCAATTCAAGTTACTGCCAACGACTCATACAGGGTGGTCAGCTGGAGAGGAGAGCTTGGCATCTGTGCATTAAATCTGTCCAACTGAGGCCACAGTCTGTCACCTGGCCAAGTCTCCCTTTTCTTTGCATTGTCGGTGCGGAGATACTTTGCACCATGCGTTTTTACCAATTAAAAAAAATTCACATGAGAATAATTATTAGCTGCTTATATTTGATTACTGGCTGCTACTTATTCGTCATCTATAAGCTATTCTACCTCAGACTGGTGCTCTAGTTTTAAAGGGGACCTACAGCAGTGGCGTCGTTAGTCCTGGGCTTCCGGGGCTTTAGCCCCAGATGTTTTTCTCCTAGCCCCGGATAAAAAAAAATAATAATAATAATAATTGTTTACATTTCTTTTTTTTTTTTTTTTTTTCAGCATTCCCATTGTCTGTGCTGAATGTTTGTTAGTGTTTGGTATTTTTTGTTGGTTTTTAGTACTTTTAAACATCCATTTTTAGTAAGTAGTTTTCATTTGATCCTATAATTTTTTCATTCACCGATTTGTGGACTTTTTTTTAGTGTCCTGAAAGGCGCCTTATAAATCAAATGCATTATTATTATTATTATTATTATTATTATTAGGGATGTCCGATATTATCGGCCTACCGATATTATCGGCCGATATCGGCATTAAAATGTGATATCGGAAAATATCGGTATCGGTTTAATTTAATTTTTTTTTACATTCCTATAGAAATGATGTCTGATATTATCGGCCTACCGATATTATCGGCCGATATCGGCATTAAAATGTGATATCGGTTGATATCGGTATCGGAAATTAAGAGTTGGACAATATCGGTATATCGGTATCGGTAAAAAAGCCAATATCGAGCATCCCTAATTATTATTATTATTATTATTATTATTATTATTATTATTATTATTATTATTATTATTATTATTATTATTATTATTATTATCATCATCCAGGAGGGAAAAGACACTTTGGATAGTAGGGACTGCATCTCTGCCTGTCCTGACCAGGAAACACTTTGCAACTGTGATCTCCTCTGGCAATAGTTGGATATTGTAATGTGTGGCGAGGGGTTGCAGCAATTCCACTGAGAGAAACTGGTCTGAGGCTGGATAACATGCCTGTATGCCTCTCATAAGTTGTTATCCAACTCATGAGCACCAGGGCCCTATTCCCCGTACCTGGTTCAACTAAGTCGATCAAGAGTCCCATTATCCAGATTCAATTAACCCGATGTTTGAATCCGGGATTTTCCTGTTCCTCGAAGGTGGATTCAGTCTCGTTCATTTGAACCAGACTTGAGACCCAGGATAATTGCGTGCGCCCGCCTCAGCTGAAAAGACAGCAAGTATCGATAGCAGAAATCCTGATTTTCTAACGGCATTGATTGATTAATTGATTTAAAACTTTATTAACAGATTGCAGTACGGCTCAATAGCCTCGCCGACAAGTTAAATGCATAATCTATAGGCTAATTTTAAGTCCCTCATTACCCCAATCAATCAGATTATATTTCTTTAAACTTGCCTGCTGGCAGTAGGTTTATGGAATGGATAATCAAATGAGATCTTGCTAGCGAAAATAATTAGTTCAACAGTTTCAGAATAAGGATACGGCTCTCTTATCCATTGATGGATGTATGGTTGATGTTTCATTTGTCTGGCACCGTGGTGTGATGGTAGGTCATTTTGCCTTTCACGCGGACGACCCGCGTTCGAATCCCCCTTCTTCTAGTTTTCTTTTTCTTTTTGCAATGTAAATATTTCAATTTGGTGCACGTTGAGAGCTATATAAAGAATGACATCCTCAATGCATGTAGATTTATAATATTTTAACTTAAAACTAGGCTACTTTTGCGTATATTCATTAATATTATATTCCAAAAAATTATATTGGAAACACGGGGTTTCGAACTCGGGTCATCCGGTTGACAGGAGTGAGCACTAGCCGTTGCACCACTGTGCCAGATGGGATATATTCATTGTGTATCCATCAATGGACAAGAGACCCGTGTTTAGAATATTTTTCTTTTGAATGAAGTTTTATCTCTTTATTCTCAAATGCATTAATGTGACGTCAACGGCTCATTCAATTGCTCAAATCCGTCAAACAGCGCATCTCATCAGACATTTTAATCCCAGTTACAATATCACAATAACGTGTGAGTGATGATACAATTAAACAATCCTCAGATTCCTCGTAATTCATAATCCACAAAAACCACAATCCACGCATAGACACTTCAATTTTATGCTTGAATGAAACACAATCCGGGCGCTCCGTTAAGCAAATCTACAGCGGAGAATATATGAAACTAAAATATCCCTGCGGGATTCACATTTGCAATGCGCCGTTATTAAAATAACCACATGCAGCGTGTATCGCGACTATTTAGGACAAAGTAAATCTATAGGCTGAATATGATTTATTATCAGCATTTAGTTCTATTATTATACATTTCAAAAGCCCCCTCTAGGAAAACGAAGCACAAAAACATAATTCAGAATGGTATAATAATGGGATCTAGACTGTGAGAAATATTTCAGGAAGCGAGCTGGCATTTCTTTGCGGGGGCGTGGCCATGGTTCATCCAGCTAACTGAACTTAACCCTGCTCCCGACCAGGTTCAAACTTTCTGATCTGTTACCATGGTGATTTAGAAAATCCGACTTCGGGGAACAGAAAGGTCTGGCTTAAGTCAAGCTATGCTGGAAATTATCCGGCTAACTCAGTTAGCCAGGTACGGGGAACGGGGCCCTGCTCTCAAGCTCTTGCAGCATTCTGTCGACGACTGGATAGAACAGTCTGTGAGGTTTTGCCCGCTGCTCACCTACTCTTTCCTTCCTTTTAGCCTACTGTTTAGGAATTCCTTTCTCACTCACTCTCACTAGCCCCCACCCTCTCGTTCTTTACTCTCGTTTTCTCTTCAAGCAGCCACACCTGGACTACCTGTCATTATGTGTTTGATTGGTCTGGTGCCGAACTCACACTTTTAGTTCGATTATCAATTACCTCCCGCACCTGTGGTGCATTCTAATTAGTTCCCCTGTGGGCTTTAAATACCTGGCTCTTCCACTCTGTTCCTCGTGGGGTCGTGTTGTAACATGCCGTAACTTTCGGTATCATATTCTCTATCATCAAGACTCCTTCGGGAGGTCCTCTGTTCTGTCTATGCTGTTTTTATCTCCGGCGTAAAGATGTGCTCCAGCCTTCGCCTCCTGTCGCCGTTGCCTGAGGGAGAGACTGGACTGCGCTCCCTAGACTTCCACGGGAGGCATCCCAGTGATCCACTTCAGACCTCCGCGCAGCAGTCGTCCTGACGCACATTCAGACCTCCGCGCTGCAGACGCCCAGACACCATCCAGACCTCCGAGCTTGGCACGCTCCTCCGTACCAGCGTGCACTCCCAGCAGACGCGCATCATCCAGACCTCCGAGCTTGGCACGTTCCTCCGTACCAGCGCGCACTCCCAGCAGACGCACATCATCCAGACCTCCGAGCTTGGCACGCTCCTCCGTACCAGCGCGCACTCCCAGCAGGCGCGCATCATCCAGACTTCCGAGCTTGGCACGCTCCTCCGTACCAGCGCGCACACTCCCAGCAGACGCGCATCATCCAGACCTCCGAGCTTGGCACGCTCCTCCGTACCAGCGCGCACTCCCAGCAGAACGCGCATCATCCAGACCTCCGAGCTTGGCACGCTCCTCCACGCAGACGCACTCCAGATGCGTCTCTCTGTACCGGCGCGCACTCCAAGCAGTGGCGCACCACTCTGACCTCCGCTCGGACAGCCGGCTCCCCGGTGGCGACGCTCTCGCCCCGCTGCTGTTCCAGCGCTCTTTGCGCACAAACGTCTGGGTGAGTTTTTACTGACTGTCTTGATCAAGTTCCGTTTTCGTGTGTTTCTTTAACACTGAAGATTACCACCTTTTTAATCAGACAGTCACTCACCCAGCGTGTGCCTTTGTTTGTTTTCACTGGGATATTATTTTTGGACTTTACATCTCCCACTGTGTGTTTGTTCACACCGAAGATAGTATTCACATTTGGATTGTTTTTGGAACTTTGCTCATTGTGTATTTTACACGAAGATTGTTTTTACTTGGATAACTTTTGTATTTGGACTAGTCACCTCTCCTGCACCTGCTCTGTTTTCCCCCTTTGTACTCTAACCCTCTCCTCTCTCCCTCTCGGCCCCGTCTACCCACCTTGGAGATCTGCCGAGAGAAGTCTGCAGAGCGGCCCTGATGTTCCCACCTGCTTTCCCAGTCCTCCCTGTCCC
Organism: Notolepis coatsorum; assembly: GCF_963971535.1. NCBI lineage: Eukaryota > Metazoa > Chordata > Actinopteri > Aulopiformes > Paralepididae > Notolepis > Notolepis coatsorum. The sequence continues at coordinate 54,145,972 of NC_140180.1, read as the reverse complement.
CAGTCCGCCTCCGCGGGCCTCTGTCCCTAGTTCTCCCCTCTCTAGTTCCTCCTAGTCCTCCCGTCCGGTCCTCCTAGTTCCTCCCTGTTTTTCCTGCCTTCCCTTGCTCCGGCCCTGTTTCCCTTAGCCTTCCCTTGCCTTCCCCTTAGCCAGCTCGCCTCTTAAAGGCACTGTACCTTTCCCTTCTTGTTATTCCAGTATTTTGTGTTTCTCCCTTTAAGGGACAGTGCCGGTTTTTCCTTTGTTCATTAAATGCCCGTTTCTTGGCTTACCCTCATACCTGTCTTGTGTTGTGCGATTGGGGTCGGTTACAAACCATAACACAGTCTCTGAGCTGAGGTCTGAGCTTGTGCCACAAGATGACTCAACTACATACTCGTCCATCCTTTTCTGCTTCCTCCTTTGGCTGGTAGTATGTTCCTCAATCCAAAAGCCATTACATATGGCCTTTGTCCTGTCATACATGTCCACTGCCATCTCTGAGGTGCGATAACCTTTGAGTGTGTCCTGCACTGTGCTTTTAAATAGTACAGATATTGAAGATGTGCACTTTAACGCAGCAGCACCTGGAGCCATCCATACCCATGTCCAGTGTCCTATAATAAGCTTTAATCGAACCCTGGTTCATTTCCTTGGATAGTCCTGTTGGTTTGGGGTGGTGTGAAAGCTCATTCACTCGTGCAAGTGAACCCTGCTGCGGTTCATTTGAGATGTGAATGCAAAGCGGACCAAAGGCAGGAAAAGACCCAAAAATCGAATATTTTTTTTATGAGAAGACTGAAACATATGTATATAATGAAACACACAATACAGTTTTTTTTCGATTGCCTAAGCATGATTTTGAAAACGGGGCCCGGTGTTTCAAAACACACAATTAGCAACCACACACACAATTATCAGAACACATCAGATCCTTTGCTAAATTAAACACTTGTCAAAACCATACACTAATTTATAAAAACTACATTTTGTTACCATATGAAACACAGGTTTCATATGACTTAATTCTGTTTGAACCAGTTACACACACTGCTGTGCTTAAGCTAAAACACATTTAGCAATTCTACTTCTCAGTGATTAGAGTACTGTAATTGAAGTATGCAGAGAATGTGCAAATATACAATAAATTCACAAAACACTACACAAGACCAATGCTGTGATGAAAATATAATTTATTTATCTACATATACCCAAATCAATGATGCAGACTGTTGAAAAAAATTACATTTTCTCTCCATATACCCAAATCAATGATGCAGACTGATGAAAATATAAATGTTCTCTCCATATAACCAAATCAGTCAACATTTCAACATGGAGAATCACAACAATACATGTCCCAGTTTTCATGCTACTATGTGCATAACACTGTAAGCTCAGCAAATATCAGACAAACATAAAATACTGTATCCAGTACAGGTTAAAATTACAGTAAAACAAAAGAAAATTGAAAAAATGTAAACAGAAAATACTAGACATTATCTCTTTGCCTAGCTGGATCTGGCAAGATAATTTTTGTTGTGATTCTCCATGTTGACTGATTTGGGAAAATGGGAGAAAATGTATATTTTCATCAGTCTGCATCATTGGTTGTCTTGTGTAGTGTTTGGTGGATGTATTGTATATTTTCACGTTCTCTGTGTACAGTACTTCACTCTCCTTCCATTTTGGTTGAAGACAGGTGAACTCACCTGCTGCATTTTTATAGTGCTTAAACCTGATTGGTGTATCTACAATTAAGCAATGGTGTGTTTGTGCATCTGATGGCTGTGTTTAACCAATTGGCTCATATGTGTGGTAATTTGACATTCTGTGTCTAATGTAATGCAAGTGTGTTTAGTGTTTTGCAAATCACTGTGTGTATTGTTTTGCAAAAAGTGTGAGGCTGACATTGTAGGGGTGCAAATCTGGGCCTATATTTTGCTCCTTGAGTGTAAGGTTACGATAATTGTGTAATACTTTTGATTTGAGTGTTTATGCAATTGAAGAAAACTGTAAAGACTAGAGATGAACTGTTTGTTTGTTTGTTTATTTGCTTATGTGTATGATTCTTAACTGTGTTTTTATTTTGTTATTGGTGTATATGTGTGTATGTATGTACAGTATATGTATATATATTATATATATGTATATATATGTGTATATATGTATATTTGTACTCCTGTTGGGGCTTCTTGGACCAGATCAATGTTTTATCTGGCTAAATAAAGGTTAAATAAATAAATAAGAAACTGATGATTTGGTCCTGTTAACACTTTGGGTGCCGGGAGCCGTCTTTAGACGTCTTTGCTGGCCATGCTAAAGTTGCCGGGGGACGCTGTACGTCGTCTTTATATCAATATTTCAAAAATCTGCGATCGGATTCATAATGTCCCTCCGCTGGCCTGAGATCCACCAGCAGGACCCACTGAGCTCTCTGGCGGTTCAGGAGCGCCATCTGGTGGCCGATCGGCGCAAGCGCTTAACAGGAAGCGCACTAGAGGTTTTGCTAGACGTCCGTATTGCTTCCGGCCACTCGGTACATGTCCCGTGACTCTAGCTCGTCACTCTACATAGCGATCGATTGCCAATAACTCGATAAACAACATGATTTGGACGTATATACCATTATACAAGCTGGAGATGGACCGGGTAATAATATATCCCATAATGATAAAATTTCTACTCGACGATGATCGCCCAACGGCGCGCGGAGACTGGGGTGAGTTTCAGCGTGTAACGTTACCGTCTTCGATAATAACTGATATTATCAACATTTGACCCACATTAGATGATTGGTATAACGCTGCCCACGGAATTATAAACGCCCCCTCGCCCATCCGGTCAACATCAGATGACGTGTAGTAACTTCTAGAAGTACGTTTAGTTGGAATTTTTTTATATCGCGCTGATTGCCATCAAACTGTATTTCATCATCAATATAATGCATTTGGGGCTATATATCACGTTCTGGAGAAAGCTGCAGAAAGAGATGAAAACATACTTATACATTAGACCATACTTTACTATGAATATGTGAATGAAAAAGTTTAACGTTGCTACACAATGAACAATACATATAGGACTTTGAATGGGCCCTAATAATGGCAATGTAGCAATAGAATTTAAAAAGTTATAGCCCTGCAAAGAAGGGGACTTTCTCCATAGACAAATAGCGCTGGCAATCTATGGTATATCATTAATTTAACCTTAGGCAACCAAAGTGTTAACTTTGAATTTTCTATGGGGACTGCCCAGATCCCTCTCATGGACCTGGACCTCACTTTGAGAACCTCTAATGATTCTAGTTATTCAGTATTCATCTCTAATTACTCTAAAATTGCGTATTTCTGTGTAAAAAAAAAAAAAAAAGTCCCCGGGCTGAAGCCCCCAATGTTTTCTAACCCTAAAAACGCCCCTGGGCTGCATCCCCGATTTTCTTTAGACTGTGGCTTGGAACCTTCAATAGACCAGTAGTAGATGATCGCAATGTTTATACTTTGTATATAAGGAGGAGGACCTTGAAATCAATTCTAAATGTTACCGGAAGCCAGTGTAGGTTACTTACTTGTAACTTCGGGTTTGATCCAAGGAGTAAGTTGCCCCATATTGCTCTGTAACATTTCTCTTTTTGTTATAGGACCGACTAGTAGGATTTCAGTTTTGCCCTCATTTAATTTTAGGAAGTTGTTCGTCATTCATTTGTTTATTGCTAAGAGACAGGCGGAAATGGAGTTTATAGCTGTGTGATCATTTGGTTCAGCGGAGATGTACAATCAGTGATGGGCAGTAGCTAGCTACAAGTAGCGACGCTACATAGCTTAACTACAATTCTCAGTAGCGTGCTGGTAGCTCGCTACTTTTTAACCAGGGTAGCGATCTCTGTAGCGGAGCTATTTATAGAACGAAGTAGTAACGTAGCGACGAGAAACGTTACACGCTACTTTCGGGAGAAACAGTCTAGACTAGAAGATCTGCGAGGAGAAAAAAAAAACTCCCGTAAAAAACCCACTATGATTGGTTGGTTTGTTTAGATATGAGTGACGACTCACGATTGGGTATGGTAGGCCAAAACATTACGGGTAGGCCAATCAGAGGCAGGATAGGGCGGGACTCCAGCCGCAAAGCAGGAAGTGAAAATCAAAACACAGACGTATTGAATGAATGCAATTTAACGGATTACATGAACCAGTCTGCGCGAAATGGCAGAGGGGTTTGATGGCATTGATGAAGATGATGATGTCAATAACAACAATGACTCTCCATGGCCCTATCTGGGACACATTTATGAGTTTGACTGAAAAAACGGCTAAAACATATGCTGCTCTCTCAACACGTCCAGCACTATCTTGAGGACACATTCAGGTGAGCTGATGAAAATCAACTGTTCCCAAACAGCACACAAGTCAGTACACTTTGTCAACAGCTTTAACTAAGATAGCTGCTATCATGATGTTTCACTGTAGGCAGAAAATGAACAATATTATTGGGGTGGAGAAAAGAAAAAAAGAGGGAAAAGCAGTGGTTCTCAACCTGTGGGACAGGACCCCCAGGGGGGGTCCCCACATGATTTTGGGGCCATGGAATGTTTTGTGAGTTACATATTTAAATACATTTGGTCATTTAGCTGACACTTTCATTCAAAGCAACTTACAAATTGTAAAGATGCAATCCTTATACAACGTAAATGCATCTTCTGGTTCTACTGGTATGCGCTTGGTTGACGCGCTCAGATAGCAGCACTCGGGAGATCGGATTTTGTATATGACATTTATTTTCCTTTCATATTTTCAATGTAGATCTTCGGATTCCAATAATCCCCACAATGAACCATAGGAAATGTTTATCTTACCGTTTGACGGCGAAATCATAATGTAGAATCAAAACTCAAAACATAGGCTGCTCTGCAGCGGTCAAAAAACCGTGTCGCTACATACCAAACATTCTTAGAACGCTGGCTGTGTGACGGCCAGCCCATTTTAAACACCTGATGCCTGTTTCCCCAAATTAGCCACATGCATCTCAATTGGCATCTCCCTAATTAGCTTATCAAAAATATAATAATTACAACAATACATGATCACAAAACCCATTATGTATATAAGTCATGACTTCATTCATACCGATAACAATAATAATAATAATAATTTCACAACCATACATTTGGCACTAACAGTGATAATATAGATTATGGCATTTTAAGTGCTTCTATAGGCTATGTATGAAATATATGAAATATAGACTATAGACCTATACAATTATTTACAAAGTAAACAAAATCATACATTTGGCTCCAACAAATTGTGTACAACAAGTCAGTAGGAGTGGTACACATCTAGCAGCCAAGGAAAAGTAGTATTGCTTGTCAGTGTCAAGCTTGAGTGTTATACTCTGAGTACATACTGTAGTAGTATAGACATATTAGCATAGTTGGTAGTAGTATATACATGGTAGCATAATACTAGTAAACTGAAGTAAAACAATTCAGATATTGAAGAAGTGTGTAATACAAGTTCATGTTAAAAGGATGACACAAAAAGCCAGACCGAGGGCTTGTTTCAGTTTTATAATAAACAATCAAACTGAGAATTTTTTTTCCTGCCTATTTGTTTGGTGGAAACTTGGTCACGAAGTAAAAAAAAAAAAAAAAAGTAGTGCCGATGTAGCTAGCTATTTTTGCCATGTTCTTGTAGTGTAGCTTGCTACATTTCTCTGGGGATAGCTTCCATTGTAGTTGAGCTATATTTAATCGAGAGTAACTTGTAGTGTAGCTTGCTACATTTTCCAAGTAGCTTGCCCATCACTGTGTACAATTGTGTGTCATCTGCGTAACTATGGAAACATACATTGTGCTTTCTAATGATGTCTCCTCAATGTTCAATGTTCAATGCAATGTTCAATGCAAGTAAAGCACTTTAAATTTTAAGTATGACTAAATGCTTTCTTGACTATATATATATAGACTATATATCTATGTATTTTAGGGGTTTGGGGGGCTAGCTCTTTTTAATATAAATGTCAGATTGTTTTATTTATTTCATAGATTTCTATGCATTTCAGGAGTTTGGGGGGCTGGCTCCCCAAAATAATTAAATAACATAACCTTAACCTAACCCTAAAACCGAAATAAAGTAAAAAAAAATTGTTACAAAATCCACCCATTTTCGCCCAAAAAACTTCCAAAACCGACAAAAAAAAATTGCGGAGGCGCTACGCACGCCCACTTCATATACTTCTGTGCCCCCCTGTGCCCCAGTAGAGTGCTGGGTCTAGATACGCCCCTGCCCCTTCTATCCTCTTTGTTTTACTGTGTCCTACCAGTTTTTATTGCTTTCATTGCTTTATTATGTTTTTAATCTTATATCTTGCACCATATTGTTTTGTTTTTGTTGCTCTCATTGCTTTGCTATGTTTTTAATCTTATACCTTGCATCACATTATTTTGTTTTTATCAACTTGCTTGTGAAGCACTTTGGTGTCAGCTGCCGCTGCCTGGAAATGTGCTATATGAATAAAACTGACTTGACTTGACTAGTACCATGTAGTATCCTGTAGTACCATGTAGTTAGTATCATGTAGTACCATGTAGTACCCTGTAGTATCATGTAGTACCATGTAGTACCATGTACTGCCATGTAGTGCCATGTAGTACCATGTAGTATCCTGTAGTACCATGTAGTGCCATGTAGTACCATGTAGTGCACTACATGGGAATTAGGAATAAGTTTAATGCTTAATGCCCAATGTGACATATATGTAACTTTTCAGATATTTGCCATTAAGGGGGCGCAATTTTGAAAATAAATTCAGAAATGTGTTCTTTGTAGTCTATTTAGTCAGTCTTATGCCCCTCATAATTTTCCTTGAAGTGGAAATGGGTGTGGGTTCTAATGGGTAACATATATATATATTTTTTTAATAACTTTTTTTTAGCATCCCCTGTTATTTTACCCACGCGACGCCACTGACTCTCTGTAGTCTGCTACGGTCTTGTGCGGTGCTATTCCCAAACCAGGAGGTGATATTGCCAGTCAGGATGCTCTCTATTGTACATGAGTAGAAGTTCTTAACACATTGATGACCAGCGTCAAGCGCCGATTTGTAGGCCAGAGGACCGAGCGTTGTCAACAAACCGATGTACTTTCTAACAGCTATATATATACTTTATAGTATTGCTATCTGTCCATTCTCATTGTCACTTGAGTGCATAAACCGTGCCTTCATAATGGCTTAAAGAAAATAAAAATCCATCCGTTGGTTGTCATTTTATAGCGCCGTGAATATAAGGTTTATCGCAGTTTTCGCCTAGTATTTTTTCTGCAGAGCTAGATAATAGGCTAAAGGCTAGTCACATTATATCAAACGCCATTTCTGCTGTATATATACGAATGAAATAAAACAAACTGTGTAGCATCCGGACTATTACAGAGCATCTATGGATGAAATGGGGGCGGCGGGCGACGCCGATTACTATTATTGATTAGCAATACAGTGTGCGTTCAAACAGCCATTTTCACTGATCGATCACGTTCCGTTTTAAAACAATGTCCAATCCAGCTGTAATTTGGGGGAATAGTATCCTACCGTCAGCCCATGTGATCGCCGGCAGCATTTAGTCAGTAGTCATCGGAATCTGGTAGATCGACATGTCCATTGATTGATCATAAATCCCATTATTCCAGGCTGAAATCTGCGTTCGGTAACGGGATCAAAGATGGAGGGTGTTCGTTTGGAACCGAGGCTCATATGAAACGCCCACAGACAGTAAAAAAGTTTTTTTTTTAATCGCCCTCAATGATACTGCAGTGGAGCGATGGCGCCCCTAAGCGGATCTGGCCGGTATTGTTTGTTTCGAAAATCAAATAAGCGGGTAGGTCCTGCAAGTCGATCGCGGACGTTAATAGCGTTATTAATATGGAATAAAACAATAAGGTCCTCAACGGGTGGAATCGAAACACGAGTTAACTCGTGCTTGGGCGGCAAAGTGTTAAGGATCTTCTGACTGACTTGGAACTTCCTTAGGCGCCTGAGGAAGTAGAGGCGTTGCCGTGCCTTCCTCACAACACTGTCAATGTGTGTGGTCCATGTCAAGTCCTCGGATATGTGGACTCCGAGGTACTTAAAACTGTTCACTCTCTCAACCGGTGCCCCGTCGATGCTGAGGGGGCTGTAGTCCCTGACCCCCGACCTCCTAAAGTCCACAATCATCTCCTTTGTTTTGCTGACGTTCAGGGAGAGGCTGTTCTCTTGACACCATTCCGCTAGGACCTTGACCTCTTCCAGGTAGGCCCTCTCGTCGTTTGCAGAGATCAGGCCCACCACTACTGTGTCGTCAGCAAATTTGATGATTGTGTTGTTGTTCCGCTGTGCCACACAGTCATGTCTGTACAGGGAGTAGAGGAGGGGACTCAGAACACAGCCCTGGGGGGCCCCTATGTTGAGGGTGATGGATGAGGAGGTGCAGTTGCCTGCTCTCACCACCTGGGGTCTGCCCGTCAGGAAGTCCAAGACCCACTGGCAGAGGTCATAGTTCAAGCCCAGGTCCCTGAGCTTGGCTATGAGTTTGGAGGGGACTATGGTATTGAATGCTAAGCTGTAGTCGATGAACAGCATTCTCACATAGTTCCCCTGCTTGTCCAGGCGTGATGCTGCTGTGTGCAGCACATGGGCTATGGCGTCCTCCGTGGACCTGTTGGGGCGGTATGCAAATTGCAGGGGGTCCAGCTTGATGAGGAGGGAGGAGCAGATGTAGCCCTTTACTAGCTTCTCAAAGCATTTCATGGCTATAGAGGTGAGAGCTACAGGGCGGTAGTCGTTGAGGGCAAGCAGGCTTGGATTGTTTGGGTACAGGGAAGATAGTGGACTTCTTCAGACAGGTGGGGATGACAGCCTGTTCCAAGGACAGGTTAAATATGTCAGTGAATACCGGGGCCAGTTGGTCGGCACAGACTACCGGGATACCGTCCGGTCCTGCTGCCTTCCTGATATTCACTTTCTTAAAGGTCCTCCTCACCTCATGTTCTGTTACCCTGAACACTGAGTCTCCCTCAGCAGCCCCCCCCCCTCCATTGCAGTGGCTTGTAGGCTGGTGTTGTTATTCCCAGCCTCAAACCTCGCATAGAAGGTGTTGATTATAAAAGAGCTGCGAGCCCCTCGAATAACGGAGAGCAAATTCTCACGTTGCATATTACAAATAACGTCTTAAGCCCGAGTGGCAGGGGTGTAAAGTACTTGAGTAATTGTACTATGTTACAATACAGTACTGTTTTGGGGAATTTGTACTTTACTAGAGTATTATTAGGTTTGTATACTTGTACTTTTACTTAATTACATTTCAGAGAAAAAATATTTACTCCTTACATTTAAAATGCAGACCTACAAAGTACAAAGTACAAATCTCGCAGGTCCAACAATTTAAATGAGTTTTTAATTTAATTTGTTTCTCTGGCCGAACTAACATTAACGTTATTAATCCTGCGGTCGCACTTTATTTAAAAACAGCCAATCAAATCCCCATCAATGGAAAATTAACCCGCCCATACCCATGCTGATTGGTATTTGTGCAAGACTAGAAAGCGGGGATCTTTGATTAAACACGAACACCTGCTATCAGAAGAATAGACAGGCAGAAAAAAGGTTTTTACTTTAACTTTTTAGTACTTAAGTACATTTAACAGTAGAAACCTTTTGACTTTTACTCAAGTGTGTTTTTAGCCAGATACTCTGACTTTTACTTGAGTACGATTTTGCGACGGTATACCCATACTTTCATTAAGTATAATTTCTGGGTACTTTTTACACCCCTGCCGAGTGGTCCGGTACCGGTACGAGATTGATATCAATCCATCAATACAGAATGTATTAATTAGTGGTGGGACTCAATTAAAAATGGTAATCGAATTAATTCAAGACTTTATAGTTCAATTCAAATGGATTTTGGTATACAAGTGAATCAATGAATATACATTATACATACGTTTAAGCAGTGTTTATTAGCTACTACACAGACACACAGATAAATGCAATGTTTAACAAAGTGCAGCAATTTTAGGAATATATATATATAGCGCAAAGGACCTTTTGTAAACTCAAGCACTTTCGAGGTAAAAGTAAAATGCAGTACATTCCAGAACAGTTAACTATTGGAAAAAACGTCTTGATTGATCTCAATTTCTCTTATTTTTTCAATATTCTGTATGAACATACCAGACTAAGAAAAAAATGGTTGACTCTGCCAGAGCTCTTCATCCCTTTGAAGCAAACAGCAGGAGGCTCTTCTTCTTTGCTGGCTCCTCTATGGGTTCTGGAGTGACCCTGTTGGGTTTTTCTCACAACAGTGCCTCACATATCTGCAGTGGATAGTTTAGGAAAGTGATTAATTATTGTACCAATTAACAGTAGATTAAAAAATAAATAAATAAAAACAGCAGCAATGTTTTACTATTGTGATCAATATTCAGTACATTTCATTTTGGAAAAACAATTTAATTTATATTTTACTAATTCACTGTCAATTCACAAAGCTTTAATGGACAGTAACTTGTAATAAATCACATTAACAGTTCTTGTGGGTGGGTTTTTGTTTACCTGCATGGTTCAAGGAGGGTTTCTGTATTTCGGTGGTCTACAGTCCACGGCAATCCAGCGAGCCAGCCAGTGTGTAGCATTAGCTCTAGCATCCATGTTAGCTGCAACATGCTTAGCATTGAGGTGACATTGTAGGCTTGAAATGCTCCGGTGATATGCAAAGTCCTTGCAAACACAACTGTTGTATCAAAACTTGCATCTGTTTCTTTAATATAAATCTCCCACTCAACGGGCAAAGCAACGCAGTCTCAGCTTTTCACATGATAGCCTACAACTGTCTGACATCACCCAATGCACGCTGTATAAATAACGGTATGCCTGGAACTCGTCCACTGACAAATGTTATGCAGTGTTTAGAGTGCAATTCTTTTTATAAAGAATTAAAAGTCCCAGCCCTAGTATTAATTAATGTTGCATTTCTTTTTCAAACGTAGCCAAGATTAAAGACCCTAACCCTGTCAAAACAGCAGTCAAAGTGTATATTTTCAGCACTACGTTTGTTTACCAATGATTTTAAGGATATGACACCACCCCCGAAATCACCTTTTTGTATTTTTTTTATGATATTGAGATTTTGTTATATTTTGCTTCCTTAACATGTCATATTTCAAACTAGTGGCAATAAAATATCGAAAACAGACAATTAGTTGTTTATTTTACTTAATTTAGTCTGATTGTGTCCATAGATCACGATTACAATACAGAACTTTGAGGGCGTTTGAAATTTTTTTTTTTTTAACTTTTTATGCATTTTACTTACACACAAAGACTCCATTTCCCTAGTACCTACACACACCAACCATTCCACATTTCTTCCCATCCATATCCTGCTTCTAATTCCAGAAGGGTTTGTTGATATATCTTTCATAGCCAGGTTTATAGTACATGTTATACCAAAACTAGGCAAGAATAGATTTATGACAGTAGACAGTATTTCCTCATGTATGGGCTGATAAGAGGACACAATCCCTTTTGGAAAAAGTTTAGTTTTGAATGTATCAACAAAATTAAACCAAGTTTTTTAATCTGGAATTATCCATATTTGTGGATGTTGATTTGTGTCTTGGCGATATATGCAAATGTAAGTATATTTAACACATTGTGTGCCGGCCGGATATGACGAATTATCGCTTGGATGCCAGCACGTTAATCAATGGGAGGACGAGCACATTTGCGAGCGATTAAACAATATCTTAAATTATGGCTATGGGTCTAATACACCTGTCGCTTATCAATGACTTGCTTGCAGTCAACATGTATGAAACGGATTGTTTTTTCATCAGTACATTTCCGTTTTATACCGTTTTGAATACGAGTATAGTTTTGGAGATTTCTAGAAAGAAAAAAGGATTCCGCGATAATAGCCATTTACTGGAATACACAAAACACGTTGTCATTTTCCGGCTGATTTATGAATCGTTTTCAAATAAACGCTAGATTATCGAGAGTATTTGTGTTCTTATGCACGATACAAAAGCGGGCTGAAAAATCATTTATTCGTGCCGTGCTCAGCGCCTAACGCCACACACACACACACACGTTGTGAACGCTGTGAAAAAAAACGCTGATTAACCCAAAACTGGTAACATAGAGTCCTTACCTCAGATCAGATGTTCTGCAAAAAGATGAATCCAATTCCTGATCGCCATTCCAAATATCGATCGTGTTTATTCATCCAACGTTATACTCCGAAACAGATAATCGACGCTGCTTCCAGTCCTCTCAATGAATGCACTAGTATCAGGTTGCATGCCCCAGAAGTAAAATGTGGACCGGAGTTATTTTTTCTGATGCAAGTCCCATCGACTCCAATCCAATGATGTGCAATACCATCCGGGAGACGATAGGGGGCGGTATTTGCCCTTTTCGAGCTCAGAGCCATTCCCAATGATAACGTCAGGTTGGATGGATGAAAAATTAATGGATATCGCTAATAAAAGAAATAACGATTAAATAACGAGAAAACTTGTTATTGGCAACCAAGTTAGGACGATAAATCTTGTTGTTGGCAACCAAAGTGTTAATGAGGAAGTGCCTCATTTGCATATATAAACATACAATTCTGAAAACTTGCAATATATTTTTTCTTAGTTTATATGTACATACCAAACTGGGAAAGTTCAAATATTTGTTTTGCCTATTAGGGGGTACTGTCTCACCAAGTGTTATTAGTGAAATATGAGTTTATAGAAATCTCAGTGCATCGAGTCGGAAAAGTGGTTCTATTTTATGGCAATAACATTCAGGTTTGTTTGACCTGTGAAATATGATCACAAAAATAACGTCAGAATTTTTCGCAAAGAATATTTTCAGCAGCTTTCACAGAGGCTGGTGTGAGCTGGGTGGTGTAGTTTTATGAAATGTCCAAGTCCATTGAAAGCCCTGGGTCTCCTCTGTCTTAGGACAACAACGCTTTCATGACGCGATATTTCCTCGGGTCTAATTCATCCGGTTTCCGCCGGGTCTGTGTAAACAAACGTAGTGCTTTAAAGCGAAGGCTTATCACTGGCCTCCAAAACCAGACACAAGAAGCTGCTCAAAAAGACAACATCAAGTGGTCTTTTCCCCTTCTGTGTGAAAGTGGATGAAGTGCCCCGACAGGGACAGATCTGTCATCATGAAGCAGCTATGTTAGCAATCCTGGTGTGAATTTGTCACATCAACGAGGTCCATGGGGTTGATTGACCTTACCATGGCAACAAGCTTTATTAAAACTAGAACTAATCTCTCTGAATTTTGCTGGAGACCGCTACACAACATGGGTCAAGATCAGTTAGCTACAATGCTCCAATTTGCTTTGAATTATAACACTGAAGTGCAGGTGCTAAAACTAATGGAATGGTCTCAATGAATGAGAATCAACTCAAGTCTTCACAACATGTCAGTTCACATTAGGGAAACATGAACTTAAACAAATATAAACGTTTGACTATTCTATTGTCTCTCAAGACTCTGAACATTGCACCGTTTACCCCCAATTTCTGAAGGAATCAAAGACAAATGTAATGTTTAACTAAATACATTTAGACAATGCTAATGTTAATTTCCTTCAATGTTTGTTTAAATATTCAATAAATTAGGCAAAACCATCTCTTAAAGATGCCACACATTTTACATTATTCTATTTGCTTTGTCAGCTAGAGGATATTTCTTCAGAATAAGCCTCTTTTGAAGCATCCTCTCTGTGTCTCTCTCTCTGTAAATCCCAATTTGGAGACTAAAGTGGATGCAGTCTCTTTGTAGTTGTTGGTGTCTCAGGCATTTCATGTGACTGGGAAAGCATAGCTTATCCTCTCTTACTGGAGCATTCAAAGCACACGCATGGTCTTCGGACGGAGAAGACAAGACAAGATAAAGCAGCATGGGAGATAAAGACGTGACTGTGCAAAGCTCAGGCCACAAGGGGAGTCCGAACGCCTGTCAAAACCAATACTGCAAATCTCACCTCAGCAAATACTCTGCAATTGCTTTTGTCTTTTCTTCCAAAATCAGTCATTTAATTTGATTCAGCTAATGTACACCTTCAGCAATTTGCTAAATGAGGTTTTGCCGATTTTGAGGGTTGGCAATGCCTGTGTGAATCAAAGCAAACAAAAAAAAATAGCACGAGTAAGACTTATGCAGAGCTATGTCAAGGGCCCTTGTACTGTACCATGACTATACACTTAAAACAATGGCTAGAGGTCCTTAAAGGCTAGTTCTAGACTTCCAATATATAATTCTGAGTTTTCTTTTTAAACATACGCCTGAAAGGGTCAAGTGTTGTCATCATCTTACATTGATTCATGAATTCCTACACTACCAAGGAAATCAAAATGAGATTATTTAACATTATTTTCATGTTGACAAAATGGCAAAAAATTAATCCCAGTTCAAGTGAAGTGATTTGTGCCTCTATACGCAGATTAAATAATGTTGAAAATGAATATGCATGGTGTTCAGGGCTGTGTACTGGCAATAATCTGGCAGTACGTTACGTATTGCGATACAGGGGTTATGATTCAAGATACATATTACAATACTGTAAGCGAGCCAATATAATTGCAATTAACATTTAGGAAAACTGTCATAGTATAAAGAACACACCTCCATATGCATACCATCTGGCTTGAAGTGATGCTATGATAGAGTGGGAAACTGGGCATGCTCTCTGACATGACCAAGGTGGCATGCCTCTGGCTCGAGTCGGCCTTGCACAGTGTGAAGATATCCTTTTCACTCTTTCTGACCCCTGCTGAAAGGAGCACACTGCACAGATGGCTGGTTGTTCTAAAGATTGTTAGTGTTAGTAGAGCTGTTCCAGCTTGTGACAACATCTGTGATCAACCAACCTGTGTTTTGGTAGCTGGAGCCGGTCTTGTTTCTTGTTTAGGCCGGCGGCTGGCTATGGTGCTGCGTCTAAAACAGGTTGTGACACGTCCTGTCAAGTTATGTCCTGCCGAGTTATGCCCTGCAGACACTGGACCTCATGCAATCAGTGAGCTGGATGCAATCCTACCGAGAACAGATCGTGGAGGTAAACGGTACTCTATCCCCCACCCTCACAGTGAGCTGTGGTGTTCCACAAGGAAGCATACTAGGACCGCTACTGTTCCTAATTATGCAAATGACATGTCGTCAGCTTGTGACTGCAACTTGTTCGAGGACGACTCAGCCCTGCTGGTCTCTGACAAGAACAAGTTACATGTTGAAAAAACCCTCAGCTCTGAACTTGGCAGAATCTGCACCTGGCTCGCTGATAACAAACTATCATTACACCTGGGTAAAACAGAGTCCATTCTCTTCGGATCAAATAACAAACTCAGCAAGACCGACGGCTTCTCAGTTAGAGTGGGTAACAATATTGTCACAAGTAAAGATGAAATTACATACCTAGGTGCCATCCTAGAGGCAAATCTTTCCTGTGACAAAATGGCATCCAAGGTAATAAAAAAAGTCAACCAACGAACTAGATTCTTGTACCGGATCTCCTCTCTGGCAGTATTAATTTTGTCAACTAAAATGATGACGAAAGATGTTTGTCAACAACGGTTTTTTTCATGACGACAACGAGACGTGACGTCACGTTATTGAAGACTGTGTGACGCTAACGAGACTAAATAGTTTATTAAATATCGTTGACCACAACTGAGGACACAAAAATGTAATTTACAAAAACCAGGACGAAATTTATCTTCATGTATGTTGATATTGTTGACTAAAACAAGACGAGACAAAATAATTAGAACTTTTCTTAATGCTATTGTCCCGTCAGAGCAGTGTGACGGGGAGCTCTGTTATGAGCATTAGCTGAAGAGCTATTTGAAAAGCTAGTTTTAGCTTAACGTTACCTTGGCTAAAGTTGGGACTATTCATAATCCAGCTGCAGACCAGTGGCGTCGTTAGCCCTGGGCTTCCGGGGCTTTAGCCCCGGATGTTTTTCTCCTAGCCCCGGACATATAAAAAAAAAAAAAAAAAAAAAATGTTTACATTTTTTTTTTTTTTTACTTTTTTTTTTTTTTTTTTTATGTCAGCATCCCCATTGTCTGTGCTGAATGTTTGTTAGTGTTTGGTATTTTTTGTTGGTTTTTAGTACTTTTAATCCATTTTCATTTGATCCTATCATTCTTTCATTCACCGATTTGTGGACTTGAAGATGTGCACTTTAACACAGCAGCACCTGGAGCCATCCATACCCATGTCCAGTGTCCACTGACAAAGACATGCTCATGATACTGTGATAAACTATAATAAGCTTTAATCGAACCCTGGTTAATTTCCTCGGATAGTCCGGTTGGTTTGGGGTGGTGTGAAAGCTCATTCACTCTTGCAAGTGAACCCTGCTACGGTTCATTTGAGATGTGAATGCAAAGCGGACCAAAGGCAGGAAAATCAAATATTTTTTTTATGAGAAGACTGAAACATAATTATAATGAAACACACAATAGTTTTTTTTCGATTGCTTAAGCATGATTTTGAAAACGGGGCCCGGTGTTTCAAAACACACAATTAGCACAACCACACACACAATTATCCTTTGCTAAATTAAACACTTGTCAAAACCATACACTAATTTATAAAAACTACATTTTGTTACCATATGAAACACACGTTTCATATGACTCAATTCTGTTTGAACCAGTTACACACACTGCTGTGCTTAACCTAAAACACATTTAGCAATTCTACTTCTCAGTGATTAGAGTACTGTACGTGAAGTACGCAGAGAATGTGCAAATATACAATAAATTCACCAAACACTACACAAGACCAATGCTGTAGAGTAGACTGATGAAAATATAATTTATTTATCTACATATATCCAAATCAATGATGCAGACTGCTAAAAAAAACATTTTCTCTCCATATACCCAAATCAATGATGCAGACTGATGAAAATATAAATGTTCTCTCCATATAACCAAATCAGTCAACATTTCAACATGGAGAATCACAACAAAACATGTCCCAGTTTTCATGCTACTATGTGCATAACACTGTAAGCTCAGCAAATATCAGACAAACATAAAATACTGTATCCACTACAGGTTAAAATTACAGTAAAACAAAAACAATTTTGAAAAAATGTAAATATAGTACAGAAAATACTAGACATTATCTCTTTGCCTATGGATCTGGCAAGATCATTTTTTGTTGTGATTCTCCATGTTGACATGTTGACTGATTTGGGAAAATGGGAGAAAATGTATATTTTCATCAGTCTGCATCATTGGTTGTCGTGTGTAGTGTTTGGTGAATGTATTGTATATTTTCACGTTCTCTGTCTACAGTACTTCACTCTCTTTCCATTTTGGTTGAAGACATGTGAACTCACCTGCTGCATTTTTATAGTGCTTA